>NC_090310.1:14765000-15462500 GCF_039906515.1 Pseudorca crassidens
TCTAAACTACTTGAGCTCGTATTTAGCATGTCTGTTGTTTTCACCTATTTGTTAATAATTCATTTTGTAAATATACCCGTCCATAATGGACTGGAAATTTCACTCTTCCTTCATCACAGTTTGAGAAACACTGGGCTAGCCTCAAACAGTGAATCCAAACTTGTATCCTGAGTTTGTGTCAACAGAGTAAATTCATGTAAATCCTGAACACATCTTTATTGAGATTTTGTGAAGTAAACCTAAATTTTTAAGTATCTAGAAATTTGACGGGTCTAGGAAAACATCTTAACCAGTTGTTGGTATTTATATGCAGAGTACTCATGGCCCCCAGGTAGCGGAGGAGTTAGCAGGCTTCACATATTGCTTGCTTGTTTTCACAGTAAATAATGAAAGCTCAGACTAGAGCACATTTTCATATTTAATCCAGTGTCCTATCCATTGAAACTGTTGTCTCTGATAGGAAAAAACAAAAAAGCAAGGAATATTCCCTTAAGAACAAAACTTATCTAGTTTAGAGTTCAACAAACTGAAGAAAATTGTCTTTGGAAATATCAAAGTGTTCTGATTTTAATGTCAGACTCCCTGAAGTTTAAGTATATTTCAACTTGAAAACCAATTAAACACCTGGTTCGGAGATCTGCAGATCATTAGCCAGCTAGTATTGATGAGAATATTAGACCTTTCCACCACAATTAAAATACAAAACAAAACCAGTAGTATTCACAGGGGCATATCTGCCAGTCACCAAAACTGAACACTAGGAGGTCTTCTGTGGGTCATTCTGTAATGTACAAGCAAATCTAAGCCATTCTTTCAAGACAGTAATCAGTGTTGGGAAAGAGGATGCCAGAGGCCATCAGAAATACTGCTACCATGAATAGTTTTCAGGTATGAGGAAAAACATTTTAAACTTCCATTTTAACTTGAGGTTTTGGTAATTAATTTCACATTAAATATGAAAAGTAATGAGGATTCTAGCAGTTATATGCACAAAACTGAGTTTGATTGTCAAGCACTTTGTTGCTCAGTCCCATTTTCCTTCAAATCACCTTATCGAATCAACACATTACTGTCAGTTTCTACCCCTACATGAAGACTCACACTACTAGAAAAAAACCCTTAAGCATTAATTTGTAATTTTTTTACTCATCCCAGGTCCAAGTCTATTACTCCAAAATGCAATCTCAAAGCTCCTTCACTCTGCATAAACCTCTCCTGGCCTCTCTCAGTAGAAAATGGAAACCAAGAATTACGGATTTGCCTCACCATCTGGTACACCACCATCACCACCACCACCACCACCCTTCTGTCTAATGCCAGACAAAGGTGATGGACTCCTTGAGAACAGAATTGAAAAGAACTCTTATTCACCTCGGGGTCCCCAGGGTCAAATTCCAAAGTGTATGTAATTAAAAAAAGGAATAACTCCAACTCTTTCAAGTTCTGAATATGTGGTCTTCTCAAAAATAGATAGTTTGTATTCAAACTTTCTTTGATTACTTGCTTCTTTGATCCAGTTCTCTACCTTTGGAGGTCTCAAAAAATTGCTCAAAAAGTAGGTGTTTTCTAGAACACTCCCACATGGGAATATTTGCAAATAAGAACTCTTGAGCCTAAATTTCTACTACTAAAAATCTTGTGATACCACATTTAAATTGTGCTGAGGTGGTTGAAGTAAAGGAAAATGACAAAACTAATCAACAAATGGACACTCCATTTTCTTTTATTTCCCACTGAAGTTTAAATTCCCTAGAGCTGACAAAAAGATATAAAAAACTGAGTCTCAAAAAGCTGGTATAAATTGAGGAGAAAATAATAAAATGCAGAGTACTTAATGTTTTAAAAGAATTTGAGGGGCTTCCCTGGTGGCGTAGTGGTTAAGAATCCACCTGCCAATGCAGGGGACACGGGTTTGAGCCCTGGTCGGGGAAAATCCCACATGCCACGGAGCACCTAAGCCCACATGCCACTACTACTGAGCCTGCGCTCTAGAGCCCGTGAGCCACAACTACTGAGCCTGCGTGCCTACAGCCCGTGCCCCACAACAAGAGAAGCCACCGCAATGAAAAGCCCGCACACAATGAAGAGTAGCCCCCACTCAACGCAACTAGAGAAAGCCCGTGCGCAGCAACAAGACCCAACGCAGCCAAAAATAAATAAATTAATTAATTAAAAGAATGAGAGAATTCTGCCTATGTAAATCATCACAAAGTGGGAATAATCTAAGATGAGGAAAGATTTAACAGAGATGTAAAGATTTTCCAAGATGAAAAACACGATTTGCCAAATTTGAAATAACAATAGAAGCAGTGAATGGCAGGTGAAATATTACCAAATGAAAATCAGTGACATAATAAAATAAATGGATAAATTGTCCCACAACTCTAATCAAAAAGACAAAATAGATCAATAAAATGAAAGAAAAAAAGTCAGAATTATACAGATCAATCTTCCAATAATAAGAGTTTTAGAAAGAAAAACAGTATATTCTTCTACAAATTTATTGAGCATTTAGTATACTATAGCCAGGCACTGAGGAGACAACAGTGAACAAGATAGACATGGAAAAGTTCACATTCTAGAACAAATGAGGCTGAAGCAATAACAAAAGAAATGAAAACTCTACTGCTGAAGAAGAGAGAAAGGAAGAAAAGAAGGAAGGAGGGAAGGAGAAGGAAAAATGTCCACATTTTGTCTTCTAGCTAAATTTAATACAAAGACATTCTGGGAGAATTTCAAACTTCAAAGATAAAGTATCCTATAACCATTCAGAGTGGAAGTCAAGTTACCTACAAATAAAAAAAAATCTGATCGGCAATGTTTAACTAATATTACATGTGGACAAGGATGAGGTTAAATTGGCACTCCTATATGCTATAGAGGGAACATAAATTGGTAAAATTTTCTAGAGATAAATTTGACAATTCCACTTCCAGGAATATAGCCTAGAAAATAACCAAGGAGGTAAACATTTAGATAAACATGTACGAGAGTGCTCATCACAGCATTATTTAAAATGGCAAATTAAAAAACAACCTAGGACTTCCCTGGCAGTCCAAGTAGTTAAGATTTGCACTTCCAATGCAGTGGGCGCAGGTTCGCTCTCTGGTTGGGGAACTAAGATCCCACATGCCGTGCACCACAGCCAAAAAAAAACTACATGGCAAACAATCTAGGATGAAACAAATCACATTTTGGCCATTCAGTGGAATACTATGCAGATATCAAAAGCTGTTTTCAAATATTTTATTACATGTCAAAATGCTTACAATGCAAAATTAAATGAAAACAAAGAGCACAGTCTCAACTTTGTTTCTTAAAAAAAGCACATATTTATGTGTATACATAAACATTTGTATGAATATACATATATACATGTATATATGTATACACATACATATGCATAGACAAAAATCAACTGGAAGGAAGTGCACTAAAAATGTTAATCGTGGTGACACTGGAGATAATATTTATCTCCTTTACTTTGCAAATTTTTAAAAAACCAGAATAAAATTTTCAAGACCATTTACACTCAATGTAATGACAGACCAATATGGCTGGGTTTAAGTCTACCATCTTGCTGTTTTCTATTTGTCCCATTTGTGCTTTGTTCCTTTTCTCCTCAATTCCTGCCTTCTTTCGGATTAACCGAGTATTTTTTAGGATTCTGTTATATCTCCCCAATTAGTTAACTAGCTATCACTTGTTTAATTTTTCTAGTGGTTGCTCTAAGCTTTACATTATACATATTTAACTTCTCATTCTACTCTCCTATGGTATACCTCTTCATGTATAATGTAAGAACTTTACAACTGTATGCTTCCATTTACCTTCCTCCCAACTTTTGTGCTGTTGTCAAATGTTCTACATGTTGTAAAACCTATGTCATTATTTTTGCTTTAAAAACAGAGCATCTTTTTTTAGTTACTAATTCCAAAACATTTCCATCACCCCAGAAGAAACCCTATACCTGTTGGCAGTCACTCTCAGTTCAATCATCTTTTAAAAGGATTAAAAAATAAGAATAAATTTCTGTATATCTGCCCCCACATTTACCACTTCCGGTACTTTTTAATCCTTTGCAAAGATTCAGATGTCCATCTTAAATAATTTTCCTTCTGCCTGGAAAACTTCCTTTAACATTTCTTGTGTGGGTCTGCTGGCAACAAATGATTTTGGCATTATTAGATTATTCAAAAAGTATTTTGCTCCCATTTTTGAAAGGCATTTTCCTAGGTAAGGAATACTAGGCTGTCAGTTTTGTGGGTTGTTGTTTTTTTAAGCACTTTAAAGATGTCTCTTCACCATCTTCTTCTTTTTTTATTTTTTTTAAATTTTATTTTTGGCTGCGTTGGGTCTTCATTGCTGTGCATGGGCTTTCTCTAGTTGTGGCCAGCGGGGGCTACTCTTGGTTGCGGTGCGCAGGCTTCTCATTGCAGTGGCTTCTCTTGTTGTGGAGCACAGGCTCTAGGTGTGCGTGCTTCAGTAGTTGTGGCACGCCAGCTCAGTAGTTGTGGCTCTCGGGCTCTAGAGCGCAGGCTCAGTAGTTGTGGAGCACCGGCTTAGCTGCTCTGCAGCATGCAGGATCTTCCTGGACCAGGGATCGAACCCATGTCCCCTGCATTGGCAGGCGGATTCTTAACCACTATGCCACCGGCGAAGTCCCTCTTCACCATCTTCTGATCTGCTAAATTTCTGATGAAAAATCTGCTGACATTCTTATGTTTGTTACTCTGTACATAATGTGTGTGGGGTTTTTTTTGCTACCTGCTTTCAGGATTTTTCTCGTTATCACTGGTTGTCAGCAATTTGACTATGATGTTCCTTGGTGTGGTTTCCTTTATATTTATTTTCCTTGTAAATTTATTGAGTTTCTTCGGTCTGTGGGTTTGCAGTTTTCATTAAATTTGGAAATTTCCAGTCATTATTTTTAAAAGTATTTTTTGTCCTCCCCTTTCCCTCTCCAAAAAGGGCTCAAATATATGTACATTAGACTGTTTTTTGTTCCTGACTTCTGTCTGTTACAGTCATTGGTGATCTATTAATTTTCCCAACATTTTTCTCTTTTTCTCGTTTCAGACACTTTCTCTATTGTTACATAAGTTCACTGATCTGCTGTGCCTCATTGTTGTCAGTCCCATCAGTGTTATTTTTTCATTCAATTTCCATCTCTAAAAGCTATATTTAGGTCTTTTTTATATCTTCCATTTCTCTCCCCATTATATTAATCATTTTCTCTACCTATCTGAACATACAGAACATATATATATATATATATTTTAACAACTTTATTGGAGTATAATTGCTTTACAGTGATGTGTCGAACATATTTATAACAGCTGCTTTAACATCCTTGTTTGTTAATTCCATCATCTCTGGGTCTATTTCTACTGATTGATTTTTCTGATTATAGGTCATATTTTCCTGGTTCTTTGCATGCCTGGTAATTTTTGATTGGCTTGTGAATTTTATGCTTTGGGTGCTGGATTTTGCTATATTCCTTTAAATAGTGCCTGACTTTGTTCTGGTGTACAGTTAAGTTTCTTGGAATCAGTTGGATCCTCCAAGGCTTGCTTTTGTGCTTTGTGAGACTGAGTCCAGAGCAGTCTTTAATTTAGGGCTAATTTAGCCCTATTACCGAGACAATACCTTTCTGATGCCCTGTGCATGCTCTGGCAAGTGAGAACTTAGACTCTTCCCAACCTGTGTGAGCTCCCACCTACCATTTTCCAGTGAAGTTCTTTCTCTGGCCTCAGGGGGTTTCCTCTCATGCATGTGCAGATCAGTACTCAGCCAGACTCAAGGGGACACCTCTGCATATCTCTGGAGTTCTCTGTGCAACTCCCTCCTCTCTTGTCTGCCCCACAAATTATAGCTGCCTTCAAACTCCTGTCTCTGTCTTCTCAACTCAGTGAGACCACTGGGCTCCCCATTCCTGCTCTGCAGCCTGAAAACCACCTGCAGATAATAAACTGAGGCAACCATAGAGCTCAGAAGGTTTGCTTCTCTTCTTTCAGCGATCACAGTTCCTGTGCTGCCTGTTGTCCAATGTCTCTTAACTGTTATTTCTTACATTGCCTAGTTTTCTAGTTGCTTAAGGTAGCAAGGTAAATTCGGTCATTGTTATTCCCTCATTGCTGGACAGAATAAGTTTTGTAAATCAACTAACTATTTTACAATTTCCTATCTAAAGCCTTTTTCTTAGTTCATTCAGCTCTACTTCTTTTAAAAAATATATCTAACAATGCTAACTACTCCTTTTTTTTCTTAGAATCTGCTCCACTCTCAGTTTGACACTAAACTCTTTTAATTCTACTTCTCTGATTATGACTTATTCTTGAATCCTCAAATACAGGCAAGTTTCCAAAGTTCTGTCCTTGCCATATTTTGTTCTCCATCTGTGCAGGATCTCACCATGTGTAATTTCAACAAGCCCCACAGTTTCCTTTATGACCTCTTTTGCTGCTGACTCTTAACACAACAGAAGCACCATATGTAACTGGCCTTGGACTTCTTCATTCATGAATAGAACACAAAGAAAAAAAAGGCAGAATACAAAATGCAAAATCTCAACTACATCTTAAAATGTGAGTTTATTTATATACATTTATATGTATGTAACCATAAAAAAACCCACGAGTTAATTCAATTAAATGTTAAGAATGATTATCTGTTTTATGAATACTTTTTATTCTATATACTTTTCTGTATTTTCTATACCCACATACACACATAAACAACAAATTTATAATGAGAAGTTTATTTTCTAAATCCCCATGTCTAGCTCACAGCTCCTGCTATTTCACAGGCCAGCATCTCAAACCAAAATTTTCAAAAACCAGTCACATACCTTCCACCTAGAGCCTGCCTGTCTCTTTCTGTTCTATTTAATGGTACAAAGTCCTCCCATAAACTCCAAAGCCATTTCAACTTGTTCCTTTGTCTCCACATCAATCCCCACAGTCAACAATTCCAATGAAACAATGAGTTTCAATTCACAGGAAACAAGATTACTGCAGAAGGCTCTAGACTAATGATCGCAAGCAGTACTGAACAGCTAGCAGAACGAGAAACCCTCTTAAACAGATCAGAGATAGAGGAGAAACCTGCAAAGAGGAAGCAATGCCCTTGGCAGAGAACCAGGCTGTGCCTGGGGTAAAGAACTAGATTTTGAGATCAAAGTTGGACAATAAACCCAGGGTAAAAACTACTGAGCAGACTGAGGGTCAAGAGACTGGGGACTGGATAAGCCTGCATTTTGGTTGGCACCTACAGATGAAAAAAGGAGAAACAGATGAAAAAAGGAGAAAAAGGAGAAAAAGGAGCAGACTGAGGTTCAAGACACTGAGGACTGGATAAGCCTGCATTTTGGTTGGCACCTACAGATGAAATAAAGCTTCAAATGGCACGTTGGCATAAAGTTGTTTTGCTGCCCAAACTGGCATTTTTGGTTAAGGTGAATAATACACATTATCAACTTTTTACCACATAATTAGCCAGCTCTGAATAATAAGGTCATAACTTTTTTATTTTAATGATCTTTTAAAAATAAGTAATAAATGGACAAGGTACAGAACTCAAAGGTCACAAATTGGTTAAATGAACTTTGAGGACATTATGCTAAGTGAAATAAGCCAGTCACAAAAAGACAAGTACTGTGTGACTCTCCATTGATGAGGTATCTAGAGTAGTCCAAGTCATATAATCAACAAAAGTAGAATGGTGATTGCTAGGGGTCAAGGTGAGGAGGAAATGAGTTATTTAATGGGTATGAAAAGGTTCTGGAGACTGCTTGCACAAAGATGTGAATATACTTAACTGCACACTTAAAATGGCTAAGATGGTAAATTTTATGTTATGTGGATTTTGCCACAATTAAAATTTTTTTTAATTTAAAAGTCACAAAACAGTATGCAGAGCAAGTGTCTCCCACTTTGCCCCCAGCCATCCACTTCTCCTCAGAGAAAGCCAGCATTAGTATGTCTTTCTATCCTTCTAGAGATATTCTATTTATATATGCTTGTATGTACATGCCTTAAAAGAAAATACCCAAATGGAAATGGTAGCATACTACATATAGTGTTCATGCACATTGGTCTTTTCATTTAGTATATCTTAGAGATATTTCTAAAGGAGTTCATAAAAGAACTGCCTTACTCCTTTTAAGAGCTACTACTAATTCACTGTATGACTATACCATTAGTTATTTTACCAGTTCCCCACGGATGGATAAATAGGTTTTGTCCAAAATTTTACTATTACAAACACAGCAGTTAATATGCTCATATTATTTAACCTCCATATATACAAATGTGTATGTTTATGTATGTGTGTGCTTACAAGCATAGAAGGGAATTGCTAAAACAAAGGTATGTGCTTTATGACTATGTATATACACTTTTTATTTTAATATTGAAGTATGGCATACATTCACAAATCCTAGGTTTATAACTTCATGAATTTTCCCAATGTAAACACAACCGTGTAACCAGCACCCACATCAAGATACAGGACATTACAAGCCCCTCAAAGCCCTTCTTGTGTTCCCTTTCAGTGAGCTCCATCAAGGGTAACACTACCCTGACTTCTAACACCATAGATTAATTTTGTCTGTTTTTTTTTTTTTTTTTTTTTGCGGTACGCAGGCCTCTCTCTGTTGCGGCCTCTCCCGTTGCGGAGCAAAGGCTCCGGATGCGCAGGCTCAGCGGCCATGGTTCATGGGCCCAGCCGCTCCGCGGCATATGGGATCTTCCCAGACCGGGGCACGAACCCGTGTCCCCTGCATCGGCAGGCGGACTCTCAACCACTGTGCCACCAGGGAAGCCCCTTATCTGGTTTTGAACTTAGGTGTTTGGCTCTTCCACTCAATATTACGTTTGTGAGAATCATCCATATGGTGTATGAACTGTCATTCATTCTTTTTTTTTCCTGCTGCGTCACAGGACATGTGGGATTTTAGTTCCCCGACCAGGGATCAAACCCGCGCCCCCTGCACTGGAAGCACGGAATCTTAACCACTGGACAGCCAGGGAAGTCCTGTAATGCATTCATTCTTTCTCTCTGTAATATTCCATTGTGTAATACATCACAATTTATCCATATTACTCTTGAGGTACATGCATTGTTAATTTTAATGGATATCGTCTGCTCTACATAGTTTAGAATCCTATCATTACTAAATGGAAGTAGCTATTTCTCTACGTCTTAGCTACATTAATCAAACTTTTTTCTTTGCCAATCATATATATTAAAAATGCTTTCAATATACTTTCAATTTGCTTTTCTCTTATTATGATTGAAACTGGGGATCATTTCCTGTTTAAAATTATTTGTTTTTACTTTCAACTGTCTTTGAATGTCCTGTCCCACTTGTCTACTGAGTTGTTGGTCTTTTCTGAATTGATTTAAAAAGACTCCCAGATTTTCTGATTTTTCTTTTTAAAGAAAATTAGCTCATTATATATGATGCATGGCAAATTTTTTTCCCAGTTTATCTTTGGAGTTCCAACTTTGTTTTATGCTAGTCTTTGCCACACATAGGTTTTATCTGTCTTTATGTGAATTCATCAACTTTTTCTTCCTTATGGTTTCTGGGGTTCTGCAACACTTAGGGCAACTGGAACTGTCATACGTTGCTGATGGGTATAAGCTGGTACAATCACTCTGGAAAACTGTTTGGCAATATATACTAAAATTAAACATACACATATCCTATGACCCAGCATTTCCACTCAATTCCAACAGAAAATGAGCACTTGTGCTCCCCCCACAAACATGTACAAGAATGTTCTCAGCAGTTTTATTCATTTTACCCACAAAAATATGAACAACCAAAATTTCTATCAACAGAATAAAGGGTGGCATATTAACACAACATAATACGACACGAGTAAAAAAAGAACTGCTACATGCAACATAAATAAATCTCACAGACATAATGTTAAGCAAAAGAAGCTAGACACAAAAGAAGACATACTATATGATTCGCTTTATTTGAACATCAAAACCAGGCAAAACTAATCTATGGATAGAGGTCTGAATAGTGGTTATCACTGGTGGAGGCGGTATTGACTGGGAAGAGCATAACGGAGAATTCTGAGATGCTGGAGATAGTCTATATCTTGATTGAGGCGGTGAGTACTTTGTGTATACATACATAAAAATTTGTTGAGTTGGTCCCTTAAAGTATGCATACTTTCCTGTGAATTGTATCTCAATAAAAGTTTTTCTTTTTTTGCTGTACGCAGGCCTCTCACCGTTGTGGCCTCTGCCGTTGCGGAGCACAGGCTCCGGACGCGCAGGCTCAGCGGCCATGGCTCACGGGCCCAGCCGCTCCGCGGCATGTGGGATCTTCCCGGACCGGGGTACGAACCCGTGTCCCCTGCATCAGCAGGCGGACTCTCAACCACTGCGCCACCAGGGAAGCCCAAAGGTTTTCTTTTTTAAAGTGAGATAGCAAGCTAGCTTTTTTTCCCAAATAGCTACTCAGTTGACCCCATACTATTTACTGAAGAATTGTTTTCATCCTTATCATATATAACATTTCTATAAATGAGGCCACTTAAGTACTCTCAACTCTGTCCAGTGATAACTTGTCTACTCTGATATTCTTAATTACTTTAGCTTTAACACAGACTTTAATAGCATTAATACCTCCTTCATGAACACTGGTTTTCATAATTCTTAAAATTCCACATATGTCCTTTCATATGAACTTTAGAATCAAGTTTTGAAAACCCTGTTTGAGATATTGTTATTACACTGAGTTTACAGATTATATTTTATAAACTTCAAGATACCTTCGATGTGAAACTAACATAACACTGTAAATCAACTATACTCCAATAAAAACTTTTAAAAAAAGATACCTTCGATGTAAGATTTACAATTATTTTTATGTAGCACTAAAAAATAAGACATTGCCCAGCTATGACATAATGCTGAGGATTTTTATTTTATGCCTATTGTTAAATTACCTTTTTCTCTTCAAAAATTCTGTTAGGAAGATATGCAAAACCTCTTTTTAGAAATCTATAAAACATTATTGAGAAAAAAATTAAAGAAGACCAAAACACATGGAGAGAAAATACTCATGAATTGGAAGACTCATCGGTATAAAGATTTCGATTAGCACTAAACTCATCATTGTGGAACCTCACAAGCTGATTCTAAAATGTATATGCAAATGCAAGGGGCTCAAAATAACCAAGAATTATCTACTGCATATCAAGATTTATAAAACTAGTAATTCTCATACTTTTTGGTCTTATACTCCTACAAGTTATTGAAACTCTAAAGAGCTTTAGTTTATGTGAGTTTATTTTTTTTCACATTTGAAACTGAAGCAGAAAATTCTGAAATATTTATTTATTCATTTAAAAATAGTAAGAAACCCATTACATGCTAACAGAAATAACTTTATGAAAAATAACTGTTTTCCAAAACAAAAATATTTAGCAGGAAGAGTGGCACTGCTTTACATTTCTGTAAATCTCTTTAATATCTGGCTTAATAGGAGACAGCTGGATTCTCAAATCTGCTCCTTTATTCAATCTATTTCAATATCACATGTCATGCATCCTCTGGAAAACCTATTGTAGACTCATGAGAGAATGAGAGTGAATAAGGCAAATAACATCTTACTATTACTACGAAAATAGTTTTGACCTCAGAGACCCCCTTAAAGGGTCTCAGGGACCCTAAATGGTCCCAGGAGAACTACTGAAATAGACTATTTAAGACAATGGCACTTTGGCATAAGGACAGACAAAATAGAAAAATGGAAGAAGAGAGCCCAGACAAATCCTCGTACATACAATCAGCTGATTTATGACAAAAGTGACTCTACAGAGCAGGGGAGAATGGACATTTTAAAAAGTGGTGCCACAATAACAGTAACTGGACAGTCATACAGGAAAAGAATTAAACTGACCCCTATCTCACACCATTAAAAAAATTCCACATAGATTGTTGATCTAAATGTGAAAGGCAAAACCTAACAGAAAATAATATAGAATATATCTTCATCACCAGGATACAAAAAGTTCTAATTATAAAGGAAAAGACTGACATACTTAACTACATTAAAATTAAGAATTTCTGTTAATCCAAATATACCTTTAAGAAAATGAAAAGGTAAGGCAAGCCAAAGAGTGGAAGAGGATAGATATCTGCAATATGAGTATCTGAATACACACACACACACACACACACACAAATAAGACAAAGATAGAACACCAGATAGAAAAATGGGCAAATGACTTTAATAAGCCTTTAATCAGCCTTTCGAAAAGACGATGGTCAATAAACACACGAAAGGCTGTTCAACCCTACTGGTAATCAGGGGAATGCAAATTAAAACCAAAGAGGAGTGTTAAGTAGTACAACCACTTTGGGAAACTGTTCTGTAGTTTCTAATAAAATTAAACGCCTACCTGATGCCCCAAAATCCACTCCTCGATATATAGTCAAGAGAAATGAGTATGTATATATAGAAAGATGTGCATGAGAATATTCATAGCAGCTTAATTCACAATAGCCAAACTCAGAAACAATAATCAATAAGAAAATGATAATCATAAAATGGGACTAAGCAGTAAAAAAAGAATAACTAATAAAACCAACAACTTGGATGAATTGCAAAAAACATTATTATGCTGGGCAGAAGAAGCCTGACACAAAAGAGTTCATACTGTTACAAACCCATTTACATGAAGTTCAAGAACAGGCAAAACAAATTTATAGTGGTAGAAGTCAAAACAGTTTTGTCAGAATAATAGCTTCTGACTGGAAAGGAGTATGAGAGAACTTTCTGGAGTGATGGAAATGTTCTATATCTTCATATGGATATGGTACATGCATATGTAAAATATTCTTCAAGCTGTACATTTAAGATTTTTGCAACTTATTGGATATGACATATACCTCAAATTACACAAAAAAATCCATTACATATAAACCAGAATGGTTACTTTAACAGATTGACAATTCCAAGGCTTGGCAAAGAGGTGGAATAACAGGAATTCTCATACACTGCTGGTAGGAATCTAAACTAGTGCAATGACTTTGAAAAATAGTCTGGCATTACCAACTAAAACTGAAGAATCACAGAAGTGTTCACAGCAGTATTATTCATAATTGCTGCAAAGTAAGAACAATTTAAATACCCATCCAAAAAAAGAGCAAAACAATCAACCGTGATATATTTGTATAAAAGAACATTCCGCTGGGCTTCCCTGGTGGCGCAGTGGTTGAGAGTCCGCCTGCCGATGCAGGGGACACGGGTTCGTGCCCCGGTCCCGGAGGATCCCACATGCCGCGGAGCGGCTGGGTCCGTGAGCCATGGCCGCTGAGCCTGCGCGTCCGGAGCCTGTGCTCCGCAGCAGGAGAGGCCACAGCAGTGAGAGGCCCGCGTACCGCAAAAAAAAATACCGCGTACCGCAGTGACAAACTACAGCTCCATCACACACAGATGAATCTCACAAAATAATGTTGAATGAAAGCAGCCAGAGTAAAGAATACAAAATGAATGGTTCATTTATATAAGGTTGAAAAAGCAGGCAAAACTAAGCTACCAAGTTCGGGTGCAACCTTAGGTAGAAAAGAAAGTGATTATCATAAAAGTCAGGGCAGAGCTTATTCTAGTGAAGGAGAAGTATACTTCATAAGGAGGGCTTTCTGCAGTGCTGAAAATTGTCTGTTTAATGACCTGAATGTTGGTTACAAGGCTTATGCTTTATAACCACCACATCAAAACAAGATGCACAGATCAATGACTTTTCTGTATGTAACAGAACAAAACCAAAAAGGTTACAAATCAGAAAAAAGGTTTAAAAAAGTCAACTGGACCTGGTGACTGATTGGGTTGGGGTGGGGGTTAGTAAAGGCAACCAAGGAAAACGCCCGGGTTGCTGACTTGCACAACTGTTTGGGTGGGATGCCTTTCACTGAGACAGGAAACAGCATTTCAGGGGAAGAATATGAATTAAACTTTGGACATGGTGAATTTAATAGTTCCTTTGAGACATCCAAGCAGAGATGTCCAACAGGCAATTACATATGCAGAACTTGAGCTCAAAGGAGAGGTCCAGGCTAGAAATATAAATTTTGGATTCATCTGTAAGTGAAATCATGGGCAGGGATGTGATTGTTTAGGGAAAGAAGACTGACGAGAGGGTGTACGGCTGATTCCTGGTATGTCAGCATTTAATGGGCAGGTAGAGGATGATAAACCGGTAAAGAAAACTGAGAAGGAATCGAGCGGCGGGAGGACAATCAAGAACGTGTCATGAACCATTAAGCAAAGGAAGAGAACATCTCATGAGTAATTAGTCATTCACTGCAGGTTGATGCATAGTTAAGAAAACATATGGGTTATGTGCAATACTCAGCAAGCCAGTTTTTACTCCACCTCTCTCTGGCTGATTTGAGAGAAGCAACACCCAGAGAGAAAACCAATGCTTCTGAGAATGGTTGCAAGTTTTTGTGTTATCTTTAGAAGTGAGGAATTAAGGCCCCTCTCACTCTTCTCCCTGACTCTCAGGAAGGAAGAAGACAGATTTGGGAGCACTGATAGGTCTGTGTGCTACTGGGTAGAATCACCATGAAAAGGTCAGTACACACATGCGGGCTCATTTTTCTGCTTCTTCCATGTGACTGAAGTGGTATGAGACGCCTTCAAGAGAGGACTTCCTCTATTCCAAGTGACAGCCAGGGCCAAACCTACTACTTGGGCAGAAAAGGCCAGAGGCAGGTGGCCAAGACCAGATCAGCAGTCAGCCAGGGCAAATGGGCTCTCTCTGGTTACAAGGCCCTGAGCACTGATAGGAATGAGTTAGAGCAGCTTTGCCCACATCGTAAGGGAAAGATCTAGCCACGTTTGAAAACTGGGGAGATGGAGGGTGTCCATCCCATGGCCTGTTTCAGTTTGAAACAAATGAAGCTTAACTAAATTGAGAAAAACAGCATCTCCACATGAAGCAGCTGGGTTCATTCCAGTCTTCTGTCTTAGAGTTTGATGCCCAAGTCCTACTCAAGATGCAAAGTATTTTGGTTTTTCATTGCCGGTACAAATATAAACCTCTCTCTTGGGGACCCTATAGACCTGAAAATAATGGCTGTGGACTGGAGGGAATTCTAGTATTCCTGGATCCCACCGGAATGCCATCATAAAATTTCTCAATTTCTAGCACCACATAAATCACATACAAAACAAAACAAAACCACAATGGGCATTTGGTTAAAATGGCATCAGATTAGCAACTCCAGAACAAGTAGAAAGTCGCAATATGTTTGTTCCTTGATACAAAGATTTTAGCGAAGGTTGTCTCCTTCCCAAATCACCTATAAATTCAGTACAATTCTAATCAAAATGTCAATGGGATTTTTTTTAGAGCTTATCAAAGTAAATTCTAAAATTCACCTGAAACAATACATGCATGAGAACAGCCAAGAAAAATTTGAAAATGAGCATATTTGCTCTATCAGGTATCAAACTGTATTATATAAAGCTACAGGGGAAAGGGGGGCTGTGGTAATGGAATTCTGCAGAAACATACACAAACAAATCACTGGAACTGAACTGAGAGTCCAGAAAGAGGCCCTATGTATATAAGGAAATTCTTGCACCATTTCAAATGTGGACAAGTCAATAAGTGGAATTAGGCAAAAGCTTATCAATTAAAAAAAAAGTACGTTAGATCCCTACCTCACATCCGACAAAAAAGTAAATTCCACACAAACTAGAAGAGTTAAATATGAAAAAACAAATTTCAAATATAACATACAAGAGTTTAAAAAAAATCTTTGGGGGACTTCCCTGGTGGCACAGTGGTTAAGAATCTGCCTGCCAGTGCAGGGGACACAGGGTTCAAGCCCTGGTCCGGGAAGTTCCCACATGTTGCAGAGCAACTAAGCCCGTGCACCACAACTACTGAGCCTGTGCTCTAGAGCCCGCGAGCCACAACTACTGAAGCCCACGTGCCTAGAGCCCGTGCTCCGCAACAAGAGAAGCCACCACAATGAGAAGCCCGCACACCGCAACGAAGAGCAGCCCCCGCTCGCCACAACTAGAGAAAGCCCGCGTGCAGCAAAGAAGACCCAACACAGCCATAAATAAATAAATAAATTTATAAGAAAGAAAATCTTGGGACTTCCCTGGCAGTCCAGTGGTTGGGACTTCGCCTTCCACTGCAGGAGGGTTTGGGCTTCCCTAGTGGCGCAGTGGTTGAGATTCCGCCTGCCGATGCAGGGCACACGGGTTCGTGCCCCAGTCCGGGAAGATCCCACATGCCGCGGAGCGGCTGGGCCCGTGAGCCATGGCTGCTGAGCCTGCGCGTCCAGAGCCTGCGCTCTGCAACGGGAGAGGCCACAACGGGAGAGGCCACAACAGTGAGAGGCCTGCGTACCGCCAAAAAAAACAAAACAAAACAAAACAAAACAAAAACAAAAACAATGCAGGGGCTTCCCTGGTGGCGCAGTGGTTGAGAGTCCGCCTGCCAATGCAGGGGACACGGGTTCGTGCCCCGGTCCGGGAAGATCCCATGTGCCGCGGAGCGGCTGGGCCTGTGAGCCATGGCCGCTGAGCCTGCGCATCTGGAGCTTGTGCTCCGCAACGGGAGAGGCCACAACAGTGAGAGGCCCGCGTACTGCCAAAAAAACAAACAAACAAACAAACAAAAAACAATGCAGGAGGGTTTGATCCCTGGTCGGGGAGCTGGGATCCTGCATGCCTTGCAGCCAAAAAACCCAAAACATAAAACAGAAGAAATATAGTAACAAATTCAATAAGACTTTAAAAATGGTCCACATCACAAAAAAAAAATCTTAAAAAAAAAAAAACTTGGGATCGTAGAGATTTTGATAAACAAGATTAAAGAAAAAACAAAAAAACTCAAAAGCTACAAAGAAGTCGAAGATGGGACCACATAAAAAGTTTAAACTTCTGTATGAATAAAAATACCATAAATGGGTTTCCCTGGTGGTGCAGTGGTTGGGAGTCCGCCTGCCAATGCAGGGTACATGGGTTCGTGCCCCGGTCCGGGAAGATCCCACATGCCGCGGAGCAGCTAGGCCCGTGAGCCATGGCCGCTGAGTCTGCACGCCCGGAGCCTGTGCTCCACAACGGGAGAGGCCACAGCAGTGACAGGCCCGTGTACCGCAAAAAAAAAAAATAATAATAATACCATAAATGAAATTAAAAGACAAGTGAGAAACTAGGAGAAAATATCTGTAATACATATAACAAAGGATTAACTACTTTGATATCTAAAGAATTCCTGCAAACCAATAAGAAAAAACGACAACACTGCAGGGAAAAACTGGGCAAAGGCATGGACAGGCAATATCCAGAAGGAATATGAATGCCCGTTAAACATATGTCTGTACAAAAATTAGGTTACAGACTCATCTAACACCTGATAAGCTACATTCTAGATGATTAAGAAATTAATTTTTTCAAAACTAAGAGAAATTATAAATTCATCAGATATCAGAATGAGAAATGCCCTTCTAAACTTAAAACCTATAAGAAAAAATTAAAAAGAAAAATAATTAAATTTTATATACTTAAAAAAAAACCCGGCTTCCTTGGTGGCGCAGTGGTTGAGAATCTGCCTGCCAATGCAGGGCACACGGGTTCGAGCCCTGGTCTGGGAAGATCCTACATGCCGCGGAGCAACTAGGCCCGTGAGCCACAACTACTGAGCCTACGCGTCTGGAGCCTGTGCTCCGCAACAAGAGAGGCCGCGATAGTGAGAGGCCTGCACACCGCGATGAAGAGTGGCCCCTGCTTGCCGCAACTAGAGAAAGCCCTCACGCAGAAATGAAGACCCAACACAGCCAAAAAAAAATAAATATAAAAATAAATAAATTTTAAAAAAAACCCATAGTACTGCAAAAATTAATGAAATTGAACTAAACTGGCAAAAATATTAACAAATATAATAAAATATTCATATCCTTTAAGTATATAAAGCATTTGTCTAAATCAATATAAAAATTCTAAGATCTATACAGGCAAGACTGGAGAAGAAAGGCAAACAGTTAATAAAATGTGAAAAACATTAAACCTTACTTATACCTTGGGGGGAAATGCAAGTCAAAACAATGAGAGTTTCATTTTTCATACATGAAACTGATAAAGGTCTAAAAAATGAGAATGCCCAATATGGCAGGGGTACAGCGCACTTGACATTCTCTTACATTACTGGTGGAATTTTTAATGACATAAGAAAATAGTTGTGACATGTTAGATGAGGAGAAAAGATATAAAGTACGTACAGTATGATCTCAACCGTATTTTAAAATAAGAGCTAAGTTTTATGAGCACTTACTTCTGTGCCTGGCACTGTGCTAAGACCATTTACAGGTATTGGTGCATTGGTGCACTTCATACAATAATCCTGAGTTAGACGCTATTATTATCCTCATTTTACGGAGGAGGAAACTGCGACGAGATCAAGTTATGGAACCAAGGTTTCAACCCAGTTACACTTGCTCTAGAGTCTGTGATAGTAACTATTAGCACAAAGCAGAGGAGGAAATAAATCAAACTCCTAAGACAAAGTGATGTTGAATATACTCCACTTAATTCCTATTTTGTCATGGATTTTCCATTTTACTTCTCAAACACAATGATGGTCTTTAAGAGGTCAATAATCACACAACAGTGACAACAGCATCCTTGAAATGCCCCTAAGTTACAGGTGCTAACAACAAAAGAAACTTTATAGATCATAATCCAGGGTATTTAAAAATGTTGTTTAGCAAAAGAACTTTTTTGTAAATGAAAATTTAAATGGATCTATGATATGAGAAACAGATTAAAGCAGTATTGCATTGTATTAGTGTATTTGAAAAGCTCAAATTTATAACATTTACAATGAAGCTCTTCTGGTGAATACAAACTTCAAATTATGGATGATTAGGGCAGTCGAATTTGTTTTGTTTGATTGCCCAGTATCAAGAAAAACCTGATTCACAGAGAGTAGCAATTGCAAATAAGAGTTTTTGTGATTCTTTAAAAAACAGCACATAAATGCTATCTGAGGATTTTATTACACCTGTCCGGAAGTCCAAGTAGAACATTTCTAAGTTAAACCTCTAATAATATTAGGAATGAGAATACTTGGTAACCACAAATATTTTGGTAAAAAATAAAAATCTTAAAATATATACTAATCATGACATCAAGGCATTATACATAAGGCAGTCACATGTTATTGCACAATGCAATGAGAGTTGTCTATAGGAGCAAACTTGCTCATATAATTTTACAAAAGCAAATAAGGACTGATCTGAATTTTTAAAAGACCAGTGTAAAGCTACAATCTTTCCAATCAATAAAAATTTTAAAAATTCAAGTATAGGCACAAAGAAAGCAAGAAACACTATTATAAGGATTGTTATCTGGCTGTTGGCGTTATGGATAATTTTCATTTTTTCTTTTTGCTTATTTCCCCTCAAACACCCTAAATACACTACTTTTTTTTTCTTTTTTACTTTTATTTTTAAAATAGTTATAAATCACAGGAATTTTCAAAAAAATGTACAGGAAGGTCCTGAGGACCCTTCACCTAACTTCCTTCAATGGTAATATCCTACATAGCTCTAGTGTAAGATCATAACCAGGAAACTGACCTTGGTACAGAGTTTACTCATATTTCACCACTTCTACATTCGTGTGTGTGTGTGTGTGTGTGTGTGTGTGTGTGTTGTGTGTGTGTTCTATGCAATTTTATCACATTTGTAGCTTTGAGTAACCACAGCTGAGATACAGAACTGTTCCCTCCCCACAAAGCTCTCTCGTGCTGCCTCCTTAACCACCCCTTCCCCCATTCCTAACTCCCAGCAACAGCTAAGCTATTCTCCATCTCTATAATTTTGTTATTTCAATAATGTTATATAATGCAATCATATAGACTGCAACCTTTTATGATTGAATATTTTTTTTACCTAGATAACCCGGCAGTACAAATCAGCGGTCTCTAATGTAAAATTTAGCATGAGATACATCTGAGTGTATACAAATGTTTATAATGTTTTAAAGTTTACAATGTTAAAAATGTGACTCAAATGCTTATGAAATCCCTGTTGTACCACCACAGAACTAGGATTCTGGGGGATGAATTTTAAAAATTGATAATCTAATACAAGTCTAGTGCAATCTAGTACAAACACTGTACAGAAGAGAAACCCAAGGCACAGTGCTTGTTAAGTTTTATCTATGTTTACAAGAACACGTGGCTTACAAGAATGCCTGGTTTTGCATTCTTCTGGCCAAGATCTAGATTCCAGTCCTCTCCCAACCCAGGTAAATCTACATTACATTCAAATATGACCATTTGCTATTCCCCTCAAAATGGTCACCGTTTTCTGCCTTTCCTCATGTTGTTTCCTAGAATCCTTCCAAATCATCAAGGAAATGAATTCCTCTTAAATTCCTGGTTCTGGTGACTTAACCCCACCACACCCCAGGCCCAATTCTTCTGTTTCTCTATGCAGTAGGTCCTTATGACTCAACACCTCTCTCAGGAAGGACTACCCCACCCCAGTACAAATTCATACTAACATTTTCCCCTCCCCTCTACACCTCCAGGTACGTAGATCCACTTTATCTTTCTTCTCTCGGCTATTCTGTTAGGTCTTCCTGATAGCTCACCCCACTGTATACCTGTTCACTCACTAGGTGTGACAAATGCCTTATCTTCACAAGTTTAGGCTTAGAAGGCAAACACTCCAGGGATTTACTTCTTGAATACCGTGCCTTCAGAGTAATGTTCTTGCTTTTCCAAAAAGATTGCTCCCAATAAGTAAAAGCTAAAACACAAACATACAGATGCAAAAAAAAAAGCATAGATGTTTGCATATTTTTAAAAATTTGGCTGATATGGGTATCACTATTTCAAAATCAGATCAAATGGAATTTAAAGTAGTGGTAAAGAGCCAGAATGCCTGGGTTAAAATGTGGCCTCTGCCACTGTACTATCTAAATCAAGTTTCATTTACATTCTGTGTGCTTCAATTTTCTCATCTGTAAAATGGTGATAAAAGTGCCTCACAGGACAGCTGTGAGAATTAAATAAACTGCATTTAGAACACTGCCTAGTACATAGTAAACATTATCCAAGTATTAACAACTATCTCTAATGCATGGCAATCCAAGTTCACCTCTTTGTGATATCCCTCTATTCCCCTTACATTCTTTGAAGTCCATACTGCTTCTGAAATTTCCATACCAAGAAACAATGGTCACGTAAGAACCTGTATTTTATTTATTAAATTCATCTTGGTCAAAACTAACCAGTAGAACAAATTGTTTTTAACATAGTGGTAGCAGTTATTAACATTCACCAAATATGAATGTAAGCACTTAAAAGTATGGTGGTGATGGAAAGAATGCTAGCAAAGAGTAAAGTACAGATCAGAACATAGAATATGGTAGTTTTATGTGTAAAAAATGGGGAGACTAATATGGTCATATTTATGCTTGTATATGCATAAAATGGCTCTGTAAAGTTTCATGTCTGCTTAAGGAAAGGGAGAACTACAAGTCTGGGGGCAGGGTTCTGAAGGGGACGGTTCACTATATATGCTTTAGTATCTTTCAAACTTGAAGCAGTGAATATATTACCTATATAAGAATTTAATTTTAAAAATGGAGGAGGGTGGGGTGGTGGTCCCTCTAAACAAGTACTCTGGAAGCCAGGCTTCTAGTCCCAATCTGCCACTAACTGTGTTACCTTGCACAAGTCATTTAACCTCTGAGTCTAGCTGAACTAAGCAAGGGGCAGCACAGATTCCTAGGTTCTATTCTAATTCTAAAAATGTGTCTCAAAGAGGGGGGTAGTAAACAGATGGTACTATTTTTAAGACATGAGAGGCGTACTAGTCCAACATTTTGCGAAATAAGGCAACTTTTTGAGGACCTGAATTGTCAAGCCTCTTCATCATTCAAAATCATTTTTTTCTTACATAAAAGCTCTTCTTAGAAGGGGTCTAATGCAACGTATAGAAAATACCTATAAAGAATATTCTACACATTATTTTGTGTCTCTTGCCACACTTTTGGAGTTGTTTTAAATGGATTTTAAGTCTTTATACTATGCCATGGAGTGAGCAATAAAGTACTCTAAAACAATTTACATTTAAAATACATAAATGACTACACCTAAGACAAGTAACTTGTACTATTTAAAGGCGTTTATGATCAGACATTGCAAAAAAATCATACCACCTCCAGTCAATAACAGCTGTAACTAATCGAGTACATACTTTATTTCAAGTATCATCCATTTATTTATTCCATGTATCCTCCATAATCCTACCCATTAATCTGGCAAAGTAGGTTTTAATATCCCCATTTAACCAAGAAGCAACTGTAGCTCCATGAAGATGAGTGACTAGCTTGAGGCCACAGTCTAACAAGTGGACGAGCTAGGAGTCCACCCAGAACCTTTGGATCTGAACTTAGTGCACTGGACAGGGATTAGCAGGCAGGCTGGTGCAGACTTGCAACAAGCTTTTAGTAATTTAAATAAAAATGAGGAAAAATGAGAAGAAAGTAAACTTTTTAATAAACCTAAGTGATTCAATTTAAAGATCTTTCATACTGAGATTCAGTTCTTTCTAATTATTTGAGTTAAAATATCCTTACTTACAATGAAATGACAGTGACAGAAGATAGTGGTATGGGTTACTGTTGCTGTTTTTATTGACTATAGCCAGCCAGCAGAACAAACTGGCACCTCTATTGCAGCCTCCCAATTTGGGGGGGGAATACTTCTTTTGAAATCCAAAAATCTGAGAACTACTTCCTTAGACAATGATGCCTCCCAAAATAATAGAGGACTTACACACACACACACATATAGCGCTCAAGATTCTCTCATTAATCTCTACTTTATTTGGATTAGAACTCTTAAGGATTAAGAAATGAGAATAAAGTGAGTTTCAGCAATCCAAAATCACATGAGTTAACGCTGGATTCTGGCAGAGAACCTTCCTCAGGATTTCATTGGTTAATTTTTCTCATGCTTTATCTTTAATTCTACTCAAACCTGGGCTCAAACTTTCTGTTCCTAAAATAGTCACACTTTGGGACTTTCCTGGCGGTCCAGTGGTTAACACTCCACGCTTCGGGCTTCCCTGGTGGCGCAGTGGTTGACAGTCCGCTTGCCAATGCAGGGGACATGGGTTCGTGCCCTGGTCCTGGAAGATCCCACATGCCACGGAGCGGCTGAGCCCGTGAGCCATGGCCGCTGAGCCTGCGCGTCCGGAGCCTGTGCTCCGCAACGGGAGAGGCCACAACAGTGAGAGGCCCGCTTAACGCAAAAAAAAAAAAAAGAGACTCCACGCTTCCAATGCAGGGGGCGTGGGTTCGATCCCTGGTCAGGAAACTAAGATCTCACATGCCCCTGTGGCATGGCCAAAAATAATAATAATAAAATTTTTTAAATAAATAAAATAGTCACATTTTTTACTACTACTGCTAACTGGCAATCAATACTTAAGTCAAATAAAAAGAACTACAACTTGAGGTCTCCAATAATCTGCTTTTATTTAAAGCCTTTTTCACTTTGACAAAATAAAAACTTTTAATTATGTTTAGTCTACCTACTTCCAAAAGAAATTTGATCTATAAATTAGACTCAAGCCACTTTAATTTCCAAATTTCTGTATCTCCATCATATATATATAATATATATAGTTTATATATATATAATGTATATATGTATTGATATATATGGTTTTGCAAGCAGTTTATAAACAGGTTGGTCAAACTGTCTAAATTTCTTGAATTTTATTGTGTACACAGCAAATAAGCTATTTATTCCTCTTATTAGCATGTCTTATTTCTTACCTATCTTCCTTTAGTGAGCATCAAATTTAAAATATTCTATGTACACAACTACACAATTAAACATTAGTGTCAGTCACAACATATTAAATTCACACTTAAAACTATAAAGAGATCCAGATATTTTTAGTCTTACACATATACTTTATATATAATCTCACTTGATGTTATTTATATTATCTTATGGTGCTTTATTAAACAGACATCAGAACACAAAAACCTGGACCTTGCAGGATACATAACTGAAAATATTTATAATCTATACTTATTACATGGTTCAAAAACACGCTTTTTTAAAGGAAAGCCAATATTAAGAACTTAAACATACAGTCTGGATAACATAAAGCACTCTTTCCAAGTCCAAATGTTAAAAGGTCTAGTTAAAGTTATGATAGACTATAGTGTTTCCAAAAGCTAAAATTGGTAATAATTCTGCTTAAATTCCATATTAATCTAATATCAAAAGTTATTTTTATTCCTTTTTTCAAATACCTGAAATACACTGCTGCTTAGTCTTTTCATTATATATTTAGTTAGCTAACTTTGGGTGCAAGGTACTTTAAATATAAAAGTCCTTTCCAATGGATAGTGAAAATAATATAAAAATGTTTGTATAAAATACACTCAGTGATTCTCAAAGGATATCTGAGAGTCTATTAGATCTATTAACTTGGTTCAAAATACCCAACAACAAATGTGAGGTTTTGTCACATTGACATATTTTAACTGTTAACTGGTATCTACATTTTAAACACATTATGTCTAATGTAGCAATAATGATGACTATTTTTCCACTAAAAAGCTACAGGATTTTGGTTTAAGAGCAAATGAGAAAGAGTACGTGGCTCACCAAGAAGGCTGTCAAAGTGGAAAAGATCAGCAGTCTGAAATTTGTAAATAGTAACAAGACAAACTCCAGTGCTAGGTCGTTCATGTAATCACCAATATGTAGGTCAAAATAAACTAGTGAGCTATACATTACTGTCTACGTAGTAATTTACAGAACAATGTGAGAGGAAGAAACTGCTCAAATGTGACTACTGTTAACAAACTCAAAATATTAGGCATAGTAATGTCTCTATTAAAATTATAACTTATCAATTGTGAAATAATTTCTTTCACTATTTCTACTTTTAAAAAATGAACCCTCCTCAATTAAAAAAAAAAGAGCAGCCACTTTTAAGATGTAAATTCTTCTTTTTTTCAAAGTAACTTACCCAGAAAAATCTAATGCAGAAAATAAAGTGTAACAGATAAATCGACTACAACATTTTTAAAAACCTAAAAGTATCAGTAAAACAAACCAATCCCTCCAGTTTAGCAATGCGTGTATTTTTAAGCTTCGGTGGGTATACCATTATAATAACCAACAACGTTTAAATGGCACCCTAACGCCCCAAACATCATCATTACACATGACATACTCGTATTTTACTCAAATTATGCTTAGACCAGATCCAAACTCAGGCCATTCCCCCCTCGCGGGCACACTGAAATATACGAGGGGGAATCCAAGAAATCAGATATGTTAAGTGCAGGTATCTCCTTCCAGAGTAGGGTCAAATTCTTGTTTGCCCGCAAATGTCACTGTCTCAAGAAGTCTGCAAATTCTCATTAGCGCTACAGAGTACAAAGAGGCCTGACCACGGAAACACCTGTCCTAACACCGGGAAGACAGTGGGAAATGCAAACCCCGAGCCCACGCCGGCCGTACAGCCTTGGGCAGCAGCGACCCCAGACGAGGGGTGGACACTGACCTCATGGCTCCCTCGGGCAGGCTCCCACACCCCCGACTCGCCTTCCCGGGCGAGAACCACTAAATCTGTCAAGCCGGCCGGGACCCACCCTCCGCGAACCCCGCTTGCTCCCTCCGAGCCCGGCCCCAGCCTGCCCAACTGCCCCCGGTCCGCTCCGGCCTCGCGGCTGCACTCTGCCACCTCATCCCTCCTTGCCGGTCTCGCGGCCCCGCCACCTCAGCCTCGGCGGCCTGCACTCGGGCCGCCCCACCCCGGCCGCCGCCCCCCGGCCCCGGCCAAGGCTCCCGGCCAGGCTCACGGCGCCGTCGGTCCCTTCGCGGCCCGATCCCCGCCGCCCCCCAGGCCCGAGCTCCCGCCGCGCGCTCCCCACCCCCAGCCTCCGCCCTCGCCCCGCTCGGCCGCTCCCGGCCCGCTCCCCCTAGCCGGGCTACCTGGAGGCAAGGGCGGCAGAGCACTTCACCCAGGGCCCCAGGTCGCAGAGGGCCCGGTGCTCGGGGTCCCGCTCCTTCTCCCGCTCCACGTGGTAGGCGTAGATGGAGAGCAGGATCCCGGCGGCGCACACTGCATACCGGGCCACCCGCTCCCAACGCGGCACCGACACTCTCAGCAGGACGGGCGCCGCCATCTTCCCCCCTCCGCCGCCGCCGCCGCCTCCTTCGCCGCCGCCGCCGCCGCCTCCCTCCGCCTCCACCTCAGCCGCCGCCGCCCGTCGGGGCCCGACCCAGCCGCCGCCGCTACCGTTACCGCCTCCGCCGCCGCCGCCACCGCCGCCGCCGCCGCCGCCGCGCCCCATTGGCTCGACCGCCTCCTCCGGGCCCCGCCCCCACAGGCGCGCGGCCCAACCGCCCCAAAAGGAGAGATCCTGGCGGGGCGGGGAAGGCGCGCGCGGGCGCGGAGTAGGGAACGGAGTGCGCAACCGGCCGGGAGGCCGGCCGGGGGGCGGAGCCGGAGGCAGTGCGGCGCGCGCAGCGGGCGGGGCCGAAGGAGGGGCGGGGCCATGAGAAGGGAAGGGCGGGGCTCTGGGAGGGGAGGGGAGGGGAGGGGAGGGGAGCGGAGCGGTGGCGCGGGCGGGCCCTAGGGTACCCGGTGAAAGGAATAAATTTCAAAGATACCACCGTGTGTGACTGGATAAGCCCTTGGCCCCACCTCCTGCGGGTGGTAATCAATTGCCATACTTTCTGCCTTTTTTTTTGTCATTATCACTTGATATTTTCTGACCCAATCCAAATTAGCCTTGGCCATTTCCCAGAGCTCCAGAGCCAAGCTCCAGAGCCACGTTTACATTACCTGATATTCCCCAGCATCACCTCCACTCACTTCGTGTTCAACAAGTGCAAACTTAACTATTTTTAAAACATTATTTCTGAATGCCTTGCTTCCCTGTAAGCTGAATTTGAGATGGCTTAACATAATTCGTGTAATATAGTAAAGTATAAAAATGAACTAAAAAATCAGGACTAAGAAAAAGACAAATCAAAATAAAAGACCAGGGGCTTCCCAGGTGGCGCAGTGGTTGGAAATCCGCCTGCTAACGCAGGGGACATGGGTTCGAGTCCTAGTCTGCGAAGATTCCACATGTTGCGGAGCAACTAAGCCCGTGCGCCACAACTACTGACCCTGCGCTCTAGAACCCGCGAGCCACAACTACTGAGCCCACGTGCCACAACTACTGAAGCCCGCATGCCTAGAGCCCATGCTCCGCAACGAGAAGCCACCCCAATCAGAAGCCCGCACACCGCAACAGAGTAGCCCGCCGCAACTAGAGAAAGCCCGCGCGCCGCAAAGAAGACCCAACACAGCAAAAAGTATAAATGAATAAATTTATAATAAATAAATAAAAGACCAGGAGTAAGAACACAGACAAGGGACTTTGCTGGTGGCACAGTGGTTAAGAATCTGCCTGCCACTGCAGGGGACACGGGTTCGATCCCTAGTCTGGGAAGATCCCACATGCAGCAGAGCAACTAAGCCCATGCTCCACAACTATTGAGCCTGTGCTCTAGAGCAGGCGAGCCACAACTATTGAAGTCTGCGTGCCTAGAGCCGGTGCTCCACAACAAGGGAAGCCACAGCAGTGAGAAGCCTGCACACCGCAACGAAGAGTAGCCCCCACTCACTGCAACTAGAGAAAGCCCACGTGCAGCAACGAAGACCCAACGCAGCCAAAAATGAATGAATGAATGAATAAATAAATAAATAAAATGCATTAATGGCTCAGACCAATTAAAAAAAGAAAAAGAATCCGTCTTGCAAATAAAGAATCCTTCTTGCAATGCAGGGGACTTTGGTTCATCCCAGTGGGGGAACTAAGATCCCACATGCAGTGGGGCAACTAAGCCCACACACCACAACTACTGAGCCCGCGCTCCTCAACTACAGAGCCCAAGCGCTCTGGAGCCCACACACCACAACCAGAGAAGCCCGCATGCCACAACTAGAGAGAAGCCTGCGCACGCACTGCAATGAAGCGAAGAGCCCACCCTCCACTGCAAAAGATCCCGCGTGCTGCAACTAAGACCCGACAGCAGTGAAAAATAATTAATTAATTTTAAAAAAAAGAACACAGACAAGCAGCCCATAGAGTATCACATAATTATTAAAACCGAGCCATAAATTTGGCTCTGAGCTTCCTGGTGGCCAAAACTAAAAGAAAAATACATGTATGTTATTCTCACTGTCTCTAAGAAGAAACACACTGTTCTTGGAGATTGCTAGATTTTTCCTGGTTGCCGCTGGCCAAGAGATTTCAGTTTTATATAGTGATTTTGAGTAATAGATGTCCTATTATTTATGTATTGTTGGGTAACAAATTACCCCAAACTTGCAGCTTAAAACAACAACAACAAAAATCTCTTATTTTCTCATAGTTTCTGTGGGTCAGGAATCTGGGTGTTATTTAGCTGTGTCCCCTGGATCAGGGTCTCTCACAGGATGCAGTCAAGATGTTGGCTGGGGCTGCAGGCATCTCAAGGCTAGAGAATCCTCTTTCAAGCTCACTCACAGGGCAGTTGGCAGGCCTCACGTCCTCTCTGGCTGTTGGCTGGATCCATCAGTTCCTGGCCACTTGTACCTCTCCATAAGAAGCTGCTACCTTCCCTTAAAGCAAGGGATAAGAGAGAGTGAGGGAAATGGAAGTCACAGTCTTTTTAGTAACCTAATCTCAGAAGAAACAGCCCATATTACATATTCTGTTACTTAGAGCTAGTCCATGGATGTGTCCATGGATGAATGGATAAAGAAAATGTGGTATGTACCCACAATGGAATATTATTCAGCCACAAAAAAAGAAGGAAATCCTATCATTTGAGACAACAAGGACAAACCTTGAGGGCATTATGATAAATGAAATAAATCAGACAGAGAAAGACAAATACTGTTGACCGTTGAACAAGGCAGGGGTTAGGGGCACCAGCCCCCTGTGGAGTCGAAAATCCAAATATAACTTTACAGTCAGCCCTCCATATCCGAGGTTTCACAGCCACAGATTCAACCAAGGATCGTGTATTACTGTCCTATGTGTGTATTGAAAAAAATCCACATATAAGTGGACCTGTGCAGTTCAAGCCTGTGTTGTTCAAGGGTCAAGTGTACTATACAATCTCACATGTGGAATCTAAAAACGCTGAAATCATAGAAACAGAATTGTTTGGTGGTTGGCAGGGGCTGGCAGGTGGGGGAAACGGAGAGATGTTGGTCAAAGGGCACAAACTTCCAATTATAAGATAAATAAATTCTGGAAATCTAATGTACACTATGGTATCTGTAGTTAATAATATTGTATATGTGAAAGTTGCTAAGAGAGTTGCTAAATCTTACATGTTCTCATTCCCTCCCTCCAGGCGAAAAATAAAAAACGGTAATTATGTGAGGTGATGGGTGTGTTAACTGATCTTATTGTGGTAATCATTTCACTACATATGTATACCAAATCATGTTGTACATCTTAAACTTTCACAATGTTATATGTCAATTATATCTCAATAAAACTGGAGGAGAAAAAAAAGCTAGTCCTTAGGTCCAGTCTACACTGAAAGGGAGGGGATTACACAAAGGCATGGATACCAGAAGGGGAATCACTGGGATCATCTTTTTTTTTTTAAGAATTTTTTTTTTTTTTTATGGTTGCGTTGGGTCTTCATTCCTAGATGTGACAGCAGGGGCTACTCTTCGTTGCAGGGCTCGGGCTTATTGCAGTGGCTTCTCTTGCTGTGGAGCACAGGTTCTAGGCACGTGGGCTTCAATAGTTGCAGGATGCGGGCTCAGTAATTGCGGCACGTGGGCCCTAGAGGGCATGGGCTTCAGTAGTTGTGGCTTGTGGGCTCTAGAGCACAGGCTCAGTAGTTGTGGCGCACGGGCTTAGTTGCTCCGCAGCATGTAGGATCTTCCTGGACCAGGGATTGCGTGTCCCCTGCATTGGCAGGTGGATTCTTAACCACTGCACCACCAGGGAAGCCCTCATTGGGATCATATTAAAGCCTGTCTACCACTGTCCTCAAAAAGATCGACTCTCTAACGCTCTGGTGGTTTTCATACTTCTGAGTGGACTCATTCTCCTGGAGCCCCCTCCTTCTGGATTCCTTTACTGACTTGATAAGATCTATTGATTATCTGACTTCTTTTACTCATCATTATGTCTGTGAGGGTTTATCTATGTTATTGTACACAGCTGTGTAATAGTCCACTATATAACTAACCACAATTTTATTTATCCAGTCTGTCCAGCGTTTATGGACATTTGGCCAGTTGTTAGCTATTTTGAATAAAGCTGCTGTGAACATTCTGTAAACATCTTTTGGTGGCTGTATGCAGTCATGTCTACTGGGAACAATCCAGGGGCGGAACTAGAGTCAGACAGTATTAGTTATACTGCCTCAGTCAATTTAGGTCCTCCAAGGAGAAGATGCCAAAGTGAAATCAGATGTGTAAGAGATTGACAGGGGGCAATTCCTGTGAAGGATAAAGGAGACAGGGAGCAAGAACAGGCATAGAAAGCCTCCAGATCACAAAGCAGGTCTGACCACTGTGAAAGCGCTGCAGTCTCAGCCAGGCTGACAGGGAGCAAGGCAGGAGTAACCCCCTATCTAGTAGCCCTGCCAGGCACAGTCATGGGCTGGGAGCAGCCTGGGGAGAGCATGGCCTCAGCATGAATGTTGTGATCCATCCAGAGGTGTAGCCGGCCACTGGAGGCTGCTGGCCAGCTAGCTTCTTTGCAGCAGACTCTCTTGAAGGGAGACTGACTGGTGTACCACCAGGGCCACCACACTACCAAACAGTCTTCCAAAGGGGTTGTACCAATTTAAGCTCCCATTAGCAAAGTATGAGAGTTCTGGGTACCCCACATCCTCACCAATCCTTGGCAAGGTCAGTGCTTTCCGTTTTAGAAAATTTGGTGGCTCTCTAGAGGGATCGTGGTGGTTTTAAAATTGCCTTTCCCTGAAGACCAACGAAACTCCTTTCATATGCTTTTTGACTACTTAGATGTTCTCTTTTGTGAAGTGCCTACTTAAGCCTTTTTCGCACTTTAAAAAATGGGTCGTCTTTTTCTTATTGGTTTGTAGAAACAAAGTCTTTATATAGTCTGCATACAAATCTTTGTCAGTATGTGTATTGCAGATATCTTCTATGCTTTTTTTAAAAAAATATTTGTTTAGGCTGCGCCGGGTCCTAGCTGTGGCAGGCAGGATCTTCGTTGCGGCATGCAGACTTAGTTGAAGCATGTGGACTCTTTAGTTGCAGTATGCAAACTCTTAGTTGTGGCATGCATGCAGGATCTAGTCCCCCAACAAGGGAGCATACAGGATCTAGTTCCCTAACCAGGGATCAAACCTGGGCCCCCTGCATTGGGAGCGCAGTCTTCCCACTGGTCCACCAGGGAAGTCCCACCTTCTCCTATACTTTGGCTTGCTGTTTTCCCCCTTTTTTTTTTTAACTTTTATTTGCTTTTATTTTTTTGCGACATTTATTCCTGGGCCATAAGTTTCTGTATCTTCTGTTTCTTCTGGGATATCTTTTTCTTCTGTGCAACGTCCTCTTCTGGTTTAGGAACAATCTGGTTTTTTTTAGTAAAGATCATCTCAATGTGGCAGGGAGAGCTCATATATGGTTTGATCCGACCGTGAACTCTGTAAGTTCTATGTCCCATCTTGGGGGTTTTGTTCAGCTGGATGTTCTCAATGACCAGAGAATCTACATCTAAGCCCTTGAGTTCAGCATTAGTCTCTGCATTTTAGAGCATGTGCAGTAAAAATTCGGCACTCTTTTTGGGTCACCGACCCTGCATCCAGCCCCACTGTTTGGCCTGGGCACACCAACCAACTCCACCACTGTAACGATGGAATGGCACACGTTGCTTCTTTAAAGTGACATCCTTCAGATACTTGGTGGCTTTTTGGATATGCATACCCTTAATGGCCTGGGCAGTTTCATGAATGTTCTTAAAGTGAACACAAAGATCTGAACTTCTTAGTTTGCATGATTCTGTGGGGTTTTCTGGGTCAAGTGAATAGCACACCATTTTTAGAGGTCACCTCAGGCCGCTTACCGGAAAAAGTGCCCTTTCTCCTTCTTAATGGTGTTTTTTGCTGAACAACTGAAGAGACTTCTTTGAATTCCTCATACACATTCTACTACCTTCACCTTGGAGCTTTCAAACTCCTACCTACCCACATTTCAGATACCTCTTTCTCCTTGAAGGCTTTCCCACTTCTATTGTACTAATCGGGCTCACTAGGCCAGGGATTCAAACCCCCTCAAGACTGTCTCTGTCCACTTCCTACCTCTGTGTCAATTTTGTTCTCTCAGGCCAGTTTTTTGCCTATAGAAGGAAAAGTGGTCCCATAGTTCCTCCATTTGCATCTTTGTTTTCTCCTGCCTGTAAGGGACTGCCTCTCCTCCCTTAAATCCAATTTTTAAAATCCTGATGAAGAATTCAGACAGCTCGACCAGACTCAGGTCACTCATGAGCCCTGTAGCTAGAAAAGAAAGAGTGCTGGAGACGGCAGCCGCCCCCCAGACCTACAAGAGAGTCTATGCAAAACCAGTTCTCCTAAAAACAAGAAAGTGCTGTTCCCAGAAGCAGGAAGGGGTAGGTGGGCAGACCCAGCAGGAGGAAGCTGCTGTGGGAGGATGCTGGGGGAGGTTGTCACTGTTGGGGGCTCACAGGGAACAGCCCTTGTCTCTGTCCAGAAGAAGCTCTTCTGCTCCGTAAAGCGGTTTATCAACCTTTCTGTAGTGCCAAGAGGCAGCTGAGGCCTTCTGTGCTTGGTGGGCACAACTCTGGGAGGTCACTTTGTGCCAATCCAAGAATGTGAACTTCAAAACTTGTACATAGGGAATTCCCTGGAAGTCCAGTGGTTAGGACTCTGAGCTTTCACTGCCAAGGGCCCTGATTCCATCCCTGGTCGGCGAACTGAAATCCCGCAAGCTGCGCAGGGCGGCCAAACCAAACAAAAAAACTTGTACATAGATGGAAACTTCATACATTGCTGGTAGTAATGTAAAATGGTGCAGCCCCTCAGAAAACAGGTTGGCAATTTCTCAAAATGTTAAACATAGTTACTCTATGGCCCAGCAATTCCACTCCTGGCTATATTCCCAAGAGCACTGAAAACATGCGTACACACAAAAACTTGTACATGAGTGTTCATCATAGCATTATTCATAATAGTCAAAAATGCCCATCAACTGATAAATGGATAAACAAAGTGTAGTATATGCATACAATGGAGTATTATTATTCAGCCATAAAAAGGAATGAAGTGGGGAGTTCCCTGGTGGCCTAGTGATTAGGATTCTGGGCTTTCACTGCCATGGCCCCGGTTCAATCCCTGGTTGGGGAACTGAGATACCACAAGCCACACAGCGTGGCAAAAAAAAAAAGCAAGGAAATACTGATATATGCTATAACATGGATGAATCTTGAAAACATTATGCTAAATGAAAGAAGACAGACCCAAACATAAAAGGCTACGTATTATGTCATTACTTTAATTTATTTTTTAATTGAAGTATAGTTGCTGTACAATATTAAATAAGTTACAGGTGTGCAACATAGTGATTCACAATTTTTAAAGGTTATACTCCATTTATAGTTATTATAAAATATTGGCTATATTCCCCCTGTTGTGCAATCTATCCTTGAAGCTTATGTATGTAACACACCTTTTAAATGAAATGTCTAGAGTAGGCAAGTCCCTAGAGAGAGAAACTAGATTACTGGTAGCCAGGAGCTGGGGTGATGGAAAATGTGGAGTGATTGCTAACGGGTATGGGGTTTCCTTTTGGGGTAATCTAACATTCTGGATCTAGACAGTGGTGGTGGAAGCACAACTCTATGAATATGCTAAAACCACTCTAAAAGGGTGAATTTTATGGTATGTGAATTACACCTCAATAAAACTTATTTTTTAGGGACTTCCCTGGCAATCCACTGGTTAAGACTTCGCCTTCCAATGCAGGGGGTGCGGGTTCAGTCCCTGGTCAGAGAGCTTAGATCCCACATGCCTCGCAGCCAAAAAAACAAAAAACAAAAAAACAAAAAAAAACTGTTATTTTTTAAAATGTGTACATAGAGCTTCCGTGTTGTAATTGCTCACTTAATGTCTGTCTCTGCCAATTGCAAATTCCGTGAGGCCGGTGGCTGGGTCTTTTGTATTCTCAGCAGTTGGGGTAGTGCCTGGCACATTAACATGCGCTTGAGAATTATTTGGTGAATGGATGACTGAATGAATGATACCAGCTTAAATGCCACCTCATTCAGGAAACTCCTCCTCCTGTGCTCCCGAAGAGCACCCCCCCACCACCATTCTCTCACTGGAAGGACAGACTCAGGCTGGGAGGAGTCTCCACTCCCGTTTATCACCCTAACTTCTGGGGCCAGCTCCCTGGCCACATCCCCTCGGGCCACTGCAGCTGCAGCACTTCATTCCTGGGGCTGGTTTTAGGGTCCCTTTCATCAACACCTGGAGATGTGCCTTTCTTCCTACTGAGCTCAGCTGTGTGTTTAAGCTTTTCTTCTTTCTTTTTTTTTAAGATCTCCTATTTATTTATTTATTTTTAATTTTTGGCCTTGCCACACGGCTTATGGGATTTTAGTTCCCCAACCAGGAATCCAACCCAGGCCCTCGGCAGAGTCCTAACCAGTGGACCATCAGGGAATCCCCTAAGCTTTTTTTCTTAGAAGGTTTTATCTCGTATTTCTGTATTTGTATTTCTGTAGTTTCTGTGTTGACTCAATCCATCATACCAGAACCAGAAATCCCAAGAGGCTTCTATAAGCTTGTTCATGACCCCAAACTTGCTTTGCTGGGTTAGAACACTGTATATTTTCTGTCCAAGTTTTAAGAAAGGTCACAGCAAGGATACAGCAGGACGCTGTAGGTGTGGCAGTTGCTGGCTAGAAATCTCTTTTTTTTGGCCACACTACGCAACTTGTGGGATCTTAGTTCCTCGACCTGGGATCCAACCTGCACCCTCAGCAGTGAAAGCCCAGAGTCCTAACCACTGGACCGCCAGGGAATTCCCTAAAAATCTTTTTATAACAGAGTCTGTGACATCCCAAGCCTCCCAGTGTCCTTCGGGAAAATCCCACTCAAAGTGAATATCCTATTGAAAGGGGATGGATGTGTCATTTTTGCTTTCAAGCGATAATGGATTCTGATATCATTTCATTATTGTCAGCACAGATGAAATGCTCTTTTTATAATACTGGAGGAGGAGTGGACTAGTAAACATCCTATGTACATAGATGACCTCCCGACCCACCAGATGAAGAGGCCGTCCACTGAGCACACATCTACATACCAGGCACTGTGTTGGCTTCTGATATGTCATATTTAAATTTCATAAGCTCTGTACAAGGTAGGTGTCATTATCTCCAGTTTCCATGGGAGAAAAGTAAGTCTCAGAGGGCTAAGTACCTGGGCCAATTACTGTAAGAGGTAGAGCTTCAATTAGTACCCAGGCCAATCTGGTTTGTGTTCCCCATCTTTCCACCAGCCTGTGTGGCTTCTCTCTGAGAAGGCATCTCTCAATTTGACATGGATGCTCTGTTTGTTCCCAGATGTATGAATGGATTCTTCACCAACCCTCCCCTTCCATTCTACTCTATGCATGTAACCAAGTTCCAAGGTCTTTCCCTGTTCCTGTCTCAATGTAAAAACCAATATATCCCTGTGGTCTGTGGTAGGCTGGACCCAGGGTTAAATGCTGACGTCTGCTGAAATTCCATCTGCTCACTGCCATCCCAGATACCACGCTGGGGCAGCCTGAGGCTCCACTGAGATCATTTCCTCCCAAGATCCATGAATCTCAGCATGGCCACCCTGACCACCCAGCCTAAACTTGGTCCCAGAGCTCCAGTAGGAACCCTGAAGCTGGTGACGTTCCCCACCAGGCCCTCACCCCTGCCATCCTGTTCTCAAGATCTTTACCTGTATTTAATTCCGACAACAACCTTTGATGTAGGAATTATTGTCTTCTGTGTTTTACAGATAAGGAAACTGAGGCTCAGAGAGGCTAAGTAAACTGCCAAAAATCACACAGCTAATAAGTTGTAGAACTGGGATTCAAGCTCCAGCAGGCTGGCTTCCTGATCTATGCTCTTAGCTTCTGTGCTATGAGCTAATACACACAGAGAATTTAGATTTCTTTTTCCTTAGCATTTACCACCATATAACATAATATATATTAATTTTTTAAAAATCTCTTTTATGTCTGTCTCTCCCACTAGAACGTAAGCCCCCCAAAGGCAGAGATCTTTGTCTGCTTTGTTAGCTACTGTATCAGCATCTAGAATAGGACCTGACCACAGAGTAGGTACCCAGTAAGTACATTTTAAATGAATGAATGAATGAGCACTGAAAAAATGTTAGCTATCAGTATCTTTGCACAAATAATAAGCCCACAGCAAATATCTTTTTCCAAATAAAAGAGAAATTCTGCCCCCAGAGACTACTTTTTTCACCACCCAGTAACAAAAGGCAAAAACTCAAGAAAGCCTTTATAATAGAATTTGACCTCTCCGCCTTCAGCACACCTCTCTCAAGTCCTCTGCTTTCCTGAGGATGTCTGTGTCCTTGTGAATGGCCATGCCACTCTCCTGACGCATTGTCCCATATCTTCCTCAACTCTGATGACCTTTGCTTCCATTCTACTTCAGCTGCCCACAGGAGTTGTCCTTGTGATCCTTTTGAATGGCCAGATTTCTGAAATCTTAAACACCTATACTCTGCTCTTTTTTCTTCCGTATTATAGCAGATTGCGTTTTCCAAGATGGCAGCAATAAGATCTCCCATCCTATGTGCTCTTCTTCACTGTGATATTGGCCCTGCTCCCGTCCAGAGTTTGGGGCTATGTTCCTTCCCCTTAAATCTGAGAGTCTGACTGTGGCAGAAATGATGCTCTGTGCCTTTTGAGGTCAGATCATAAACCATTCCTCCATGGTCTTCTTGGGGTGCTTGCTTGTTGAAGCCAGCCACCATGCTGTGAGGAGCCCCAGGACACATGGAGAGGCTGCACTTAGGTCTCTGAGCCAACAGCTGCAGGTCTTAACTGACAGCCAACATCAATCGCCAGACATGGGACTAAAGAAGCCTTTAAGATAACTCCAGACTCAGCCACAGCAACAGTATCAGAGACCCAAGTGCAGACCACCTAGAGGAACCCAGTCAACTCCCAGAACCATGAAAAAAAAAGATTATTGTTTTAAGCCTCTAAAGTTTTGGGTTTATACATTATGAAGTAAGAGTAATTGAAATACCCTTCTTTCCTTCTACTCTCTCCCTAGAGACCTGCTGTGTCCTAATCAACGTTTTCTCCATTGTCCCAGCAGGAGACAGGTTGGGACATCTCCCTGATCTTTATGGCTATTTCAAGACCATTTTTCATCCTGCTTGGTTAACCTAAATGTCTCTCTTTTCTCCCGCAGTCTATCACCTTAAATACTCAATCTACGTGACGGTAGCAAGCCCTGACTTTGCAGGGTTCCCTCCCTAAGAATTTCTGAGATTCTCCGAGGAGGGTCATATGCCACCCATAAAGAGATGAGTTAATTTGTCCATGGTCCACACTCCAGCCAGCAGTGAAGCCACATACAAGCTGCACCTGGCCCTCCCTGCACAGCACACTATCTCTTCTTGCATATATTTTTACACTATATGAGGATGAGAACACTTTTGAGCTAACCGATGTGCGTGCTTTCTGTTTAAAGGAAGACAATAAATAACCCCTGCCAAGTTGCTGAATTCCTAGTGGGAGTGAAACCCAACCCCCCTAAAAGTGAGTTCCCTTATGGAGTCTATGATTAATCTCTCTCCAAAACTTTATTCCCTTTCTTGTCCCCTCTGACCTCAATCCTCTGCTAACTGAACACTCATCAGAGTCAGATGACAAGAATGGCTATTGTCAGTAACATCGTTAATGTGCTAAAATTGTTATTATAGATATCATCTTAATGTACAAACCCAGGTTGTTTCTCCACAGCAAGATGAGCTAACAGGCCCCAAACCATGGACCACCTGGCCAGCGAATCATACACAAGATACATCCTGACTCCCAAAACTATGATTAAGAAATGTCACAGAAAGCAACCAACTCAGCTAGGTTTATTTGTGAAACAAGGAAATAAAGGCTTACTTCTCTTAAAAGAGAAAGAGAGAGAGAGAGAGAGAAAGAAAGAAAGAAAGAAAGAAAGAAAAAGGGAGAAATGTCACAGAAAATTGGAGTAGCCACTAAGGAAAACAGCATGGAGTTTCCTTAAAAAACTAAAAATAGAGTTACCATATGATCCAGCAATCCCACTCCTGGGCATATATCCAGAAACAATGAAAACTCTAATTCGAAAAGATACATGCACACCAATGTTCATAGCAGCACTATTTACTACAGCCAAGACATGGAAACAACCCAAGTGCCCATCAACAGATGATTGGTTTAAGATGTGATACACACACACACACACACACAGGAATATTATTCAGGCATAAAAATAATGAAACACTGCCATTTGCAGCAATGTGATAGACAGAGAATGTCATACTAAATGAAGTAAGTCAGACAAAGACAAATATTATATGATATCACTTCTATGTGGAATCTAAAAAATAATACAAATGAATCTATATACAAAAAGAAACAGACTCACAGAAATAGAAAACAAACGTATGGTTTCCAAAGGGGAAAGGGAGGGAGGGAGGGATAAATTAGGAGTATGGGATTAAGAGATATAAACTACTATATATAAAATAGATAAGTAACAAGGATTTACTGTATAGCACAGGGAACTATATTCAATATCTTGTAATAACCTATAACAGAAAATAATATGAAAAAAAAATATATATAACTGAATCGCTTTGCTGTACACCTAAAACTAACACAATATTGTCAATCAAATATACGTACTTCAATTTTTAAAATGTCACAGAAATGTCACAAGATGATGATTAATCTCAGCCTTTTTGTTCTTCCCCTTTAAAAAATCCCCAAACTCAAAGCCCAGGATGGAGTGGATCTGAGGCTTGTCTCCCACTCCCTTGCTTGGTGCCCTGTAATTGCAGTAATTCCGTACTTTGCTGCTAACTTCTGCTGGCAGTTTGGCTTTCTGCACCGCAGGCACATAAGCCCTTTGCTCGGTTTCAGGATCAGGTGTTAAAAACATGTATATGTATAATTGATTCACTTTGTTATAAAGCAGAAACTAACACACCAAAAAAAAAAAAAAAAAACCACAAAAAGCCTTCAAATATAACTCCTATGAATGTTTATCCTTTGTTTATTTTAAAACTTCCTAATTAGAAGCTTTCCAAGATACTCTGTGAACTCCACAACAATTCAGAGGAAGCCCAAGAATAAATTATTCAAAAATCGTTAACAAAAGGCTTTACCTTCTCTCATAATTTAGTTGGCAATCCTTTCTTGCTGGTATAGAAAATATTTTTTAGAAGGCTTGTGTGTTAGGAACAAGGCTTCTTCTAGCAATCTTTTGGCCAAGGAGATAGCAATAGTACCTGTCTCAAAGTGTCTGAGGAGGATTAAATGTATGGTGGCTGGCACACAGTAAGTGCCCAATAAATGCTAATTATCGTAATCTTAATCCTCGTCTCTATGGGTAAAAGAAAAATGAAGCATTCAGTGAAATTTAATTCTTCCAGAAGTGATGGCTTAAAAAAGACAATTATTGACTCCATGAAAAAGAAAGAGAAGTACAAGAAAGGTAAAATAAAAATAATAGACTAGGTGATGGGCTAAACTGCTATTTGAAAACTAAAATTATCGTATTGGGTAAATGCTATCCAAAATTTAACTGATCTGTATTTCAATAACTCCATGAAACACATAAATTTGTGTAGTTACTTAGAAGAACATTTAACTTTTTTTTTTTTTTTTTTTTTTGGCCACACTGCACGGCTTATGGGATCTTAGTTCCCCCACCAGGGATTGAAGCCGCACCCTCAGGAGCGAAATCACAGAGTTCTAAACACTGGACAGCCAGGGAATTCCCTTAACAACTAATTTAAAGTGCACATTCCTGGGCTTTGCTTCTTCCCTGATTCCCAGCAGAGGAGAGACCTGGGAATGTGTACTTTTGTCAAATCCTCTAGGTGATCCTTACAATCAGACAAATTCTGGCAGTAATATTGATTGGAGGGTTAATGAGCGCATGGCTTTCCTGGGGAGGCTAATTAGTACCCCTACCTTGAATATTCTCCAGGTTACATGATGTTGGCCCTAGAGCGGCTGTTTTCAAATTCTAATGTGCTCAAAAATCACCAAAAGAGTTGTTAAAAATTCAGATTCCTGGTCCTACCACCAAGAGATTCTGATTCAGAGATCTGGGGGGCACTCAACAATCTACATTTTTCAACCAGCCCCTCCCCTCCACGGCGAGTCTTTGAGAAGCACTTTCAACACTGGTCATTCACATGCTAGAGAGAAGCCAGACATATTTTTTAAAAGAAAAAGTCTGACGTTGCTGTGTAATTTGAATTTCCCAGACCTCATCACTGTGTGCAAATAAACAAGATTACATAAAAATTGTAACTGAGGTTTGTGAATTTTGAACACCAGATGATTGTGCAATAATCAGTTCTCCTCCCAGGTTTATCTGGAGATCTCAAAAGAAGTGTCTTTGGGTATGCGTGTGTTGTCTTTTTATTTGCCACACTGACGGTTCAAATCTCAGCTCCATTACTTAACAAGGGGGGCAAGTTACTGTTGTTTATCTATTGCTGCCTCACGAATTATCCCAAAACTTAGTGGCTTAAAACAGCAACAACCGTTTTGTTATTTCTCAAGGTTTCTGTGGGTTGGGAGTTTAAGAAGGGCTTGGTTGGTGCAGCATCTCCCCATATGGTTGAAATCAGACAGGGGTTAGAACTGGGGCAGTAGGGGGAAGGAGAAGCAAGGGCTGGCTGGGTATCTCTCACTCTCCCTCTTCATGTAGTTTCAGGACCTCTCTATGTGGTCATACCAAGTGGGTTAGTTTGAGCTTCCTCACAGCATGGCTTCCTCAGGCCACTCCTTCCATGGCAGCTCAGGGCTTCAGGATAAGTGTTCCAGTAAACAAGTTGAAAAGGGCATCTCCTTTTCTGACCTAGCCTTGGAAGTCACACTGCCCCATTTCTGCTGCATTCTGTAGGTTACAGGAGAGTCAGAAGCCTTCCCAGATTCAAGCAGAGGGGAATAAACACCATAGCTCAGGACGGTGGATCATCGCTCAGGTAGGAGGATCAAGGGCACATTGCAGAATAACATGTGGGTTAGGCAATACTGTGGCAGCTTTGGAAATCTTTGGAAATCTCAATCTGCAACATAACAACCTCTATCCAAGCCTAACTTTCTCATCTGTGAAAGAAGGATAATAGTAGTATCTACCTTATAGTGTTGTAGTGAGGACTAAGTGAATAAATACATGGAAAGCACTTAGAATAGTATCTGGCATGCTGCATAAACACTAGCTATTATTATCACCGGTACTATCATCAATATTTCCATTGCTCACTGAACCAGGACTATGCAGTCATGGCCCTCCTAGGTCCTCAGAAGTGCCTGCGTTCAAGTACACCACTGCCTCTGGCCTCTATTTCCCTAATCACTGTCACTCTCTGTAAATCTTCCACCATGGCTAGTGTCCCTGCTGGCTGGGCCAAGACCCTGCAGCCACTGGTTCCCATAACTTCTCAGAGATGCCAATGAGTGGACCGCACAGGACTGGCTGCAATCCACTGCTGTCACTGCCTCAGTGTAATTATTGCCACAATCCCAAACTCTGGCAGGTAGCCCAATACTTCCACAGAGGAGGGTGTGGGGAGACCCACAGGCCTTGTGTCAGGGACGGTAGATGCAACGGCAGCATTAGTTTCTGGAGGTGACAGTGACAGGGCTCTGGTGCCAGTGGTGGGGCAGGCCAGGTGTCCAGCTAGGGCATCAGGGAGGGGTGTCTTCACCAGAGCAGCCCTCAGACAGGACCTGGGCCCTTCTTGCTGCCTATAGAGCTTCCCATCATGTTTTCCCTGACCATCCAGCAATTTTGCAAACTGTCCAATATCTTTTTAATAAATTTCTGTTCTTTTTAAATTAGTCAGAGTTGATTGTGATGCTTGCCCATAGTGCCTCGACCAGTACTGGAACTTTTAGCATTTTTTAACTTCAGAAGCTTCAGAGCACAGTGCCCTCAGCAGGGACACCAGCGCTATGAGAATGCCCTGGCTCAGAAGACGTAAGGCCTGCCAAGGGGCTGTGGGCATTAACCAAGGAGGCCAGAGCAGGGGGAATGAACATGGTGATGCCCTGGGGTAACAAACCTGCCAGTTCTCAGGAGTACCAATAAGACACACTAGAAGACTCCCTCCAAGGGCAGGAGGAGGCAGGAGGAAGATCCTGTGACAGCAGGTGAGGCTAAGACCCAGAGGCATTTGGGATGTTCACAACTATTGACGTGACCTTCTATTTACCCACAGGCTGAGACAGGCCCTAGGAAACCTGTTAGTCTACAACAACCTCCACGAGCCACCAGGAGGCCTGTTGCCCAGGTCCTGGCCACAGTACGTAACCTCAAAATAGGGGCCATCAAGGCTTGTTAGAATGTCTGGGGTTGAGAAGGAAAGAATTCTGAAATTCGTTGTTTGTTTACATTTTTTAAAAATTATTTATTTATTTTTGGCTGCGTTGGGTCTTTGTTGCTGCATGCGGGCATTCTCTAGTTGAGTCGAGCTGGGGCTACTCTTCATTGCAGTGTGCAGGCTTCTCATTGCGGTGACTTCTCTTGTTGCAGAGCACAGGCTCTAGGCGTGTGGACTTCAGTAGTTGTGACACATGGGCTCAGTAGTTGTGGCTCAAGGGCTTAGTTGCTCCATGGTATGTGGGATCTTCCCAGACCAGGGCTCGAACTTGTGTCCTCTGCATTAGTAGGCGGATTCTTAACCACTGCGCCACCAGGGAAGTCCCTAAATTTTTAACTTATATATATATATATATATATGTATCAACTTAGGTTTTTTTAAAACAAACAATGTTTGTTTGTCTTTACCCGTAGCAGATGACACAGGAAGGTGGTATAAAGAGAGGGAGAAAGGGGCAGAAAATAGGGAAAATAGAAAAAGAGAGAGGGAAAATAGGTTAAAGCTGACGATATTACTTTCATACAACTCTAGAGAATTTAGGTAGCAGCATGAAATGTCCAAGTCAGATGATTCAGGGTGTGCTGGTAGCATCATCACCATCCTCAGGGAAGCCTAGAGTTCATTTCTCAATGAAGATACTTCAAGGTTGGGATGCCCAGCCATAGGGAGGGAGGAGTCCAGGATCTGTCCAGGAGTGGGTCACTTAACCTCTCTTTGCCTCAATGTCCTCAAAGGAACAAGACAAGTGAGGACTCAGGCAGCCTGTTCTCGAAGAAGAAAGAAAAAAGGAGTCACAGGAGTATCTTTAACAAGGCTACGGGACTTCCCTCGTGGTGCAGTGGATAAGAATCCGCCTGCCAATGCAGAGGACATGGGTTCAAGCCCTGGTCCGAGAAGATCCCACGTGCCTGGAGCAACTAAGTCCGTGCACCACAACTACTGAGCCCATGAGCTACAATTACTGAAGCCTGTGTGCCTAGAGCCCGTGCTCCACAACAAAGAGAACCCACCACAGTGAGAAGCCCACACACTGCAATGAAGAGTAGCCCCCGCTCGCCGCAACTAGAGACAGCCTGCATGCAGCAACAAAGACCCAACGCAGCCAAAAATTAATTAATTAATTAATTAATTAAAAAAAATGCTACGTGACAGTTCAGTTCAGGAACAGAACTGCTAAAGTACAGTTTGTTCTGTAAAGGAGCTACTGCAAAGGAGCTTGTAGGGGTCACAACTGCACTCCCTGCCCCTGAATCCGCTCACACGAGCAGCCCTCTGCACAGCTGGCCAGTTAATCCTGTACCAGCAACTGTGGCCACTTAAGCCTTCTTATTTCATGAGGATGAAAAAATGAATGCTTGTTTTTTGGAGCAAAGAATGTGTCTCTGAAAATTACAGCCGAAAGGAACTTTCTAGATGACTGAGTCCAACCCCTTTGATAGCAAATTTCAGTCAAATTCAATCTAAAAGCAAAACACTTGATACACTAAAAGTTCTGGTCAATAAAACAATGTTAAGAGAGTGACGGTTTTTGACAGTCTTGAATGATGTATTGGTTATTTACTGCTGCATAACAAATTACCCCCAAACCTTAAACCTTTAGTGGCTTAAAACAACAATAGTTATTGGAACTTCCCTGGCAGTCCAGTGGTTAAGACTCTGTGCTTCCACTGCAGAGGGCGTGGGTTCGATCCTTTGTTGGAGAACTAAGATCCCACATGCCTCGTGGTGCAGCCAAATAAATAAATAAAAATAAAACAACAATAGTCATTATCTCACAGTTTCTCTCAGTCAGGAATCTAGGTTCCCAGGAGTCCACAGCTTAGCTGTGTCCTCTGTCTCAGGGTTTCTCACAAGGCTGTGTCAAGCTTTCAGCCAAGGCTGCAGTCTTATCTGAAGGTTTGACTGGAGAAGGGGCTGCTTCAAAGCTTCCTCACATGGTTTTGGCAAGATTCAGTTCCTCACTGGTTGTTGGACTGGGAGCCTTAGTTCCTTGATGACTGTTGCCCAGAGATCAATCTCAGTTCCTTACTATCTGAGCCTCCCCAGGTAGCAACTTGCTTCATCAGGGTAAGCAAGCAGAGAGAGCAAGAGAGAGTGCCAGCTAAAAGAAAGTGGTAGTGAGATGGAAGTCCCAGTCTTTTGCAAGTAACCTAATCATGGAAGTGACATCCGATCACCTTTGTGTATTCTATTCCTTAGAATCCAGGAATCAGGTCCAACCCACACTTAAGAGGAAGCTATTACACAAGGGAATGAATACCAAGAGGCAGGATTATTGGGAGTCATGTCAGAAGCTGCCTACAGATGGTGTATAGAAGGTAGGGAAGGGGCTAGAATCATGGAAATGCAGAATTTTCTGGTTGAGAAGAAAAGGCCCTGTAAATCCCGCCACCCACGTGATGCCTGAATTCCCAATATAGCTCCCTGACAAGCGGCTTCTCGTTCTACATCTGCACAATGACATGGTTAGAAATGGTCTCCTGGTCATACTGGACGAGAAACCATCTGCCTATGATGTTCACCCATGCCCGTGCAGGCACCTTACAACCTGCGAAAATGGTGGAAAGGTCAGAAGATTCTATTCTCTTTAAATGATGGCTAGCTGCTTTCGCAAAAGCTGAAAGGTAAATTACAAATAAAGATTTGGTCTAATTTTTAAAGTAGCCTGGAATATGTAGAATGTTTCTGCAATTATTAGACCACGTATTTTGACATATAAAACACCAAAGATCTCTCAAAGGAGCTGGACAAATCAGCAAGTGTTAAAGAAAGCAGCAGTGGGAGTGTCTAGTACAACCAAACCAGTCATCAAAATCAGCAGTTAAAAATTCCAGAACCAAGAAAATAAATGGATCAAAAGAAAGGGAAGGCCCTTGTGCTTTACCCCTTTCACACGCAGGATATTTTTCATGTGTAATTCTGAATTTGGCAAAGATGTCTGAACTGTGACTCAGTGACTGGCAGACAGCATTTCAGAGTTTACAGCACGCTCTCTGGGAAACTGTCGTAGCCAAAGTTATGGCATCATGTTTGACCCTCACTTATCCACAAGACCTAGCTCAAACGGCTGTTCATAAACGTCAACTTTAGTGTCAAAAGACATAAGATTGTAGAAGGTAATTAAGGTTATCAAAAAGCAACGAAGCCAAGAAGGAAGGAAAAAAGGAAGGAAAGGAGGAAGGAGGGGTGGAAGGTCCCTTCCTTCAAGTACTTCCCCCTCATTTTGGATGAATCCAAGATTATAGGAATACATTAATACCTACCTTCACGACCACAGCACTGTTTTGGGGGGTGTGCTTATTGGAAAACCAATCAACTAATTAACTCATAGAATGGCCAAGATGAAAAGGATCTTGAGGAACATGTGGTCTTATCCTTAATTTCAAAGATGAGGAAATCAGGTTCCACAGAGGCTAAATTACTCACCAAGTAGACAGAGAAGAGGGACACTTAGGTCAACCATTCCCACAAGGGGTCCAACGAGGAACAGCTGAAGCCAACACAGTAGTGTCTCCTCCTACAGGGACAACCAGTTCCCTTTGCCTCTCACACACCCTCCAGCAAGCAGGATTTCTCAACCTTGTGTTTGTGCAAACCCTTGAGCAGCGCCAGCTGCTGCACCAAGAGGCTCTCCACTCTGCAATGGAGGGCAAAGGCTGCGACGGTTCGGCCCACTCCCAACTCTCTCCACAGAGGCCTGAAAACACATTTGTTGTTCTTAGTTAGGTGAGTAGAGACTAGGCCCATCGAGGAGGGGTAGAAGTGGCCAGACAAGCCTCAGGGATTGTGAGGTCCTGTCCTGATCCCTCTGATGGCTGGAGAGGGCAGTGAGGACTGGGCCATCCAGAATGACTGCCCAGCACCACAGCCAGCAGGTCCCTGGGGGTCCAACCCAGGAGGCACCTGCCAGTCCTAACTGAGTGCTCTGAGCTGGGTGGCCATGCCAAGTGACATCCCTAGGGGGCCTCCAGGGTGCCCCCCAACTCCAGGGTGAAGTCAAGGTCAGCCCCAGGCACACACGGTACTGGTGCACAGCAGTGAAATAGGACAGTGCTGGTCCAGATCTGGCTGAGGGTCAGTGGGGACAGTTGTGGGCCTGGAAGAACCCCCAGGGAGAAGCCAAGGCCAAGAGCAGGCAAGGTTCTGGCCAGACGCCTCCCTAGTACAGGGTCTTTTCTCCTCCTGTCCTTTCTCTGCTTGGAGTGTGATTCCTCACGTGTGCTAGATCCCATGCACCCTGTTGTAGGCCTCTCCTTCGGGTATTGTGTCACCCTGTGCTTTTCCTTGCACTTCTCTCTGAAACGAGCTCATTCCCTTAAAAAAAAAAAAAAAAAAGAGGGGTTAAAGTTACTTTCCTCTTGAAGTAAAAGAAACATAGTCAACCAGAGGAGAGCATTAACTGTTACTATTCTAGAAGACTTCAGTGGCCACCACACAGGGAACAGACGGGAAAGGGGGTAAACCCTCAAAGAATTTTGAAGCTAATGTTACTGAAGGTTGAAATAATTTGTCTGCTTTTCTATATGTTTTCCCTCAGCCCAAATGAAACCTAACTTTTAGCTCTAGATACAAGATTGAAAAAACACGGAATGCAAGACAACACGTTGAAAAGACCAAAGAGTGGAAGGAAGACGGTTGTATCCAGAGGTGTTCAGTGAAATCTGATGCTAAGAGATCAGGAAAGGAGAAAATGGAGGGTGAAGAGGGGGACATTTCAAGAGTTGAGTGGTTTATTTTTTATCAGACATAGTGTTTACTGGACTCTCCTCCATTAAAATATTGCCCATGGAGGGCTTCCCTGGTGGCACACTGGTTGAGAGTCCACCTGCCGATGCAGGGGACACGGGTTCGTGCCCTGGTCCGGGAAGATCCCACATGCCGTGGAGCTGCTGGGCCCGTGAGCCATGGTCGCTGAGCCTGCGCATCCGGAGCCTGTGATCCACAATGGGAGAGGCCACAACAGTGAGATGCCCGCATACCGCAAAGAAAAAAAAATATATATATATAGCCCATGGAAATAAGATTAATATTTATTCCCTAAGGTTCCCAGAATACCAAAAAAAAAGGGGAGAGAAAGACAGGGGAGGAAGTTAGAAAGAGAAGGAGAGTTTGAAGGAGAAGTGGGGAAATCCCCAGAAAATTCGAGGCAGGTCTAAGCCCTTGCTTCACTACTCTCCCCTCCAATTCTGTATTTACCTCCAGAAAGGATTCCAAGCCCGATTTTGACTTCTCTCTCCTATTTCTCAATCCATGCTTGTTCCTCAAGTATTTAGTTAGGGAGGAAAGCTGTGAGCTAGTACAATCTGCTCCCCTACCACCTCTGGAATTTTCCCCGTGGAAATTGGACACAATAAACTCAGACAATGGAAGCATTCACTCCAGGGCAGCCAGGGATGCCTTTGTTCTGGTGAACCAGAATGAAGCTTAACTAAATATGCCATGGAGCAACTTAAAGTGGAAATGGAAAATGACTTTCCACTTGGAGAGAGAGTAAAACACATTAGCAAGAGATTTTGGGTCTAAGAAAATCCAATGAGTTACAAAGGATCATTTTCATTCTGGCCTAGTGAGATCACAGTCGAAGTAAGTTAACGATTAAAGTTTGAGAAAAGTGCCTACATATTTCATTTCTTTAAAGTTGTATTCCCCCCACCACTTTATTGAGGTACGACTGACATATAGAAAGCTGTACATATTTAACGCATACAACTTGATGTGTTTGGGGGGTACAACTGTACCCTCTTTTGGATCATATGGTAATTAGAATGCTTAAACATTTTAGACACACAGACATGGTACCTGGATCATTTAAAAGGCAATGTGTCGTTATACTAGGAAGTGTCTACATTTAGCTGTTTTGTAGAGAGTTCTATCACTGATTAAAAGAGGGAGTTTAAAAGACTCCAACTAGGAACTATTGCACTGCTCTGGGCCAGAAATGATTATCGCTAGATTGAAAGTATGATGGTGGGGATGACGGAGAGGAAGAGGCAGACAAGAGAGATGGTCCAGAGATACAACCAAATGGGACCTGGAGAGCAAGTGGATCTGGTGGCATGGGTGAAGGGAGAACTCAAGAAGGCTCCCAGGTGCCCGGGTGAGATGGCCTGTTATGACACATGGCAGTGACAGTCACTGAGCTGGCAGATAAAGCTGGGAGAATACATACCATCACTCAGCCATCAATACACTCTGACCAAGAGCCTGCAGAGGGCCGCGTGTCTCCAGCCCCATGACAGACATCTCACCCGCCCTGACTGCCTGTCTTCACGGTTACAAAATGAAGCTTGTTTTAAGAACCCAATAACATCATTGCGTTTAACATTTGGTGTAGATATTCAGAAGTCCTCAGACAGTGCACATTTAATGAACCTTATAAGTAAAAAAATTAGATAAAAGTAAATGAACTCCATGAAGCCAAGAATTATGCCTTTTGGGTGGTGTTCCATTTGGTAATCCCTCCTTCTGCACCCTGTGCCACTTAACAAGCATGCTGGGAGAACAGGGGATGGAGGAGGTGTGCAAGGGGCAGAGGGACACAAGCCACGGTGACACCTCCTCCACCTGGCCGCCAGTTTGTCCATTCCTTTCTATAATCCACTCATTTAAAAACAGTTTCCCAAGTGTAAAGTATCACCTTTGTTCAATGACAAAATGGATACTCAAGGTTCGAATTCACTGAGAAGGAAAACAACTCAAAAACCATTTGGGAAATTTTAAATTCAGAGAAACTGAAAAAAAAGTTCAGAGACAATAGTGGAAGTAAAACCAATTTTAAAGGACACTGTGTTGATCCAGGCAAGCCTGGTTGGTTTCTTGGCCAATCTCTTCCCTATGTCTTTGTCCCTCTCAAAGTGTGGGTGTCATTTTCAAACTTGGGAAAAGAGCTATTGGGGAACTTTTGTTCTTTAGAAGCCCACTGCTGCCGAAAGGCTGTTTTGACTTATAACTAAGCCACACCAACTGGGAGGCAGCCTGTAACAATGATTTCTGTTTGAGCAACACATGCTCTTGAGCTAAGAGACACTCCACTCTGTTTGCAATTGGATGGAGCAGGTGTCTGAGGAGAGACAGACCATTGTCACCAGTATCAAAGGAATGAATTAACATGTTGATTTCAAGGAGCCTGCAGTTTCCCGAGAAGCCTCCACAGTCTGGACCCACTGGGCCTCCCCGGACACTGAGGTTGAAGGTGAGGGGACCTGGGGCTGGGCCATGTTTTCTCCGAGGCCCTGCTGAAAACTTGGCCTGGAGTGAAAAGGAGCTCCTCACCAGTTATCCTCCTCCCTCTCCCCTCCTTGTCCAGTTTCTGGAATGTTCTTTTAAACAAAGATCAGTTACTTTGAAGCTCACAACCTTCAAACAGCCTCCCATAGTTCTTAGAGTAATGACCAAAGATCTTACTAGGGTCTCAGAAACCCTTCCTGACTGGCCCCTGTGACCCCTGTGACCTCATCTCCTGCCCTTCTGTCCTGCTTTGGCCATACTGGCATCCCAGCTATTCCTCAAACACACCAGGCACACACCCTTCTCAGGGTCGTGGCACCTGCTGATCCATCTCTTTGCAGGAGGACTCTCAGATCTTCCTGCGGCTCCATTTCTCACTTCATTTGGGTCTTTGCTCCAGTCACCTCCTCAGACAGGTCTTTCCATCTAAAACAGTCCCCCTAAAATACTCACACTCTATCCCCTTGCCCTGCTTCATTCTTCTTCATATATGTATCACATCCTGATATTACATTGTACCTTTAATACTTATTGTTTGTTTACCTCCACCTTCTGGGAGAAGGAATCTTGTGCTTGGTGAATGAACGAATGAATGAGTAAAAGAAAAAAGTGAGGACAACCAACAAAAGGTTATTCTCTTTTAATTAGTCCAGATTCAATACTAGGAAATGTCATCAAATGGAAAATTTCAACGCTTGCTAGGATTTCCATATAAAGGAGGTAAATCACAAAATCTCCCTCCCTTGATACGCGTTCATTCTAAAGACATTTATTGTGTGCCTCCTATGTGTCAATTACTAGGTTCTGAGAATGAACAAGATGAGACTCCTGCCATGTGGAGCTTATGTTCTAATTTGGGGGGAAGGACATACATTTTTTTTAAATAAACAAATAATGAGCTAATTTTTGAGTGTGGTATCTGCGCTGAGGGAACTAAGCAGGGTGGTGTGACCAGAAGGAGGATGAGTTCCTCCTTTAGACAGAATGAGAGAGAAATCCTCTGCAGAGGTGATGCTTGAGCTGAGGCCTGAAAGATGAGAAAGATCCAGCCATGGTGAGAGGTATGGGAAGTCCATTTCATGCAGGGAAGAGCATGTGCAAAGGTCCTGAGATGAGGAAACACTTGGTGCTTACCGGGCTGGAGCACAATGAGCAAGAGGGAAGAGATAGATGGAAGGTGGGGCCAGATCATGCTAGGATTTTGTTTTGATTTTACTTTAAACTCAATTCGAGGGAATTCCCTGGCAGTCCAATGGTTAGGACTCTGCGCTTTCACTGCTGAGGGCTTGGGTTCAATCCCTGGTCGGGAACTAAGATCCTGCAAGCTGTGTGGTGTGGCCAAAAAAATAAAAAAATAAACTCAATTCTAAAACATTCAATGCTGTCAAGTAGGGGAGTCACATAATATCATTTATATTTGAAAGTCACTCAGTGTATCAGTTATCTATTGCTGTGTAACAAACCACCCCAAGCTTAGTGATGTAAAATCACAATCACAACACTCACTATCATTCTCACAGTTCTGGGGCCTGACTAAACTCAACTAGGTGGTTCTTGATCAAGGTCTCTTATGTGGTTGCCTTTAAACAACAGCTGGGCTGGAGTCATCTCAGGGTTTCCTTGCTCAGATATCTGGTGGTTAAAGTGGGCTGTTGGCTGGGACCTCTGCTGGGGCTGTCCAGTGCAACATCCACAGGCAACCTCTCCACGTGGCCTGGGCCTCTTCCCCATTAAGGAATGGGGAACAGGTCCCAAGAGCAACCATCACAGGAGAGAGCGGCAGGTGGAAACCATATCGTCTTTTACGATCTAGCCTTGAAGGCATGGGTATTCTACTCTTAGAAGCATGTGACTAAGTCTATATTCAAGGGAAGGAGAACTGGATTCCACATCTTGATGACAGATGCGTCAAAGAATTTGCAAACACGTTTTAAACCACCACATCCTGGTTCCTAAGTGGAGAATAAATTATAGGGGGGCAACGGTGGAAGAAGGGAGACCAGTTAGGAGTCAGTGGAATATCCAAGCAGGAAATAACGATGGGGTGGAGATGAAAGAGGTGCAGAATGCTAGGGCACACTTGGGAGGTAGACATAATAGGGCTTGGTCGGGGACTGGACATAGGGTGTGAGGAGAAGGATGTCTGTGAGGCCTTTTGCTTGAGGAACAGGGTGAATATTGGTGCCATTTACTCTAATGGAGATGATTGAGGGAGGAAGAGTGACTGGGAGGTGGGAGAAGAAAACCAAGACATTCGTATAGGACATTTGGATTTTGAGATGCATGTTAGCTTTGCAAGTGGAGATGTCAAGAAATCAGCTGAATTTTAATTTGAGTTCAAGAGATAGGTGTGGGCTAAAGGTATAACTTTGTCAGTCATAAGCATCTACATGGCATTCAATCATTAGATAGAAGAGATCACCTAGCCAGAGGATGTAGGCAGAGAAGGGAAAAGGACCAGTCCTAGAGATGCTGCAGGATTTAGAACGCTGTTTGGAAGAAAATGCCCCTACAAGTGCTTTGCACTATAGATGAATCAGGAAATAAGAGCACAAGGACAAGAAAATAGCACCCCAGTATGAAATGAAAAGGGAAATTATAGAACTACGGAAGCAAAGAGAGGGAATTCCCTGGTGGTCCAGTGGCTGGGACTCTGCACTCTCACTGCCAAGGGCCCAGGTTCGACCCCTGGTCGGGGAACTAAGATCCCACAAGTGGCAAAAAAAAAAAAAGGAAGCAAAGAGAGGACCAAAACACCACCATGAAAATCTAATCAATTAGACACAAGGAAGAGAACCAACATGATCAAAAATCAGATTAACGAAGGATGTGGTTGAGATAATCATAGTGAATTCACAGGAGAAAAGAAATAGATAAAAGCACCTGGAAAAAATCATAATTGTGGAAATTAGAAAGAGACAATCCAACACTTGGTTGTAATTGATGACTCAGAGGCAGAGAATCTAAAAAAGGAAACAGGAAAAGTATGCAGAGATATAGAAGGAGGTAATCAGCAGTCGAAGGGCTCATCAAATACCTTGAAAAATTAATAGAGTGACTGGCCCAGAGAAAATCCTGGCTAAGCTATTGAACTTCAAGGAAAGAGAAAGCATTCCACAGGACTTCGGGCAGGAAAGCATGACCTACATCTGAGAAGAAACTTCAGCTAACCTCAGAACTTTCCATAGCCTCTACCAGCTCAAAGGAAGGGCTGGAAAAAAAAAATGAATCAACAATATTCCATCCAAAATGATGTCATCCCAAGTATAAAAGCTTTAAGCAGAAACTCTCAAACATGTACCAATTTGGGAAATAAATATGAGCTAAAACGGACACTGCAGTTTAAAAAGAATCATCATGGGCTTCCCTGGTGGCACAGTGGTTGAGAGTCCGCCTGCCAACGCAGGGGACGCGGGTTCGTGTCCCGGTCCGGGAAGATCCCATATGCCGCGGAGCGGCTGGGCCCGTGAGCCATGGCCACTGAGCCTGAGCGTCCGGAGCCTGTGCTCCGCAACGGGAGAGGCCACAACAGTGAGAAGCCCGCGTATCGCAACAAAAATAAATAAATAAAAAAATGAAATAAATGTGCTGTGTCCCTTTAAAAAATATATATATTTTTTATGATCCTTTTTTCACAACCTTAATGAATCTCAAAGAAACAAATATCACTTGTACATAAGCATTTCTCTGAAGTTCAGAAAATCTTTCATCTTATTTTCATTAGCTCCCAAGGAAAATTAAAGTTCACATTTGTATTTCAACTAAAATACATACATAATATGTAAAGTTATTTTTAATCCATTCATTTATCCAACTACCTATTAAACTACCTATTTCATACCACAGAAAGAGGTATGAAATGATTATCACCTAGTGTTAAAAAGATATTTCCTGGTGGTAGGAAATTTTATGATTTGTTACTTTCTTCTTCGTGCTTTTGTATATGACTTGAATTTTACATAATCTCAAATTATTTTTACAAAAACAATAGTTGTTCTAAAAATTCTTAAATTAAGCAGTCATTAAGAATGTGCTACAGGAAATATTTAGTCAACCCCTATTATGTATTAGATATTTTGCACATATTGTATCATCTAATCCACATATAACTAACTCATCAAGGGAGGAATTATCATCTTCATTTTCCGAAAGAGGAAACTGAGGCCCACAGGTATTTGTTAATTTTCTAGAGTCACACAGCTAGGAAGGGCAGAGTCAGAACTTTTCCCAAAGCCAAAGCCGATGTTCCGCTTAGCAGGTTGCCTCCTCCTGGTTTTATCAAGTTCAACCACCACCTCCACCCCCACCGTGTGCACGTGAGTGTTCGCACACACACACTTCTGCAATACTCCACCTGCCCAAGCCAGGAAACTGTTATGACAAGCCAAATGCAATACTCATATCCTGAACAAAGCTGTTATTCAATAACTCTATGATTGGGGAAATAGCTGGTGACTTCACCCTGACAAGGGTCATACTTAGGTCTTAAGAGAAGTCATTGTCACAGAGCCTCCTGACCTCTGTGAAAGGGTGTGATGTTCAGATATATATCCAGCCCTTTGAGATGCTCTGCTGGAAGGTGGTTGAAGTACAAAGTACTATTGACTCGTCACCTCTGTCCACTTTCATCAGCAATGATACTTTGTACTTCTTTAGTGTTTGTTACAAGGGTTGTTTCAAAAGCTGAGGAAACTTATCAATTTCTGGGTATTCAAATATCTCTTTCGTAATGAACATTTATATATAGTCACACTATATGGATCAAAAATTCTTAATGATACATGAAAAGCAAATGGCAATAAAAGTGTCACCCACGTTTCCCAGGCCATGCTAACACGAGCCTGGAGGTGAAAAATGAGTCCACCATCATATTTGTAAGAGAATGTCATGGTTTTGGTCCTACCCAGCTTGCTCTCTGGAAACTCCTACTCATAAAATCTTGAGTTGCCCAGGGTGTGTATGACACGTGTTCTAGGCTACCCCACTGGATCTTCCTCTGATGTGGCATGCTCGTAATCATGTCTCCCAGCATCGTGAGAGCCCCATGTAGCAATGACTACCAGGGCCATGGTCCACTTGAGGTCACATCGCTGCCACAGGACCCACACAAATCTGACCCTACTTCCACGTGTCCCTCTACAATCTTGTTTCCACAAGACAGAGAGTAGTGGATGTAAAACATGAATCAAGCCATATAATTCCCTGGCTCCAAACCCTACAGTGGGGTCCCACCACACACCCTGAATGGCTCACCATGGCCTGGGAGACCCTGCAGCTTCTGGCCCCATCTGCCTCTCTAACAGCATTTCTCTCTGGGCTGTGGGCTGGAAGATGATGAGAGGAACAGACTGAGAAGGCAACTCAGAACCACTTTCCCTTGATCCTGGCCCATCACTCTTGAACCAGACATGTGTGCCTTGGTGCTCTTTTCTCCTGTTGAGTCCCCTATAAACAGACCCTGACAGCCTCGCACCAAACTCAGGTGTGCCAAGGGCTGGGTGCCAGGGTACTTCAGTAGCCTCATCACCTTCAACACCTCCACTAAAGTCACGCTAAAGAAGTCCCTAAATGGGAGCTCCCTGGTGGTCCAGTGGTTAGGACTTGGCACTCTCACTGCCGTGGGCCTGGGTGGCACAGCCAAAAAGTCCCTACAGTCTAAGCAAAAAGTGTGTGTTTAGTAGTAAGACAAATCAGGTAGCTGAAGCTCCCTCCAAACCCAACTACCCCAACCAGATTTCTGCCTCTATGTCTTCTGAGGTGGAGATTCTGGAGTTGCCACTAATGAAGATGCTATGGTAAAAATATGAAAAAAGGGGCCACAGGATCTTGGGCAGAAGTCTCCAACTTCAGCTGGAAAAGTAAGAGAAGGTAGCACAGGTGAGAGGTGGTTTTTTAAAAAAATTTTATTGGAATATAGTTGCTTCACAATATTGTGTTGGTTCATACTGTACAGCAAAGGGAATCAGCTATACGTATACATATATCCCCTAGAGAGGCAGTTTTTAAGCCAAGTTTTTGTTTGTTTTGATGTGGACCATTTTTAAAGTCTTTACTGAATTTGTTACAATATTGCCTCTGTTTTATGTTTTGTTTTTTTGGCCCTGAGGCATGTGGGCTCTTAGCTCCCCGACCAGGGATTGAACCCACACCCGCTGAATTGGAAGGCGAAGTCTTAACCACTGGACCACCAGGAAAGTCCCTAAGCCAAGTTTTATTGTCAAATAAAAGATATCATGTAGGCTTCGTATGCCAAGCTAAGCAGTTCATTTGTCCAATTAATAAGTGGTATTCAAAATGGGCAAATACTCCCCCAGGAGATTCCAAAAATAACTATTGAGTGTGGAAAGAAAATACCAGAACTTCTATTCATATTTATTTTTACTTTGCACATTTTCATTCCTTTTTTGTATATATTTTATTATATTCATAATTTTTACCCACTGGAATGTATTTTTAAATTTTTTATTGAATTATAGTTGATTTACAATGTTTCAGGTGTATAGCAAAGCGATTTAGTCATATATATACATATATATAAAACCGTGTGTGTGTGTATATATATATATATATATATATATATATATATATATATATATACTCTCTTTTGGATTCCTTTCCATTACAGGTTATTCCAAGATATTGAATACAGTTCCCTGTGCTCTACAATAGGTCCTTGTTGTTTATCTATTTCATATATAGTAGTGTCTATCTGTTAATCCCAAATTCCCAATTTATCCTTCCCCCCATATTCATAATTTTAAGTAGAGCAGAACATATATATATAACTTAATGTACACAGACTGTGGTTGCATGCTCAAAAACGTTTCACTGATGCGATGTAGGAACAAAGTTTGGAGACAACTGTTATAAGCACCAGGAACCCATCTGAAGAACTTAAGCTAGGGAACAACAGGATCCGATCTTATTTTAGTAAAATCACTCTGTCTGAAGTGTGGAGAGTGAATTAATAGAGGTGAAAATACGGGCAGAGGCTGTAGGCTAGGAGCTACTCAAACCCTGCAAGCAAGGCTTGAACAGAAGCAGTGGGAGTGGGCATGGAGAGGGGGTAGGGGTGGGGGGCAGAGGGAAGGAGGGATGAGAAATATTCAGCAGACAGAATCCACTTGACCTGGTAGTCAACATATGGGACAGCAGGGGAAACTGAAATGTCAACGGACTCTCGGGTCAACTGAATCACTGAGTGGAAACAGCATCCAGGATAAGGAAGCTACCTGTGAAGCAAGAGCTGGGTACTGGAGAAGCTGCTCACATCACAGGAGTCTGCCAACAGGAGCACATCAGAAGCAGGAAGGAAAACTTCTTCCTCTTGCAATGTCTCCTCAGTACCTCTGCTGACAAAGCTGGACATCATACTAGCTGGCATAGAAAACATATTTAAAGGACCCATCTTTATTTTTGCAGAGCAGGCAATGAAGGATGGACTTGGATCTGAGAAGCAATAAATTAATAACTGGATAATCCACCCCTTTGGCTTCTCAGCTTCCGTGAGAAATCGTCACTTTCATCTGGATCCAAACATACGTTCCCATTCCAAGTTTTAGAATCCCATTCTTTACCAATTTATGCCCTAACTTTCACATGAGAAACGTGGTGAGACTGTGAGCTCAACTCTTGCTGTAATTCAACAACCCACATACTTAAATTTGTGTTTGATTTTCAACAATATTAGCCCTGTTGATACAAGAAATAAGAGATGCTTGTATAAGAATAAGAGGGCTATCATGGCAATCTCAGGTTCTTAAACCATGACTTAAGCTGAGAGTTAAAGACTTGAGCTTGTGGTTCTTCTCTCTGTAAGTGCTTAAGTACACTCACAAGAATCCGTCTCATACCACAGTCTTCAAAGTCATCATTACTGTTGTAACTGTCAAGTGCAGCAGCCACTTAGTCTCCAAGGTATGTGCTTCAGTTGGCATTTCATCACAATAAACAATAGCTTGATTAATTGCAACCTCACTTCATGTGATAAATTACCAGCATCCCATTTTCCAATGACAAGGAGCTCAGCACTGTACTCAAAGCCAAAGCCATGACCAAACCTGGTACCACTGCTTGTACCAATCCTGTATCTGTCAGGATCCAATCAGGAGACATAAACCACACAAAAATTAAGCAAATAAAGAATTATTGTAACACAGGGTCAGAAGAACTAAGGACTGGCTAACAAGAAGTAAAGAGAACTCTAAAGAATATAAGAATAGCAGATGTAAAGAGTAGCTATGATCCCTAAGGAAGGATCCCCCCGCCCCTCAGGGCTGAGATCCAGACCACATTGGTGGGGAGGCGGGACGGGCACAGTCCTGAGTAATTGGATGGTAGAGTTGTGGTGGGTGGGGTGTGCTAGAAATCCGCCTCCTGGAACTTGCTGGAAATCTACTTTTCGGGGTGCTAGATTAAGCGGTTAATGAAGACATGTCTCACTGGAGGCAGTCCATTATAAAATCACCCAAGGTGTGTGCTGCGGAAAGCTGCTGGCCGTTAGGTGCTGCTAACCAACGCGCACCGCAGGTGCCTGGGAATAGTACACCTGAACTAGAGAGAAAAGCCCTGTGTCCCTGCAATGGATCTCTATTGCCCTCTACTGACAATACTTAATATTGCATCAGCTCACAAGGAAACGCTTAAAAGGACGCATCTCCACGTTTGCAAAGCAGACCATGAAGGGTGGATTTGGAGCTAAGAGGCATCAATTGGTAACTGGTACATGATACATCATTTCCACCTGCCAAAGAAAGAAGGGAGGAAAGAAGAAAGGGAGGGTGGAAGGAAGGAAAAGAAAGCCGGCCCTTTCAGGTTTGCAGAGCCAGTCTGAGAAGGACAGGACAAAGACCCCATAACCACATAGGTTGGGGCCACTGTAACTTGATGACTGCCACCCTCCACTGGACCCCTGGTACTTCCAAGGAGTTGTTTGCATGTGTGCCAGCTTTTTATCTCCCATGTTTTCCAGATGCTTCTCTATGCTCTTCATCTGCCCCTCACTTGCCGTCAGTGACCCCATCTCCTATTTCACAAAAACTTGGAAGCCATCAGACAGAAACTCTCTCAACTTTTTGCCCCTAAACCTACATATTATCCTGTATTCTGCCTTTCCTCCTTCCCTCATGTTATAAAGAAAGTGCTAATCCCCCATCTGGGGGGTTTCCTCTCTTCCTGCCTTCTCTGGAACCTCACACCAATTTTCTTCCCACTTTCCTGTATCTTTAACCTGTCCCTTTTTTTTTAGCTCCTTCTCATTAGCATTTAAACTACTCAAGTTTCTTCCATTTCGAAAAGCCCTCCCTAAACTCAGTGTGTTTCCCTGCGGCTACCCCTCTATTTCTTCCACTTCATAGCGAAATTTCTTCAGGGAATTGTCTGTGCTCAGTGTGTCCACTTTCTCCCTCCCCATTCCCTCCTCAACCCACTCAATAGATTCTCACCAACAACCTCCATGGGCCCAAAGCCATAAGACCTTTTCTAGAATTTACCTTGCTCTTCCCCTCAGTAATAATCACCACTGTTGACCACACCCTCCTCCATACATGTCATTCTTCTGGTTTCCATTATGTTTCTTCAATTCTCTCCTATCTCTAGGCCCTCTTGGTTTCTTTCTGCATTTGTTGATTTACATTCTACTATATGAAGAAGAGTTTCCCTTCCCCATTTATTTGTTCATTTTTTTAGATCCGTGTAGACTCATGAATTTCTGTATTTTTTCAATTGGTTTTAATCAATTATTACCCTTATTTACTTTTGTGGTCCAATTATCTCAGATTTGGCAAGTGAGAGCCTTCAAATCACCTTCTGTGTCTTTTGACACGTTCCCATCATTATTTGAACACTTCTTCCACAGCAAAATTTTCCAGGTCCATCTTATACATTCCCAAGCCTTGACTGAAATTAGTCATTTTTCAAGGAGCCTTGGTTTCATGTGCTATCAGGAGTCACAGCTCCCAGGCTCTTTCAGTGGATGGAACAGGGAATAAATATATGTATACCCCCCCACATACACTTTTATATCTCTCTTTATAGGTATATCTTTCTACATTATAAAGCATGAATTTACACCAACAGTTGCAATCCCAAGCCAGCAACACAGGGCCCATTCTCGTTTCCCCTTTCCACCATATTTCTTCCTCTCTTCTCCAACAGTGAGCAACTTGGCTCCCAGTATCTCAATATATATTCAGAATCCGTCTCCATGTGCTCGATCCTCTCTATGTCGCCAATTAGTTGACCCCGGTGGGCTGTCCCTGCCACCCCATTTCTTTGCTGTCCTCACACAGGCCACCATGACCACCTCATTTGGGCTCGTCAAGCCTAATTTTGGACTGAATTAGAATGGAATAATGAAAAGGAGGAAGGGGAAGGAAGCAAAGAAGGGAGTGAGGAAGAAAGCAAACAAGGGAAGAAAAGGAGAAGGAAGGAAGGGAAAGGAAGCTGGCCCCTCCAGTTATAGGAGGCTGAGTCTGCCCTTCCAGCCCCTCCAATGTTTGTGCTCCTTATCCTGTGACTTCTTGACTTTCACTCTGCACCCTCTTCCTGGGTGAAACCATCCCCTCCCATGGCTTTCATCTAGTTGATGATCACACCAAAATAGGCATCTTCATCCTAGACTCTTCTGGGTCTCTGACTTCCATACTGATGTGCCTACTAGAATCCACATTAGGATGGCCACAAGCATCCCAAATTTAACGCTTCCTAAAAGCATCTTATTACAACCACCGCCCCACCCCCACCCCCACCCCCGCCGCCGCAATGTGACCCTATTTCTGCATTTCTGTCTCTGTGAAAAGCACAAACAGAAGCACCTGTTGCCCAAACAGAAACCCAGGCATTCCCTTTAACTCCATTCACCACCCCTGATGATTCTGTCCCCTCAGCGTCTCCTACATCCATCCATCCTTCCTCTCCATTTCTGCGGCCTTTCCCCTGGGCCTCTCCAGTTCTCCCACTGAGCTGTCCGCTCCTGTCAGTGCCTTCTCTACACAGCAGCCCGAGTGATGCCTCTACCCCATGAATCTGATCGTGTTGCTCCCCCATTTAAATACCTTGCCTTTGGGATAAAGTCCAGACTCCTTAACGGTCCTTGCTCTGTCCTACCTCGCAACATCACTGTTTTCCCCTCTCCATTTTACCTGCTGTCTAGCCCTCCTGAATCTCTTCTGCCCCCCAAATCCCCCATGATCTCTCTTCAGGGAGCTTCTGGAGTGTGTTATTCCCCTCTGCTCGGAACATTCTGCTTAAACCCCTACTCTCAACTGGCCTTGCTTCTGCTCCTGCTCATCTGACGCTTGTCAGCTTTGACATCACCTCCTCCTGGAAGCCCACTCTGATTTGCCAAACCTAGGTGAGGTGTTCTCCCCATGAATGAATGGAGATTAGGGAGCACGAGTTATTCATGCTTAATTTCCCAGTGCTGAGCTCAGCACTTGGTCTTGTTAGCACAATGACAAAATCGTCACTGTGGGAGGCAAAATAATGCCCCCCACCCAAGACATCCATGTCCTAGTCCCCATGTAACTATGTTATGTTACACAGGAAGGGCGAATTAAGGGTGCAGATGGAATTAAGGTTGCTAATCAGCTGACCTTAAAAGAAGATTACTTTGGTGGAAAATCTTATCTAGGTGGGCCAGGTGTGATTACAAGGATCCTTTAAATGCAGAAGAGAGAGGCAGAACCAGAGGGATGGCATCAGGAGAAAAACTCGACCACCATTGCTGGCTTTAAAGATAGGCCACATGGACTACCCTGGTGGCACTCTGGTTAAGGATCCGCCTGCCAATGCAGGGGACATGGGTTCGAGCCCTGGTCTGGGAAGATCCCACATGCTGTGGAAGCAACTAAGCCCGTGTGCCACAACTACTGACCCTGTGCTCTAGAGCCCGCACACCACAACTACTGAGCCCACGTGCCACAACTAATGAAGCCCGCGTGCCTAGAGCCCGTGCTCCGCAACAAGCCACCGCAATTAGAAGCCCACGCACCGCAACGAAGAGTAGCCCCCGCTCGTCGCCAATAGAGAAAGCCCGTGCAGCAACGAAGACCCAATGCAGCCAAAAACAAATTAAATAAATAAATTTAAAAAAAAAAAAGGTCCCAAGAATCAAAGTGTTTCATGGCCACCTGATGTGCTGTGTTTTGTGTTCTGCTGGAGATCTATAACCCAGCCACTCCCTGATGCTGGGCTCCATGCACCTCCATATCAGAGCTGATAGGCTCTCTTCACCACAACCAAGCATTCCCAGAGGGCACCCAGAGGGCACCGGTCTATATATTATAAGCCATTAATACTGTATTTCAAACTAAGAGCTTGTTGCTATAAAGGCCCAGTAAGCACATTTACAATTTTTCTGTTTTTGCAAATTCTGAAGAAACCAAGAACACAACTCAAAACTGTGTTTTATTTTGTTTTCCTTTATGACCAGCTACTCTTAAAAATAAAAATTGATACCTCTGCATTAGTGTTCCTTTATGGTTTATTAGACAGTATTACCCCATATATCAGTTTATTTGGTGCTTGGAACAACTTGCAAATTATGATTATCCCCATTTTTCAGGTGAGAAGTCAGAGGTTCAAAGATGTTTTGTAATTTGCCCAAGATCACACAGCTAATAAATGGCAAAGCCTAAAAACTAAAATCCAGGTCTTTGGGTAGAAAATACTACTCTCTCTACGTTGGAAAGAACCTTAGTGATATTTATTTATTTATTTATTTATATTTATTTATTGGCTGCGTTGGGTCTTCCTTGCTGTGCACAGGCTTTCTCTAGTCACGGCGAGCGGGGACTGCTCTTCGTTGCAGTGCGAGGGCTTCTCAGTTCGATGGCTTCTCTTGTTGTGGAGCACAGGCTCTACAAACCTAGGCTTCGGTAGTTATGGCATGCGGGCTTCAGTAGTTGTGGCTCGCGGGCTCTAGAGCGCAGGCTCAGTAGCTGTGGCGCACGGGCCTAGTTGCTCCGCAGCATGTGGGATCTTCCCAGACCAGGGCTCGAACCTGTGTCCCCTGCGTTGGCAGGAAGATTCTTAAACACTACGCCACCAGGGAAGCCCCTTAGTGATATTTAACTCTGATCCCAAATGAGAAACTGTAGCTCAAAGAGACTAAATGGCCTTCCCCAGGTCATCTGTCTGGCAGGCTCGTTTACGGCAAAGACAAAACTTTCAGTCTCCACTCTTCACCCTCTACCCTAAGGATCTGCCATGTTCAAAATCACCTATATACCCAGAGGTAGAGAAAGAACTTGAATCATTAATCATTTAGTAATTAGGTTGAATAACCTGAGAGATATGGGTCACATTCTCTTATTACAAACCTCCAAGGGACCCTCCAAACATCTCAGTTCTACTAAAATATTGTACTAAACATGCTTTAAAAAAGTGGGCTGAGGGACTTCCCTGGTGGTCCAGTGGCTAAGACTCCGTGCTCCCAATACAGGGGGCCTGGGTTCGATCGCTGGTCAAGGAACTAGATCTCACATGCCGCAGCTAAGAGTTCGCATGCCACAACGAAGATCCTGCACGTGGCAACGAAGATCTCATGTGCCGCAACTAACACCTGGTGCAGCCAAAATAAATAAATAAATATATATACATATATATATATATATATATAAAATGTGTGCTGAAATCATCTTGGGACTGTACTGTGATATTCCCATGATGCTCAAATAGTATGTATTTTTCTGGGTTTTGGACAATGAAATTGATGTTACAGGGATTTTGTGACCTCTCTGCCTGATGTCACAATAGATATGGTCTGTGAGAGTAAAATCTATGGATGTTCAGAAGAGGAGAGACTTAAATAAAGTTCTTTGATAGAAGTACGGTAAGGGACTTCCCTAGTGGCGCAGTGCTTAAGAATCCGCCTGCCAATGCAGTGGACACAGGTTCCAGCCCTGGTCAGGGAAGATTCCACATGCCGCAGAGCAACTAAGCCCATGTGCCACAACTGCTGAGCCCACGTGCCACAACTACTGAAGCCTGCGTGCCTAGAGCCTGTGTTCTCAACAAGAGAAGCCACTGCAATGAGAAGCCCGCACACCGCAAGGAAGAGTAGCCCTGTTCACCGCAACTAGAGAAAGCCTGCGCACAGCAACGAAGTCCAACGCAGGCAAAAATAAATAAATAAATATTTTAAAAATAAATAAAAATAAACACTATGTATCAATAAATGCAGCCAAAATTCGGTTAACTCTCTTCACTGTTTGAAAAAATAAATAAACAAATAAATAAATAAAACGGAATCTTCTTTAATAACAACACCCAGAATGTTGCAGGCTAAAAAAGCTCTAATTTCACATTTGCTCAAGCATTGATTTGATGTCGCCAATATGACTCCAATCTTGGATAAAGTATGCAAACAACATAATTTTATTTCCTCATTTATCAAAACTGATTAGGGAAAAATTAATTAATGAGGGAACCAATAAGATGTTACAAGCTGTTCAAAGAATTCCCAAAACTGCATGTATACAAGACTATCAAGAATGATAAAGATGTGGAATCTAAAATATGACACACATGAACTTATCTGCGAAACAGAAACAGACTCCCAGAAATAGAAAACAGACTGTAGTTGCCAAGGGGGTGTGGGAGTGGGGGAAGGATGGAGTAGGAGTTTGGGATAAGCAGAAGCAAACTATTACATAGAGAATGGATAAACAACAAGGTCCTACTGTATAGCACAGGGAACTATACTCATTATCCTGTGATAAAGCATAATGGAAAAGAATATGAAAAAGAATGTATATATATATGTATAACCAAATCACTTTGTTGTACAGCAGAAATTAACAATGTTGTATATCAACTATACTTCAATAAAATAAAAATTTTTTAAAGAATGATAAAGTAAGTTTGATTAATAGATGAAAAACAACAACAACAGGCACCAACTGCAGGGGTCCCTCCTAATTCTTAGTAACAAAAACCTGATTGTATGGTTGGGGTGTTATAAGGGCTGTATAGTCAAAGAGGGACTGGTCTGACTTGAGATTTCTTTAATCTAGCTTCCCATTCTTGGTAGGATTGGGAAAGGCAGCATTATTTTTAAAAATCATTTAAGAATTCCACAAAAATAAAGACTATACTTTCAGGGATCATTTCTATAGTTTGTTACTAGAGAAGTTTCAGAAACCATAACTCAAAAAGAGTCATGTACCACAATGTTCATTGCAGCTCTGTTTACAATAGCCAGGACATGGAAGCAACCTAAGTGTCCACTGACAGATGAATGGATAAAGAAGATGTGGCACATATATACAATGGAATATTACTCAGCCATGAAAAGAAATGAAATAGAATTATTTGTAGTGAGGTGGATGGACCTAGAGTCTGTCCTACAGAGTGAAGTAAGTCAGAGAGAGAAAAACAAATACCGTATGCTAACACATATATATGGAATCTAAAAAAAAAAAAAAATGGTCATGAAGAACCTAGGGGCAAGACAGGAATAAAGACCTGTCCACTAGAGAGTGGACTTGAGGACATGGGGAGGGGGAAGGGTAAGCTGGGACAAAGTGAGAGAGTGGCATGGACATATATACACTACCAAATGTAAAATAGATAGCTAGTGGGAAGCAGCCGCATAGCACAGGGAGATCAGCTTGGTGTTTTGTGACCACCTAGAGGGGTGGGATAGGGAGGGTGGGAGGGAGGGAGATGCAAGAGGGAAGAGATATGGGGATATATGTATATGTATAACTTATTCAGATTGTTATAAAGCAGAAACTAACACACCATTGTAAAGCAATTATACTCCAATAAAGATGTTTAAAAAAAAAAAAGTCTGTGAGGAAGTAGAGGTGAGCTACAACCTTGGGTAAGAGTCTCACTGTTCTATGTATATAAAGAAGTTAGAATGAACTACAGTGTAGTACATTAATTATAGCTATCTAAGGTATTCTGATAATAAAAATAAAATATTCTCATTTTAATAAAAGGAGAATATTGAAGTTATTTAAAAAAAAAGGATTCCACAAAAATAAAACGCAACCTTGACACCCCATATCCAGTCTGTCAGGAAATCCCGTTGATGATCAAAACGTATTCAGGATCTGACCACTTGTCACCACTGCTATGACCCTGGTCAGAGCCACTATCATCTCCCACTCACATGTTGCTATAGCTTGGTCTCCCTGCTTCTACCCAAATCTTCCTGGAGTCTTCTCAACTCAGAGCAGCCAGAGGGTCCTTTTAAATCAGGAGACAGATTGTCTCACCTCTCTGCTCAGAACTCTTTCCTGATTTCCATATCAGTCAGAGTAAAAGCCAAATCCTGGCAATGACCTCCAAGGGCTCACATGATCTGCATGGACCCCAGCTTGTCAACTCTCTGGCCTCTTCCCCCACTTCTCCCTCCCTCACTCTCTCTGCTCCACTGGCCTCCTTCCTAAGCCTCAGACACACCAGACAGTTCCCTCTTAGGGCCTTCATTCTGTTCCTTTTACCTGAAATGCTCTTCCCCCAGGCAGACCATTAGCCAGCTCCTTCACTTCCTTCAAGATTTTGCTCAATTTTTACTTTAATGAGGCCAACCCTGACCACTCTACTTAATACTGCTGTCTATGCCCACCCCCACTATTAATTTCCAGTTGCTGCTGTAACAAATTACCATAAACTTAGTGACTTGAAACAACACAAGTTTATTATCTTACAGTTTTGGAGTAACAACCAAATCTGCCTTTTGGAGAGAGAACTTTGGGGGGCAGCATGGATGATGGATTGGATGGGGAGACAAAGAAGAAGAAAGGAGGGAGGGAGAGGAACAGAGAGGAAGGGAGGAAATTAGATCATTTCTATTTACAGTTGACCCTTGAACAACACTGGGGTTAGGGGCACCCAACTGCCCAGTGAAAAATCCTCCAATAACTTTATAGTCAGCCCTTGGCCCTCTGTGGTTCTGCATCTGGATTCAACCAATTGCTCATCCTGTACTACTGTATATATTTATGCAGTGGGAAAAAAATCCACATGTAAGTGGACTTGTGCAGTTCAAACCCATGTTGTTCAAGGGTCAACTGTACTAAGATTTTTCTGTTATGTTTTGTTTTGGGGGTTTTGTTGTTGTTGTACTAAGATTTAAATAATTGTCATACACAGGACTTGACAATTTCAGTTGCCATAACCCAGACGGTAACAGCGGGCTTGAAGAGAAAGCATCCAGAGATTCTTAGAAGGTAGAATCAATAAGGTTTGTGATGACTGGTTTGATATGGATGGTGAAAGACTAGGAGGTCTTGAGAAAAAGGGAATCAGTTTTTGTGGGTGCGTATAATGAGTCTGGCTGGAGAGCTGTTGTCTTGGAAATACAAGGCATCTATCTGGATAGGAGTAGAAGGCATCTGGGGAAGAGTTTGGTGCTAAAGAGACAGATTTTGAAGCAGATAGGGAGGGAGCAGTTGAAGTTATGTCAGGGGATAATAAAGCAAAAAATAAATAAAGGGGTGGGGGAACTGATTCCAGAACACTGAATATCACCTTCCTAGGGTGGGCACTGGAGGAGATGTTAGAGCTGAGGGGGTGTCCCTCCCACGCCCAGCACACAGGAGCCATGTTCCCTCCTCAGTCTTTCTTCCTAGATGGTGAAGCCCAGAGTAGAGCAGAAGACACCATGAAGAAAAAGAAGGAACACACAGACACTATAAGTTCTTAAAAGTTTTAAATGGTGTGTGAAAAGTTAACAACATTCAAAGGTTTATGGGGAAAATTTAGAGAGGAAAATGTTACCAGGAAATGTGAGATATTTTCATTTTTTTAATGATGTAAAGAGCTCATAGCAAATGTGAGAAGGAATCTAAAAGCCTACAGGAACTGGTTAGAAAACTGTAATCCACCCATATAATGAAACACGACGTGACCACGAGAAAGATTAAGGTAGATCAGTAGATATAAGTATAGGTGTCCATGATATATTAAAGTGGAAAGTATGAAGTGACCTCCCTCCCACCACCCCCCAAAACTTTTTTTTAATGTGCCTCTTTTTTAAAAAATTTTATTTATTTACTTTTGGCTGCGTTGGGTTTTCATTGCTGCAGGTGGGCTTTCTCTAGTTGCGGTGAGCGGGGGCTACTCTTCGTTGAGGTCGCAGGCTTCCCATTGCAGTGTCTTCTCTTGCGGCAGAGCACTGGCTCTAGGCGCGTGGGCTTCAGTAGTTGTGGCACACGGGTTTAGTTGCTCTGCAGCATGTGGGATCTTCCTGGACCAGGGCTTAAACCCATGTCCCCTGCGTTGGCAGGCGGATTCTTAACCACTGCGCCACCAGGGAAGCCCCCAAATTGTTAACAGTAATAATCTTTTAAAATAAGAGCATGGAGCTAAGGAGTAGAGGACAATTCTCACATCTTTATTTAAAAATAAGTATTGGGGGCTTCCCTGGTGGCACAGTGGTTGAGAGCCCGCCTGCCGATGCAGGGGACACAGGTTCATGCCCCGGTCCGGGAAGATCTCACATGCCGTGGAGCGGCTGGGCCAGTGAGCCATGGCCGCTGAGCCTGCGCATCCGGAGCCTGTGCTCCACAACGGGAGAGGCCACAACAGTGAGAGGCCCGCGTACCGCAAAAAAATAAAAATAAAAATAAGTATTGGGACTTCTCTGGTGGCACAGTGGTTAAGAATCCGCCTGCCAATGCAGGGGACACAGGTTCGAGCCCTGGTCCAGGAAGATCCCACACGCCGCGGAGCACCTAAGCCCGTGCGCCACAATTGCTGAGCCTGCGCTTTAGGGGCCACGAGCCACAACTACTGAGCCCACGTGCTGCAACTACTGAAGCCCTTACACCTAGAGCCCCTGATCCGCAACAAGAGAAGCCACTGCAAAGAGAATCCCGCGCACTGCAAGGAAGAGTAGCCCCCAATCGCCGCAAGTAGAGAAAGCCCGCACACAGCAACGAAGACCCAACACAGCCAAAAATAAATTTAAAAAATAAAAATTTAAATTAAAAAAAAACTGACTTCTAAAAAATAATAATAAAATAAAATACATTTTTAAAGAAAGAAAAGTGGACAAAGACTTGAATGGCAGAAATGTGTGGGCTGGGTTAGTGGTTCAGACTTGAGCAATGCACTTATATCTTGTAAAGGAAAAATTATGAGCCTCAAATGTTGACCTATATTATTTTTATTATGATGTTACTTAAATATGTACAAACAGAAAAGTAGATATAAATGCCTTATTCTAAAAAATAAAATAAATGCCTTATTCTTATAGCTCCTTGTACAAGGATAAAACCAAAGCAAGTTAGAAAATTAAATGTAATTGTACAGTAATATAAAGTATATTAAAGAAACAGTAAAATTCAAATGAACAACATTCAGTTAATATGATGGATGATGTTTTCTGAAAAGGAAATTCAAATTAAACCCACAAGGTACTATTTTCTACCCACTAGAATGGCTAACATTGAAAACAATGACAACGCCTACCCTGGTTGGCAAGGAAGAAGAGCAACTGAAACGTTCACACATTGTTGGAAAATGTAAGATGGTAAAACACTTTAGAAAATCTGACAGCTAGTCATAAAGCTAAATGTCACCTACCATATGACCCAGCAATTTCACACCTAGATATTTTCTAGAAGAGTAATGAAAATATATGTTCACAAAATATACATGTACAAAGTCTTTTTATTCATACCATTTTTATTCTTAACAGCTAAAGATTGGAAACAACCCAATGACTACAAACAGGTGAATGGAAAAGCCAAGTATGGTATATTCATACAGCAGACTTGTACTCAGCAATAAAAAACAAGAGAATGCCAAAGCCTGATAGTGCAAAACCAGCTCCTGACTGTAACAAATGACATTTTCTTTCTCATTGGGTGGTTACCAATGGACACATGCATTTATCAAATAAACCAATGAATTTGCAAAACCCAGTGAATGGGAACCCTCTTACACTATTGGCGGGAATGTAAATTGGTGCAACCACTATGGAGAACAGTACGGAGGTTCCTCAAAAAACTAAAAATAGAGTTGCTATATGATCCAGCAATCCCACTCCTGGGAATATATTCCAACAAAACTATAATTCAAAAAGATACATGCACCCTTATGTTCATAGCAGCACTATTTATGATAGCCAAGACATGGAAGCAATCTATTTACTTATTTATTTTTTTAATTTTGGCTGCCCCGGGTCTTAGTAGCGGCATGCATGCGGGATCTAGTTCCCCAACCAGGGATCGAATCTGGGCCCCCTGCATTAGAAGCCCGGGGTCTTACGCACTGGACCACCAGGGAAGTCCCAAGACGTGGAAGCAATCTAAATGTCCATTGACAGATGAATGGATAAAGAAGATGTGATACACACACACACACACACATTGGAATAGTACTCAGCCATAAAAAAGAATGAAATATTGACATTTGCAGCAACATGGATGGACCCAGAGATTATCATACTAAGTGAAGTAAGTCAAAAAGAGAAAGGGGGGCTTCCCTGGTGGCGCAGTGGTTGAGAGTCCACCTGCCGATGCAGGGGACACGGGTTTGTGCCCCGGTCCGGGAAGATCCCACATGCCGCGGAGCGGCTAGGCCCGTGAGCCATGGCCACTGAGCCTGCGCATCTGGAGCCTGTGCTCCGCAACGGGAGAGGCCACAACAGTGAGAGGCCCGCGTACCGCAAAATAAAATAAAAAAAAAAAAAGAGAGAAAGGGACTTCCCTGGTGGTCCAGTGGTAAAGAATCGCCTTCCAATGCAGGGTACCCAGGTTCAATCCCTGATGGGGGAATTAAGATCCCACGTGCCACAGGGCAGCTAAGCCCGTGAGCCACAACTACTGAGCTTGCGCACCTCAACAAGAGAGCTCGCGTGCCGAAAACTACAGAGCCCACGCGCCCTGGAGCCCATGCACCACCTAGAAAGAAGCCCGCACGCCTCAACGAAGACCCGATGCAGCCAAAAAAGTAAAAGAAAATAAATAAAATAAAATATTTTTTTAAAAAACAACAAAAAGAGAAAGATAAATACCATATGATACCACTTATATGTGGAATCTAAAAAAATGATACAAATGAACTTATTTATGAAACAGAAACAGATTCATAGACATAGAAAATGGACTTGTGGTTGCCAAGAAAGAGGATGAGGTGGGGGAGGGAATCGCTTTGAGGTACACCAGAAACTAACACAACATTGTAAATCAACTATACGTCAATTAAAATAAATAAATAAATTTTAAAAAATAGCGAATGAAGCTTTTTCCATGTAAGTTTTACTCAAAATATGTATAAATATAAACATATAAACATTAAGAAGTAATAGTATTTCAGAGAGTCTGAGTGGAGCTAATGAACTGAACGTTTGTGTGACTGTCACTTGAAGACAAATGGCACTGGCAGCATGGTTGACCACCTGAAGGGAAAGCAGAGTGCAGAATTGAGAGAAGCTTTCCACTATTTGACAAGGATGGTGACAAACATCAAAAAATTGGAGACTGTAATGAGGCCTCTTGGGCAAAATTCCCTAGAAGCAAAATTTCAGGATAAATTAATGAAACAAATGGTGATGGAAATAGTACAATTGACTTTCTGGACTTTCTGACAATGATGACAAGAAAAATGAAAAACATAAAAAAGAAATTAGAGAAACATTCCTTGTGTTTTATAAGGATGACACTGTCCGTGTTGGTGCGACATAAGTACATCACATGATAAAACACCTTCAAGAAAAGTTAACACATGAGAAGATTGATTAAATGATCATGGAAGCAGATATTGATAATAATAGTCAAGAAAAAACTGAAGAATTTGTATAAATGATGTCAGCAAAGTGAGACCACTGTACAGAATGTGTTAAAGTTCCTGTGCAAAATTATTTGCCTTTTTTTTTTCTTGTTGTCAAAAGAATATACATGAGTAGTCATTAGGACTTACTTCTCTGTGTTTTTCTTTTTTTTTTTTTTCTTTTAATTTTAATTTTTGGCTGCATTTGGTCTTCGTTGCTGTGCGCGGGCTTTCTCTAGTTGTGGCGAGCAGGGGCTACTCTTCATTGTGGTGCGTGGACTTCTTATTTTGGTGGCTTCTCTTGTTGCAGAGCACGGGCTCTAGGAGCACAGGGTTCAGTAGTTGTGGCATGCGGGCTCAGTAGTTGTAGCTCGCGGGCCCTAGAGCGCAGACTCAGTAATCGTGGTACTGTGGGCTTAGTTGCTCCACGGCATGTGGGATCTTCCCGGACCAGGGCTCGAACCTGTGTCCCCTGCATTAGCAGGCGGATTCTTAACCACTGCGCCACCAGGGGAGCCCTATGTTTTTCTTCTTTATCTCACTATCACTATCCTATACCTTATTTTTTTTAAATACATCAAGTAGCAAGTTGCACATGGCTTGCTAAATTACTGGTTCTCAAATTTTGGACGTTCAGCATCCCTTTACATTTTAAAATTTTATGAAGATCTCTAAGACTTTTTGTTTGTATGAGTTATATATATTAAAAGTTTCCATATTAGAAATTAAGACAGAATTTTGTTGTTGTTGTTGCGGTACGCCGGCCTCTCACTGCTGTGGCCTCTCCCGTTGCGGAGCACGGGCTCCGGACGCGCAGGCTCAGCGGCCATGGCTCACTGGCCCAGCCGCTCCGCGGCATGTGGGATCTTCCCGGACCAGGGCATGAACCCGTGTCCCCTGCATCGGCAGGCGGACTCTCAACCACTGCGCCACCAGGGAAGCCCAAGACAGAATTTTAAAATATTTGTTCATTACAAAATAATAACAAAACCATTACAGGTTGACATAAGTATTTTTAAAATAATTATACTTTCCAAAACAAAAAAAACACACTAGTGAGAAAAGTGGACTCATTTTACATTTTTGCATATCTCCTTAACGTCTGGACTAATAAAAGACAGCTGGATTCTCATATCAACATTCAATCTGTTGTGATATCACACTTCATGTAGCCTCTGGAAAATTCCACTCTACACTAATGAGAGAACAAGAGTGAGAGGCAGATAATGTCTTTAATATTGTTGTTAAAATGGTTTTTACCTCATGGGTCCCCTTTGCTCACACTTTGAAAACCACTAACCTACATCCTTCAACACATCTAAACTTAGATGGAGTTGGTCAAATACAAGAACACCTAAGTTACACCTTTTTAAAAATAGTTTTCTTTAGGGACAATCAGCCTGTTGTATATTTCAGAATTCTGAACTATAGAGAATCCACAGTATATACCTAAAGTTGTGCTATTGCAAAGTGGGTTCATTATCCAAGTACTCATACATCATTATTTTTTACTACTGATCCTATACCAGAAGCTTTGTCTTATATTGATACTTGCTTTTAAAGATTTGTTTGGCTCTTAAAGAAAATCTGCTTGTGGTACTATTTACCTCAAACAAGTTATATATTTGATTTCCAACTTAAAAATTACAATTAGTTTTGTAGGAAACTGCCATACTCTCTTTCAAAATGACTGTACACTTTTACATTCCCAGCAGCAACGAATGACAGTTCCTGTTGCTCCACATCCTCACCAATGTTTGGTGTTGTCAGTGCTTTGAAATTCAGCCATTCTAATAGGTGTGTAGTGGTAACTCACTGTTTTAATTTGCAATCCCCTAATGACATATGATGTTGAGCATATTTTCATATGCATATTTGCCATCTGTATATCTTCTTCGGTGAGGCGTTTGTTCAGATCTTTTGCCTACTTTTAGTCAGGAAGTTAGTTTTCTTATTGTTGAGTTTAAAAGAGATTTTTTAAAATATATTTTTGATACCACTCCTTTATCAAATATGTGTTTTGCAAAGATTTTCTCCCAGTCTGTGACTTGTTTTTTCATTCTGTTAATTGTGTCTTTCACAGAGCTTAAGTTTTTAATTTATATTATTTTTTTAATGCATGGTTTTTTAAAGTTATTTTATTTTATTTACTTATTTATTTATTTATTTTGGCTGCACCGGGTCTTAGCTGCGGCACACAAACTCTTAGTTGCAGCGTGCATGCGGTGTCTAGTTCCCCGACCAGGGATTGAACCTAGGCCCTCTGCATTGGGAGCACGGAGTCTTACCACTGGACCACCAGGGAAGTCCAAGTTTTTCATTTCATTTCATTTTTTTAAATGTTTTATTTATTTGTTTGTTCGTTTGGCTGCACTGGGTCTTAGTTGCAGCACGCAGGATCTTTTATTTTTGTTTTTTAAATTGTTATTGGGGCTTCCCTGGTGGCGCAGTGGTTGAGAGTCCACCTGCCGATGCAGGGGACGCGGGTTCGTGCCCCAGTCTGGAAAGATCCTACATGCCGTGGAGCAGCTGGGCCCGTGAGCCATGGCCGCTGAGCCTGCGTGTCCGGAGCCTGTACTCCGCAACGGGAGAGGCCACAACAGTGAGAGGCCCTCGTACCGCAAAAAAAAAAAAAAAATTGTTAGTGGACTATAGCTGCTTTACAATATTGTGTTATTTTATACTGTACAGCAAAGTGAATCAGCTATGTGTATATATATATCCCCTCTTTTTTGGGTTTCCTTCTTATTTAGGTCACCACAGAGCACTGAGTAGAGTTCCCTGTACACGGGATCTTTTAGTGGTGGCATGCATGCAGGATCTAGTTCCCTGACCAGGGATCGAACACAGGCCCCCGCATTGGGAGCACAGAGCCTTTTTTTTAAAAATTTATCTTTTATTTACTTATTTATTTTTCTTTTTGGCTGTGTCGGGTCTTAGTTGTGGCACACGGGATCTTTGTTGCCGCACACAGGCTCTTCGCTGTGGCACGTAGGCTTCTCTCTAGTTGTGGCGTGCGGGGTTTCTCTTCTCTAGTTGTGGCATGCAGGCTTCAGAGCACGTGGGCTCTGTAGTTTGCAGCACACGGGCTCTCTAGTTGAGGCACGCAGGCTCAGTAGTTGTGGCGCGCAAGTTTAGTTGCCCTGCGGCACGTGGGATCTTATTCCCTGACCAGGGATCGAACCCACATCCCCTGCATTGCAGGACAAATTCTTTACCACTGGACCAGCAGGGAAGTCCCAGGAGCATGGAATCTTAACCACTGGATCACTATAGAAGTCCCTAAGTTTTTAATTTTAATAAAGTCCAACTTATCAATTTTTTCTTTCATGAATCATGCTTTTGGTGTTGTAACTGAAAAGTCATCACCAAGCCCAAAGTTACCAAGATTTTTCACCTATGTTATTTTCCGGGAGTTTTAGTTTTGTCAGAGGTTGGGGAAAGGGAGCGAAGGACAAAGAGTGGAATACAGAGGATTTTTAAGGCAACGAAACTATTCTCTATGATACAGTAATGATGGGACAAATTTTCAAAACACATACAATGTACTACACAAAAAGTGACCCCTAATATAAAATATTGGACTTTAGTTAATAATAATGTATCAATATGGTTCATCAGTTATAACAAGCGTAACACAATATTTCAAGATGTAAATGTAGGGAAACTGTAGGAGAAGGGGAACAAAAGAATAAACTGTTATCAACCAGGAGAAGAAACAATAGCAAAGATAACAAATCAGTTGTAAAGACTCTAAGTTCTGTTTCAATGGTAAAGACTAGCCTGAAGCACTCTCTTGAGGTGTTTTGTAGAATTTAAACCCCCCTAGGGACTCAACTACCAGATCAGCTGAAACCTAAGGGATGATGATGTTGACCTTTTCTGACCCTTGATACTTCAATCAACTAAAGCTTGGACTCTGTGGACAGCCCAAGCCCCTTCATGAATATGTATACACCCTTAGCTTAAAACCTCCCCAATTTTGCTCTTTGGGGAGACACACTGCTTTGGGAAAGATCTCCAGTGTTCTCTTTACTTGCTGCAAGTAATAAGTCCTCCTCCCGCTCTGTGGCTTGATTGTGACTTTTGGCTCCACACCTGCCAAGAGGCAAGTCCAGTTTTCCCTAACAGCACCAACCCCCATCTCTGTGGGGCACTGTGTGGCCACGGCTGCCATATACCCTAGGAGATGCTATATTCCAGCCTCCCCTTACATTTTATATCCCCCCACAGCTCCTGGCACGAGGCCTTGCAATATGGCAGGCTGCTGAGTCAATGTTGCAGCTCTGACTTCAGATTTCATCAGGGCAGTTTGTGTTTCTGAAAGCAAACAGGAGAGGATGGACCCAGCCCGGCAACAGCCAACTTAGCAGTCTGAAGACGTGAGCTGTTCAAAATGTGGTTGATGCCTCTGATTTTCTGAGTCTACCTTTATTCCCAGGGCTCTTTGAATGAAACAAATTCACTTCTCCCGAGGAATCCTCAAAGCACACCGCCACTGAGGGTGGATTTATCTTTCTAGAACTCATATCTTAAATCCCCCTCTTTAAATCCTCTCCCTCTTTAAATTACCTCCCATCCATCTGCAGGGATAGCAAACACAGATCTCAGTGAGGCAGGCAGCCAGCTTCAATGAGGAAAGGAGGCCCATGTAATGTGGGGACCAGTGGGAATTGTGGCAAACTGAAAGGCATACACATTCAAAGGTTCTTAAAACTGTGCTGGTCAAACCAAATGTATGAACAGGAAGCCCAGTTCAATCACCAGCAGCCAATGTGGGGTGTTTGATTCATATTTTATAGTACAAATTGCTCAGTATAAATTACAGGGCCCTTCAGGTCCAGCCACTCTTACCCACGTCCCTACACTCTGTTTATATGACATACTTTCACACATTCTCCCGGTTATCTTTGCTGGTTCATTCTTTTCCCCCCAACTTTTATTGAGCACCTAATATGTACCATGCACTATAATATTAATAGATGCTTAGGAAACAAGGGTGAACGAGAGTTTCAGTCCTCATGGAGCTTGTAGTGTAGTGTCGACAAAAAATTAATCAGTCCATCTAAGAAGTGGAAAATTTTATTCAAGCCAAATTGAGGATTATAACCTGAGAACAGCCTCTCAGAAAGCTCCAAGAACTGTTCCACCCATTAGAAGTCAAAGCAGTTATGTAAGTTTTTTGAGAGAAGGGGCTGTACATTAAGTGATGTATTATTGACAGTTTACACAATCCAGATCTGTGAGTGCAAAGTAGTGGGTGACCCCTTACAAAATCAGGAAGGAATGTTATGTTTTAAGGAGTTGTCTTGTTGGTGCTAGGAGAATGTTGCTCTTTATGGCTGAGCAGGTATTTCTGCCTGTGGGGAGGTTTGGTCGATGCATAATGCAGATACACAATGCACACTAGAGGGGAGAGAGGAGGCCAAAAGGCAGAGAAAAGTTTTTACGTTTAAATTTTTCTTTTCTTGCCACGAAGTATGAATTTCATGTCATAGTAGTGAGGGGACATACATGTTAACAGTTACCAGACTGTGATAAGCATTATGAGAAAAGTACCGGGTTTGACTGAAATATACACAAGGGGCGCCTAGCCAGATCAGAGAAAGATAGGTTTGGGAAGTCTCCTCCTCCGAGTAGATATCTTAGCCGTGGCTAAGGATGAGCTAAGGAAGCAAAGATGAGAGTGAAAGGGTGAAGGTGGTGGTAGGGAGAGGGTTTCCTGGAAGAGCGAACAGTACTAATAAAGGTTCCTAAGGAAACGAACATTCCATGTGGCTGGAGAGTAAGAATACAGGGAGGGGTGGCACAAGATGAAACTGAAAAGGTGAGCAGAGGCCAGATCTTTCCAAACCTTGTGACCAAATGAGTCAGATTTTGTCCTTGGGGGAATGGGCGAGACCAACAGTTTTTAATCAAGGACTCACATTTGTCTTTTAGAAAAATCTCTCTGGCTTCATTGTGGAGAACAGGCTGAACAAGGGGTGGAAGCAAAGACGATAATTAGAGGGCCCTCACGATAAACCAGGCAGAGACGATGATGGCCTGGCATGAGATGCGGCAGTGGGGTGGAAAGCATGGACCAGACTTGGGAGATAGAATTGATATAACTCAGAGATTTAGTGATGGTGGGAAGAAAGACAAGAGGAGGTGTTAATGATGAACTTGGAGTGCCCTGATCCCCTCCTCATCCTTTCAGCTTAATTCTCTCAGTCTTCATGGACCCTCTAGGCATCTTCTTACCCACTACCTCCAATACTCTGTCCCACTACTGGAGTAGCACACCATATTGTATAATGGTGAGAGACTGGGTGTCCTTCTTCCTTGTTGTGTTGGGCAGAGACCCTGTATCACTCAGGGTCAAATTGGGAGATGGAAGCCACACAGCAATTTGAACAGCGAAATTTTAATACATGTAAGTGTTAACTATAATAGGGCATTTGAGTAAAGTGGGATTGGCTGCTAGCCAAAAAGTAAAGAGAACTCTAAAGGATACAGGATTGGCATATGTAAGGTGCACCCATCACCCCCTAAGCTAAGGTAGAGGACCGGGGCTGAGATCCAGACCTTGTGGAGAGTTACACAGCTGCGGGTAACTGGATGGCACAGAAGTCGCTCAATGCTGGGCCAGTGGTGAAACCGAGAGAGGCCCTGTGAGGCTCCCAGGTATAGAGGCCCTTTTGTCCCCTGTTTCTTATAGGCAAGACTCCAGTCTCCATGACCCTCCTGGAATTCCAAAGGGCAGATTCGAACAGTTGCTCATCAAGGGAGGAGCAGGCAAGAAACCAGCTGAGGTCAGATGAAAGGAACCAGAAGTTCATCCAGATTAGGAGACCCACCATCTGAGACGAGATTAAGGGAGTGCAAGCGGGCGCACTCACCCTAATCTTGTCAGAGACCCCACCTTTGAACCATCGTTGTAAAACCCCTCATCAACTCCTCCCAGGTTGGGACACATAGTTTTTCCAGGCAGGAGTCCCCCTTTGCCTGGCAAAGTAATAAAGCTATCCTTTTCTACTTTACCCAAAACTCTGTGTCTGAGATTTGGGACCGGTGTACAGAGAAGCTGAGCTTTACACAGCAATGGTAGTTGCTGGAAATTTGCCCTCCAGAACTTGCCAGAAACCTACCTTTTAGGGTGTCAAGGAAAGTCATTCTTGGACAGGTGTCTCAATGGAGGCACCCTGACACAAAGGCAACCAAGGATGGGAGGATTCAGGGGAAAACTACTGGCTGGGTGGTGCTGGCCACTGTCACTGCAGGAGTGGGGCTCTGGAAGAGCTACATGAGCTGCAGAACCCTGGTGCTGGGGAAGCCATCTGCACTGCAGGAGCTGAGCATTAAGGAACCCATGCATGCTGCAGGAGCCTGCTGAAAGAGGACATTAGAATGAGAAAGGAAACCCCTTCCTCCTGCAATTACTCTCTGGAGCCCTCACCTCACAAAGACTAACATTGTGCCAACTGGTAAAGAAAAAAATACTTAAATGGTCCAGCACCAATTTTTGCACAGCAAGCAATGAAGGGTGAATTTGGAGCCAAAAGGCAATAAATTGGTAACTGGCACAGACCCCATATTGTTTATCACAGCTGCTGGAGTACCACAGGGGGCTAGAAATCAATATGGCAACGAAGGTTAGGAAAGGAGAAATGTATATTCAAGTCTGTTGCCTACTTTTAAACTGGGTTGTTTTTTGGTTGTTGTTGAGTTGTAGGAGTTCTTCATATATTCTGGATATTAAACCCTTATCAGATAAATGATTTACAAATACTTTCTTTCATTCCATAAGTTGCTTTCTCACTCTCTTCATAGTGTTCTTTGATGCACAAAAGTTTTCAAGTTTGATGAGGTCTAATTTATCTATTTTTTCTTTTGTTGTCTGTGCTTTTGGTGTCATATCCAAGAAATAATTGCCAAATCCAATGTCATAAGGCTTTTCCACTATGTTTGCTTCTAAGAGTTTTATAGATTTAGAGCTTATGTTTAGGTCTTTGATTCATTTTGAGTTAATTTTTGTATTGGATGTAAGGTAAAGGTCCAATTTCATTCTTTTGCATATGGATATCCAGTTTACCCAGAACCAAATGTTGAAAAGCATTTGATCATATATGCAAGAGCTTACTTCTGGGTTCTCTATTCTGATTCATTGGTGTATATGTCTGCCTTATTCCAGTACTACATGTTTTGATTACTGTAGCATTTGTCTCTTAAATCCTGTGAAAAATTAAAAGTGGGGTTACAAAAAAATTTATAACAATAGGTTTTATTTATTTATTTATTTTGGGCTGTGTTGGGTCTTCCTTGCTGCGTGTAGGCTTTCTCCAGTTGCGGCGAGTGGGGGCTACTCTTCGTTGCAGTGCGCAGATTTCTCATTGTGGTGGCTTCTCTCGTTGTGGAGCACGGGCTCTAGGCGCGCGGGCTTCACTAGTTGCAGCACGTGGGCTCAGTAGTTGTGGCTCACGGGCTCTAGAGCACAGGCTCAGTAGTTGTGGCGCATGAGCTTAGTTGCTCCGCAGCATGTGGGATCTTCCCGGACCAGGGATCGAACCCGTGTGTCCTGTATTGTCAGGTGGATTCTCAACAACTGCGCCACCAGGGAAGCCCCAACAATAGGTTTTTATATGTGCCCATGTATTTACCTTTAACAGGGATCTTTATGTCTATATCTGGCTACAAGTTACTGTCTCGTGTCCTTTCATTTCAACCTGAAGGAATCCCTGTAGCATTTCTTGTAGGACAGGTCTAGTGGTAATGTGTGGGAGAGTGGTATGGGGGGGAGGGGGAATCGGATGAAGGTAGTCAAAAGATACAAACATCCAGCTATAAGACAAATAAGTACTAGAGATGTAACATACAACATGATAAATATAATTAACACTGCTGTATATGATATACAAAAGTTAACAGAGGAAATCCTGAGTTCTCATCACAAGGAAAAAAATGTTTTTCTATTCAATTTTGTATCTATATGAGATGATGGATGTTCACTAAATTTACTGTGGTCCTCATTTCATGAAGTATTAAGTCAAATCATTTCACTGTACACCTTATACAGTGCTGTACATCAACTATATACCAATAAAACTGGAAGAAAAAAGATATATCAGGGTAACCAAAGAGTCTAAATTCATGAGGGAAAGAATTCTAGCTAATAAGTGTGGAAGAAAGGATTGAATTAGAAAATTACCATTTCACAGCCCCTAATGAGATAATAGCAGATGAACAAAACAGCAAATAAAGCAATGAACTATGGTTGAAACTATTAGATAAAAGCTTAATGTGGAACTATACAATTGCAGGGGCAGGCTGTCACCACCTGAGCCTACTGACCACTGAAACTGGGACCATGAGCTATTGCGGGTCTCCTGGTGTGATACCAACACACATCACCTCCTAGCCTCTAGAGCCAACCTCCATTTACACAATATGGGAGAGAGAGGAAGAAGTTAAATGACACGACAAGGAAACAGAAAAATCCACAAAGTGGGGCATTTTACAGGTCAACTGACCCAGTTTTTGCAGCAAGTCATGACAGGAAAAAATGAAAAGGGCAGGGGCCCACCCTAGATTAGAAGAGACTTAAACACCATACAAGAAAATTTCATGTGTAGATTCTGTATGTATTCTGAGTTGTATGTTTTCTATTGTCTTTCAGACAATCAGAGAAATTTGATTCTGGACTGGGTTTTAGATGATAACAGGGCCAAGTTGACTTTGTCAAGTATGCAAATGGCATTGAGGTTATGGAAAAAAGTCTAGTTTTTTAGAGCTGTATATTGAGATATACAGGAGTAAAATGACATAAGGTCTGCAGCAGAGCAAAACAGAAAGGGGTAAAGCAAACCTGACAGGATCTTGATAATTGTTGAATCCATGTGATGGGATACGGGAGTTCTTTGTTCTATTTTCACTTCTGAGAAGGTCTGAATATTTTCATAACAAATTCTAAAGAGAGTTTTTAAAAGAGATGATGTGTGGGAGGGTGGTAGAGGGATAAATATTAGCTTCTCTTTCCCAGTAGCAGGTGTAAGACACGTGGGTGGAAGAGAAAATCCTCTCTGCGTTTTATTAAAAACACTCTCTTGGGATTTGCTCATTTAAGGAACTAACAAAATTGCCCTCAGAGCGTGGTATGTAGGCCACGCCCCACCAGGGATACTTCAGAGAGCAGAAAAAAAACTCAAATTGGCAACTTGGTCACAGACAGAAACTCAGCAAGATCAAATACCTGAAAAGGACTTTTTTTTAAAGTATTGAATTATTTTCGATCTATTAAAAAGAAAATCCCCGAGGGGATAGATGCAATTTTCCTGGGAAGAGAATTATCTGCGCTAGTTAAACCAAACCAAAACAAAGGCATTCTTCGCAATAACTCCCTGAGAGCAGCGTTTACGGAGACAGTAATTAGGTAATTAGACCGGGTAGTCACCGCAGAGCCTCGGGTGCGGCAGGGTGTTAATGACTCCTGCTCAGCTGTGCAGCTGCCCTCGGCGAGGAGGTAGGTCTGGACTTTTCTGAGCGTAGGCCACTCGGCCTGATTCCTCTCGCCTTTGCAGCTCCCGGGGAGCATCCTTCCCCCAACGCCCGCGGGGCTGGGCGCACCCGGGGCTGGCGGGTGGGACGCTGGGCTCGCGCTGGTTCCCCCGCGCGGCCGCTCCCAACTCTCGGCCCTCACCCCAAAACTGCCGGCGCATCAAGCTACCACAATTTTAGCGTCCCCTGGCCGCAGGGCTTGGGCACCTGCTGATAATCCGAAATTGCACGCGGTTCCCGGCCTTGCACCAGGCAGGGTGACTTTCCCTTCTTAATCGCTCGCTCGCTTAATACAGTTAATTCGTACCCCTTATCAAACACGTGGACTGTGGAAAGGAAAAAAGAACTAATGTGTGTATGTCCCTACCAGCCAGAAATACTTTTAGCATTCCACCGCATTTCCTTTCACTCCGGACATGTTTTAAATATATATTACTGGGATACCAGAGATATTACTTCAGAAGCTCATTTTTCACTTTGCATCATTTATTGAGCACTTACTCCTGTCATCAAATAGCCTAACAAAATGTTCAATGCTGATAAAAGTCCGCCGGAGTAATGCACAGCTCCCTGACACTTGATACTTGGATAATTTCCCATTTTTGACCGACATAAACAAGTGTTTGGTCTAATTTTGCCAAATACCCTTCTCGCTCAGGCGGCGCACAGGCCGGGATGGAGGAAAGGATCATGGTTCCAGGTGCCAGATCGCAGAGGCCTAGCGCTGAGTACCTTCCCGGCCCTGTGACGTCAGCCCTAGGCCCCGCCCCCTTCGGCGGAGCCAATCGAAGCCCTGGGGGGGGGGCCTCCACAAACTTGCGCGCACGAGCGCGCGAGCGGCAGACCCTGAGGCTAGGCGCGATGGACTTGGCGTTTCCTGGTGTCCAGGGTCAGGCCCAGCTGCCGCCACCCGAAGCGTGGCCGCTGGTTGGCTCCAAGGAGGAGCTCTATGACTGTCTGGATTACTACTACCTGCGCGACTTCCCGGCCTGCGGGGCCGGGCGCAGCAAGGGCCGGACGCGGCGCGAGCGGGAACTGCGCACCAACTGGCGGGTGCCCGGCGGCCACGAGCGCAAGATCGCGCAGAAGCTCCTCAACGGCCAGCGCAAGCGTCGCCAGCGCCAGCTGCAGCCCCGGCCGCGCACCCGTCTCGCCTGAGTGCTGGTGCGTGCGGGCCCGCGCGAGCGCCCTGGTAACGCTCCGGTCCGCCCCCTGCGACTCGAACGGGGCACAGTCGCCCCCTCCTGAGGCTGCCCCGCGTAGCGAGTCATTAGCTGGGCTCCCTAAACTCCCAGCCTGTCTCCCGGCGGCAGTTAAAATTCTACCTTTTGGAATTTTTTAGTTGGGTAGAAGGGGCTAGGAAACGCAGAAAACATCTTTCTAAAAATACAAGTAAGGGATTTACTTCCAGTGTTTATGCACGGACTAAAGAGAATTGATTTTTGTTTTTGTCTGGTTTTCAACAGGATACCCATACCCAAAGGACCTGATAAAAGTATTTTCTCTGACTCCAGCTATAACTCCGGTCCTAAGGGGAACAGTCCATGTTGGTCAACAGAACTTCTTTTCGACATCGCTTAAGTTCAGTATCTTTTCCTCACTAATTGTTAAGTAACATCCAAGTGGGTATGCCTGTTTAGGGTTTTTAATTAAAAGAGCAGCAAGAATGGCATTTTAACTCTGCTGGTGTTTTTTTTAAGTTGCTGTGGTAACTTGTTTCAAGTACACAAATATTTGAGTTCTTATCTGCAAAGAAGACGTCACAAAGACAAATGTGGGCAGAACAAAGATAGGAATTCTCTGCGCTTTGACCCCACAGCAATCCTTTGAAGCGAATGCTAGCTCCATTTTACGGACGGGATTCTGAGGCACAGAACTCAAGTAACTTTCCAGAGGTCATACAGCTAATTAGAAAACCTGGCATAACAGATACTCAAAAACATTCACTCTTCCCAGCATCACAGTTTTCCTCAACTGTAGACATCCTTCTGTGGTTCAGAACCACCCACAAACTCCATGTCCAAGAACTAGGGTTATAGTTTAAAAATTATGCAGAGTATGGCAGGGTCCCTCTTCTTTCTCTTCACTCTGCATTCAGTCAGGTCTCTGCGCCCAGCGGTGAGTCCTTTGTTGGGGGAGAAGGGTGGTGTTCTGGAAGGAGCAACTTGAATTTTAATCCTAGCTATGGGTGTACATCAATCTGGCATTCAGCAAACTTCTGAGTGGTAGCTACTTTCAAGTTCCACCATGCTTCAGGTTTTGCATTTGTAAAATGGGAATAATATTGGGTTACCTCGCCAAACAGGATTATAGATAAAATAAATAAAATGTGACACCCTTAAGGGCTTGGCACATAACCGGTGCTCAATAAATAGTAATTATTATTATTATTTTTTTTGCGGTACGCGGGCCTCTCACTGTTGTGGCCTCTCCCGTTGCGGAGCACAGGCTCCGGACACGCAGGCTCAGCGGCCATGGCTCACGGGCCCAGCCGCTCCGTGGCATGTGGGATCTTCCCGGACCGGGGCACGAACCCGCGTCCCCTGCATTGGCAGGCGGACTCTCAACCACTGCGCCACCAGGGAAGCCCCAATGGTAATTATTTTTAAGTTTACAGAACGTGATCCCTCTTCTCCTTCCTCTCTAGTCACGAAGTCCTTTTTTTTTTTTTTTTGGCCGCACCATGCGGCATGCAAGATCTTAGTATCCCAACCAGGGATGGAACCCTTGCCCCCTGCATTGGGAGTGCGGAGTCTTAACCACTGGACTGCCAAGGAAGTCTTAAATTCTTTCACTCACTTCATTATTTTAAAATGTCTCCAACATTCAGGCAGTGTGGTATGGTAGGAGTCTTCACTTTGGAGTCAAACACCTGTATGGACTTGGGAAAGTTGCTTAAACTCTAAGCATCTGTTTCCTTACCTATAAAATAGGGATGATACAGTACCTATTTCAAGAGTTCTTGTGAGGCATAAATGAAATAACGCACGTAAAGCTCTCAGTGCCTGGTATACAATAGGCACTCAAATAATTAGTAATAATGTCCACATCACCACTGTCTTAGCCTTCAGGATTTTTTTCCTTACCCCTAGTCTCCCTCTGCTATATCTCAGACATGTCCAGATTAATCTTCAGAAGACCATTTTAATAATATAAAGATCCTCAGTGCTGCTCTAACCTTGCAGGCCAAAAAGCTTAGATGCCTTATATTGTGCTGCAAATCATCTATTGCATTTCTGTTTTTTTTTTTGGCTGCATCGCGTCTTAGCTGTGGTACATGGGATCTTCATTGCGGCACATGGGATCTTTCCTTGCAGCGCGTAGGCTTCTCTCTAGTTGTGGCATGTGGGTTTTCTCTCTCTAGTTGTGCCACGCAGGCTTAGTTGCCTCGCAGCATGTGGGATCTTAGTTCCCCGAACAGGGATGGAACTCGCGTCCCCTGCACTGAAAGGCACTGGACCACCAGGCAAGTCCCCATCTATTGGATTTTCTTAGGTTTGTTTCTCATAACTTCCAAAAACACACTGGTTCGTGACACATGTCTTCTGTCCTCTAACTTCACCATATTCAATTCTGCTTCTTCCTTTGAATCTGTGCTGTGCTTTACAATTTTAATTTTTCTAAAACTAATTTCACCTAACTGAAAGTGGCACCAAGTGCCACTTTCTCCCAGAAGCATTCATCCACACTGAATGTCCATTCCTTTAAAATCCTTTAGAACTTCATATAAACACCACTTAACCATTTGTTTTATAGTATTCTGTACTTTCAGATCAACAGTTTAATTCATTCATTCATTCTTTTTTGTCTGATATGTGCAAGGCACTATATTCATATAACGATGTCTTAGTTATCCAAAGAAAAAACTGCATTTACAGTGTATGGACCTTAATGTCTTAAACATCTCAGTTCCTACACAATTCCTGCTGTGAAGTACAGCATACCCAGACATGAGCTATGTTAAAGCAACACTGTAAGATGTTCTAACTAGATTTTGCTCATTTTAGATACTAGAGCTTTTAAAATTTAAATATGCTCACTGTAGAAGTTATGTGTATTAGTTACCTATTGCTGTGTAACAAATTACTATCTCAGTTTCTGTGGGTCAACAATTTGGGAGTGGCTTAGCTGGATGATTCTAACTCAGGGTCTTTCAGGAGGCTGGAGAGGAATTAGGCTCCACCTTTTGAAGGGAGTGTCAAGGAATTTGAGGACATATTTTAAACCACCAATGTAGGTTTAATTATTGTGTGTTCACTGTAGACAAATTGGAAAATACAGACAAGCCAAAAAAAAAAAAAAAGGAAGGAAGAAAGAAATCACTATCCAATGAATAACATCACTACTGGGATGTATATAATTACAGCCTTTAAAATATAATAGAACTTTCTCAAAATACAAACATACTATGTGTACTACTTTGTAACCTGCTCTTTCACTTCGTGTTTTGTGAAGATAATTCTCACTTCACATATTCTTTCACATTTTAAATGGCTGCATAGCATTTCATTGTATGTATGTATTACAACTTATTTAACTAATTGTATATTGCAGGACACTTAGGTTATTTCACGTTTTCCCTATTTTATACATTTTGTTAAATCAACATCCTTATGGCTAATTTCTTTCACATTCATGACTTTCTCAAATTCTTAGACATGGAATTTCTGGAACAGAGTTTGCACAGTTTTAAAACTTCTGATATTTACCACCTAATTTCAGTAGAATTTTTATTGCAATCATCAAAAGTCCACTCAGCCAAATATCTGTATCAAATATCTGTAACAATGCCTGCAAGAGTTCGTTGTTCAAATTTTCATCACTGTAATTGCATTTGTTGAGGATGACTGTGATCACTACAGAATAAGTTGGTATATAAATTTTACTAAAGTGTGAACTTCGGCACACCTAACCCACCAAACTGCAAATGATAGGTAGCAGAATTCTATTTATTTTCAATTCCCACTTTTTTGCTATTCATTTTAACTTTTTACATGTTCTTTTTTTTTTGAATAGAGGTAATACATTAACTGTTTCAAAATCCAAGAGATAGAAAATGTTATCAGTAAAAGTCTCATCCCTGTGCCACTGCCTGAAGGCAACCAGTGTTATCAGCTAAAGATATTTTATGCATGGACACTATGGGCTTTTCTCTCCATTTCACAAACAGCACCCTATACTCAATTCTGCCCCTTGCTTTTTTTCTCTTGACAATTTACCTTGGAAATCATTTCATATCAATACACAGAAAAACTTCTTTCTTTTTTATAGCTGCATATTGTGTGAATGTGCCATAATTTTTTTTTACCTGTATTCTGCTGACAGGAATTTAGATTGTTTAATCTTTTACTATCACAAAATAACCTTGTACAAACATCTAATTTTCTCTCTTCAATTTAGGAATTAGTGACTTAGCTAAGTATGATTAAAATTGTCTCTGTTCTGGTCTGCATGCCTGTCTGTCCAAAGCTCTGCTCACTCTAAGCTCTTCTGGTGCCAGAATGTTCTTTATAAATAAAGTTCCTTTCTCCCATCTCTTTTTATGAATTATCCAAAGGCGAATACAAAGGCTTATCATTTGTAAACCTTTCATTTCTTTAAAAAGTTCTGTGAAAATAAAACTTTGTTTTTCACAAAAGTTTTTTGCATTATTTACCCCTCAGTTCCACAAACATTCTGCTGTTGCTGGAAAGGCTGTGTTAAACCCTGCTACCTCTGGTGGAAGGGGGAAATTTCTGATTGGCATCCAAGCATAAATGGAGGTTCTACCTCTGCTTTCTCTCCTCCATAAATCCCACCCCACCCCCAAGGACGGTCCCATGAAGCCCCCCATGAAATGCCACTAGTTAACTTGTCCCCTACTGCAGAGGCGCTAAAATGTACTGTTAAAAGCATTTCACACCAAGTATCACTGAAGCACAGATCCTTGGGGCCTTTGCAGTTGCCATTCCCTTTGCCAGGAATGCTCGTACCCTTGATAAACACGAGGCTTGCTTCCGCACTTCCTCAAGGACTCCATTCAAATACTTCCTCTTCAAAGACTCATGCCCTCTCCAACCCCTAACTCCCTACCACCCTTACCCTGCTTTCGCTTCATATCACCACCATCTAATTTATGTAGGTGTTTGTCTCTTGCCTCCCCGAATTTAAACCCCTTGGAGGTAGTCTTATTTCCTGCTCTATTTCCAGAACCTAGTTAGCACTTGGAGATCATTCAGAACATCTCACTTAATTATCAGTGAACGAATACCATATCAATTACGGGCACAAATTCTATAATATATGAAAGGGGTTTGAAAATGTATGAAATACATAAATGTAAGGCATTATTACTGTCTGAATTTAACTTTTGTTGACTGGATCCACGGACAAAATACAAGTAGAACCAACTCAGCTCTGTCGATCCCTAAAGTTTTCCGTCTTATTATGTGCCCACATTGTGCCTCAAAAAATATTTACCCAAATGAGTAACTTAATGGTGAGAACGGTTAAGTAACTGGCCCAAGGTCCAGCGACAATCACGCCAGAGCTCTGACTCACTCACTCAAGATTGGAGCTGACCTACCATGTTAATAAGGCAAACGTTTGAAGGTAGTAGCGACGGTCCTTGTGCCCTAGGAAGCAAACAGCTAGCGGTTGTGACTCGCGCTAGGCTCGGAGGACAAGGTCTGCACGACAACCACGGCCACTTCCGGTTTTCTAAACAGTCCTGGCGCCGAGCTCCTGACGTAAACCGTGCACGACAAGGCGTCGCCATGACGTCCTGCTCTTCCTGTGACCTTCAGACCCGCCGAGACGTCGGCGAAAGGAAGGCCTCTGCCTGTGCTCTGATTGGCCGCGCGCTGAGTCCAGCCCCGCCTTCCAACTTCCGCTCTCGCGCGTCGCAGAAGCAGCCAGGGTTTCCTGCGAGTGTTGCGTTTGTAGACCCTGCTTCGTCCCGCGTTTAAGATGCCTCGTGGAAGCCGAAGCCGCACTTCCCGCGTCGCCCCTCCGGCCAGGTGAGGCTACCGCGAGGTTTGGGGCCCTGCCGGCGCCGTGACGCAGAGGGAGGTTGCGCTGGGCCTCGGGGCGGCTGGGCGGCGGGGGACTGGGGCGTCCGAAGGTTGGGGCGGCGTGGGCCCGCATCCGGTCGCCGTAAGCTGGTTTGGCTAGTTTTCCCGTTAGTGGCAAACTTGTTAATTTGGAATGTCCATGAATTATTACTTAAAATACTTAGAGTCCATTTTAAGTTAAAACAGGCCACTTCTAGAAGGAAATGGACATTCGTAAGTGTAATCTGGCTGAAACGTCTAAAATAGCAAGAAGAGCTTCCCTGGTGGCGCAGTGGTTAAGAATCCGCTTGCTAGTGCTGGGGACGTGGGTTCGAGCCCTGGTCCGGGAGGATCCCATGTGCCGCGGAGGTGCTGGGCCTGTGCGCCACAACTTCTGAAGCCCGCACACCACAACCACTGAAGCCCTTGTGCCTAGAGCCCATGCTCAACAACAAGAGAAGCCATCGCAATGAGAAGCCCGCGCACCACAATGCAGAGTAGCCCCCCCTCGCGGCAACTAGAGAAAGCCCACGCGCAGCAACGGAGACCCAATGCAGCCAAAAATAAGTAAATTAAATAAATAAATTTTTTAAAAAATAGCAAGAAAAAAAGTGCAAGGTAGTATAATCAGGAGAAACGATAGTATTTCAATTAAGTAAATAATCTTTGAGCATCTTCCAGGAGCAGTGAGCATTCTAAGGGCTCGGCCCAGTAGGGGACACAGTCACTAAGGCCTCACATGTACATGACGTTTTCTAGTTGATAAAATACTTGTAAAATGTACTGCCAGTTGCACCTCCTGATAGCCTCAGAGGTAGATATTTTCATGTTTTACAGGAATAAGGAAACTGGAGACTCAGAATAAGTGACTTGTCCAAGGTCATGCCACCAATAAGTAGAGAAGCCAGGTCTTAGACCTGAGTTATCCGGTGACAAATTCAGGACATTTAGCAGAGGACCACGTTGCTTCTCTAGACTAAGGTGAATTGTGTTCAAACTGCGTGCTAGGAGCGTAGGGAAGGAGTTCACGTAATGGAAAGACGCTGCTATCCAAAGGAAGGGAAACCACAATCTAAAAATGCAGAAATCTTCTGTGTGAAAGATTTTTGGAACAACATTGGACATATTAGTGAAATTTTGAAGGCATCCAAATGTTCTACAAATGGGAAATAGTTGAAATCAGTTTAGGTATAACAGTTCAGGCAAGTCACTTCCACTTACTGGGCTTCAGTTTTCTAATCCGTAAAATGAAGGAATTGGATTAGTTTATTTCCCCAGATAGCTATCTTTCCGTGTTCATTCAATTGTTACCAGCTTAGCGAGACCTCCCTTGACTGTCTTAAAATTGCAGTATGCCACAACATGCTGCCCTCGCTCTCAATATTTTTTTCTTAACATTTATTTGATCCCTCAATAGGATGTCAGCTCCACGAAGGTAGAGGCTTTTGTCTCATTAACAGTTATATTGATTTTTATGACGTTGGAATAACTGTTCTCTAAAGATACTATAGACTTTGTGAATACATGGAAATGGTTGAAAAAAAGCAGGGAAAAAAACATTTATACTTGGTGATTACAACCGTAAAAGGTTAAAGAGAAAATGATGTAAATAGTTCAGGGAATTGTGTTCTGTAAGGTTTTCTTGTATGTATGTAGTATTTGCATTTAATAATTTAAAATGAAATCCTGAGGTTATTTTAATATACAAGGGGGTTTCGTTTGTTTGTTTGTTTATTTAAGTTGACAATTTCCTGGGACTTTCCTGATGGTCCAGTGGTTAAGATTCCTCGCTCCCAATGCAGGGGGCCTGGGTTCAGTCCCTGGTCAGGGAACTAGATCCCTCATGCCGTAACTGAAGATTCCACATGCTGCAACGAAGATCCCGCGTGCAGCAACTAAGACCCGTACAGCCAAATATTATTTAAAAAAAAAAGAATATAGCATCGACTTAATATCCTGTTGGATTTATTTAAAAAAAAAAAAAGTTGACAATTTCCAAACTTGGTTGGGAGTGGGAACTTTATACTTTCTGTTCCTTTCTTTCACAGCCGGGCGCCTCAGATGAGAACTGCACCCAGGCCAGCGCCCGCAGCTCAGCCACCAGCAGTGGCTCCACCATCTGCTGTTGGCTCACCTGCTGCTGCTCCTCGGCAACCAGGTCTGATGGCCCAGATGGCAACCACTGCAGCCGGCGTGGCTGTGGGTTCTGCCGTCGGCCACACTCTGGGTCATGCCATCACTGGTGGCTTCAGTGGAGGAAGTAATGCTGAGCCCTCAAGGCCTGACATCACTTACCAGGTAAGATTTGGGGCAGCATTCTCTTCGGTGGTGTATTTATGAGAAAACCTAGTTAGTTGTAAGTGCCTTATGTATTGGGACTGTCTGCACCTGTGGAGAATGGTTTATCCATATTTGGCAGCAGTTGAGTTAGTACCTTACTTAGGCCAGCGTCAGAGAGTCCTGGACAAATGGTATTTCTTCTCAAGGAGTAGAATTGTGGCAGTTCAACCTGATGGACTGTCAAACAGCCACCTACCCCTCATTTTAAATATTTTGGGGGATTCCCGGGTGGTCCAGTGGTTAAGACTTGCCGCTTTCACTGTCGTGGGCCCGGGATTCAATCGCTGGTTGGGGAACTAAGACCCCAGAAGCCGTGTGGCCTGGCATAAATAAATGAATGAGTGAGTGAATGAATGAATATAAATATATACATATATATATATACACATATATATGTTGTGTTTGTCATGGTCACACTTAACTAATTCAGCCTCAATCTTTGTTAAGTGTTCAGAAATCTTTTTGATGACTCTGTGCTCTCTCGTCTCTTACCTGATATTTGCCACTGCCCTTCTTTCTGAGATGTGTGAATTTTCTCCTCTAAGGAGCATGGGTGTATACTCTACTGTATTTCTAATGTACTTAAAACTCTCATCCATCTATTTTTCTGTAGTAGGCCCATTTTTCCCTCCATGAAACATCATTGAACCACTGGTGTTTAGATGCCTAGATAACCACTTAATTTGCATCTTTGTTCATGAATCTTTCTGATGACAACTGGGATTTTTGTTAAAGCTCATTTCTTTCTGCCTTTAATTTTTTTCACTGTCCACGTTATTAGATAGAAACTTTAATTTGCATCTGGTTCTAGTTCTGTTCCCCCAATTAACCTCAAAGAGTGGTTATTGCTCTTTGTTCGGGTATAAGTCTGATTTCCATTCATTCATTCATTCATTTATTTTTGGCTGCGTTGGGTCTTCGTTGCTGCGCGTGGGCTTTCTCTAGTTGCGGCGAGTGGGGGCTCCTCTTCATTGTGCGCAGGCTTTGGGAGGGGGCTGCTCTGCTGCTCATTACAGTGGCTTCTTGTTGCAGAGCACGGGCTCTAGGCACGCGGGCTCAGTAGTTGTGGCTCACGGGCCCTAGAGTGCAGGCTCAGTAGTTGTGGCTCACAGGCTTAGTTGCTCCGCGGCATGTGGGATCTTCCCAGACCAGGGCTCAAACCCATGTACCCTGCATTGGCAGGCAGATTCTTAACCGCTGCGCCACCAGGGAAGTCCCTGATTTCCTTTCTTAACAGTCCTGAATGTTATGCCTTTGCAGGAGCCTCAGGGAACCCAGCTGGCACAGCAGCAGCAGAATGGCCCATGCCTTTTTGAGGTGAAACAGTTTTTGGAGTGTGCCCAGAACCAGGGTGACCTTAAGCTTTGTGAAGGTTTCAGTGAGGTGCTGAAACAGTGCAGACTGGCGAACGGTAGGTGATAGATACATCAATCCATGGTTGAACTTGCATCTGCTTAATTCACTGAATGGTACCCCTGGACCTTATAAAACTGTGTTTAATAAATTAAACTGACAAATTAGAGGAGATTTTGTTTAAATTACTCTAAAATAATCTAACAAGGAGCTGGTCCAAAGTTTTCTAGTCATTAGCTTAGGCTTTTACCTGCTTAAGGAAGAATCAGATTCAGTTACGTTCTGAATCTGATTCTTTCTTAGGCGGGTATAGATTAGTGTGCCAAGATCTTATTGTGGTTATTGCATAGCCTTAGTGCTGATTTCACCAAAGGCCAGGAATGAGCACAAGATCTGATAGAGCATTGTCATTCTGCACACCTCGTTTGAGAGAGACAAGTTTATTAAATCCCTCGGTGGGACTTAGAGATATAGGTTCTCTGGAATGTTGGCAGTCAACTTGTTTTTGTGTGATTTCCTCCTATCAATCTAAGAGTTCACCACCTATTAAAAATGATTATTTTCATTTTCCCGCCTGCATTTTTATTTATTTATTTATTTATTTATAGTTCTGCAGATTTTATTTAGAAACTTAGAAAGGGTTTTTGTGGATAAATCTATAGTTGATTCTCATGGAGTCACAGAGTATATTTAATATATACAGAGTCATTTTTCAGGCTGCTTATACTGAATTGGTTTAGGCCAGAGGTTGACCACCTATGGTCCCTTTACCAAAGCCATCCTGACACCTGTTTCTGTAAGTAATTTTATTGAAACACAGCCGTCTCCTATTCATTTAGGTGTTGTGTATGGCTGCTTTCCATGGCAAAGGAAGAGTTGAGCAGTTGTGACAGAGACTATATGGCCCACAAAGCGAAAAGTATTTACCTGATTGTTTACAGAAAAACGTTTTAAAACCCTGGTCTGGGCTAGTGGTTCTCAAAATTCCCCACCTTCATTTATGTAGGAAATAGGGATGGGGAGAAGTTAATCCTTATAGGTGGTCGAACTGTGGAATTAAGACATTGCATGGCCAAGTTTATCAGAAGTCTTTGATGAAACTATGTCTAATACCAAAGTAACTATATTTCTGCTTCAAAGTGTAGAGTTGAAGTTTTATTGGTTGCAGCCTTAAACAGCTTATGAAAGAAACTAATAACCTTGGGCTTCACCCCTGCTTTCATAATTTGGAGGACTTTGGTTTTGTTGAGAATATGTAGCTAGTGCTCTTCTAACAAACCTTTTCTGTTTGCAGGGTTAGCTTAATCAAGAAGTTCCAGTTGAAGGCATGAAAAATCATCTCTCATGACCAGGTTGATTTAGCATTAAAAATATAATTGATAGTGAAGATATAAAGTGTGAAGCCACCAGTTAACCGCTCCTCAATCATTAGTAGCTTTTGTGCTTCAGGATTGCAGTGGAAGAGGGTATTCTCACCATATAGAAGCTCCCTGAGATGATATTGAGTTTGGGGCTAGGCGAATGTTTGTGTGGCCTCTTAAACATGCTTTTGTTTGTGAATTAATTAGAATAAAGTGATTTTATTTCCAAATGTGTCTCTTAAGTATAAGGTTATAAATCACACATGGTATACACATGGTGAACAGAATGCATTTTGCAGAAGAACACAGTTGTCTCTACATGTCTTTATGTGTATCTAGTCTGTAGTCTCTGGATATTAAAGTAATGGCCGCCTGGAGGATCTGGCAGAGCTTCCTGAGGAGCTTTGGTAGAGAAATAGTTATGTAAGGAGTAGCTCCCTAGCAAGCGTGCTGCTCATTAAAAAGATTGCAGGTGCTACAGGCCTTTGGAGCCAATGTGCAGTAAACTGAGCAGTAATGAAACTAAAATACTAACTGTTGTAATCAGGTGAATGATACAGGAAATGTGGGAGCAGACCCATTACATGTGTGGGCTCCCTGTGGCCAGGTCAGCACTACACGTCATTGTTAACCTAGATTATCCAATTTATTGGTTGGAGATGAAAATTCATTCTCTTAATATAGGCAGTTTCCCTGCAGATGTTTTTATTCTACTTAAGGCATTGTAGCTTTCTCTTCCTGAAAGACTCAAGTTGCCCTCTCCAAGCTGTCTTAAGTCCATGTTGGACTCAATTTGGGGGGCATCATTTTTTTTTTTTAAATGAACCCAGCTCCATCCCTCACAAAGAGCTCAAAATTTCATTTACTTCTGGGAGTTGACCTCCAGTCTCCATTATGCTCTGCAGTTTTCCTACTTTCAAATATACCTTTCAGAGTTTCCATTATCTGATTTTTTTTTTCCTCTCTGTTACTGCAAGGTAAGTGAAGTGCTGTTGAGTAAGTGAATTATTCAGTTGTTACCTCGTCCTCAGCGGTGTTCTTAGAGTGCTCCATTCTGTACCTAATCATTCACTTCCTGAAAGAGGCCAAGACTACCTTGCTCAAGGACCTAAATGACTACAGACAATTCACTACTGGCCAGTCCCCCAGCATATTCCCTCCTGGGTTCATCATTGGGCTCTTGCCCATTTTCCTAAAGGCTGAGTTCATAGTGTTAACGCCCCTTATGTCCAAGGCGTGATGCTCTATGGTGGGTACCGAAATACGGTTGAATCACTGAATCAAAGGAAAATGAACCACTGACAATAAAATGCAAGAGTCTGGCTGACCTGGCCTGCCTCTGATGGGAGCCATGGCTACACAGAGAAGGTCACAGGGAATAATCCACCAGGTGTATTGGCCTTTTGCCCTAAAGTCAGAAGGGATTTTTGTCATGTATTGAAAGTGTAAGCCAGCAGGCGTCTGCAGCTTAGAATCGGGGAAAAAGGCTTATTGACAGTAAGTAAAAGGAGAATTCAGTGTTTTCATCTTTGGAACCAGATGTTGCATCTCGATAAGCTGGAGGCCTGTAAGGATAGGGACAAAGTCATTTACCAACTCCTATATAACAGTTCAGCAAAGTATTTCCCCAGAGCGGAAGAGATGGCGAGTGTGATACAATGGAAAGAGCACGTGAGCCTACATCTGAGGTTCACCTAGGCCCTCCTACTCACCTCATCGAGCAAGTCACATTCTCTCTAAAGTTGGCTTAATACCAGAGTTTTGGGGGCCCAAGGAAAGTGCATATGAAGTGCATTGTAAAATGCTCGTTAAATGGGTTTTTGTGGGCTCAGCACCTGTATGAAGCAGTGTATTACCCCTTTCTTCGTTTGGTATATTAGAAGAACCAGGGGTTTGAAGAACAGGTAGCTTTAGAATGAGGGTGAGCATTTAAAGTGTCTGCTTGTGTGCCAGCATGTTGCATACATTATTTCCAGCTCTGTCAGCCTCTTAAGCTAGACTCACACTGATGAGGACCCTCACCCAAACAGCCTAAAGCCACACACGGTTAGAGCCCATGTGCTTTTCCGGGCACATGGAACTCCTCTCATTCATTAGAGACTGCAGGCTGAAGTTAAGGATGAAATGGAGGCAGATCAGAGATGGAGTCTCCCTAGCCTTTGAGGTCTGCATTGGGTCAGGCAGCCACGCAAACTGTAGCTGAGCGGGTCCCTGTAGCAGCCAGGGCTGCAGGGTGGGCACACCAGTGTGCTGGGGTGTCTCCAGGGCTCTGCTCTCAGCACACACAGGAATGGCTCCCAGAGAAGCCAGCGTGTTCCCAGCAAGCTGGCTTTATCTCCTCTAAGCCTGGAGGCTGAGTGAGCTCCACAGGGAAGATGGGTCACCTTGTGCTGTCCTGCCCGCTCCCAGGCCACCGGAGCTTCCCTCACCCTCCACCAGAGGTCACCCCTGCGGAGCCTCGGCCCCGATGCGTGCACTGTCACGCTGGGCCTTGGCCTGCACCCAAGCTTTGCAGCTGGGGTTTATTTTTGGCACATCAGCTTTCCGTCCTCAAGTAGCAAAGCCTGAAGGAAGAGCAGCAAGATATCCTGTTCTGGCCACAAGCGTCGGCTAGGGACACGCTTCAGCCCTCTGTTGTCCCCTGTCCCCAGGGGGCTCCTGGACCTTTGGGATTCCTGTCACGTTTATTCCAGGGCCTGCGAGGACATAGAGGTGAGTAGCTGTGTGGGGAGCGGGAGAGGCTGTGGCATAGGGAAGACAGAACCCCCCACATCCCTTAGACCCACCTCTCCCTGCTTCTGAAGGTACGGGGGCCCAGAAGCATGGCAGCACTGATTCTCTAAGTTTCAGGGAGGGATGTCATGTTCCAAAAAGGACCAGGCTACCTACTGCTGTTTGGGGACCCTTTCCAAAGGCATCTTGGTAAGGCATGGGGAATGCAGGCAGGGGCAGTGGACAGAGGCGTGAAGTTGGCCCCAGGTTAGGCCTAGAGTAAGGGGATGAGGCAAGATAGACCTCCGCCACCCACCCCAGGAGAGGGAGTGTTGCTGGGGCTCAGTGGGGCCGGTTGTGCCAGGGAACGGGCCCCGACGGGACGGCATCCCGGGCTGGGTCCACATACACCATCTGCGCGGGGAGGGCTGCAGGAAGGGAGGGACCTTTCCTTACCCAGCTTTGGGAGGTGGGGGGAGGAGGGAGAACAGATGCCCCTCGTGGGAACTTTAAGCAGCTTACCAGGAATTGGGCTCGTTTTTATGGGGAACAGACACTCCAGTGCTCAGCTGGGGTTGCTGATGGGGGTGGAGCAGAGACAGCTCCAGAGCCTGCTGCTGGCAGAGGAGACTTGTTATTCTAATCCTTCTTCTGGTAACCAGGCACCCAGCAGTGGGGACACCAGCCTTCCTGGAACAGCCAGCCTGTCCTGAGGCAGCCAGGGCTGCTGCTTGGCTGGTCAGCAAATGGGCCTCTTTGACAGGCCAGACCTTCTTGGACCCAGAAAGGGCGGTGGAAGTGGGACCAGAGGCATCTTTGGCCCTGCTGAGAGGCAGCTCGTGCCCATTTTCTATCTGTCCCTCTTCCTGTTGGTACAGCATTTTCTCCATTCCTCAAATCCTCCGTGTGAGGTAGGAGTTCGTACCCAGTGGCCTCTGTGTTCCTGAAGTAAAGCCGGCCAGCTCCTCTGGGTCTAGGCCTGAGTGTCCTGGCTCCGTTCTGCCCCACACTGCAGCAGGACCACCCAGGGCTCATTGGCCATCGTTAGGTAGGACACAGGGCATTCTGAGGACATGGCCATCCTGCTGGCAGGAACCTGGACCAAAGGGACACCTCCAGCCATTGACTTATATCTACGGAGCAGCACCTGTGACACACCTGCACTGGGCACAGTGGGGAGGGATGGTTGGGATGATCTAGAGATGATCACGGTGGGAAAGAGATGAGAGAACAAGTGATACCAGAGGCTGGGACCAGGACTCACTCATCAAACTCTGCCTCCCTCAGAGCACCTGGCACAGTACTTCTCAGAGTATGAAAGGAAGAAAGGAAGGAGGAAGGAAGGAGGGAGGGAGGGAGGGAGGACGGAAGGAAGGAAGGGTGAAGGAGGGACAGTGATCACAAAAACTAAGGGCAGAATGGGTGAAGAAGCAGCAATGGGAAGCACAGCAAGGCTGTCGTAGAAGGAGGGGTGTTTTCTGGGTAGGACAGTTACAAGTGGGAGAGATAAGGAGAGGTTATGGGAGCCGCATATTTGAAAATGAAACCATGAAGCTTCTCACCTTTTCCAGAAGTGCAGAGAGCAGGCCGAGGAAAAGCAGGACCAGCCACGTCGCCTCAAAGAGGAAAGGAAAGAGCACTTTAATTTGTCCTTTGCAGAGTTTCTCGGTGGTGCTTTCTAAACTCAAGCGTGTGCTGGCCCTGTCAGAACTAACCTTGCAGCCTGGTGGCCCGATTCCTGCCTCGAGCCTGGGCTTGGGCCTGGCTGCCCATCTGTTGCTCCTACCGGGGAGCAACAACTAACAACGAGAACATGCGGGGAGCCACATGGTCACCTGGGGTCACGGGAGCTTACAGCCAGTGGGGAGAAGCAAGTTGGGCTCTTTGCAAAGCTTTTTTAAAAATTCATAAATATTTATTTTGAATATTCACAAGAGGCCAGACCAATGCCAGGAAATACACAGACGAGGGAGAGGGACTTCCCTGGCAGTCCAGCGGTTAAGACTCCGCACTTCCAGTGCAGGGGGCACGGGTTCGATCCCTGGTTCTGCTGGGTGCCTGGTTACCAGAGGAAGGAACTAAGATCCCACATGCTGTGCAGTGCAGCCAAAAAAAAAAAAAAGGGAGAAATGGTTTCAGCCCTCAAAGAGCACACCCCCCAGGTCAGGAAGGCTGACTGCTTCTTTCTGTTCCCCTCTTTAAGGAGCTGAACATGACCCAGTACAAGACACTGCCAGACTCCTGTTCCGCACAGAGCTTCTATGAGAACTACGAGACCAAGGAGATCCTGGGCAGGTAAAGCCCAGACCTTCCCCATGAAGTTCTGTCCTGGGCTCCGGCCGGCACTGCGGGCGGGATCAATCTCTGCTTGACCCTGAGCACTGACCCCATTTCCATCCTGAAAGCACTGTCCACTTGGAGAAACTCTCAGTTCGGGGTCCTGCCCTCCTGCAGCAGGATGGAGGAAGCGGGTATAAGAGCACCCAGATTAGAGACCTCTCCCAGCCAAGAGCTCCCCCAGCTTGGGGCCAGGGTCAGGAATCAGGTGTCAGAGAGAAGCGTATGGCCCTGAGAGGGTACAGCTTCTTCCTCCGTGCCGAGAAAGAGCACTGAACTAGGAGCTAGGAGGCCCCAGAGCAGGCTTCTTCCTCTTGGGCTCCAGGCAAATCGCCCTCTCTGTGCCTTCTTCATCTTACCATCCCCCAAAGCTCACAGGGAGTTGGGGGACAAGGCAGGACATATCTGCTGCAGCCTGGATCTGGGCCTCCCCCTGGGGTGAGGGGCCCCGGGGATGATCTGTCCTCTGCACCCCCAGGGGAGTGAGCAGCGTTGTCAGGCGCTGCATCCACAAGCCCACATGCCAGGAGTACGCTGTGAAGATCATCGACGTCACGGGTGGGGGTAGCTTTAGCCCCGAGGAGGTGCAGGAGCTGCGAGAGGCCACGCAGAAGGAGGTGGACATCCTGCGCAAGGTCTCAGGACACCCCAACATCAGTGAGTGATGGCCCCGAGCCGCGGCGCGATGCCCTGCCATGGGTGTGCTCTGATAACCCAAGCCGGGGAGTGTGGCCCCAGTGCAGGGAGCCAGAAGCACCAGAGTGTCTCCTGCACCCCGAGGCCCTGAAAGCCTAGTGTCCAGAGGCTTGAGGCTCCCGGCTCCACCCTCACTGCTCTCGGGAGTCAGCTCTAAGCCCCCTCTTCCAGCCCCACAGAAGGGGTGACAGGCAGGGCCGGGTGCAGGTGCGGGAATGGGAGTGTGAAGTCCCTGGGTGCCCCCTCCCCTGGTGCGCCTCCTTTGAACACCATCGCGATACCCCTTCCAGCTTCTGAGTCCGGCCACAGCGGCCTTAGTTCCCTTGCCCCCGCCCTCCACTGCCCCCGCCTGGGTTCCTCTGTTGCCTGAGACGAGTGAGCCATTTCCATTTCAGTACAGCTGAAGGACACTTATGAGACCAACACTTTCTTCTTCTTGGTGTTTGATCTGTAAGTACCCAGGCCTGGGGCCTATTGGAGAGGCTTCTATTGTAGTCCCCCACCCAGGGCTTCCTGGAGACGAGCAGCCAGCCCCTTACACTGTGGATGCCAAATAAGGTCACAGACGCTTTAGGCAGACCAGCCCCTGGAGTCAGGCTGCCAGGTTTTAAATCCTGGGTCCGTCACTTATGGGCTGGATGATTTCTGTCAGTATCAGCTTTCCCATCGGTATTGCAGGAGTAATAATGGCACAGTGACTGGCACAATGTAAATGTTAATAAATATGAACTACCATGATGATGACCATGGTGGTCATCCAATACTTATTCTAGACCTTGAGGATACGCAATCCTACTTCATGCACTAATTTTCACAGGGCGTGAACAGAAAGCAATCAAGTCATAAAACACACACAGAGTTATACATATACACATATATGTAAAGCTGAGCGGGGGTCAGAGGGAGTGGGCAGGGAATGCTCTCCAGGAGGTGACCTGAGCAGAGACCTGGATGAAGGAGACCTCTAGCAGAGGGAACAGCCAGAGCAGGGGCCCTGCTGGGTGGGCTTGGCATGTTTGAGGCTTGGCAAGCAAGTCAGGATCGGGGGGAGCAAGCCTGTGGCGATGGCAGGATGCAAGGTCGGTCAGTACCAAAAAGCAGATTATGCAGGCATTTGGGAGGTAAGAATTTTGGAGGGCTGAGAGCAGGAGGGTGATGTGATCTGACTGACTTTTATAAAGGATCCCACTGACTGTAAGGGGCAAGGGTGGAAAGGAGGAAGCCAGCGATATGGAGGCAAGAGGCCCACCAGGGAGACAGGTGGTAGAGATTGTATTTGGGATGTGGTTCAAAGATTGACATCATCGTCGTTGTCATCAGCAGGAGCATCAGCGGCAACGTGTCACTATTCCCCTGCTTGTGCACCAACAGGGCTATTGAGATGAGCTCCTTGTCACAGGGCCCTCTGCCCCCAGGGACCAGTGGGCCTTTTAGCTGGGAGAGCTTCTGTTTTCCCAGGAAGGGAAAAACGATACTGTCCATCTCACCAGGCTCCAAGCATCAAATTCGAACAACACAAAGTGCTCTGTGAACCGTGCACTCAGACTTCTTACCATTGTTACTGGAAAAGGTTCCCAAGGAAGGGAACTCTCCAGCTCCCATGCCCCCGCTCCATCGGAGTCCTCACTAAAGAACACACACCTCTGTTGCACGAATCATTGTTGGAGAGCTGTCTTGACTTCTCCATACATAACTGCTAATTTAGGGACTAGCTTTGAGAAAATTATTCAAGGAGATTTTGTGTTGCTGGAACACTTCATTTTGTAGCCATACCGAACACGTGCAGTGTTAAGTTTTTCTTGGAGACACAATTTAACTTGGCCTGTGTGTACAGTTCAACCACCAGCTCCAGGAAGGCAGGAGCCTGCTGATGGACCTTGCCGGGGTCCCAGTGTTGACTGGTAAATCTTTTTGCTGCTGCTGCTATTAGTTAGTTCTCCTAGCGTGTTTAAAATGGAATTAAAGTGATCAAAACTGGAGGCACACACTGCCTTTTGGGGACACAGTACCAATCGTGTATGAAACAAGGCTCACTTCTGTAATTTCTGGGTTGCTCCTCAAACAGAACTCAACTCCCCGCCCCACCAGTTAAGTTCAAGGATTTTCTTGCCTCCCTCAGATACTGGCCAGAATTCTTCCCTTGGGCCCTGCTTTTCCTGGAGGGGCAGGCAGGATGCACCTTTCCTATTTAACCAAAGGAGACTTTCCTAGGACCCCTCCAGACTCGCCCAGCTCTAGCTGTCTCAACTCGGTTCGGTGGCACTGTCCCGTAGAGCCCTTGGGGGGCAGCTCAAATGTCTCTAACCTTTGAAGAAGTTGCTTGGGGAAGCTATTTTTAATGCTGCCCCAAATTGCCCTTCAGGGTATAACTAGATGATTCTAGCAGAAACCTCTTTCTAGATCATCCCAAGTGAGAAAATGGAACCGCAATTCTTAATCCTGAGAAATCCTAAAATAGGTAAAACTGCTCTTCCATCACTACTGTTGCTTCTCTTTGTTCCTGGGAAAAATCAGGATACTCCTGTCCTTCTGATCTGGGTCTGGGGCCTTGTGCCAGTGGCTCAAGTTCCCTCCCCCCTCCCAACCCTGATTTTGACCCTGTTGGATCCCAGTCCATGCTGTCACTCCCACACATGGGGGGACCTTCGCACGGGTGCCATCCCCCAGCCCCCAGTCTCCCTTGTTCTTCTTTCAACCTTCCGAGACAGCCTCTCCACTCACTTCCCTAGCTCCTCCCCACAGACCTTGGTCCTTTGTGGGGAGCAGCCCACTTTGCCCCTGGAGGTGTTAGGGTGGGTAACAGTTTTCTGGGAGCAGGGTAAGGAGGGGGTAGCCTTGGGGCACATCCAGCTACAAACCCTCTGTCCCCACAGGATGAAGAGAGGGGAGCTCTTTGATTACCTCACTGAGAAGGTCACCCTGAGTGAGAAGGAAACCAGGTGAGGGTCCACTTGCCCCTCTCCCTACTTCTGGCCTGAGTCCCTGGCTTAGGCACTGAGGTCTTGGAGGAGGCGTGGCATGCACCCGTCTGGGTCGGCAGTGTGCTCCGCTGGCTTTGGTGGCCTCCTTTCCTCCTTGACTCAGCCAGGGTAGGCCTGGCCTGTCTTGAGTCCTCCCTCACTCGCAGTCCAGCTGGCTTACGGGCTTTGGTGTCCCTGCCTGTTACCTGACCCTGCAGAGTAGCAGATGAAAGTAACCTGTTCCTGTCCCACCCCAGAAAGATCATGAGAACCCTGCTGGAGGTGATCTTCACCTTGCACAAACTCAACATCGTGCATCGGGATCTGAAACCTGAGAACATCCTCCTGGATGATGACATGAATATCAAGCTCACAGACTTTGGCTTTTCCTGCCAGCTGAAGCCAGGAGAGAAGCTGCGAGGTCCGGTAACATGGCCTTGGCCCATGTCAGGGGCTCAGGCTCTCTCCTCAGCTCTCCTAGGAACAGAGGTTGCCTGGGTTTCCCCCACAAAGTAAAAATCCTACCATTTCAGGGCTGGGTGTTTCTTCCCCGGACTGGGCTGAGCCAGGTTCCCACTGCCTGCATTCCAGGCCAGGATAGCTAGAAGTGACCAGGCCACTGACGGTGCCCCATCGGGTGGCCACAGGACCCAGCACCCTGGCCCTGCCCTTGGCCCTGGGCCAGGCCCGTGTTCAGAGTCCCAGCCCAGCCACCACTTCAGTTCCTTCTCCATTGTCTCTTTGGGCTTTCCTCTTCCAAGTGCCTCTGCTGACCTCTTCCGATGGAAACTGTCCCTGCAGAGGTCTGCGGGACCCCCAGTTACCTGGCCCCTGAGATCATCGAGTGCTCCATGGATGATGCCCACCCTGGCTATGGGAAGGAGGTGGACATGTGAGTGTGTTGGGGGGAGGGAGGTGACCTGTAGGGACAGGGATGCCCCCATGGCTGGGAGCCCCTGGCTGGGGAGGAGGGCACGGTGGGAGCTACAGCTGGCCCGCCTGCCTTCCTCCCCGCTGCCTGCTGCCAGGTGGAGCACGGGGGTCATCATGTACACGCTGCTGGCCGGCTCCCCACCCTTCTGGCACCGCAAGCAGATGCTGATGTTGAGGATGATCATGAGTGGCAGCTACCAGTTTGGCTCACCAGAATGGGATGATTACTCGGACACTGTGAAGGACTTGGTGAGAGGAAAGGCCTCCTGGCTCGGGGTTCAGGCGAGGGGCACGTACAGTGGGGAGAGGGGAGTGTACCGTGCATGCCACGGGTTGGAGGCCCTGCCAGGAGGGACCCCCCCCATAGACGTCTTCCGTTCTGTCTCGTTCTCTCAGGTCTCCCGCTTCTTGGTGGTGAGTCCCAAAGGCCGCTGTTCGGCAGAAGAGGCCTTAGCGCATCCCTTCTTCCAGCAGTACAAGGTGGAGGAAGTGCGTCACTTCAGCCCCCGGGGGAAGTTCAAGGTACTTAAGCTCGCCTGCCACTCAGGGCCCTGGGGTAGGTGCCACAGGCCCCTGAAGTCGAAGCTCCAGGTGCCCTTCTTGGGGACTCCTTACGCCCACGGGGTTTCCAGAGCACCCGCCCTTCTCCTCCCGCCCAGCCCTGTGATGGTTGCAGCTCAACTTCTGGCTTCTGGCTCCGACAGCCTTAAGCCCTGCGCCTGCTGTTCGGGTGGGAATGGGGGTAACGGGGGCGGGGGGAGGGCAGGCGGGAACGCTAGGACAGGCCCAGCGGAAACCACACAAGCCTTCGTGGCAAACAAGCTCAGGGCCTGCCGTCACGGACCGGACCGGCAAGGAAACAGGCCGCGGGGCGGGTCCAGCTCTCAGGCCAGGCCCTCCGCAGGTGATCGCCCTGACGGTGCTGGCTTCCGTGCGGATCTACTACCAGTACCGCCGGGTGAAGCCCGTGACCCGGGAGATCGTGATCCGAGACCCCTATGCCCTCCGGCCCCTGCGGCGACTCATCGACGCCTACGCTTTCCGGCTCTATGGCCACTGGGTAAAGAAGGGGCAGCAGCAGAACCGGGCAGCGCTCTTCGAGAACACACCCAAGGCTGTGCTCCTCTCCCTGGCTGAGGAGGTCTACTGACGGGCAGGCCGGCAGGCCAGGTGGGACGGGGGTCAGGCCGGGAGGAGAAGCCACCGATATGGAGGGCACAGGAGTGAGAGCGGGTGCAGGCCTCTGTCCAGAGGGGGCACTTGGCCCCAGCCACTCTCCCCTCTTGGAGGCGTCACGCGGTGGTCAGTGCAGTTGGAGCCAGGCCCACAGAGTGGGTGGTCCAGAACCCACTGTGGTCCAGAACCAGAAGCACCCTGCCTCTCCACAGCCCAGCTATACCACCATGTCCGCTTGTCCTCACGGGAGGCCCACAGTTACTGACCCTCGGTGCACCGCCTTTAGGGTCCCAGGGTGAGGATGAAAGAGAACAGTCTGAGAATCGCAATCACAGGAGATTTTACTGACCTCACAAAGTCCAGTGACAGCACGGGAGCAGGTTCTTCTCTGGGGCCATGTTTTTAGAGGCACAGGGCAGCCCTTACATAATTAATAATAGAAAGGAAAGCTTCTGCTGTTTGTCTTTGTGGAGTATTATTCACTCTGTGCCTCCCGTGATACACAGTTGCGCCTGGTAAATCCGTCGTTCTCCTAGACCCTTTTAAGACTGACAGTGTGCTTTAAAGAGCCCACAGAACTGCATTTCACATACGGTGGAAACTAGGTTCCCTCGGAGGTGCATGAAACCCCACAAATAAGGCAAATGAAGGAATCATTTTCCTTCTACAGCAACTTGCTGGGAAAACAAGGAGACCTGGGGAAATTCTGCCTTGAGCAAACAATGTCAGGTCCCCGGGTCAGACAGTGAGAAAGTTGGAGGGAGCAGATTTAAAATATTTTCACAAACCGCCTTTCAGAGCACTGCGCCCCAAATGTTTTGAGTATGTGGCCCCCATATGGTCAGTATTTGACCTCTAAGAGAAACGTCCGGCTCCTGGACACAATCAGTAAGTTGGGCCCCTTCTCCAGGAGACAGTGGTGCCCCTCCGTGGAGGTCAGGGTCCTTTCCTGCCCGGGGGAGAGGTGTCTGCCACAGGGAGGGGGGAGGGGATGGACGCAGTCCCGAGTTTGGCTGTGTTTGGCATGTGGCCAGGGAGTGCCACGGGTGCCACGGGGGACTCTCCTCATCTCTGTGTGGCTGCTCACAGCTCCCCAGGTGGTCGGCCTGCACTGGAAGCACAGCGGAAGCCTAGGTTGTCTGAGGCTGAATCTGGAGTATTGCCCATTCTGCCACCAGAGAAGGGGAGAGAGAATGGACATTTGTTGAGAAAGGGACCCAGGGCCTTACCCAACTCTCCTGCTCCAGCTCCCAGGGCCTGCTGTGGTCTGGGGCGCCTGGGGACTGGTGGGGGGGGCATACACAGTCTGGTGTGTGAGGGTAGGGCCTGAGGGTGTGCCATTCCTGGGGGAAGGGGGTAAGAAGGGACCTTGGGTGGAGGAAGTGAGGGTGGTCCTGAGAGACTGAACTGGAAGGAAGGAAAGGCCACAAGTAATAACTTCGACTGTCAGTAGTTTAGAATAACTCAGCCAAAAAAAGCCTGTCGGCAAGAAGTGAGACAGACTATCATAGCACCAATCGGTACCTCACACTTTCCAGAGAAGTTTCACACGTATTCCTTCATTTGCCATTTCCCTTACTGCTTTGGAAGGTGTGTTTTGTTCACCATCTCACAGACCCAGAGTCAGACACTAGAAAGATTTAAATGTCTTGCCCAAGGCCAACCACTGCTTTAGTGGCACAACAGAATCAGTGGCAAACCCAGTTTCCTGGTCCCCAGGCCAATACTTTCTCCACTACTTTGTCCTAAAGAAAAAGGTGAGGAAAATCCAGGGGCTCAGTGTATCAAAGAAACGCCTGCAAACCTGACACCCTGAGGCCACAGGAACAGTGGCTTCTCGACAGTCCTTCCGGAACCCAGGAGCAGGAGGAGTTGCAGGGAGATTAACCAAAATAAATCCACAGATGAACAAGGTGGAGGGTCCTAGAAGGGGACTCGGGAGCCGGGGACTCCACCATTCAGGTGCCACCACTAGCCATCTGTGTGAAATGAGCAGGCTCCAGGACCTCCCTGAGCCTAGTTTTTCTTGATTGTAAGACAAAACGGTTGTAGAAAATGACTTTTCATGTGCACACTCGTTGGAAGAGTCAATGTTTCCATGACCCCTGGCCATGACCTATCGATGTGGCCATTCCACTTCCCTCTCTCTGCAAGCCTAGCTCGGAGGACAAGAGGGGAAACCACATAATTAAGATGCTGGACACAGAGTCTGCCTTGGGGCTGACAGCTGGCAGGAAAAGGCACCAGCAGTCCCGGGCTCTTGGCTTTCTATGGCAAGTGTGGCTTGCTTTCTCTTCTGTACCCACAGCCCCCAGTGGAGGGGGAGGCACGGCAGCGGCGGCCATGCCAGATCTGGTGCCACCTGTGCTCTGGGAGACCAGGACCCAGACCCTCAGCCCCCAGCTACCGAGCCCCTCACCTGGTGGTGACCCGGGCCCGGTGATTGGCAGAGCCATCGGCCGTGTCGATCCAGGACGCCCCCCGGAGGACACGCATGTCCTGGTCGGCAGGCTGGTATGGTGACGCTGTCCACTCCCACACGTTGCCCACGAGGTCAAAGAGCCCTGAAGCACAGCGGCGGGTCTGGCCCAGGCTGGGGAGCGCCACCCGATGGCCCTGGGGAGCTAATGCTTCCCTGTGCTGCTTCTCTCCACCTCACTTTTCAGGCAGGACCATCCCACCAGCCGAGCTGTGAACGCTGACATGACAGCAACCCGATGAGCAATCTTACCGTAGTTGTTCTGTGGGGGGAAAGCGTTCACCGGGGAGACTCCGTGGAAGCCATCCTCAGCCTTGTCGCCCTTGGGGAACTTTCCCTGAGGGAGGGAGAAATTTAGGCTCAAAGATTTACCATCCCGTCCCAAGGCAGCTGCTCCCACCTGCCCAGAGGAGCTTAAACCAAGGCCATCTTGCGGTATCCTCTGCGGTAGGGGAAGGGCACGGGCAGTGACCCTAGGTTCCCACCCTGAGCTCCCTAACTAGCTGCCTCGTGTCCTCTACTATGATCTCCTGGCTGGATTAGGAAATGTGTCGTTTCCCCTGTGTCCACACCAGCCTGCCCCACTCCCACTTTCTCGACTTCCTCCCCATGTGCCTTGAGAAGAAAGGCTCTGCCTCCCCTCCTCCATGACAGGCACCCGTCTCCTCAGGAACGAGACGCTCATCCTGTGCTCCCCTGTACCATCACTTTCCCTTCTATCACCAGCAGGCTTAACTCTCCCTCATCTGCTCTGACCCTGCCTTCCTCACCTCCTGCTTTTTACCGCCAACATTCTGGAAAAGTAACCTGTATTTGCTGACGCATTTTGTTCAACTTGTTCATTCTGTTTCTCATTGAAATTGGAGTTCAGCTGCCCCTGCTCTATGGGGGCTGATCTTATGAAAGGGAAGATGAAGGGGCTACAATTTACTCATCGCCAACTATGTGCTAGGGCTGCTACATCTATGTTTTTAATCCTGACCAGGTTGTGAGGCAAGTATTTTCTCCCTTTAAAAAGCTAGCCACTGGGACTTCCCTGGTGGTGTAGTGGTTAAGAATCCACCTGCCAATGCAGGGGACACGGGTTTGAGCCCTGATCCGGGAAGATCTCACATGCTACGGTGCAGCTAAGCCTGTGTGCCACAACTACTGAGTCTGCACTCTAGAGCCCACAAGCCACAACTACTGAGCCCATGTGCCACAACTACTGAAGCCTGCACTCCTAGAGCCCATGCACCACAACAAGAGAAGCCACTGCAATGAGGAGCCCGCGCACCGCAACGATGACCCAATGCAGCCAAAAAAAAGCTAGCAACTGAGACTCAAAACAGTTAATTTAACAAAGATCCCATGGTGAATAAGTCAGATAAGACTTTTTGCAAAGCTCTGATCCCAAGATCATCTAAAAGGTCAGTCTACCCCTGAGGCCCTTTTCAAGGCTTCACCCTAAAATGCTGGTGCTGGGCTCCCCTCATGCTGCAGAGTCCCCTTGGGGGATGTCATTCCTGCCTACAGTGTACGCTGTTGACTCCAAACCAGTTGCTCTGACCCAGACCTCTGTCCTAAGCTCCAAACTCATACTTTCAACCTCTTACTGAGCATATCCATGACCCAAAGGCAGCTTAAGCTAGGCTGATCCTAAACTGACCAAGTTCTATCCCTCTGACCCCCAACACGCATATTATCTATTCTGGATAATGGTCACACCAGCACCCTCTTGCCCAAGCTTGGATTCATGCTTGAGTCCTTCTCTCTTCCACTCCTCCATGTTTGGCAAAGTACCAAACCCTGTCTCTCCTCTCAGGCAGGCGTCTCCCACCTGGCTTCCTCTCGATTTCACTTCCACTTCATGCAAGTGTTCACATCCCTGGGCCATGGCTGCAGCCTCGGATTCAGAGACCTCCTGCAGCTCTACTTCATTTGATCCCACACAAATTTTCAACAATCAGCATCCCTCAAATCAAAATGATGTTGTCGCTCCCCTGTTTCAAGACCTCTGTCGGCTCCCCACTGCCTGGAGGGTAAAATCTAAAACCACATCTTGGCACCCCTGGTCCTTCATAATCTGCCTCCAATCCACTGCCTACTTCATCTCCTATACCTCCTGTTTCCCTGTGTGCTAGCCTCTCCGAGTCTGGCATGTCTCTGAACACACAGCACCCTTTCCTTATCCACTGCTGACATGCATGTTGTTTCCTCCACTTTTCTCATGGCAAACTCCGGTTCAGTCAGCTCAAATGGCATGTTCACTGTGAAGTCACGCCCTGCTCTTGCAGCACAAGAGAGCACACTCCCAGCACACCCCCCCAGCACACGCTGCACATCTTCACTATATAGCCCCACCACGTTGTCTTCTGCTTTACCCCTTTACCAGCTTTCAGTTCCATTACAACACGAAGGCCTCTGAGTCCCACAGCCTAACACAGTGTCTAGCCCACAGCAGGTCTCAATCAACACTCTGAGAAGGGACAGGAGTGAGGAACGTGTGTCTTACCTGCCACAGGTTGGTGCGGTTTGGCTGGAACTCGTTTCCCCAGGGGTAAACCTGACCTGCCAGGAGGGCAAGGAGACAGCGGAGGAGGGAGAGGTGAGGAGTTGGGGAAGAAGGGAAAGGTAGAAAGAGCGAGGCAACCGAAAGGAAGTGATGAGAACAGAAGAATAAGATTACTTACTTTTACTTCCCACGCCCCTCCCTTCCACTCACAGTATTGCACTCGGAGGCCCTGGCTTCTGATTTGCTCCAGGACAGGACAATTCTAGGTGTGGTTCTGACCAATGTCATTCTGCAAACTATTTGTTACCAGCTCATGCTGGGATAAGTACAGAAATTGAGAGTAAGCATGGAGAAACTTGTTCTTTAGACTAAGACTGGATAAATGAACAAGCAACCTCATTTATCACATTAATAACTTTGACTATTGGAATAGCCAGTGTTCATTCAAAGACTGTGTAGAGGTGTTGAATATGGGAAATTGCTATTTCACTCTAACTTTCTGTTTAGCTAGGATTGCAAACTAACAAAGTTATAAACAAATAGCAATGTTATATTAATCCCTATACAGCTATGGAAAAGGTATACAGTATAGGTAATCCTTTTCTTTTTCCCTATGCTATGTTGTTCTGATTATACTTATTGAAATGGAACTTGTCTGTAGACTCTCCAATAATTAAAAAAATATGTCTGTTTTTTTCATTTCATTTTCCAGTTACTAATTTTTACGCTATTTTATGGAAGTATTGGTCTGAGATGGATTAGAAATAACACCAACAACTGGTCCATCACTACACAGTGTAAGAAGCACTGCTTGGGGCTTCCCTGGTGGTGCAGTGGTTAAGAATCCGCCTGCCAATGCAGGGGACATGGGTTCGAGCCCTGGTCCGGGAAGATCCCACATGCCACGGAGCAACTAAGCCCGTGCGCCACAAAGACTGAGCCTTTACTCTAGAGCCTGTGAGCCAGAACTACTGAGCCCGTGTGCTGCAACTACCAAAGCCCGCGCGCCTGGAGCCCATGCTCCGCAACAAGAGAAGCCACCGTAATGAGAAACCCACGCACCGCAACGAAGAGTAGCCCCCACTCACTGCAACTAGAGAAAACCTGTGCACAGCAACAAAGACCCAATGCAGCCAAAAATAAATAAATAAAATAAAATTTAAAAAAGAAGCACTGCTCTAGGGAGCACAAACCTATCCCACCCTTTAAAGCCCCCCATGCAAGGTAGGATGGGGAGAAAGAATAAAGGGAAATCGCTTGGCATCTCTATACCCTTCAAGCCCCCTCGGGCAGCAAACTCCCACTCTTCTTCAATGGGCAGCCGTTTCCCCCGCCAAGCACAGTAGGCACGGGCATCATTCCAGCTCACGTGTACCACTGGGAGCTCCAGTTTCTCTCGGATGCCAGAGCCAGGACCTGCAGGCTGATAGCCAGGATGAAGTGAGACAAGCTTCTGGGAGCTCGTGGAAGTCTGAGGAAGGCTAGGCTTAGGGTGCCTGAGTTCAACTTTTACCACAGATGGAGCAAGGAAGTGGGAAGAGAGAGCCTGGTGAGTGAGGAGAGGTCCAGAGTCAGAAAGAAGGACTAAACATGAGACAAAAGGGAGAAATGGGATGGGCCAGGGGTAAAAGGATTAGGGCAGAGAAAACAGGGTGGCTTGGCTGCTTCCCTAAAATTTCTCTGTCATCCTTTTAAACTCAGTATTTCTAGATGGGCAAGGGTCTAGGGAAGCCAGGCCTCCCAAGAGTCAACAGGGGGAGAAAACAAAGTAGAGGAACCAACCCTTACCTGCCTCCAGAATGCCCTTTCCACTGGAAGCCACCAGAGGAGAGACTGCAAAAAGGAAGGAACATGACTAAAAAGATGCTCTGACCCAGCGAGGGCACCTTCCTGACTGACACCCAGTAGGCAAAGCAGAGACTTCAGGCTGAGACTCAGGTGGTCCAAGTGAGGCTGTGTCCAAAATCTCACCACCCGTATTGGAGGGAGGCTTCTCAAGAGGTTCTCTTGCTGGTCCAGGGAGTATACTGAACGCTGTGTATGTCTGCATCTTTACAGAGTCTCTCTATACAGAAACCAGCACAGGGTGAACTTCCTGGGAGTGTGTGTTCATCCGACTCTTCCAGCGTGGGTCTCTCTTGCTTCCTCCCTGCCTCTGGTTCTCAGGTTTGATTCTCTACTGTGGCCCAGGGGACCCCAGATCCCACAGGATTCTCTGTCTAGGTCCCACTCCCATCCCCTCAGCTGCAAACCTAGGTTCTCTTACCTGCATTTTCTGGGTTGCTTTGTTTCTAAGCTCATCAGAGACAAGGTCCTCGAAGACAAAGCTCCACCCAAACACCTCAGCCTCTGTCTGGTACTTTTTCTCCCTGACAAACTCCCTGAAAAGAGATGTTTCATACGGTTTAGTTAATAGGGTTCTGTGCTCCACCCTCACCCTCTCCTGTTCCAGAAAACCTCATACACCCTTATCCTATTAGTCACACATCACAGAATTTTCATGAACTACAAGGAATTCACCTGAGAGCCTGAGCAGATTTTCTTTTAAAATCTGTTGCTGTGTGTGCAGTTCACAAACAGGAGAATTCACTCTTTTTGGTGTATAGTTTTGTGAGTTGTGACAAAGCACGTAGTCACTATCACAATCAAGATACAGAGCAGCAGTTCCATCAACCACCCCCCAAAATTCCCCTGTGCCTCTGCAACCACGGATCTGTTGTTTGTCTCTATAGTTTGGCCTTTCCCAGAATATACATTCACATAAATTGAATAATACAGTAGTATGTAGTGGGGGGCGGTCTGGCTTCTTTCACTTAGCATACTGCTTCCAAGATTCATCCCTGTTCCTTTTTTTTTTTTTTTTTTTTGCAGTTTGTTGCCTTTCATTGCTGAGTAGTATTTCATTGGATGTATAGGCCATATTTTGTTTATCCATTCACCAGTTGCAGGTCATCTGGGTTACCTCCAGTTTTTGGAGATAATAAAGCTGCTGAGAAGATTCAAGGGTGGGAATGGGTCTCTCTTCGGAAAGGTCTTCGTCACATACCTAATGTCACAACAATCACGGGAGGGAGGCAGAACAGGGGTTATTATCTCCCTCTAACAGATGAGGGAGATTGAGTCAAACAAAAATGACTTGCCGAGATTTTAGAATGGATTTTCATGTAGTTGGGTATGGCTGAGCAAATTTCAGCAAGCAGATTTCCAGGGTAAGATGGATTGTTTTCACTGGGCTAAGTGTACTCCATCTGTGCTAGGCCTCTGATATGAGAAGACATCGTTCACCCATCAAAGGGACATTGAGAATGGGGGAGGAGATGAGATTTGGTAGCAACAGCTATTTACCAACCTCTGCCACCTGAACGGTTGAGACTCTTTTACCAGAGAGGCGAAGACAGATTATGGGTTCTAAGCAAAGTTTACGGGCTTCCTGGAGGTGACATTATATTTCCATAATATAAAAGGTCAATTTAAAATATGAAAGAATGCATCTAGGGCTTCCCTGGTGGCGCAGTGGTTGAGAATCCGCCTGCCAATGCAGGGAACACGGGTTCGAGCCCTGGTCCGGGAAGATCCCACATGCCACGGAGCAACTAAGGCCGTGTGCCACAACTACTGAGCCTGCGCTCTAAAGCCCGCAAGCCACAACTACTGAAGCCCGCGTGCCTAGAGCCTGTGCTCCGCAACAAGAAAAGCCACCGCAATGAGAAGCCTACGCAATGAAGGGTAGCTCCCGCTGGCCACAACTAGAGAAAGTCTACACGCAGCAACGAAGACCCAACACAGTCAAAAATAAATAAATAAAATTAAATTTAAAAAAAAAAGAATGCATCTACCTAGCTAGCTATTTCTGGTTGTCATGATGCGGTGCAAGCCTCATCAGAAGTGATTTCTCCTTTGATTTTAATAACTTTCCTGTTTAAAAATATTTTTTTAAAGCATATGTAACATCATATTATAGAAAAACAAGGAAACAGAGGTAGGTAAAAAGAAAAAAACTAAAATCATCCATTATCATACCAACTAAGATATACCTGTCCATATTCTCTCCCCCTTCACCCCACAGCCAAGGATTTTTAAATAGCTTTCAGAAGGTGCTTCCTGTAATCATTTTCCTTTGGAAGTTACAAAAACATGAGCAGAATCCGTCACCTAATGCCACGTTGCATCTTCCAGGTCTTTCTTAATGCATATACATTCTATACATATAGTTTTAAAAAATGGGATCATACCCTATTTAGTATTTTGTAACCTACTTTCTTCACTTAACACTTCAGAACTATCTCTTTTTGACAACAGGATTTTTAAGGGCTGCTAAGTAGTCTGTTATATTGATACAATATGTTTAAGTAAGTGATCCTAAAGTTGTTAACATTTGTTTACAAGATGACATTGTAAATGTATTAGCGTTGTATCAATAGCTAAACGTTTTTTAGCTAAATGTTTTTGGGCAACTTTTAATTCTTCAAGACAAATCCCTAGAGGTGGAAGCAATGAGTCAAAAGGCCTGAGGAGTATACTGACAATCCTTATGCTTATTTCAGCCTGTGTCTCCTGAATCAAATTTTCCCCAAAACTTTTTATCCTGAAAAGTTTTAAGTCCACAAATGTAACATTAAAGTCATTTCTCACATTTGCTTTATTGTCTTCCCATCCCCTCCTCTTCCTTTCCCTCTCCTCCCTATATACTCCCTCCTCTACCATTTGAAGGTAGTTATAGGTATGTCCTGGATCATTTTCTACTTTAACCTGCCCAAAACATCACCTTGGGGACACTGACGCAGCTCAACATGGCTTCTTAGATTAAGCTGGAACCAAAATGTTTGATTCTGGAAAAAATGCCATTTCCCTAAGTAAATGTAAAGGGAATTTAAGGGACTCTCAGCTACTATGACCCTTCTCCCAATTCCTTCTCCCCTGTTGCAGAGGTTTCTGTTGAGTGTCTGACTTCTGCCCATATTTCTCAGTGCTATGCCCAGTGCGCTGGACAATCCACTGGCTCAAGAGTCTGAGGATCTCAGTTCCAGGCCCAGCTCTGCCACTAATATCTGGACTTCAGATATATATATATATATATATATATATATATATTTAATTTTGGCTGCGTTGGGTCTTCGTTGCTGCACGCGGGCTTTCTCTAGTTGCGATGAGCAGGGGCTACTCTTCGTTGTGGTGCACGGGCTTCTCATTGCAGTGGCTTCTCTTTGTTGCGGAGCATGGGCTCTCGGTGTGAGGGCTTAAGTAGTTGTGGCTCGTGGGCTCTAGAGCACAGGCTCAGAAGTTGTGACGCACGGGCTTAGTTGCTCTGCGGCATGTGGGATCTTCCCAGACCAGGGATCGAACCCGTGTCCCCTGCATTGGCAGGCAGATTCTTAACCACTGTGCCACTAGGGAAGTCCCTGGACTTCAGATTCTTCATCTTAAAAACGTAGATAACACTTATCTCACTGTACCATTGCAAAGATGATATGTGGTAGTGAACAAGCTAATCTCCTTTTAAATATTATGAAGATTAGAATAGCCTTTACTTCTCCTGGAAGAACACTGGATGTACCTGAAGTCTTTGTTGGTGACAGGAAATATGTCGATGGCAAAGGGTTTTACCATCACCTCCCGGACAGGTCCTTCACCATCTCTGCCATCTGGTGAATTCGTTCCCATCTGGAATCTCCCACCTGGTAGCTGGACCATGTTGGTCATCTGCCCATTCCCTGCAGAGAAAAAAAGAGTCTAATATATATAAAAGAAGTGGCAATATTTGGATCATATGTAAAACTCATAATGCTATAATGAAAAAAACAATGGAAGCTTAAAAAATTTGGCTTTAGGACTTCCCTGGTGGCAAAGTGGTTAAGAATCTGCCTGCCATTGCAGGGAACATGGGTTCGAGCCCTGGTCTGGGAAGATCCCACATGCCGCAGAGCAACTAAGCCTGTGTGCCACAACTACTGAGCCTGCGCTCTAGAGCCCGCAAGCCACAACTACTGAACCCTTGTGCCACAACTACTGAAGCCCACACGCCTAGAGCCCGTGCTCCCCAACAAGAGAAGCCACCGCAATGAGAAGCCCACACACCACAATGAAGAGTAGCCCGCGCTTGCTGCAACTACAGAAAGACCGCGTGCAGCAACGAAGACCCAACGCAGCCAAAATTAAATAAATAAATTTATTTTTAAAAAAAATTTTGGCTTTAAATTCTTGTTCTGTCACTTAATTTGCTGGGTGACCTTGGGCAAATTACTTAGTCTGGATTTCAATTTCTTCATCTACAAAATGGGGATAATATCTAACTCAAATGCATGGCTGTATTAAAATAATGTGTGAAATGTTTAGCACATGGTAGGTTTTCTTTCTTTTTTTAAAAAATTAATTTTGTTTGCCCCGGGTCTTAGTTGCGGCATGCAAACTCTTAGTTGTGGCATACATGTGGGATCTAGTTCCCTTACCAAGGATCAAACCCAGGCCCCCTGAATTGGGAGCACAGTCTTTTTTTTTTTTTTAAATTTTATTTATTTATTATTTTTGGCTGCGTTGGGTCTTCGTTGCTGTGCACGGGTTTTCTCTAGTTGCGGTCAGCGGGGGTTACTCTTTGTTGTGGTGCGCAGGCTTCTTATTGCGGTGGCTTCTCTTGTTGCAGAGCACGGGCCCTAGGTGCATGGGCTTCAGTAGTTGCAGCACACAGGCTCAGTAGTTGTGGCTCACAGGCTCCAGAGCGCAGGCTCAGTAGTTATGGCACACGGGCTCAGTTGCTCCGTGGCATGTGGGATCTTCCCAGACCAGGGCTCGAACCTGTGTTTCCTGCATTGGCAGGCGGATTCTTAACCACTGCGCCACCAGGGAAGTCATCAGGAGCCCAGAGTCTTAACCACTGGACCACCAGGTAAGTCCCAGTAGGTTTTCAACAAATGTTTAGTTCCTTTCCTTACCTCTCTATTCTTCTGCACGACAACCTTTTGTCCCAGCGAGATAAATCTAGACACTATACTCTGAAACACATCTATCAACTTTCTACCCATACTACTGCGCATGTTTCTCTGACTCTTCCTTTTCACTCGTTTGAACTCTTATCAATTCGTAATGATTTGCACCATTATATCATATGCTCCAGAAAGAAAAGAACTACATCTGTTGCCAGTGTATCCCTGGCACCTAGCACAAGTGCACAATAATTATCATCAAATGACTGAATGAACTGCTTTACACTTCCTGTTTGGATACCTCCAAAAATCATAGAATTAAAAGGATCTTTATTTCAACCCCCTCATATGACAGGGGAAAACCAAAACCCAAAAGGGAAATGACTTAAAGAGCTATTTTACAGGAGAAACCCGGGTCTCCTTACTTCCAGGTCAGTGCTATTTTCAAAAGGTCACACTTCTCTGGCTTGACATACTATTTTGTTATGTTTCTACCTAACAGTGTCTAAGTACTATAATTTCTCTAAAGGCAGAGTCCTCATCTTTTCATGTTCCCCAGTATCCCATCTTTGCCCCTTTTCTCATTCTCATTCTGACACACTCACACATGATTTCGTCCACTTTAAGGGGGGTGAGCGTTGGAATAAAGAAAGCAGGAAATTCTCAGATTAAAAGGGAGTTAAGAAACAACACACAGAGACTTCCCTAGTGGCGCAATGGTTAAGAATCTGTCTGCCAATGCAGCGCGACAGGTTCGATCCCTGATCTAGGAAGATCTCACATGCCGCATAGCAACTAAGCATGTGCGCCACAACTACTAAACCTGTGCTCTACAGTCCTTGAGCCACAGCCACTAAGCCTGCGTGCCACAACTACTGAAGGCCATGAGCCTAGAGCCCGTGCTCCACAACAAGAGAAGCCACCGCAATGAAAAGCCGGGACACACGCTCGCGGCAACTAAAGCCCACGCGCAGCAATGAAGACCCAACACAGCCAAAACAAAACAAAACACACACACACACTAACAATATATTAATTTTATTCAGACACTAATTCAACTAGTAAACTATAATTTTAAACCATTTACAGTAGGTGAACTTGAACACTAACTGGATGTTTAATGGTGTTAAGGAGTACGGTTAATGTTTTAGGTGGGAAAGTGAGTGATACTTTTTTTTCCCGTGACTTCTTGTCTTTTTGGCTATTCAAGTTAAATATTGAGGAATAAAATTGTATCGTGCCTCGATTCACTCCAAAATGAATTTCCCAGGGGAAGGAGAAAGTGGGAAGGGTCCCAAAGAAGCAAGGTTAAAGCCATAAATTGGCAACCGTTTAAACTAGGCAACGGGTACGTGGTGGACGGGAGAGGATCGTTTTATTCTTTTTTTATGCTCAAAAGATTCCAGAATAAGTTAAAACTATAGAAGAAGTGAGATACACCTCGCCAAGTTGGCCGCCTCTGGGAGGCACCTCCGGCCGCTGCAAGATAGCGCAGGACGCTGGCAGACCGGCCATCGTCTCTTTCCCCGCAGGGGCCGAGCGCCCCACCCTTTTTCTCCTGCCTCCACGGACGAAAGGCGCCAGGGGCAGTTGGGCAGGCCAGCACACTGACCTAGTTCGAGCCACGGGCCGGAGAGGAGGGACAGCAGAGTCAGCAGCGGCGACAGCGAGGTGCCCATGCCGAGAACACGACCCCTGGAGCCCCACGAGGAGACGCGCCACCGTGCGGGTCCTCTGCGCACGCGCTCCGCGCGCATCACGTCGGCGGCCGTGCCCTGCGCGCGCGTGCGCACTACTCCTCTACGCGGCCCCACCTAGAAATTAGTCCTGGGGCCGAAGCTCCAGTGTTGCGGGGCCAGGTAATTAAGTCAATTTTCTCGGCGTTGGGGTCGAGAGACCCTGCCATTCCAGAAGCCCCTTCTTTAGCTTGTGAACATTTGGACGGACTGATTTCCTTCCCTTTTGTGCCCTGGAGTACCACCGCAAGATCACAGAAAAGGCTTCAACTTCCAATTTATTGTACGCTCACTGTAGGCAACTGCGAAGTCCTAACGCAAAGCTTAGCAACACAACATCCCTTTCAAGGTCTTCAAATATACCTACTGTATTTTGTAGCAACATGTAGAACAGTAATTTGGGTGAGAAAAATAGGACACTAGAGGGTTTGGGAGGGATATCAGCCTAAGCAAGGTTCCGATGTGCAAAAATACCGTCTTGCCTGAAAATCTCTTACCTCACCTGGTCCTCAGTCACTACGCCTTCAGCCATGTATTTAACCTCTGCCTTTCCTATTTTGCCACTTTAGACTTGCAGCTCTTTCAACTCCCTTGACTCTATTTCCATCTTTCTACTCACTACAACGTAACATTTCTGGGAAGCAGTTTAGCAAAGCTACTTCAAAAGCATGAAAAGTCCAATTTATCCAATAGTGTTTTTTACTCAAAAGCAGCTGTCCCCAACCTTTTTGGCACCAGGACTGGTTTCGCAGAAGAGTTTTTCGAGGGGGGCGGGGATGGTTCAGGAAGTCATGCAAGCGATGGGGAGCAGCAAATGAAGCTTTGCTTGCTTGCTCCCTGCTCACCTGTTGTGCGGCCTGGTTCCTAACAGGCCGCTGAACAGTACTGGTCCTCTGCCCAGGGGCTGGGGGTACCCCTGCTCAAAAGGATTTATACTAAGGAAGCAGGAATGCTTTCAAAACCTTAAGTTACTTAAGTCTTACTTATAACTAGCATAAAAATTGAAAACTTAAATGCTTAATGACGGGGAACTATTGGAGATAAATTAAAATACATTCATTAGAAGATTAAACCATTAAAATGTTTTTCAAGGAATATTTAATACGATAGATAATATATGCTTATCTAACATGTATTTTTATATCACTGAAGCTAAAGCAAAACATCCTGTTTATTGGTAAGTATGGCCTGTATGTGTACACTACAGTGCAATTTAAAAAATATTGTAATTATAATTTCAGAACTTCAGAATCTGAACAGATGCCAGTGTTCTCTCCTTTTTTTATATGGGAAAAGAAAATCCTTTGAAAATCATTTGAAGCTTGGACAAAACTTCCATAGCTATATTCTTAGGATCACTCTGTAGAATCTTCATGATTCAGATGATACAAGGGAAGCTTCAATTCAACCTTTTAGAGAAGACATTCCAGCTCTCATGATCTCATCAACCAGGAGAATGTTGGTGGCAATCACAGTGCTGAAAAGGGGGGAAAAAAATCAGACTACTCAGGTTTGAGGTATGAACTCTAATTCAACTCACAATTCAACTCAATCTCCAACTAAATTGCACAAATTATATCCAGTCAGGTTTCCCCTTTGCTTTCCATACACAGAAGGCTCACTTAGTTGCTGCCTTTGACTGATTACCTTTTCTTATGGAAAGAAAATTAAACATACCAATTTTAAAGAGTATGAATATTCCCCAAATGTTATAATTTTGGCTTTCCCAAACTTACCAGGAATGAAGAAGCTGTTTCTTTACACAATAGTTATCCCATACGCCTACTTCTGCTGCTACCATTGGCTCACCTGAAAAGTAACCCAGTATTCTTAAAATCATATAGAGCAGGTCATATGATCAGAATACTGTCTGAAAGAACTAATAAGAGTATTTTGTGCTGCTTCACTCATCAATGGTCACTCATTTCCTCCAGTATTATCTATGAGAACCCAAAGTTCCTCAATTTAGCCCAATGTTGTACTCCAGACCATGACTCCTGTGCACAGCAGCTTTGATGAGCGACTGACCTCTACTTAGAATGCTTCCAGTGATAGGAATGCTCTATTTGGTTATCAAATTTTTGAACATCTGTTTTTCTGGAGACGTTCCTATTTATCCATATTAAAGTACAGCACCTGAACTATAATCTGGCAAAACAGGCTTATCATTACCCTCATTCCAGAAATCTTTTAAATTAATTGGGAGACTGGGACTGACATATACACACTACTATATATATATATAAAATAGATAGTAACCTACTGTATAGCACAGGGAACTCTACGCAATACTCTGTAATGACCTACATGGGAACAGAATCTAAGAGTGGATATATGTATATGTATAACTGATTCACTTCGCCATACAGCCGAAACTAACACAACATTGTAAATCAACTATACTACAATAAAAGTTAATTTAAAAAAAAGAAACCTTTTATATTAACTTGAATGTGAATGATGCTGTTCACAATAGGTCTTACACATACTGCACAGATGTATCTCAGTTATCTCTCTTCCACTTCGTACTTGTATAATTTGGATTACACTGGCCTAAGATCAGGGTTTCACTCATTTTATTAGATTTGGTTCCCTCTTCCTGCATTTTTTGCTATCCTCAGCCTTTTTTCACCCATGAGTATGATCATGAAATGTATCATTTTAATCAAAGTCCCTGATAAAAAACAGTAAAGCAAGCTCAACATGAAACCCTTCAACATTAACCCAAACCACCTACCACAACTCAGCAATATCAACAAATCTGTACTCTTCTAAATTATTCAAATGTCTCCTCAATTCCCTTTATTTCTGTATCTAGTCATTACATTTTTGTGTCATACTTTAGAACCCAGAGATCCCGGATAGCACTGGTGTCAAAGAGCAAAAGCAACTCCAAGATTCTTCTCTCTCCCATTTTTTTTGTCCTTCCTGGTCTTACCTCACCTATAGTATCTAGTTCACCCCCTACAAATAGTCACATCCTCCTTACCTGTGTTCAAGTCTACACCCACAAGTTGACCTGATTCTGAATGCTCTGCTTTAACTTTAACTAGTGTTTCCTGAAGGTCAAAACCAGAGTTCTGAGCAAGAACCTAAAGGAAACAAATTTATTTAAAAGACAGGACCTAATAACAGATAGTCAAGTCTGTAACAAATGAACAGTATTTCCAATTAATAGTTAACAAAACAAAACAAAAAACCAAACCTTTAATAAGTGAAAACAGACCGGTATTTATGTTCACTTTAGAGAATGACTAGATATACATTACCAACCAACTCACTAATCCACCCCAAGCCCAGCAATACACTGGTCATAAACTGTACCCTCAAGTAAGCATACAATAGAAAAATCACAGTATTAACCTTAGTTTAAAACAAAAACAAAAAGCAAGTTTGTACCCCCGCACTGCAAACCCTCTTAAAACAGCTATCTCTTGCCATCTCAAGTTTGTACCCGCACACTGCAAACCCTCTTAAAACAGCTATCTCTTGCCATCTGAAACATCAGATATTCAAGCCTCCCCTCCAGAGGAACCAATACGTTCAGATAATAAGAAATACCTGTTCTAGTGTTAGGGTGAAAACTGATGAACCCTTTTTATTCAAAATCCACATTATGAAAAAACCCACATTAGCAAAAAGTTTTCATCAGATGAATCATTTTGGTGTAGTTTAGAAAACAGTTAAAGCAGTCACACCTTGGGAATAATGAGCAATGCATCAGCAAATGCTTGAACTCCAAGTTGGGCCCTGCCCTTTACACTGGGCTTGTATTTAATCAGGGCTTCTGCCATTGCCACTTCCACTGCACCAGCACCTGGAACTACACAGCCTGTTGGGTGGGAGGAAGAGAGAAATGCTAAGCTACAAAGAAAATAAAACTGTATGGGCAATTGTAAGAAAATATATAAATTAAAACACACAGGAAATCCATTAATTTGAGAATTCAGTATAACCACAGCAATTTTAGTATTACATTTGAAAGCAATACAGGCAACATTATCAAACAGCAGAATGATTTAACTAGCACATGGAAAATCCTGAAAGCTCTTAGTATTAGTTCATTTATTTGTACCTTCTTTTAACAACAGCATGCCATGAAAAAACTTAGCATACCATCATAGCCATTTTAAAGGTAAAACTTTACTTTTGCATGGTGTCTGGCTGTGTAAACTACTGATAAAAAGAACACAGTATTCAGCCATGCCTTTTAGACTAGCAAAAGAATATAATTTAAATACAGTGACGATCTTACCATCATCAATAGCATTTTTAACAGCCCTCAAGCCATCTCTTATTGCATCTTTGATTTGAGTAAGTGTGTGCTTATTTGGTCCTTTGATCAATAATGTGACGGATCGAGGATTGTTACAGTTCTCAATAAAGGTGAACTTCTCTTCTCCCTGTGTGAAGAGACAGTATTTTCAAAAACCAGGATACGGTTGTGCAAAGAATGACCAAATGAGAGGGCCTTATGAAGGAATAAGTAGCATATTAATAGGGCACAGCACTGATCACATTAAAGCAAATAACTTCTTTTAAAAAGTCACATAAAAGAAATGTGATTTTCCCATCAATGGCTTATTACTACATATAAATCATCAAAATGTATATTAACAAAGCAAAAATATCATCCGAAGTTTGAATGAATTTTTAACTACTGAAGAATTCATGAGTCAAAAAGTAGTATTATTTTGGAAAGAAAATACACTTACCAATGTATATTCATAGACAAGTCCTGCATGTCCCAAACAATCAGGATTTAGGTCTTCAAGAGAATTTAGGGCTACCCCACCACAAGCAAGAGTCAGCCTGAAATATTCAAGTGTTTTAAGGGAGATGCAGAAGGGATTTTATTAGTTATGTTTAGAGATTAATATTTTTAGAAAGCAATCTTTATCAGAATTACATGCGAAAATTATATTCCAAAATATATTTTAGCTTAAGCCTTTCCATTCACCACCAACTAGCTGAAAACTGGTCTTTTCTCCTAACTCTCCATTTAAGCCACTCTTTAAGTCAGCAAATACTCCTCTGATATGAAATCTAAAGGTGCACAGAGCTCTTCATCATGGTGAGCTCTTTGGAAGAAAGTATTCCTCTGAAACCCTTGATGCTGTCTCTTGACATGGAAAAATATGTACGGTATAGGTCATCATTTAAAAATAAAACAAGTATATCAACAATCATAGCAGCACTATTCACAACAGCCAAGGCAGAAACCCAAATAAATGTCCACTGACAGATAAAGGAATAAACGAAACTAAATGTGGTATATACCCATACAGTGGAATATTATCTTTAAAAAGAAATGTGATCCTGGAAAACACAGGTAATGTGATAAATTTTATATTATGTATATTTATCGCAATAAAAAATAAGAAAAATCACAAAAATAAGAGGAAAAAAAGGAATAATTTAAGTTAACTTGCAAAATAAGTTAAATTCACATCACAGATAATCTGTATCCGTACCTTTCCATATTTCTCCTTTTAGCTCTGCGCAGAGCTACTATGCCTTCTTTTGCAAGAGCATCTAAGGAAAAGGGGTCAATTCCCTGTTAACAACAACAAAAAATGTTTCAATATTTTACCTTTAAAATAAAAAGATACACAGTAGTTTATGAAACAAAATTTCTCACCTTTTGATTAATAACAACAAATCCTTTATCTGAATCACCACAGACTTTCTTTTTCAGGTCTATTATTTTTTTAACTCTGTCTTCAATGAATTTTCTTTCAGCTTTCACTAGTTTCTCTCTCTCCTCTGCACTCTTGTAAAAAAAGCCAGAATTCACTTCTCTAAAAAAAGGAAGTTACAGAAAGGGGAGGAAATATTTAGCAAATAGTCACCGAGCTCCAATTCTACCCCTGGTACGTTTTCAGAGACTATTTCCTGTAATTTTCCGAAACCCCATCGAGGCATTATTGTCCGTACAGCCGGGAAACTGATTCTCACAAAAAAGTGACTTACCCCAAATATCAACCTCTTCCACCTCTCTTCCATTTTTAAGGAGATATATATAAACTCACGTTTTTTCATATTCTAATGACACGTTGCATGTGAGGATGTACACATCTTCTACTCTCTTTTTCATATCAGGATGCCGTGCCCCATGGTCCAAAACAAGACCTCTGATCAAGCTGTTACAACACATAAAAATTATATTCTTATTGATTTCCAGATGGGGTGTAACATATGCTAACAAAACTAAAACAATGAATTGAGACTGTATTGATAATTTTCACACAATCAGCTTTATTTCTTGAGCTATTTGAACAGGACTTTTGGGTAATACGTAGCAAGGTTCAATTGTGAAAAAGCAGAATTCCAGAACATGACAAAAACAAGCCATTCAAATGAAAGTAACAACCCCGTCTTGTGCAGAAGATTCTGCAGAGAAATAGTCACAAGTTTGGTAGGCTATTAAACTGTGATCACCTCATTTAAAAAACGCTTCCAAACTAGGTCTTTTAAATAATTTTCTTTAAAATTCCCTGAAGTCTCCCATATGCTTTGTTCAATAAATGCCAAATGACTGATGTAGTTGACTATCCAGAATCATTCTATGTAAAAATACATACCATTAACTTCATTTCAAGAGGAAACAGATACTACTGAGTAAATGAAATACTCATCTAGGCAATATACGTTAATTCAAAGACAAAAAAAAAAAACAGGCAAAATATATGTATTGTATAAACTCCTTCGAGTTTGTAAACACTCTTTATTTCATAGCATTCTACCACCTACCTTGTATCGGTTTCAGATTTATGTTTCATCTCCATGATCTCAACCATGAAGAGGTCAATAGGTTCATCTTGTTTTTTAATGGCTAAAATGGAGTCCACTACAGCCTGCAACAGAGTATAACCATTCAATGAATTTGACTAGCAGAAGTTGAGACACTTATGTTGTTTGTTTAATCTTCAGAAAAGTTTAAAGCAGACAGCTTCTCGTCTTTAAAAATGTCTGTACTGATCTAAGTCTTTTTTTTTTTTTTTTTTTTTTTTGCGGTACGTGGGCCTCTCACTGTTGTGGCCTCTCCCGTTGCGAAGCCCAGGCTCCGGACGGGCAGGCTCAGCGGCCATGGCTCACGGGCCCAGCCGCTCCGCAGCATGTGGGATCTTCCCGGACCGGGGCACGAACCTGTGTCCCCTGCATCGGCAGGCGGACTCTCAACCACTGCTCCACCAGGGAAGCCCCCCAAGTCTTTTTTTTACACGCTAATAGAATGCATTATTTGTAAAGGGCTGAAGTCATCTACATTTCTGAAACCTCAATGTGTAATTACCTAAAGAATCACTGACATCTCTACTACTAGTGGCTTTTTAATAAGGAAATCTCCATTTTAGAAACCTCTTTTACTGAAAGCTCTGATTATACCTTCATAACCTGGCCAGGTATGCTATTACGATTTTCTCACTTTACTTATTTTTTCTATTTTTAGGGCCACAGATCAGGTTATCACTGCCACAAAAATGAACCTACTTACTCCACACAGGATGGTACTGTGAAGACTTCAGATGGCACTCTATAACTGGAATTAGTAAGAATACTGATGTTTCCAGTTGCCAGGGGTTTTCAGTATAGATGTAATGTACCAGACACATATCAAATTTAACACATACCTCTGTTAAGACATCAGCAAGTTCAGCATGAACTTTAGTACGTAGAGATGTTCTGGCCACATCTATAAGTGTTTCTCTGTCCATCTCTTTGCTTACTTTGACTTGTTCCAAAAACTGAAGTGCCTTTTCCTTTGCAGCTTCAAATCCTTCCGTAATTATTCTGGGATGAAGACCCTATAATAAACACACAATTACAAAACCGCCACTAACAACAGAGACCTTCAGTTAGATGCAACTATAGCTCACGATAAAGCAAATTTATGAAGGGATATTCTGGATCATTCATACCCTTAAACACAATTAATATAATGTGCTGACTTTCTGAATACATTTAAAAGGATAAATAGTCCTTTCAATGCAGAGGAAAAGAACAGACATTGCTCTAGCACAGAGTCAAACCCAAGGGAACTATAAAGCACACTTGGGTGTTCACTGTGCAAACCACAAGGGATAACACCCAAAACTCAATACTGTGTCATAACAACTGGCAGTCAATAGGACCATTATATCTTTCCTATAGGTGATATGAAATTAATTCACACCATTTACTAATAAAATAAACAGGGAGACTAAGAGTCTGCTTTCTCTCTCTTCCCAGGAATTCTTCCTAACATCAGATTAGTACTCACTGAGGTTTGCTTTAACCTTGGAACTACTGAGGGCTAAAAAAGTTGTAGTATTCTTATTTAAATTCAAGGTTTTTGTTAGCTTTTTCCTTAAAAATATGCCTAATCCTGAATATTCCATTTCTACATCACAATTATTAATCTGTTATAGGCATATAAAAACTGTATATGCAATGCAACTTGATAAAAAACACATTTCAGGCCAAGGAAGATTCTTCAACTCATCCAGGATCATAGTAAGTTTGTGTCAGAGTAGGATACAGACCCTTGTTCCCATATTTAACCCCATGCTCTTTACATTCTATTATATGGCCTCAGTTACCACTAGCACATCAGTTTTTATAAGTAAAAGTAAGATTATTTCCTATACACAATAAAATATCACAGAAACACGAGAATCATGTATACTTCAGAAATGTAGAGATCCGCCTGCTTCAGGAGCTCTCCAATAATTAGGACATTGGAAGTGGTACCATCACCAGTTATGTCATCCTGGGCTGTTGCTACTTTGGCTATTAAGGAGGCTGTTGGGTGTTGAATTTGCTGCAGGTAGAGAAAGAAAAAAATTCGTGGAACAACTTAAAAATGAAAACAGCCCAAATATACCTTAAAATGTGTGAAAGGCTAATCTATCTGCACAAAATGCCCAAGTGTACAGCTACATATTACTCTGATTAAAAACTCATCATTAGCTATCAGTTTATGATGACAGAAACACCTTCCTATATAAATTTGTTTCCTTCTTAGATTATCTCCACTTTACTAATGAGGAAATGTGAGACCCAGTTAAGGTTAACTCAAGGGGATAGAACTAACAAGAACAATACTTTCAAATCCATGTTCCATGCATGCCTCTTTATGACAATTTTAAGATTCTTGTGAGAATAAACCAAGTGCCTTTTAAATGAAAGCCTGGCTGCCCAGTTTACTTGGCACTGAACAAATAATTAAAATGAAAAAAGAAAAGAAAAGAAAAACTTAGCCTCTTTAGCAAAGATCATCAGTGGATGCTAAGTAACTCTGGAAAGGTTTTGGAAAAACAGAATATTCATTGTTTGTCACCCACAGATTCTTAATTACAAAGGCTCCAACATGGCTCCTGCACTGCTTTTGTCTTCTTATACTCCTTTAATCCTGTACAGTTGTCCAGTCTTTTATGTCTTTGGGGACACTCACAGTTTTAAGAATCTAAGCAGACTATCATTCAATTAGGGAAAATTTAAAAGTCATGTAGAGACGGCTTTTCTGACATCAAGTTTAAACTAACTATGGCTCCTACTGTTCTCTGCTAGCACAGGCCACCACTTAAGCCACGGAACAAAAACTACACCTTCTAGGTTAGCTATTCCTTACTGAAGATATTTACAAACACCTGGAATGTTGAAGGCATGATATGCTATTATCAAAACTCTAAATTTTACTCTAAACTCAAAACATAGGCAAGTCATTTCCTTTTCTAGGATTTGAACTGTTAGGTTTTGGAAACTTAGGGATGAATAAAATGACTGCTCTTCTCAGTTAACCTCAGATTCTTAGTCACTGGGACTTTAAAAATGGTAGTTTTATTTCTCCTCCAGTTGGTGGTGGAGAAGTGTGATATAACAAAAGAAATGCTGTTTGAAAAAGTATAACCATCCTGTCACATTTTGCTTCCCTGATTATGTCAATTGCTCTCAGTTTTTATTAGAATTTTAGTAATTAAAACCCTTTAACGAAGGCTTTAAATGGCAAGGGCAGGGGATTCAAAAGGAAGTTTATTAGATTCCAGGGCTCTCACTGTATCCTACTGTCAACAACAGTACTGATTACATTTTTTCTACTTCTTCTGTTGTCTGGAAAACTACCTGTTGAGAAGGATGAATATGATTTTCTCCTACTTTGTAAAATAGTAAAAGTCTTCCTACAAATCAAATGTACTACGGAAAACCAAGACATTTTGGACCTAGTCTAGCAGCCTCTCACCATTTCATGAAGCAGCACATTTCCATCTTTAGTGAGCTTGATGTCTCCAGCACCAGAAACAAGCCTGTTCAATGGGCAGAAATGAATCACAGTGTGACTTTTTCAATAGAGACTAAATTAAGAGGCCCATAAAAATCGGGCTTTACCCAGATCCTCAGGAGCTGGGGCCAAGGGTTGGTTCTCTAATTCCGGTAACAGGAATGGTGCAATGCCCACCCCTCCCGTCTGGGAAACAGTCCTCAGGGTCTCTTAGGTCCCAAGCGCGCGGGGCGGCGAGGGCCGCGCAGCGCACGCGGGCAGCTTTGTTCTCGGCGGAGGCGGCATCGACCACCAAAGGAAACGGCCAGGGCAAGAAATAGGACCGACCCGGGACAATGCGGGGAAGAAAGGCCGCCGCGGCGAGCGCAGAGGCCCGGAGGCGGCGGGCTCTAGGCCTCAGTCCCCGGCGCAGGCCCGCGACAGCGCGAGGTGCGCGATGCCAGCCCAGCCCTCCCCGCCAGCCCCGCCTTACATCTTCATGGTGCCCTTAGGCCCCAAGTTGGTCCTCAGCACGTCCTGCAGCCCCCGGGCCGCGCTGATGTTGACCGCCAACGCCGCCTGGGCTCGGGCCACCTCAGCCTTGGGATTCAGGGTCTTCACGGCCGCCATAGCTGACCCAGCAGAAGAAAATGAGGGAACCCGGTATCCGGAGAGCTCAGAGCCGGTTCAGCGTGGCTGTGAGGCGCTATCCGGGTCTTCTGGAAAAGTCGGGCGCGCCGGGCCCGCCTCCAGCGTGCCCGCGCGCCGCCGCCATTGGGCCTTGGGTCGGCCGGTGCCACTCATTGGGTCGCGGCCGCACGTAGCCCCGCCCCTCTCGTTGGCCGCGGCGCCATTGAGCTCGGGAGGAGCGTTTCCCCCTGGCAACCAGGGCTCGCAGGGTGCCCCGCGCGCTCCCTAGCGCCGGGTTTTGCTGACCCCGGACCAGAGGGCGTAGGCGGAGCGGGCTTGTTGGCCGCGTGCGTCAGGGCGTGAGGGGAGAGGCGGCTGCTCTTTCCCGGAGGTCTCCGGCCGCAGGGTGTAGGGTGGGCCTCCTCCCTCCCCCACTCGCGCCGTTTGCCCTTTTTATCGCCTTGCTGCTTTCATCCCGGTCAATAGTTTTCTTGACTGTGTAATGTGTGCTGGACGGTGTTTTAGGTGCTGTGGGCGGGGGGGTAACAGAGTGGATCTGATAAGGACCCTCGACCAGTATCGTAGGTGTTTTAGGCGTAGGGAAGACGAAGAGATATAATGTGAGGTGGAAAGTGCTAGAAGCCTTTAGAAAGCTACGTGATTGGTGCGATGGCAATTGAGGAAAAGCAAGAGTCAGTCCACCCTTCGGGCACACGACACAGTGCTGAGGCTTCAGGCCCTCAAGGCAATTTTGAAAACTCAAACTTTGTTGAGCAGTGGTGTCCGGCCTTTGAGAGGACTCCTTTATTCTGAAAGATGTCCACAACTGTTTTCTCGTATCCAGTTCTCGCCCCCTGCCTAGATACCAGGTATTCACTGATGTTTTGTATTTTATTTTTATAGGTAATGACTAAAACTGTTCAGAATTCAGAAGGTGCCAAAGGGTATATGGTGAAAGGTCTTCCTACCTCCTCTAGTTCAACTTCCTCCTGGCAGATACCTTTAGCTACATAAGTTTCCTTTAGATAGTGTGAATTCCCCAGATGCTCTCTGAATTTCTAAATAAATACGTATATAAATATAAGAAATTTCCCCCACACAAAATGGCAATTTATAATATGCACTATTGGGTGTGTTACACTTAAAGTATCTTGGAGATTGTTACATATCAATACAAATACGTCTTCCTCATTCTTATTAACAGCTGCATGATATTCTTTGTAAGAATGACCTGATTAGCCAGTCACCTACTGGTTAACATTTAGATTGTTCCCAGTCTTCTCCTAGCGACTGCCTTGGTATATAATGCTTTTAAGTGGTTTTGTGTATTTGAGAATCGCGAAAGCATCTAAGTTTGAGTTACATAGTAGAAGGAGATGCATGATTAGTTCTGGAGATCCTTAATCCTCAAGAAGCAGGTAGCCTAGTTAGGGAGATAAACTTGTAAAAAAATGACAGTAAAGTATAGGATGTTTTATTTAAGGGATGAATGCAGTGCTCTGAGCACAAACGTATTAACTCAGAGTCAGGGAAGGCTTCTTGGAGGAGGTAAGTTTTGAATGATACATAGATACTTTGCAGGAGAAGAGGGCTTAGGAGAGTGATATCAGACAGAGAGCGACAGTGGAAGGGCCTGGCATGCCCAGCGGAAGGTGGGTGGATAAGATTTGCAAGAGACAAATCTGGTGAAGTAGCTTGTCCTGACTGTTAGGGCCTGGTTTGCTAGTTAAGAAGTCTGGGCCTAAGCCTGCCAGCTGGATTCTTTGGTGAGAATCCACCCAAAGAACTAGTGATGAAGGTAACACTGGAGGTGGAATGGAGGATGAACTAAGGGAGAAGACTGAGGATAGGGCAATCAGAAAGAAAGGGGTTGAAAAGTCCATGCAGAAGGTGATGAAACATTTTTAATAACATAAATAAGGGGGAAAATCATGTTTTAAATAGCATGTATAATATGTTCTCAGTTTTTAAACCATTCCCCATGCATCTATACAAAAAAGGACAGAGGATATGCATCAAAATATTAACATTGGGGACTTCCCTGGTGGTCCGGTGGCTAAGGCTCCGCACTCCCAGTTCAGGGGGCCCGAGTTCCATTCCTGGTCAGGAAACTAGATCCAACGTGCTGCAGCTAAAAGATCCTGTGTGTTCAACTAAGACCCGGCGCAGCCAAATAAAAATTTAAAAAGATACTAACATTGACTATATTAAAAAAATTTATAATGTTTTCATTTTTGCAGCCCCCCCAATTTATGTATCTATAAAAGCGGGATGCAGAATTATATACATGAACATATGAAATATACAAAGTATACCCAGTGTCTTATTTTTATGAAATCATGTATATACACATATGAGTTCATAAAAATATTAAATATTTAGGGTACTTCCCTTGTGGTCCAGTGGTGAAGACTGCGCTTCCATTGCAGGGGGCACGGGTTCGATCCCTGATCGGGGAACTAAGATCCCATGTGACACTGCCAAAAAAATACATATGTATATTAAATATTTATATATATAAAGGACAGGAAGGATATCCTCAAAATGTTGAACATTTTGTTTCTACCTTTGCCAATTTTATAGGTGAAAAATGGTATCTGAAAGTTTTGGGGGTTTTTTTTGGCTGCACCGTGCAGCTTGCAGGATCTTAGTTCCCCCACCAGTGAAAGCGTGGATTCCTAACAACTGGTCCACCAGGGAACTCCCTTATAGTTTTGTTTGTTGAGGGTGAGGCTGAGCATACATCTTATATGTAAGATTTGTTTGTAGGTTTTTTTCTGTGAACTGTCTATTTACATCTTCTGTTTTCCTATTTGGTTTCTTATGCATTTGCAGGAGCTCTCTGTGTTTTCTGTGTTGCAATTAATTTGTCCCAGTGTTATTTATATTTCGTATTTATGCCTTTTTTTCCAATTAAACGTTAAAATTTTTTTCAGGTAGTCAGTTGTATTTTTTTCAGGTAGTCAGTTGTATCTTTTTTCTTTTATGTGTGTTTGAATTTTGTGCTATACTGTGTAAAACAAGCTTTACACCCAAAAAATATTTTTAAATTTCTCCCATGTTTTCTTTTGTATTTTTAAGGTTTTGTGTTTCATTTTAATCTTTGAGTCATTTGGAATTTATTTTATTTTGGTAAGGAATGAGATAATCTGTGATATAATAAAAATATATATTTGGTCTTTGTCTGTGGTTCCTGGAACAGAACTAAACCATTTGTTTTCTGAGAGATAGGAGTGTCTTTTGTTATCCATTACAGTCCCCTTTAGAATATACCTGAGTCTGTGCTATTGAGGTGAGTCAAGGTAGGGACCCTAGATAGCCTCAGGGTGGGGGCTGGTCACTAGGAAGACCAAACATGTGATTAGAGGATGGGAAGTCTCAGCCCCGTGCCTCCAACCTCTGGAGAGTGGAGTGGGGCTGGAGATGGGTTATAAAAATGCTTGAACAATCAGTGTGAGTGAACCCATTGATGTCCTGGCAGGGTGGTACACCCAGAGGGCATGCTAGCTCTGCGTCACTCCCCCAGTACCTTGTCCTGTGCACCTCTTCCATCTGGGTGTGCCTGAGTTGTATCCTTTCTAATAAGCTACTAAACCTAAGTCAAGTGATTTCCTGAGTTGTGGGTCAGTCTCAAAAATTTTCAGTTTCCCCTAAGGAGGGGATTTTGTGGGAACCCCCGAATCTGTAGCCAAGTTGGACAGAAGTGTGGGTAGCTTAGGGACCTGGGACTTGCAACTAGTGTCTGAGTGGAGGCAGTCCTGTGGGTCTGAACCCTTAACTGTGGGGGTTGCCCTAACTCCAGATAGTGTCAGGATTGAGTTGCTGGATGCCCAGTTGGTGGTGGAGAATCAGATAGTTGGTTTCTGAGAATTGGTGCTTGGGAAAAACACAGAATCCAATTTAATTTTTCTTCCAGAATAATTAATGTTTTCCACCATTAATGTGTAATATAATTATTAGCATATGCTACATTCCCAGATGTATCTGGATCTACTTTGGACTATATTCAGTTCCATACTGTTGTAAGTTTCAACACCATATTGTTTTATTTACTATAGTTTTACAGTATGTTTCAAAATTTGGTAGGGCCAGATCCTCTTCATCAGTCTTTTTTCAGAAAATTTCTGGCTATTTTGCATGTTTGTTTTTCTTTTTAAATAAATAATAGAATTAATCTAGTTTTTTAAAATCTTTTTTTATTACTTTTTAAGTAAAATACATGTTTTAACAGGTGGAATATTCAAATTTATGCAATGGAAGTGGAGATAGCAAAAGACCAGGGGCTAGAGGCATTTCTGATATAAAATTGACTGAATTTCGAAACATGTGCTACATAGTTACCATTTCTAGTCTAGGAGTCTGAAGAGGTCAAGGAAATTCCAGAGAAGGGGCAGGTTTTGTATGGGGAGGTGGGGTAACAATATTGATTTTAGGTAATGTTTCTTCTGTTGTTGGCCATTCATTCTCTGAGTGTCTACTGTGTTGCCGAGTACTGTGCTTGGAGTAAATATACACATGAAAAGAGAAGGCCCCTTCAAAGACTTCCCAGTGTAGAGAGACAAACACACAATAACATACATAATATATACAATATACTAAAGACCTGTTGTGGTATGTATAATCTCAGTGCATGCTATTTAGAGAAGACTTCCTAAAGCAAACCTTTTTCTTAACTATTGAAAAAATATATTTGATTTTCTTATTACAAAAATAATACATAATCATTATAGAAAAAGTAGCAGAAGCAAATAAATTTAAAATAAATTCATAATCTCATTGCTCAGAGGTGACCATTTGTGATGGTTAATTTTATGTGTCAATGTGGCTGGGCCATGGTGCCCAGATATTAGGTCAAACATTACTCTGGACATTTCTGTGAAGGTGTTTTTTTTTTGGATAAGATTAACATTTAAATTGGTGGATTTAAAATTTAAACATTAAATTTACTCTATTGTAAAGCAGAGTATCCTACAATAACGGGTGGGCCTCCTCCAATCAGCCGAAGGCCTTAATAGAGCAAAGACATATCTCCCCCTAGCAAGAATAAATTCTGCTAGCAGACAGCCTTTGGGTTACCAACCCTCTATGATCATGTGAGGCAGTTCCTTAAAGTAAATCAATCAATCTCTCATTTTAACGTGGATGATGCCCTACATGTCTTCACTTTAACAGTAGATACGCTGTGAGGCTGTATATCTATATATCTAGATTGATATGTATAGATAGATATCTAGATACACATTCCGTTGGTTCTGTTTCTCAGGAGAATCTTGACTAATACAGATTATGGTGCTGATAAGGCTTCTAAAGGAGCAGAATCTTAAGGATGAATTTTCTGAATTGGTTCTGGGGTTTTTGGAATTGGCTCTCTAATATTAGATTTAAAGACTAATGATTCTGTTTCTAATAATAAAGAGAGTAGTAGTAGTGGCATGTTATGAAAATAGAAATATGCAAAATATCCCAATTGGATGCTCCTAATCAAACACAAGGGGCAAGGACCTGGGTAACCATATATATGATACCTTCGAACATTTTTGACAAACTAATGCATATAATGAGGTTGGCTGGTTGCTTCTAATGTCACTGGACAAAGTCGGGGAAGAAAAGGATGAGATCAGGGATTCAAATTCCCAGCTTAAGCAATATATAAATCACCTGAAATCTTCTATGTCTATCCTGAAAGAGACTTTTAGCTCCTATAGCCACAGGGCTGAGATTGCTGAAATCTTATCATGTGAGTGGCTGAATTACAATGCAAATTGAAAAGTGAGGGCATTATGAGGAAGGAATGGGATCTGAAATTTGGAGTGGGACGTGTGAGAATACCCTGATGAAGCTGGGGACATTGAGTGCCTACATACTGTTGAATCTTCTTTGCCAGTAGAAGCAGCCTCTCTAACCCTGTCTGTGGAGATTTACGCTACGTTGCTCTGTGAAACTGTAATGGCCTCCCCTGAGGCAGTTGCCTTGCAAAATACTGGTGATTCTCTTCAGGACTCACCCCTTTTTGCTTCTGAAGCTGTAACTAGACTAAAGTCTCAGTAGGCCCTGGAGGCACAAGTAAGTTACATGAAGAAGTGGCCTAAATATCCATGATCCCAACTCATGCTATCTTACCTTCTCTCTCTCAGCCTGCACCTATGGCCTCATAGGAAGTTCCCTGTGATCAGTTGACAGAGGATGAGAAAACTTGGGCCTGGTTTACTGATGGTTCTTCAGGACATGCAGGCTCCACCTAAAAGTGGACAGCTGTAGTACTATAGCTCCTTTCTGGGACATTCCTGAAGGATAATGGTAAAAGGAAATCCTCCCAGTGGGCAGAACTTCAAGCAATGCAACTGGTTTTTCATTTTGCTTAGAAAGAGAAAAGGCCTGATGAGTGATTATATGCCAGTTCATGGGCTATGGCCAGTGCTTCGGCTGGATGGTCATGGACTTGGAAGAAACATGATTAGAAAATTGGTGACAAGGAAGTCTTGGAAAGAGATACATGGATTGACCTCTCTGAATGGGTGAACAACATGAAGATATTTGTGTCCCATGTGAATGCTCACCAAAGGGTGACCTCAGCAGAGGAAGATTTTCGTAAGTGGCTAGAATAATTTATTCTGTGGATACCAGTTGGCCTCCTTTCCTAGCCATCCCTGTCATTGCCCAGTGAAGTTATGAAAAAAGTGGCCCTGGGGGCAGGGATGGAGGTTATGCATGGGATCAGCAACATGGGCTTCCATTCACCAAGGCTAACTTGACTACCCCCACCGCTGAGTGCTCAATCTGAGCACTGAGATTGAGTGATATGACACTCAATCCCTGATATGACACCATTCTCTGGGGTGATCAGCCAGCTACGTGGTGGTAGGTTGATTACACTGCACCATACGTCTGTCATGGAAGGGGCAACGTTTTGTTATTGGAATAGACACTCTGGATATGGATTTGCTTTCCCTGCATACAATGCTTCTGCCAAAACTACCATCCGTGGACTTAGAGAATGCCTTATCCACCATCATTGTATTCCACACAGCATTGCTTCTATTCAAAGAACTCATTTGATAGCAAAGGAAGTGCAGCAATGGGCCCATGCTCATGGAATTCACTGATGTTACCATGTTCCCCACCCTCCTGAAGCAGCTTGATAGAATGGCAGAATGGCTTTTCAAAGACTCAGTTATTGGGCTAGCTAGGTGGCAGTCCCTTGCAGGGCTGGGAAAAAGTTCTCCAGGAGGCTTATATGCTCTGAATCAATGCCCAATATACAGTGCTGTTTCTCTCACAGCCAGGATTCACAGGTATCTAGGAGTAGAAATGAGAGTGGCACCCCTAGTGACCCACTAGTAAAATTTTCGCTACCTGTCCTCATGACCTTATGTTCTACTAGCCTACAGGTCTTAGTTCCAAAGGGAGAAATGCTTCTACTAGGAGACACAATAATAATTCCATGGAACTGGAAATTAATACTGCCACTCAGCCACTTTGAGCTCCTCATGCCTCTGGGTCAACAGGGAAAGAAGAGTTTTACTGGGTTGACTGGGGTGATTGATCCTGACTACCAAAGGGAAATTGAGGAATTGCCTGGCACCCAGTGGTTAAGACTCAGCGTTTTCACTGCAGGGCCCCATGTTCGATCCCTGGTCAGGGAACTGGGATGCTGCAAACTGCACGGTGCAGACAAAAACAGCAACAACAACAACAAAACAAACCAAAAAAAACAAAGGGAAACTGGACTACTCCTCCACAATACAGATAGTCTGGGATACAAGAGATCCCACAAGGTGTCTCTTAGTATTACCATGCCTGTGATTAAAGTCAGTGGAAAACTATAACAACTCAATTCAGGCAGGATTATTAATGGCCCAGGACCCTTCAGGCATGAAGATTTGGGCCACTCCAACAAATAAAGAACGGTGACTTGCTGAAGTGCTTGCTGAGGGCAACAGGAACACTGTATGGGAGTAGAAGAAGGTAGTTCTAAATACCATCAGCAACCACACGACCAGTTACAGAAACGAGGACTGTATTTGTCGAGTATTTTTTCCTTATGTTATTATTAATACGTGTGCGTGTGTCTTGAGCAAATATCTTTGTTTTCTTCTCTCTCTTATTCCTTTATCATGTAACATAGTCATGTAACATTATTGACTTTATGTCATAGTATTTATTGTTAACTTTATAGCATAGTTTTTAAGTTATGGGGTATCAGGAAGAAGAATAAACATCACCCAAGGACTTTGCATTCTCTTCTGGGGAAAGGGTTAGGGTGTTTTCAGTTGTCTATGCAGGAGAGTTGTATCATGTTAGGCAAACTTATGACCTCGTTACTGTCTTTATTCAATTATTAAATTTGAGGAGATACATACGAGTGCCAACTAGACAAGGGGTGGACTTGTGATGGTTATGTGTTAACCTGACTGGGCCACAGTACACAGATATATGGACAAACATTATTCTGGATGTTTCTGTGAAGGTGTGTTTTGGATACGATTAACATTTAACTCAGTGGACTTTGAGTAAAGCAGATTATGCTATATAACATGTGTGGGCCTCATTCAATCAGTTGAAGACCTTAATAGAACAAAAACCTTACCTCCCGCTAGCAAGACAGAGTTCTGCCAGCTGACTGCCTTTGGACTTGAACTGCAGCTCTTCCCTGGGTCTCCAGTCTGCTGCCCTATCCTGCAGATTTTGAACTCACCAAGCTTCCACGGTCACGTGAGCCAATCCCTTAAAGTACCTCTCTCTCTCTCTCTTTCTCTCTCTGTGGTGTGTGTGTATGTGTGTGTATAGTACAGGTATACCTTGTTTTATTGCACTTCATTTTATTGCATTTCACAAATATTCCGCTTTTTACAAATTGAAGGTTTGTGACAACCCTGCATTGAGGAAAGTCTACTGGCACCATTTTTCTAGCACCATTTGCTTATTTCATGTCTCTGTGTCACATTTTACTAATTCTTGCAATATTTCAAATTTTTTCATTATTATTATCTTTGTTATGGTGACCTGTGATCAGTGATCTTTGATGTTACTGTTGTAATTATTTGGGGGCACCATGAAACCTGCCCGCATGAGATGGTGAGCTTAGTAAATGTGGGCATTCTGACTGCTCCATCTACCAGCCATTTCCCCATCTCTCTCCCTCTCCTTGGGCCTCCTTATTTTCTGAGACACACAAATTTTTTTTTTTATATTTCATATTTTATTTTTTTTGAATTTTATTTTATTTATTTTTTATACAGCAGGTTCTTATTAGTTATCCATTTTATACATATTAGTGTATACATGTCATTCCCAATCTCCCAATTCATAACGCCCCCCCCCCCACTTTCCCCCCTTGGTGTCTGAGACACAAAAATTTTGAAACAGGGCCGATTAATAATTCTACAGTGGCCTCTGAGTGTTCAAGTGAAAGAAAGGGTCGCATGTCTCTCATGTTAAAAGCTAGAAATAATTAAGCTTTGTGAGGAAGGCATGTCGAAGTTTGAGACAGGCTGAAAGCTAGGCCTCCTGTGCCAGTTAGCCAAGTTGTGAATGCAAAGGAAAAGTTTTTGAAGGAAATTACAAGTGCTACTCCAGTGAACACACAAATAAAAAAGCAAAATGGCCTTATTGCTGATATGGAGAAAGTTTTAGTGGCCTGGTTAGAAGATTAAACCAGCCACAACGTTCCCTTAAATCAAAGCCTAGTCCACAGGAAGGCCCTAACTCTCTTCAATTCTATGAAGGCTGAGAGAGGTAAGGAAACTGCAGAGTAAAAGTTTGAAGCTAGCTGAGGTTGGTTCACGAGGTCTAAGGAAAGAAGCCATCTCTAATGTAAAAGTGCAAGGTGAAGCCACAAGTGCTGATGCAGAAGCTGCAGCAAATTATCCAGAAGATCTAGTGAAGATAATTAATGAAGCTGGCTACACTAAATAACAGATTTTCAATGTAGATTAAACAGCCTTATATTGGAAGAAGATGCTGTCTAGGACTCTTATACCTAGAGAGGAGAAGTCAATGCCTGGCTTCAAAGCTTCAAAGGACAGGCAGACTCTTTTGTTAGGGGCTAATGCAGCTGGTGACTTTAATTTGAAACTAGTGCTCATTTACCATTCTGAAAATCCTAGGACCCTTAAGAATTATGCTAAATCTATTCTGCCTACGGTTTATAAATGGAACAGCAAAGCCTGGATGATAGAACATCTGTTTATAATATAGTTTATTGAGTAATTAAAGCCCACTGAGACCTACTGCTCACAAAAAGATTCCTTTCCAAATATTACTACTCACTGACAATATACCTGGTCACCCAAGAGCTCTGATGGAATGTACAATGAGATTAACATTTTCATGTCTGCTAACACAACATCCATTCTGCACAAGGAGAAATTTTGACTTTCAAGTCTTATGACTTAAGAAATACATTTCATAAGGCTATAGCTGCCATAGACAGTGATTCCTCTGATGGATTTGGGCAAAGTCAATTGAAAATCTTCTGGGGACTTCCCTGGTGGTGCAGTGGTTAAGAATCCACCTGCCATTGCAGGGGACATGGGTTCAAGCCCTGGTGCAAGAAGATCCCACATGCTGCGGAGCAACTAAGCCTGTGTGCCACAAGTGCTGAGCCTGTGCTTTAAAGCCTGTGAGCCACAACTACTGAGCCCACGTGCCAAAACTACTGAAGCCCGTGTGCCTAGAGCCTGTGCTCTGCAACAAGAGAAGCCACCGCAATAAGAAGCCCACGCACTGCAACGAAGAGTAGCCCCCTCTCGCCACAACTAGAGAAAGCCCATGCACAGCAGCAAAGACCCAACACAGCTAAAAATAAATAAATATATATTTTTTTTAAAAAAAGAGAAGAAAACCTTCTGGAAAGGATTCACCATTCTAGATGCTATTAAGAACGTTAAGAAAATATTTGTACTTTATGGGAAGAGGTCAAAACATCAACACTAATAGGAGTTTGGAAGAAGTTGATTTCAACCCTCATGGATGACTTTGAGGGGTTCAAGACTTCAGTGGAGGATGTAACTGCAGACGTGGTGGAAACAAGAGAGCTAGAATTAGAAGTGGGAGTCTGAAGATGTGACTGCATTGCTGTAACGTCCAGATACAACTTTAATGGATGAGGAGTTGCTTCTTATGGTTGAGGAAAGAAGATGGTTTCTTTTTTCTTCTTTACTTTTTAAAAAATATTTATTCATTTATTTTGGCTGCACTGGGTCATGTGGGCTCTTTTTTTAGTTACGGCATGTGGGCACTTAGTTGTGGCATGTGGGCTCTTAGTTGTGGCATGCGGCATCTAGTTTCCTGACCAGGGATCAAACTTGGGCCCCCTGCATTGAGAGCAGGGAGTCTTAACCACTGGACCACCAGGGAACTCCCAAGAAAGTGGTTTCTTGAAATGGAACCTATGCATGGTGAAGATGCTGTGAAGATTGTTAAAATAACAAAGGATTTAGAATATTACATAAACTCAGTTGATAAAGCAGCAGCAGGATTTAAGAGGACTGTTTCCAGTTTTGAAAGAAGTTCTACTGTGGGTAACATGCTATAAAACAGCATTGCCGCTACAGAGAAATCGTTCACGATGGGAATACTCAATTGATGCAGCAAACTTCATCACTGCCTTATTTTTAAAAAATTGTGACAGCCACCCCAGCCTTCAGCAACCTGATCAGTCATCAGATATCAGCAATACGCTCCACCAGCAAAAAGATTACAACTCACTGAAGACTCAAATGATAGCAGTTTTTAGCAGTATTTTTAGATTAAGGTGTGTATTTTTTTTTTAACAAATAATGCTATCACACACTTAGTAGACTACATTACAGTGTAAACATAACTTTTATATGCACTGGGAAGCCAGAACATTTGTGTGACTTGCTTTGTTGTGATAGTCACTTTATTGGAGTGGTCTGCAGTATCTCCAAGGTATGCCTGTACACACACACACACACACACACATCCCTATATATGTAAAGATATATATATATATACATAACAAAAATCATACAGTATTTGTCTTTTTGTGACTGAATTATTCCACTTAGCAGACGTCCTCAAGTTTCATTCGTGTTATAGCATATTGCAGAATTTCCTTCCTTTTTAACGCTGGACAACATTCCATTGATGGTATATACCACATTATGCTTATCCATGCATCCATTGATGAATACTTGGGCTGTATCCATGTTTTAGCTATTGTGAATAATGCTGCCGTGAAACGGGTGTACAAATATCTCTTCGAGACCCTACTTTCAATTCTTTTGGGTATATACCCAGAAGTGGAATTTCTGGGTCATATAGTAATTCCAATTTTAATTTTTTGAGGACCCATCATACTGTTTTCCACAGTAGCTGTACCATTTTACATCCCCACCAACAGTGCACAAGTGTTCTAATTTCTCAACATCCTCATCAACAGTTGTTGTTTTCTGATAGTAGCCATCCTAATGGGTATGAGGTGGGTATCTCATTGTAATTTTGATTTGCATTTCCCTTAGGATTAGTGATGTTGAACTCCTTTCATGTGCTTATTTGCTATTTGTATATCTTCTTTGGAGAAATATCTATTCAAGTCCTTTGACCGTTTTTGAATTGGGTTTTTTTGTTGTTGAATTTTAGGAGTTCTCTGTATATTCTGAATATTAATCCCTTATCAGATATATGATTTGAAAATATTTTCTCTCATTCTGTGGGTTACCTTTTTACTCTGTGGATACTGTTTCTTGATGAACAACATTTTAAAATTTTCACGAAATCCAATTTGTCTGTTTTTTATTTTGTTATGTGTGCCGTTGGTGTCATATCCAAGAAATCATTGCCAAATCAAATGTTTTGCAGCTTTTGTCCTTTTTATTCTAAGAGTTTTATTGTTTTAGGTCTTACATATAGGTCCTTGACCTATTTTGAATTAATATTTGTATAAGATGTTAGGTCAGGGTCCAGCTTCATTCTTTTTCATGTGAATATCCAGTTTTCCCAGCACTATATGTTGGAAAGATTGTTCCCCCCATTGAATGGTCTTGGCACCCTTGTCAAAAATCATTTAACCATACATGTTTATTTCTGAGCTCCCTATTCTATTCCATTGGTCAATATGTCTGTCTTTATGCCAATACCATACTGTTTTTTTGTTTGTTTTTCATACTGTTTTGATTACCATAGATTTGTAGTAAGTTTTGAAATTAGGAAGTGTGAGTCTTCCAGTTTTGTTCTTCTTCAAGGTTGTTTTAGGACATATACAGGGTCCCTTGAGACTACATATGAATTTTAGGATAGGTTTTTCTATTTCTGCAAAAAATATCATTGGAATTTTGTTAGAGATTGCATTGAATCTACAGATTGCTTTGGGTAGTATTGCCATTTTAACAATATTAAGTCTTCTAATCCATGAATATGGGATGTGTTCCATTTATTTATATCCTTTTTAATTTCCTTTAGCAATATTTTGTACTTTTCATTGTATGAGTCTCTCACCTCCTTGGTTAAATTAATTCCTAAGTTTTTTGGTGCTATTGTAAATGGAATTATTTTAAATTTCTTGTCAGATTGTTTATTATTGGTGTATAGAAATGCAACTGATTTTTTCGTGTTAACTTTTTTTTTTTTTTTTTTTTTTTGCGGTATGTGGGCCTCTCACTGTTGTGGCCTCTCCTGTTGCGGAGCACAGGCTCCGGACGCGCAGGCTCAGCGGCCATGGCTCTCAGGCCCAGCCGCTCCGCGGCATGTGGGATCTTCCCGGACCGGGGCACGAACCCATATCCCCTGCATTGGCAGGCGGACTCTCAACCACTGCGCCACCAGAGAAGCCCTCGTGTTAACTTTTTAATCTGCTACTTTGCCAAATTCATTTATTAGTTCTAAAGCTTTTTTATGGAGTCTTTAGGGTTTTCTACATATGAGATCATATCATCTGCAAACAGAGATAATTTTACTTCTTCCTTTCCAATCTGGATGCCTTTTATTTCTTTTCCTGCCTAATTGTTCTGGCTAGAACTTTCAGTACTATGTTGAACAGAAGTGGTGAAAGTGGGCATCCTTGCCATACTCCTGTTCTGGAGGCAGGAAAGTGCAAGATCAAGGTGCAGGCCTGGTCAGGTGAGGGTCTTCTTCCTGGTTCACAGCCAGTGCCTTTTTTCTGTGTCTTCATATAGTGGAAGGGGCTGGGGGTCTCTGTGGTATCTCTTTTATAAGAGCACTAATCCTTTTCATGAGGGCTGTATTATGTTGCTGTATTATGTTGCCCCCATGGAACTCGAGAACAAGGAGAACTGATGGAAATAAAATAGTGCTTATGCTGTTTGCTATGCTGTAAGTGATAAAGTCCTTTGTCTTTGATCCAGGAGTCTGTTTTTGGCCACCATCTATGAAGTGGTATCAGGCTAACTTATTAGTTTGTAAGTAGGATAAAATTAACTCTCAGACCTGACAGTTTGCCAAATGGTAATTTTCTATTTTGATCATTCTTTTTTTTTTAACATCTTTATTGGAGTATAATTACTTTACAGTGGTGTGTTAGTTTCTGTTGTATAACAAAATGAATCAGGTATACATGTACATATATCCCCATATCTCCTCCCTCTTGCATCTCCCTCCCACCCTCCCTATCCCACCCCTCTAGGTGGACAGAAAGCACTGAGCTGATCTCCCTGTGCTACATGGCTGCTTCCCACTAGCTATCTGTTTTACATTTGGTAGTGTATATATGTCCATGCCACTCTCTCACTTCGTTCCAGCTTACCTTCCCCCTCTCCGTGTCCTCAAGTCCATTCTCTACATCTGCATCTTTATTCCTGTCCTGTCCCTAGGTTCTTCAGAACCATTTTTTTTTTTTTTTAGATTCCATATATATGTGTTAGCATACGGTATTTGTTTTTCTCTTTCTGACTTACTTCACTCTGTATGACAGTCTCTAGGTCCATCCACCTCACTACAAATAACTCAATTTCGTTTCTTTTTATGGCTGAGTAATATTCCATTGTATATTTGTGCCACATCTTCTTTATCCATTCATCTGTTGATGGATACTTAGGTTGCTTCCATGTCCTGGCTATTGTAAACAGAGCTGCAGTGAACATTGTGGTACATGACTCTTTTTGAATTATGCTTTTCTAAGGGTATATGCCCAGTAGTGGGATTGCTGGGTCATATGGTAGTTCTATTTTTAGTTTTTTAAGGAACCTCCATACTGTTCTCCATAGTGGCTGTATCAATTTACATTCCCACTGACAGTGCAAGAGGGTTCCCTTTTCTCCACACCCTCTCCAGCATTTGTTGTTTGTAGATTTTTTGATGATGGCCATTCTGACTGGTGTGAGGTGATGCCTTATTGTGGTTTTTTTTTTTTTTTTTTACATCTTTATTGGAGTACAATTGCTTTACAATGGTGTGTTAGTTTCTGCTTTATTACAAAGTGAATCAGTTATACATATACGTATGTCCCCCTATCTCTTCCCTCTTGGGTCTCCCTCCCTCCCACTCTCCCTATCCCACCCCTCTAGGTGGTCACAAAGCACCAAGCCGATCTCCCTGTGCTATGCGGCTGCTTCCCACTAGCTATCTATTTTACATTTGGTAGTGTATATATGTCCATGCCACTCTCTCGCTTTGTCACAGCTTACCCTTCCCCCTCCCCATATCCTCAAGTCCATTCTCTAGTAGGTCTCTGTCTTTATTCCTGTCTTACCCCTAGGTTCTTCATGACATTTATTTTTCTTAAATTCCATATATATGTGTTAGCATACGGTATTTGTCTTTCTCTTTCTGACTTACTTCACTCTGTATGGCAGACTCCAGGTTTATCCACCTCATTACAAATAGTTCAATTTTGTTTCTTTTTACGGCTGAGTAATATTCCATTGTATATATGTGCCACATCTTCTTTATCCATTCATCCGATGATGGACACTTAGGTTGTTTCCATCTCCGGGCTATTGTAAATAGAGCTGCAATGAACATTTTGGTACATGACTCTTTTTGAATTATGGTTTTCTCAGGGTATATGCCCAGTAGTGGGATTGCTGGGTCGTATGGTAGTTCTATTTTTAGTTTTTTAAGGAACCTCCATACTGGTCTCCATAGTGGCTGTATCAATTTACATTCCCACCAATAGTGCAAGAGGGTTCCCTTTTCTCCACACCCTCTCCAGCATTTATTGTTTGTAGATTTTTTGATGATGGCCATTCTGACGTGTGAGATGATATCTCATTGTAGTTTTGATTTGCATTTCTCTAATGATTAATGATGTTGAGCATTCTTTCATGTGTTTGTTGGCAGTCTGTATATCTTCTTTGGAGAAATGTCTACATAGGTCTTCTGCCCATTTTTGGATTGGGTTGTTTTGTTTTTTATTATTGAGCTGCATGAGCTGCTAATAAATTTTGGAGATTAATCCTTTGTCAGTTGCTTCATTTGCAAATATTTTCTCCCATTCTGAGGGTTGTCTTTTGGTCTTGTTTATGGTTTCCTTTGCTGTGCAAAAGCTTGGAAGTTTCATTAGGTCCCATTTGTTTATTTTTGTTTTTATTTCCATTTCTCTAGGAGGTGGGTCAAAAAGGATCTTGCTGTGATTTATGTCATAGAGTGTTCTGCCTATGTTTTCCTCTAAGAGTTTTACAGTTTCTGGCCTTACATTTAGGTCTTTAATCCATTTTGAGCTTATTTTTGTGTATGGTGTTAGGGAGTGATCTAATCTCATACTTTTACATGTAGCTGTCCAGTTTTCCCAGCACCACTTATTGAAGAGGCTGTCCTTTCTCCACTGTACATTCCTGCCTCCTTTATCAAAGATAAGGTGACCATTTGTGTGTGGGTTTATCTCTGGGCTTTCTATCCTGTTCCATTGATCTATATTTCTGTTTTGGTGCCAGTACCATACTGTCTTGATTACTGTAGCTTTGTAGTATAGTCTGAAGTCAGGGAGCCTGATTCCTCCAGCTCCATTTTTCGTTCTCAAGATTGCTTTGGCTATTCAGGGTCTTTTGTGTTTCCATACAAATTGTGAAATTTTTTGTTCTAGTTCTGTGAAAAATGCCAGTGGTAGTTTGATAGGGATTGCATTGAATCTGTAGATTGCTTTGGGTAGTAGAGTCATTTTCACAGTGTTGATTCTTCCAATCCAAGAACATGGTATATCTCTCCATCTATTTGTATCATCTTTAATTTCTTTCATCAGTGTCTTATAATTTTCTGCATACAGGTCTTTTGTCTCCTTAGGTAGGTTTGTTCCTAGATATTTTATTCTTTTTGTTGCAATGCTAAATGGGAGTGTTTTCTTGATTTCACTTTCAGATTTTTCATCATTAGTGTATAGGAATGCCAGAGATTTCTGTGCATTAATCCTGCTACTTTACCAAATTCATTGATTAGCTCTAGTAGTTTTCTGGTGGCATTTTTAGGATTCTCTATGTATAGTATCATGTCATCTGCAAACAGTGACAGCTTTCCTTCTTCTTTTCCGATTTGGATTCCTTTTATTTCCTTTCCTTCTCTGATTGCTGTGGCTAAAACTTCCAAAACTATGTTGAATAAGAGTGGTGAGAGTGGGCAACCTTGTCTTGTTCCTGATCTTAGTGGAAATGCTTTCAGTTTTTCACCATTCAGGACGATGTTGGCTGTGGGTTTGTCATATATGGCCTTTATTATGTTGAGGAAAGTTCCCTCTATGTCTACTTTCTGCAGGGTTTTTATCATAAATGGGTGTTGAATTATGTCGAAAGCTTCCTCTGCATCTATTGAGATGATCATATGGTTTTTCTCCTTCAATTTGTTAATATGGTGTATCACGTTGATTGATTTGCATATATTGAAGAATCCTTGCATTCCTGGAATAAACCCCACTTGATCATGGTGTATGATCCTTTTAATGTGCTGTTGGATTCTGTTTGCTAGTATTTTGTTGAGGAGTTTTGCATATATGTTCATCAGTGATATTGGCCTGTAGTTTTCTTTCTTTGTGACATCCTTGTCTGGTTTTGGTATCAAGGTGATGTTGGCCTCGTAGAATGAGTTTGGGAGTGTTCCTCCCTCTGCTATATTTTGGAAGAGTTTGAGGAGGATAGGTGTTAGCTCTTCTCTAAATGTTTGATAGGGCTTCCCTGGTGGCGCAGTGGTTGAGAGTCTGCCTGCTAATGCAGGGGACACGGGTTCGTGCCCCGGTCGGGGAAGATCCCACGTGCTGCGGAGCGGCTGGTCCCGTGAGCCCTGGCCGCTGAGCCTGCGCGTCCGGAGCCTGTGCTCTGCAATGGGAGAGGCCACAACAGTGAGAGGCCCGCGTACCGCAAAAAAAAAAAAAAAAAATGTTTGATAGAATTCGCCTGTGAAGCCGTCTGGTCCTGGGCCTTATTGTGGTTTTGATTTGCATTTCTCTAATGATTAATGATGTTGAGCATCCTTTCATGTGTTTGTTGGCAATCTGTATATCTTCTTTGGAGCAATGTCTATTTAGGTCTTCTGCCCATTTTTGGATTGGGTTGTTTGTTTTTTTGATATGGAGCTGCATGAGCTGCTTGTATATTTTGGAGATTAATCCTTTGTCAGTTGCTTCGTTTGCAAATATTTTCTCCCATTCTGAGGGTTGTCTTTTCATCTTGTTTATGGTTTCCTTTGCTATGCAAAAGCTTTGAAGTTTCATTAGGTCCCAGTTTATTTTTGTTTTTATTTCCATTTCTCTAGGAGGTGGGTCAAAAAGGATCTTGCTGTGATTTATGTCATAGAGTGTTCTGCCTATGTTTTCCTCTAAGAGTTTTACAGTGTCTGGCCTTACATTTAGGTCTTTAATCCATTTTGAGCTTATTTTTGTGTATGGTGTTAGGGAGTGTTCTAATTTCACTCTTTTACATGTAGCTGTCCAGTCATTGCCACTAGACCCTCTCAGCAGAATATTTGTATGAACACATACACGTCTATATCTGTCTGCATATATACAAAAACCATCCATTTATACTCATACTTTCAATTCTAATCCAATACCACAAGGTTCATTCTAGTGCTTCTGCTTTCCTTATTTGTAACTTCTTTATACAACAGTGAGAAATCATTCAGTACAGTTTTTGTTTTGTTTTGTTTTGTTTTTTGCGGTACATGGGCCTCTCACTGTTGTGGCCTCTCCCGTTGCGGAGCACAGGCTCCGGACGCGCAGGCTCAGTGGCCATGGCTCACGGTCCCAGCCACTCTGCGGCATGTGGGATCTTCCCGGACCGGGGCACGAACCTGTGTCCCCTGCATCGGCAGGCGGACTCTCAACCACTGCACCACCAGGGAAGCCCCATTCAGTATAGTTTTAATTTGCATTTCATGTAAGTGAAATTGAGCTTCTTTCCTATGTTTTAAAGCCATTTGTTTTTCTTTATCTGAGCACTGACTGTACATCTTCTCTCATTTTTCTATGGATTATTGGTCTTGTTCTTTTTTCTAGAACTTCTTTTTATATTAGGGAAATTAGTTCTGCAAATATTTTTTTCTCACTTCATGATTTGTCTTTTTTAAAAAATAAATAAATAAATAAATTTTTGGCTGCATAGGTCTTCGTTGCTGTGCCACCAGGGAAGTCCCATTGTGTTTTTAAATATCAAGGCAGAATGTATACTCAGTCACAGCTTTCATTTCTTCTGTGGCCAACAGTTTTCTAGTTTTCTAGTGTGTATTTTTTGTCTATGGGTAAGATTATCTGCTCTTTTCTACCATTTTAATAGTAATTTTGTATGAAAGATTGCATTAGACTGCATAACAAAATACCACAGACTGGGTGGCTTAAAAAATAAAATTTTTTTCCCTCAAAGCTCTGCAGCCTAGAAGTCCAAGATCAAGGTGTCGGCAGGTTTGGTTTCTTCTGAGGCCACTCTCCTTGGCTTGCAGATGGCTGCCTTCTCACTGTGGCCTCACATAGTTTTTGTTCTGTGCACACTTGCATTTCTGGCATCCAAATTTTCTCTTTTTATTAGGACCCCAGTCAAATTAGTTTAGGGCTCAATCTAAAGAACTCATTTTAAATTAATCATTTCTTTAAAGACCTTATCTCCAAATAGAGTCACATTCTGAGGTACTAGGCGTTAGAACTTCAGCATACAAACTTCTGGGGTACACAGTTCATCTCATAACAAAGGTGTTTGTCACTTTCTTCTTTCTTTTTTTTTTTAACATCTTTGTTGGAGTATAATCGCTTTACAATGGTGTGTTATTTTCTGCTGTATAACAAAGTGAATCAGCTATACGTATACATATATCCCCATATCCCCTCCCTCTTGCGTCTCCCTCCCACTCTCCCTATCCCACCCCTCTAGGTGGTCACAAAGCACCGAGCTGATCTCCCTGTGCTACGCGGCTGCTTCCCACTAGCTATCTATTTTACATTTGGTAGTGTATATATGTCCATGCCACTCTCTCACTTCGTCCCAGCTTACCTTTCTTCTTTCGTTTTTTAATCCATTATTAAATGAATTGTGTTTTCCAACCATTTTCAAGTGTCTTCTGTGAAGGAAGAGCAAGAGAGACCAAGGTAGTTTTCCAGATTTCACAGTGCAAAGGTTTTCAGGTGCCACGATCAGACTGTCTCATTCTATGTGGCCCTTTTTGTAGTTTTTGTGTAGCCCTGCTTTCTTTGCTTCTCTATTCTAAACAGGGCTTTTGCCCCAGACCTGTGCTCTCTGGCATCATCACTAGTCATTGCACACAGGAAACATAGCCCCTGGATTTTAGGTGAGCTCTTTATCTACTTTCTGAGATTTTCGTATCTGAGTTTCCCAGACATTCTTTGGGACATTCTGTACCTCCTCTTTCTACTATGTTCCCTATAGCTTTAACCCAACCTCAGTTCTTTTTATCTCTACTTCTGCTCTGATTGTTTAGAACAACAAACATTTTCACTTTCACATGAACTTCTCATCCTCAGTGAATCTATTTTCTCATCCTCTGCGAGTCTGTTTTTGCTGGTGTTTTCTGGGATCTGCTGCTGGCTGTTTCCCTTAAACACTCCAAGAGTCTCAGTCATATGACATTCAGTCATACATAACTGCAGTACCTATATCATAATCATTTCACTTTGTAATGTAAAATTTCCCCATTTTTCTACATTATAAAGATAGCTGTATATTTTCCCTAATGCCAAATATAATACATAATGCATAATCATGTAGAAAGTTCAAGTCATACAAAAGAGTACAAGGAAGAATGAAAATCATTGAGAGGCAACTAAACATTTTGGTAAACATTCCAAACATCTCTCAGTTATACACAGATTTATAAGAATAAGCTCATACTATATATGCTGTTTTGTATTCTGCATGTTTATTCAATAATATGTCCCAAAATTCTTCTTTGTCAATAGATATAGATTTACACCATTTTTTAAATGATCAGAATTTATTTTTCCAAGCAACTATTATGACCTAAGAGAAGTTACTTTAAATATATTTAAAAATTTTATTGAAGTATAGTTGATATACAATGTTGTGTTAATTTCTGCTGTACAGCAACACGATTCAGTTATACGTATATATATTCTTTTTCATATTCTTTTCCATTATGATTTATCACAGGTTATTGAATATAGTTCTCTGTGCTACACAGTAGAACCTTGTTGTTTATCCATCCTATATATAATAGTTTGCATCTGCTAATCCCAAACTCCCAATCCTTTCCTCCCCCCCCCTTGGCAACTACAAGTCTGTTCTCTATATCTGCGAAACCAAATAAAGTAGAAAGGTAAATTCTTCATTCCTTTTACTCCCCAGGATTAACTACTCCCCAGAATTAACAACTATATGCAGACATAGACATATAATCATATACCGCACATGTTTATACACATACACAGAGTTTTCTTTGTTCAAAAATGGGAATTAAGGGCTTCCCTGGTGGCGCAGTGGTTGAGAGTCCGCCTGCCGTTGCAGGGGATACGGGTTCATGCCCCGGTCCGGGAAGATCCCACATGCCGCAAAGCGGCTGGGCCCGTGAGCCATGGCCGCTGAGCCTGCGCGTCCGGAGCCTGTGCTCCGCAACGGGAGAGGCCACAACAGTAAGACGCCCGCATACCGCAACAAAAAAAAAAAAAAAAAAAAAGGAATTAAGCTATATATAATGTTCTGCAACCTGCTTTATTTACATGACATATCATGGACATATTTTCAGGGTGTGACATTTTGAATGTCAATGTTTACATTAAATTGTATTTTTTCTTTAAGTATATTCTTTTAAAATGTTTATGATGTTTTAATATATTGGTATTTAATGTACTGATATAAAATATTACATGTATTATAAAATCTTTTATATATACACAGATACAAAAAAAGTCCTGTATATGCACTGCCCTTAAAATAAAGGAACACTGTCAATACCATTAAAGAACTAAGTCTATTTATACTCTCTTTCCAGTCTTATTTCCTTTTCTGTCCCTAGAGGTAAGTACCATTCTGAATTTTATGTTATGAGTTATCATTTACGATATTAAGTGATATTATCTTTTTAAAGTTTCCAGTCAATGACTATTTATATATATACAGTACTGCTGTGAATATTATCCCATGTGACTCTCAGTACTCATGTATGAGAGTTTCTTCTGAGTGCATTCTTTTTTTTTTTTTTTTTTTTCGGTACGCGGGCCTCTTGTGGCCTCTCCCGTTGCGGAGCACAGGCTCCGGACGCGCAGGCTCAGCGGCCATGGCTCACAGGCCCAGCCGCTCCGCGGCATGTGGGATCTTCCCAGACCGGGTCACGAGCCTGCGCCCCCTGCATCGGCAGGTGGACTCTCAACCACTGTGCCACCAGGGAAGCCCCCTGAGTGCATTCTTGAGGTGGAATTGCTGGGTCATAGAAAATGTGCAGGTTCAATATTGCTCAATAATACTATATTGTTTTCTAGAGTGACTGTTCCAACATTCTCTATTTTAGAAGGCTATTTTATTAGCACTGAATTACTTTTTAAAAAAAATAGTACTTGATTCTAACATAGTTAATCATTAGAAAATTTGTTAGCTTATAAAAATGTGATCTGTAGAAAACCTTTCAGGAACACTAGTATTACTTGTATTACTTTTTAATAGCCAGTTATGATTAAAACTTCGCAAAATAACTTGCTAATGTTTTGATTATGGCTTCATTATACTACATTGTATTTGGTTTAGGTGTGCTATTTAACATATTCCAGAGGAACAACAATAAGCATATTAAAATCTGTTTATATAGTTATGCCTTGTCTGATTGTTACATGTATTACTTCCTGATTGTTATATGTATCTGTGACCACCCATTAGCTTCCTCTGGATAACATTTTTTTTTTTTTTAATGGTATGTGTTCTATCTAAACAGTGCCTACAACACTGCCACCTCACACCCACAAGTGTTAATACAGGTGTAAATGTGAGGTGGGTACAGGGACCGTAAATAGCCGACAGATTTTATTTGGTATATTTTATCTGAAATCTATTTAATATTAAACATCTATAAAATATGAATAATAGCAAAAATGAACTTTTACTGCTTCACATTTATTGTACTTGGGTTTCTTTTCCTCTTGAAATAAATTCTCAGTTACCATTTTATACTTATATACAAGTAAATATTTGGTGTTTAACATCTTGTTTCTTTTATTATACTTATTTTTAAATTACTTATCATAAAATATAAACAAGTTCTTGACTAGACTGTTATTTTAGACCCCTTTATTTTGCCCTTCCCTACTAGTTGTATAATCTTTTACCTCATATTTCAAAACATCAAAATTCCTCCTTTCCATCCTTCATCAAAACCATCTCTGGCAGATCTGGGGAGAAATTAAACCGGGTGTGCCCCAAACCTGCAAACATTTTCTTACTAATGAAATCTGAGAACATTGAACTTCAAAGGCACATGTGACCACGGAGCATCAGGACTTTTGTTTCTGGATAGAATTGTGTTTTTTGAGGGGTCCTGTAGCAAAGGGCAGGGATGCTGTGACCGAGCGAGTCTTGCTCCAGCAATTGCATCCTCTCTGCCTGAATGACCAGTTTTGGAAGGAGCCTGCAGACATGACTGTCAGTATCTGAGGTTTCAGGTTGTGTTTTAGGGTAGGACCTCACTGCCCAGCTCCAGCCAGCTGTACCCAAAAGTAAATGTTTGGGGGCAATCACTTATTTATTGTAGTGAACATAAAAGTAGCTGGGCAGGTGACACCTAGAAGAAAATAAGATGACAAAAAAAAATGTGCAAAGACTCATTTCGTTACTCACGGTTTTTTGCATTTGCGAATGTAAGTAGTTTTTGAAGTTCTCTTGGGACTTACATTCCTACAACAGCATAAAGCCAAACGTGGATTTCAAAAAAGGTCCCTAAGGGGCTTTCGTTAAGTGCAAAATCAGTGCAGAGGTCCCTCGCTCCTCTCACGTACTCTTATCCCAAGTGGTGGTGGCGGTGGGGAGCGCTTGAGTAGCACGCAAGCTCTTTTGTTCCTCCTCCGCAAAGTAGAGGTGGTGTGGCCCGAGGCTTTGCGGGATAGCGTCCCCCGCGGAGTTCAAGTCTAGATCCGCCAGCGCTGAGCCCCCGGAGGGAGGAGGGGGCGGGCTCAGGGAGTCCCTCCTTCGGGGGCGGGGCCAAGGGCTGCCCGGCCCTGCAGAGCGGAGGTCTACGGGCTCCAGTTTAGTAAAGCGCATGCAAACCCGGCCAGAAGCCACCGCACTTATCAGCAGATCTCATGATTGTTTGGTAAAGGCTCTGCGGGTCTTCACAGGTCACCTCCCTCGGAACTCCGCGACTCCACGTCGGAGCCAGCCCTCGGCCCCCCGCAGTCGGACGGTTACAGCCGCGGGAGACCTGGAGGCGGTGGCAGCGGCCCAGGAACTAGCAGCAGCGCCCGGGTAAGTCTGGGCATGTGTTTATCTCTCCGTGTGCCCAACTTTCTGATTACCGGTCTGCCTGTCCTACACCCAGGGCCTCTGTGATTCTACATTTATTTTCCTTAATCGGGATAGATAAAATATTTCATGGGATTCCAAGGCTTTTTTTTATCCGTTTACTTTTGAATGGTTTTCACTTGTTTTATCCCAGTGCTGCCTGTTACCAAACAGCATGAATGAATGATGCAATCCTACATAGGGGGAGTCATCAGTACAAGAGTAGGAAAATCTCCAGAATTTAGAGTTGCAATGTCTGACTTCATCAACTTCTTTACCATTAGAATTAGAATTTTAAATATGTACTTACCAGATACATTGTTGTAAAGGTAGAGCTTCAAGCTGGGAATTAAATAACTAATTCTTCTATTCATTAAACTTATGTACTATGTTTTCTTTATATGTGACGTGCACGTTGTGTTTACTCTTTAAATATTTGACTGACCGGTATTTGAATGAGGATCAGGGAAGAAAAATTAAATCCAGGATTTCTATATGTTATTACAACTGCCTGGTGTGTTTTCAATATAATGATTATAGTCCTGTCACTTTCATGTTGGGAAACAAAGTAGTCAGGACGTTTTAAGTTTTCAGTTTATTTGATACATGCCTAATAACTTTTTAAGCTAACGTTTTATTGATGTATAATTTAATGCAATAATATGTACCCATTTTAGGTGTACATTTTGATGAATTTTGACAGTGTTGTACACACTTATAATCACCACCACAATAAAACACTTCCATCACCCTTAAGTTTCCTAGGGCCTCTTTGCAGTCAGACACCCCCACTCCTAGCCCTACTGGCCTGATTTTTGTCATAATAGCATTTGTTTGTATTTTCTAGGGTTTCATATAAACAGAATCATATTGTACGTACTCTTTTGTGTCTGGCTTCTTCTGGTCAATATAATGTTTTCTATATTTATTCATGTTACAGCATCATTAGTAATTCGTATCTTTTTATTGCTGAGTAGTGTTCTATTCTAGGGATGTAACACACTGTGTTTATCCATTTATCTGTTGGTGGTCATTCTAGTTTTGGACTATCATGAATAAAGCTGCTTTGAATATGTTTTTTGTTTTTTTTACATACATCTATTTATTTATTTATTGGCCACACCACATGGCACATGGTATCTTAGTTCCCCAAACATGGATCACACCCATTCCCCCTGCATTGGAAGTGTGGAATCTTCACCACTGGACCACCAAGGAAGTCCCATCCCTTAGCTGCTTCTTTTTTTTAAATATATATTTTTAATTAATTAATTAATTTTTGCCTATGTTGGGTCTTCCTTGCTGCTCGCGGACTTTCTCTAGTTGCAGCGAGTGGGGGCTACTCTTTGTTGCAGTGTGCAGGCTTCTCATTGAGGTGGCTTCTCTTGTTGAGGTGCACAGGGCTCTAGGCACTCGGGCTTCGGTAGTTGTGGTTCACGGGCTTAGTTGCTCCCCGGCATGTGGGATCTTCCCAGACCAGGGCTCGAATCCATGTCCCCTGCATTGGCAGGCGGATTCTTAACCACTGCGCCACCAGGGAAGTCCCTGAATATGTTTTCATTTCACTTGAATAAATCTCCAGGAGTGGGATTGCTGACTCTTACGGTAGGTAAATGTTTAATTTCGTAAGGAACTGCCAAACTGTTTTCCATAGTGGTTGTACCATTTTACATCCCCACCAGCAACGTATAAGAGTTCCAGTTGTTCCATATCCTCACCAATACATGGTATTGTCAGTCTTTTTTATTTTTGTTATTCTTTTGAGTTTATTTGCACATCTTTTTTGAAATATCTATTGTTTATATTTTAATGGGTTGTTTGTTTTATTGAGTTGTAAGTGTTCTTTATTCTAGATACAACTCCTCTATCAAATATATGTATTGTGAATACTTTCTCCCATTCTGCGACTTGCCTTTTTTTCTCTTTCTTTCTCCCCCCCCCCGCCGCCATAATGGTGTCTTTTGAAAAGCAGAAGTTTTTAATTTTGATGAAGGCCAATTTATCACTTTTTTCCTTTTATTATTCATGCTATTTGGGTTTTATTTGAGAAAATTTTGCCTACCTTAAGGTTGTTCTATTAGTATCTATTGCTGCATAATAAATTATCCCAAAACTCAGCAGCTTAAAATGACAAACGTTTATTTTCTCACTTTCTGTGGGTCAGAAATCTGGGAGCAGCTTAGCTGGGTGGTTCTGGTTTAGGGTCTCTTAAGAGGTTGCAGTTGGCCAAGGTCAACTTATCTGAACACTTTATTGGAGGAGGATCTGCTTCCTAGAGCACTCACCTGGTTATTGGCAGGATTCAATTCCCTGAGGGCTGTTAGACTGAGGTCCTTAGTTCCTCACTGGCTGTTTGCTGGACGTCCCCTCAGTTCTGCCACATGGGCCTCTCATTGGGCAGCTACCAACATGGTAGCTGCCTTACCCCAGAGCAAGAAGTGGGGGTGCTGGGGCAAGATGGAAGCCACATTCCTTTTTTTTTCCTTTTTTGAGATTAACTCACTTTTTTATTATTTTATTTTATTTTTTGGCCTCACTGTGTGGCATGTAGGATCTTAGTTCCCCGACCAGGGATTGAACCCAGGCCCCAGCAGTGAAAGTGCCGAGTCCTAACCACTGGACTGCCAGGGAATTCCCTGAGATTAACTCACTATAAAAAAAACCACTTTTATAATATTTTTAAATTAGAAATAATTATGGATTCACAGAAGGCTGCAAAGAAATATACAGGGAAATCTCATGCATTCCTCCTTCCTCCATGTCCCTTCCCCCGAAGACAACATCTCAAGGAACTGACATTGGCACAATCCATAGAGCTCATTCAGACCTCACAGTTATACACACACTCATTTGTGTCAGTCTAATTTTGCAAGTGATATCCTATCACCTCTGCCTCACTCTATTCACTGGAAGAGAGTCACTATACCCAGCTCACTCTCAAGGGTAGGGGGTTACAGATGGGTTGGGATAGCAGGAAGTCGGTTCACTAGGTTTTTTGGAATTTTTGTTTTTTGGCCTCACTGTGTGGCTTGTGGGATCTTAGTTCCCTGACCAGAAATGGAACCCAGGCCCCCCTGCAGTGGAAGCACAGAGTCCTAAACACTGGACCACCAGGGAATTCCCACTAGGGGCCATTTTAGAGGCTGCCTACCACAGGTGTGCAATTTTCCTCCTGTGTTTTAGAAGTCTTATAGTTTTAGCTTTTGTGTTTAGGTCTTGATTCATTTGGAGTTAATTTTTGGCATTGGACTACAAGTTGGGGAAGAATATACATTAGATTTCTATATTTTATTAAAACTACCAGGTAGGATTCCAATATAATAACGATCAGAGTCTTGTCATTTTCATGCTGGTGAAACAAGGGATGTCTTAAATTTTCACATGATCTAATACATGCCCAATTTAAAAAAAAAAAAAGGCCAGTAACAAAGTATGAATTCTAAATTAGAGAAATAGAGCGGGCCTTTATAATTAAACCAATGGATCAAGAATAAACTCTATTAAAGAAGCAAATTGGAAATATTCCTTTTCTTGTCATGCCATTCCGGGCAGTGGGTTCTCCTTAAGAGAGCAGCTTCTGGGGAGGTTTGCTAGGGTGCAGCTCTCGCTGGCCTGCAGGGGAGTGGGATTCAGAACACCTGCAGAAGCCAGTCGTGCTCAGCAGAGTGGGAAAGAAACGCTAGACTTGCATGCTCAGGTACGAGGCTTTGAGTACACTTTGTAATCTTCCTCCTTCACAGGAGTATTATCCTGTGTGACTCCGCTGAGAGAAGGGTACACCGAACCCTTTCTGAGTTCAGTGAGGACCGTATTCGAACCTTCCAAATGATTTATTTCCATTCTGGCTTCCTTCCTTTGTCAACCTCTACTTTGCTTTTTCTTGCCGCTTGTTCTTAACTATTTCTTTTTATCTCTTTTTTTCTTCTGAGATTTAGCACCTTTATCCACTTTTTTTTTTTTTTTGCTGCTTTGGGTTTTCGTTGCTGCGTGCAGGCTTTCTCTAGTTGTGGCAAATGGGGGCTGCTCTTCGTTGCGGTGCTCGGGCTTCTCATTGCAGTGGCTTGTTGTGGAGCATGGGCTCTAGGCATGTATGCTTCAGTAGTTGCGGCACCTGGGCTCTAGAGTGCAGGCTCAGTAGTAGTGGCGCATGGCCTTAGTTGCTCTGCGGCATGTGAGGTCTTCCCGGACCAGGGCTCGAACCCATGTCCCCTGCATTGGCAGGTGGATTCTTAACCACTGCGCCACCAGGGAAGTCCCTATCCACTTCTATTTACAGTTTAAATGATGAGGATTATAATTTGAAGTTGTTGGCTTCGTTCCCTCGTTACTGGGCAGCAGGATTCCCCTCTGACTATTCTTGGAATGTTGTTGACTTTCCTCATTTTGAAGACAGCAGGGACCGTTTTGTAGAGCCTGTAATGGACCTGTGTTGGCTTCTCTGTATTTGTATTATGTTTTCCCAGTAGATCCTCTTTCCCTTTCTCTCTCCTTCCCTTGCCTTTGAGCCTTGCTAATCAGGTGTAGGTGATTTCCTATCAGACTCGAAGCTTTTGCAGAATTAAAGCCACAGAAGAGTGTTTCCTCCTCTGCGTGCTTCAAGGAGACAGAAGTGAAGGGCTTCCCAGGGGAAGCAGTCTTAGGAGACTTTGCAGCTGACCCTCCTTTGTACCGGTCCTGCTAGGAGGGACAGTGAAGCTAGACAGTCTCCTCTTTCTTCTCCTGTGTCTGGACCTTGATGTTCATGTCCCCATTTTTTTCTAGGCTCTTGCTCTTGCAGAACTCACAAGATCTCTCTTAAAGAAATTTGTAGTCAGAACTTTATGCTGTGTTTTTATTCAGGAAAGAAGCAGAAAGAGAAGAGTATTGTCTCCTGGGAATCCAGCCCTGGAGAAACGTGAGTCCAATTTATCTTCTGTTTTCATTGTCATTGTTGTATATTTATCAGTTAACAGTTTAATATTCACTGAATAAAAAAAAATTTTCTGCTGTAACCTATGTGGCATGCTTAAAAATCTCAGGTTCCCCGAGGAATAGCTGTTCTTTTTTATCATAAAGTATACTATAATGCATTGACCAGAAACCATAGTCCTAGTTACAGGAATGCTCTTTGACTCTCCTCTGATTCAGAAACTCTCAGACTCCATTGGGCATTGTTTCACTGCTTGGAGGGCCCCAAAAAGACTCACCCCTAAGACCAAAGCCACCCCAGGTGACGCCCATCTAAGCCCAGGAAGCTTTGCTCTGTCGGCTTCCTCAACCTCTGTACCAGCTTATATTTGTTCTTACACAGGTGAAGGTAAGAGGTCAATCCCAGCAAAAGGGGAAGTTGGTGAAGGTGATCTTAGATGCCTCTTGCAAGATACTTAGATGGAGAAGTTGGAAGAGAGTTTGGATGAGCAAGTTTTTCTCCTTTTATCTAAAACCAGACCTCCTAAGTTTGGCCATGAAGGAAAACTTGTTTTTATACTTTTGGAGCTGGGGGTGAGAAGGGGTTGTCAGCTGTGGCTTCTTTACCAATTGGCCCTCTGCTTCCCCAAGATGGACCTGCTTGAGGTCGGGTGGGCAGGAGTCCTGTCCTGAGACACAGAAGGCAGTGGTCCAGTGGTCGGGACCAGCCCTGGGAGCTGCCATGTCTAAGCACAGACCTTTCCACCAGGATTTCTTCCACCCCCGTCCTGTCCCCCTTCCTTGCAAGGGCCAGATGTGAGGGATCCAGAGTCCATTCTCCAGCAACGATTTTTCTAATGTACACAATTCACTTTGAAGCAACTGAACTTACTCAGCAGATTTCCCCTCTGTCCCCCGGAGCTATGAGAATTTTGACTTTGTATGAATCATGAGTCACTCCTGGTGGAGACAATGAAAAAAAGAGGGAACCAAAAGTGAATAAGGAGGCAGAGCATTTTACAGTGCGGGTTGGGAAGCGCTAAAGGAAGCTGAATTTGTTCTGCAGTCTAAGCAGGGGATTGAAACCCATGTAAGCTGAGGGGTGGAGGGCATATCCCCTGGCACGAGCATTTAGTGGGCAAAGTTAAGGTCATATAATCCAGCTCCATCTGCTAGGGAGGGCATGAAGAAAGAATCAGTCTTCCATGTAACTGCAATGTAATGTTTGTGTATGGCTGTTAGCATAACTGGCACCATCATGGACCCTCACAGTTTCTCCTGTCCTTCCGCTGACCCTACCCAGGACTGTACTGTCCCTTTTGTACTGTCACTTCTCTGTCATCAAGGGCTTTGTAGTTAATAGACATTGTTTAATAATCATTAGGACCAGGTAGCCTCTATGCTCTGTTAGTCCCCAAACAATGATGAAAACCCTCCCCTGCTGTATTCCCGGCACCCACGAGACTACTTACCCATTCATAAATCTTGGCTTGGGAGTGCACGCCCTCTTTCCAAGCACCTACTCCCAAGCACTATAAAATTGTCCCAATGGCCCCTTGGTGGTGGGAAGTGCAGCTGCGAATGCTTCTGGATTGTTATCCACCCAATCCAGATCCCACCCTCTGAGTAAGTTACCTATGATAAACTGATCCATTGATTATACAGAGCTGCCTGCCTCATTTTTCGGTCTCAAGATGCCTTCTCAGTTTGGTGGGCACTTTTCATTCCCTCTGTCCTCCAATAGTTTGTCTCAAAAATCCTGTCTTTGGAACCAAAATCTTTCTTTGGAACCACAGTGCAACCCAGGATGCAGGTGTCAGCAATTCTGAGTCGTAAATCAGGACTAATGTTCATCTGGGTCTGTGAAAATCAGTCCTCACTTTATTTGAGGAAATGTACATTTCCTTTCATATTTGAGGCTCATGGTCTGGTTGAAGCTATTGCTGATATCAGTGGTTGGAAAGAGGCTAAAGGTGCTGGCTTTTCAAATGTGAGCAATAATGATTTGTCTGATCATCCCAACAAGACTGGGAACCTCTTGAAGATGGTGCGCATTCTGCATTGCCCAGGACTTGTGCTAGGCACAGAGAGGCACTGTAGATTGGCTTCATCTTCTTACATCTTTGAGGCTTCGGGAGCCTGTCAGTCATTCTCAGGAGTCTTGCCCATTCTCTGTTATTTGTGTTGCCTCCTGTACATTCTTTTTTTAAAATTTTTAAATTTAATTTAATTTTTTATACAGCAGGTTCTTATTAGTCATCAATTTTTTTTTTTTTTTTTTGCGGTACGCAGGCCTCTCACTGTTGTGGCCTCTCCCGTTGCGGAGCACAGGCTCTGGACGCGCAGGCCCAGTGGCCATGGCTCAAGGGCCCAGCCACTCCGTGGCATGTGGAATCCTCCCAGACTGGGACACGAACCTGTGTCCCCTGCATCGGCAGGCGGACTCTCAACCACTGCACCACCAGGGAAGCCCCAGTCATCAATTTTATACACATCACTGTATACATATCAATCCCAATCACCCAGTTCATCACACCACCATCCCCATCCCCCCACGCTTTCCCCTCTTGGTGTCCATACGTTTGTTCTCTACATCTGTGTCTCAGTTTCTGCCCTGCAAACTGGTTCATCTGTACCATTTTTCTAGGTTCCACATACATGCATTAATATACGATATTTGTTTTTCTCTTTCTGACTTACTTCACTCTGTATGACAGTCTCTAGACTGTCACATCTCAACAAATGACCCAATTTCATTCCTTTTTATGGCTGAGTAATATTCCATTGTATATACGTACCACATCTTTTTATCCATTCATCTGTCGATGGGCATTTAGGTTACTTCCATGACCTGGCTATTGTAAATAGTGCTGTGGTGAATATTGGGGTGCATGTGTCTTTTTGAATTCTGGTTTTCTCTGGGTATATGCCCAGTAGTAGGATTGCTGGATCATATGGTAGTTCTATTTTTAGTTTTTTAAGGAACCTCCATACTGTTCTCCATAGTGGCTGTATCAATTTACATTTCCACCAACAGTGCAAGAGGGTTCCCTTTTCTCCACACAGTCTCCAGCATTTGTTTTTTGTAGATTTTCTGATGATGCCCATTCTAACTAGTGTGAGGTGATACCACACTGTAGTTTTGATTTACATTTCTCTAATAATTAGTGATGTTGAGCAGCTTTTCATGTGCTTTTTGGCCATCTGTATGTTCTCTTTGGAGACATGTCTATTTAGGTCTTCTGCCCATATTTGGATTGGGTTGTTTGTTTCTTTAATATTGAGCTGCATGAGGTGTTTATATATTTTGGAGATTAATCCTTTGTCCATTGATTTGTTTGCAAATATTTTCTCCCATTCTGAGGGTTATCTTTTCGTCTTGTTTATGGTTTCCTTTGCTATGCAAAAGCTTTTAAGTTTCATTAGGTCCCATTTGTTTATTTTTGTTTTTATTTCCATTACTCTAAGAGGTGGATCACAAAAGATCTTGCTGTGATTTATGTCAAAGAGTGTCTTTCCTATGTTTTCCTCTCAGAGTTTTAGTGTCCGGTCTTACATTTAGGTCTCTAATCCATTTTGAGTTTATTTTTGTGTATGGTGTTAGGGAGTGTTCTAATTTCCTTCTTTTACATGTAGCTCTCCAGTTTTCCCAGCACCACTTATTGAAGAGACTGTCTTTTCTCCATTGTATATCCTTGCCTCCTTTGTCATAGATTAGTTGACCATAGGTGTGTGGATTTATCTCTGGGCTTTCTATCTTGTTCCATTGATCTATGTTTCTGTTTTTGTGCCAGTACCAAAATGTCTTGATTACTGTAGCTTTGTAGTATAGTCTGAAGTCAGGGAGTCTGATTCCTCCAGCTCCGTTTTTTTCCCTCAAGACTGCTTTGGCTATTTGGGGTCTTTTGTGTTTCCATACAAATTTTAAGATTTTTTGTTCTAGTTCCGTAAAAAATGTCATTGGTAATTTGATAGGGATTGCATTGAATCTGTAGATTGCTTTGGGTAGTATAGTCATTTTCACAATATTGATTCTTCCAATCCAAGAACATGGTATATCTCTCCATCTGTTGGTATCATCTTTAATTTCTTTCATCAGTGTCTTATAGTTTTCTGCATACAGGTCTTTTGTCTTCCTAGGTAGGTTTATTCCTGGGTATTTTATTCTTTTTGTTGCAATGGTAAATGGGAGTATTTCCTTAATTTCTCTTTCAGATTTTTCATCATTAGTGTATAGGAATGCAAGAGATTTCTTGCATTAATTTTGTATCCTGCAACTTTACCAAATTCATTGATTAGCTCTAGTAGTTTTCTGGTGGCATTTTTAGGATTCTTTATGTATAGTATCATGTCATCTGCAAACAGTGACAGTTTTACTTCTTCTTTTCCAATTTGTATTCCTTTTATTTCTTTTTCTTCTCTGATTGCCGTGACTAGGACTTCCAAAACTATGTTGAATGATAGTGGCGAGAGTGGACATCCTTGACTTGTTCCTGATCTTAGAGGAAATTCTTTCAGTTTTTCACCATTGAGAATGATGTTTCCTGTCGGTTTGTCGTATATGACCTTTATTATGTTGAGGTAGGTTCCCTCTGTGCCCACTTTCTGGAGAGTTTTTATCATAAATGGATGTTGAATTTTGTCAAAGGTTTTTTCTGCATCTATTGAGTTGATCATATGATTTTTATTCTTCAATTTGTTAATATTGTGTATCACATTGATTGATTTGCGTATATTGAAGAATCCTTGCATTCCTGGGATAAATCCCACTTGATCATGGTGTATGATCTGTTTAACGTGTTGTTGGATTCAGTTTGCTAGTATTTTGTTGAGGATTTTTGCATCTATATTCATCAGTGATACTGGTCTGTAATTTTCTTTCTTTTTTTTTTTTTCTTTTTGCGGTATGCGGGCCTCTCACTGTTGTGGCCTCTCCCGTTCCGGAGCACAGGCTCCGGACGCGCAGGCTCAGTGGCCATGGCTCACGGGCTCAGCCGCTCTGCGGCATGTGGGATCCTCCCGGACTGGGGCACGAACCCACGTCCCCTGCATCAGCAGGTGAACTCTCAACCACTGTGCCACCAGGGAAGCCCTAATTTTCTTTTTTTGTAGTATCTTTGTCTGGTTTTGGTATCAGGGTGATGGTGGCCTCATAGAATGAGTTTGGGAGTGTTCCTCTGCAATTTTTTGGAAGAGTTTGAGAAGGATGGGTGTTAGCTCTTCTCTAAATGTTTGATAGAATTCATCTGTGAAGCCATCTGGTCCTGCACTTTTGTTTGTTGAAAGATTTTTAATCACAGTTTAGTTGTATTACTTGTGATTGGTCTGTTCATATTTTCTATTTCTTCCTGGTTCAGTCTTGGAAGGTTATACCTTTCTAAGAATTCGTCCATTTCTTCCAGGTTGTCCATTTTAGTGGCATAGAGTTGCTTGTAGTAGTCTCTTAGGATGCTTTGTATTTCTGCAGTGTCTGTTGTAACTTCTCCTTTTTCATTTGTAATTTTATTGATTTGAGTCCTCTCCCTATTTTTCTTGATGAGTCTGGCTAATGATTTATCAATCTTGTTTATCTTCTCAAAGAACCAGCTTTTAGTTTTATTGATCTTTGCTATTGTTTTCTTTGTTTCTATTTCATTTATTTCTGCTCTGATCTTTATGATTTCTTTCGTTCTGCTCACTTTGCATTTTGTTTGTTCTTCTTTCTCTAGTTCCTTTAGGTGTAAGGTTAGATTGTTTATTTGAGATTTTTCTTGTTTCTTGAGGTAGGCTTGTATAGCTATAAACTTCCCTCTTAGAACTGCTTTTGCCACATCCCATATGTTTTGGATCATCGTTTTTTCATTGTCATTTGTCTCTAGGTATTTTTTGATTTCCTCTTTGATTTCTTCAGTGATCTCTTGGTTATTTAGTAACATATTGTTTAGCCTCCATGTGTTTGTGTTTTTTACGTTTTTTTTCCCTGTAATTCATTTCTAATCTCATAGCGTTGTGGTCAGAAAAGATGCTTGATATGATTTCAATTTTCTTAAATTTTCTGAGGCTTAATTTGTGACCCAAGATGTGATCTATCCTGGAGAATGTTCCATGTACACTTGAGAAGAAAGTGTAATCTGCTGTTTTTGGATGGAGTGTCCTATAAATATCAATGAAATCTATCTGGTCTATTGTGTCATTTAAAGCTTCTGTTTCCTTATTTATTTTCATTTTGGATGATCTGTCCATTGGTGTAAGTGAGGTGTTAAATTCCCCCACTATTATTGTGTTACTGTTGATTTCCTCTTTTATAGCTGTTAGCAGTTGCCTTATGGATTGAGGTGCTCCTATGTTGGGTGCATATGTATTTATAATTGTTATATCTTCTTCTTGGATTGATCCCTTGATCATTATGTAGTGTCCTTCGTTGTCTCTTGTAACATTCTTTATTTTAAAGTCTGTTTTATCTGATATGAGTATTGCTACTCCAGCTTTCTTTTGATTTCCATTTGCATGGAATATCTTTTTCCATCTCCTCAGTTTCAGTCTGTATGTGTCCCTAGGTCTGAAGTGGGTCTCTTGTATACCGCATATATATGGGTCTTGTTTTTGTATCCATTCAGCAAGCCTGTGTCTTTTGGTTGGAGCATTTAATCCATTCACGTCTAAGGTAATTATTGATATGTATGTTCCTATGACCATTTTCTTAATTGTTTTGTTTTTGTAGGTCCTTTTCTTCTTTTGTGTTTCCCACTTAGAGAAGTTCCTTTAGCATTTGTTGTAGAACTGTTTTGGTGGTGCTGAATTCTCTTAGCTTTTGCTTGTCTGTAAAGCTTTTGATTTCTCCATCGAATCTGAATGAGATCCTTGCCGGGTAGAGTGATCTTGGTTGTAGTTTCTTCCCTTTCATCACTTTAAGTGTATCATGCCACTCCCTTCTGGCTTGTAGAGTTTCTGGGGAGAAATCAGCTGTTAACCTTATGGGAGTTCCCTTGTATGTTATTTGTTGTTTTTCCCTTGCTGCTTTCAATAATTTTCCTTTGTCTTTAATTTTTGCCAATTTGATTACTATGTGTCTTGGCGTGTTTCTCCTTCAGTTTATACTGTATGGAACTTGCTGCACTTCCTGGACTTGGGTGGCTATTTCCTTTCCCATGTTAGGGAAGTTTTTGACTATAATCTCTTCAAGTATTTTCTTGGGTCCTTTCTCTTCTCCTTCTGGGACCCCTATAATGTGAATGTTGTTGTGTTTAATGTTGTCCCAGAGGTCTCTTAGGCTGTCTTCCTTTCTTTTCATTCTTTTTTCTTTATTCTGTTCCACAGCAGTGAATTCCACCATTCTGTCTTCCAGGTCACTTATCCGTTCTTCTGCCTCAGTTATTCTGCTATTGATTCCTTCTAGTGTAGTTTTCATTTTACTTATTGTTCATCTCTGTTTGTCTGTTCTTTAATTCTTCTAGGTCTTTGTTAAACATTTCTTGCATCTTCTCGATCTTTGCCTCCATTCTTTTTCCAAGGTCCTGGATCATCTTCACTATCATTATTCTGAATTCTTTTTCTGGAAGGTTTTCTATCTCCACTTCATTTAGTTGTTTTTCTGGGGTTTTATCTTGATCCTTCATCTGGTACATAGCCCTCTGCCTTTTCATCTTGTCTCTCTGTGAATGTCGCCTCCTGTACATTCTTATAAGGTTCTTTAGCCTATTCCATTTGTCTCATTTTAGGTCCTCTAACATCATTTGTTTGTCTGTTGCTGGCTTTCTCTCCATTTACAAATGGCTCATTCTGCATGCTCAGTGGAACTGTGCTGCATTAAGCACTGCTTCTCTGCTGATAGACTTCTGTCTTCTAGGCTTTTATAGTGAGCCTGCTTAGCCATGTAATATTAGGTTAATTCCCTCTGGACCAGAGCCAGATGGGTGTTTCTGAGGCACAGAGAGTGGGATATGGAGCTCCTTGGGGTTCACTGGCTTGGTGGGAATTTGACAATTTATGAAACCTGTTTCTATCTGCTGGTCTTCCAAAGAATGGGCAGACTTTCTTCTTTCACTATTTCTCTAATAATTAGTGATGTTGAGAATCTTTTCACGTGCCTGTTGGCCATATGTATGTCTTCTTAGGGGACAGTCTGAATTCTTGCTGAAAGTCTTTGACATTTCCTGGGTCCATGTTACTTACTTTCTTCCTTCCTTCCTTCCTTCCTTCCTTCCTTCCTTCCTTCCTTCCTTCCTTCCTTCCTTCCTTCCTTCCTCCCTCCCTCCCTCCCTCCCTCCCTCCCTCCCTCCCTTTCTTTCTTTCTTTCACTGTGTTGGGTTTTCATTGATGCGCACGGGGTTTCTCTAGTTGCATAATTGCAGTGTGTGGGCTTCTCATTGTGGTGGCTTCTCTTGTTGTGGAGCATGGGTTCTAGGCATGTGGGCTCAGTAGTTGTGGCACACAGGCTTAGTTGCTTCCGTGGCATGTGGCATCTTCCCGGACCGGGGGTCAAACCCGTGTCCCCTGCATTGGCAGCCAGATTCTTAACACTGCGCCACCAGGGGAGTCCCCACGTTACGTTCTTAACAATGTCTAACCTTATTTAATTCTGCTTAATTTATCCACCTCTTTTATATTGTCTCTGTGCATTTGAGACCCAAGTTTCAGTTCTTTGGCCATCATTTAGGAGCTGTATGACCTTGGGTAAAGCATTTAACTTCCTTATACCTCTATTAGTTAATCTGTGAAATGGATGTATTAATATTGTTCCTGCAGAAAGGCATGGGACTAGCCCCAGATAATGGCTTTGAGTTTCCTTCCAACTTCAGAATATATGATATTGATTCTGTTTCTCTGTTATAGTCATCATTGCTTGTTAACGATTTTAATTTTAGGGTAATAGCACACTAAATTGGAATTGTTTTATTGAGAATAGTAATCTACTCGATTCTCTGTTCTCAGGAACTGCTTAGATTCAACTCTAATTCATGAAACATTTAATTTTAGCACCCACTGTGCTGGAAACAGAAAAATAATTCAGTCAAGGTCCGTACCCTGAAGGAACTCACATTCTAGGAAGGGAATGGGAGTGATTAATTAATTCTCTGAGGGGGTTATGAAGGAGCTAGTACAGGGAAAATAATTTAATCTGAACCTTAAAGAATAAATAGGGATTTTCCCATTAGACATGAGTAATTAGGTGATTTCAGGCGGAGGGAACAGCATCTGCAAAGGTACAGAGAACTAAAAAATCATGACATGTTTAAGGAACAAGAAGTCCTCTGTATTCCTTGAGCATAAGGTGTGGGTGTGTGTATGTGAGTGTATGTGGGGGGAGAAGAGCAATGGGGAATGGATTGGTGAAATAGGATTCAAATCATGAAGGGCATAAATGAATAACAGAGACATTTTGTTAATTTATATGCTAATGATGAGGAATGGATGAGCAAGGGCATCAGGAGGTCTGATGTGATTAACCTGATTTGATTCTTCAATCCTCAGCAGCCAAACCTGAACACAGGCAGACATAGCAGTATAGTTAAAATTTAAGTGCAAATGACTGTGTTAAAAAAGAAGTCTTTACCTTTAAAAAATACATACTGAAATATTTTTGTATGAAATGATGTGATTTGCTTTGAGATAAATCAGATTTATCTCAGAAGTGGAAGTGTGTGGGTGTGAGATTGCGATTTGTAATAAACATATATTTGGTCCTGTCCCATTTCTGGCACAGAGCTCCTAAAACCCTTGGAATTTCCTGTGATGAGAGGGATAAAGATGTCTCTTATGTTAATGAGGTGACTTTTGGACCCACCTAAGGATGGGGGCTGTTTGCCATGAGAGCCAACCATGTGATTAGAGGGTTGGAACTTTTGGTCCCACTGCCCTGACCTCTAGGGAGGGAAGAGAGGCTGGAGGCTGAGCTTAGTCACCAATGACCAATGATTTAATCAATTATGCCCTTGTAATGAGTCCTCCATAAAAACCAAAAAGGACGGGGTTCGAAGAACTTCTAGGTTGGTGAACACATGGAACTTTGGGGAGAACAGCATGCCTGGAGAGGGCGTGGAAGCTCCATGCCCCTTTCCACATACCTTGCCCTGTACATTTCTTTCATCTGCTGTTCCTGAGTTATATCCTTTTAGAATAAATCTAGTAAAGTTCTGTGAGTCACTCTAACAAATTAATCAAACCCAAGGAGGGGGTTGTTGGAACCTCCAGTCTATAGCCGGTCAGTCAGAAGCACAGGTGATAATCTGGACTTGTGACTGACATCTGAAATTGTGTGTGTGTGTGTGTGTGTGTGCGCGTGTGTGTGTATGTGTGTTGGGGGTGGAGTGGGGTCAGTCTTGTGGGACTGAACCCTTAACCTGTGGAATCTGATGCTTTTCCTATGGGTAGATAGTGTCGGAATTGAGTTGAAATGTAGGATACCCTGCTGGTGTCTGAGAATTGCTTGGTAGTGTGGGAGCCCTATCCCCTCAATGTTGGAATTGGGGTGCAGAACCTTTTATAGTGGGGTGGATGAAGCAAGATTTGCTATGATTGTTGAAGCAGGATGATAAATACATGGAGTTCATGTATTTGTACTTTCTATTTTTGTATGCATTTGAAATTTGCCACAATAAAAAGTTAAAAAAATGGTTAGTTGTGGGTATGTAATTCAAAATGTTATCATTTATTCATTCATTCAACCTTCAGAATTAATTGAGCATCTACTCAAAAGAGGTTCAAAACAATAGGTGTTTTGGAAAATTTTGGATCTTAGTATAAAGAGCTTGCAATCCAAGAGTGGAGGTGTTATGCACATAACTCAATTTAAGGTAAGTTGGAATATTATTAATTCCATATCTTAAAAAAACAGATCTACATAAAGTACTGTGGAAGTTCTGGGGAGAGATTTTTTTGCAGCTCAGGGGAATCAGGGAAGACTTGATACTGAAGATGGCATTTGAGCTTTATTCATCCACTTAATTCAACAGATATTATTGAGTCCTACTGTATGCCGAATACTGTTCTCAGTCTTAAGGATCCAGCAGTGAACAAAGCTGACAAAGATCCTACTCTTGTGAAATTTACATCCTAATGGGAACAGATAGACAACACGTAACAAACATAAGTTTTATCGTGTGTTAGAAGATGAGAGATGTTACAGAAAAAAGAAGTAGGGCATCGTGAGGGAGGTTAGTAATGTTGGGGGTAAGGTTGGGAGGGGGGTTACAATGGTAAACAGGGTGGTCAGGTTGACATTTGGGCAAACTCTTGCCAAGGGAATTGGCCAAGTGGATATTCGCGTGAAGAGCCTTCCCTCCGAGGGCACAGCTGGAGCAAAGGCCCTAAGTGGGGAGTCTGCCTGGTGTATTTGCAGAGCAGCAAGAGGACCAGCGAGGCTGGAGCAGAGTGAAGGAGGGGGAGACGAGTTGAAAATGAGGTCAGAGAAGTAACGGGGAGGGCATGGTGGTGGTGGTACCAGAGTTGGGGGGCAGACCTTCTAGGTAATCATAAGAACTTTGGTTTTTACTTTTAGTAAAATGAGGAGCCAGTGAAGGATTTTGAGCCAGAAGTGTAGCATGATTTGCTTATAGCTTACAGTGATTCTCTGGCTGTTATGTCGAGAGCAAATACTGGGGTGGGGACCTTTTAGGAGGCTTTTGGTATAATCTTGCCAAGAAACATTGGTGACTCAAGCTAGAACGATAGCAGTGGATGTGATGAGAAGTGGTCATATTTTAGTTAGAGCTTAAAGGCAGAACCAACAGCATTACCTGAAAGATTGGATGTGGGATTTGAGAGAAAGAGAAATGTCAAGGGTGACTAAAGAATGGAGTTGCCCTCAAGGGAGAGAAGGAAGGCTGCAAGAATGACAGTTTTCTGGGGGGAGGGAAGAGCGGCAGTTCAGTTTTGGACATGTTAAGTTTGGGATGTTTACCAAACATCTGAGTGGAAGTCAGGTAGGTAGTTGGAGTTTAGAGTTTGGGAGAGAAAACTGAGCTGCAGGTGTACATTTGGGAGTTACTGTCATAGAGACAGCATTTAAAGCCATGAGCCTAGATGAATTAATTCATCTAGGGAGTGAGTATAGGTAGAGAAGACCAGGGACGGACCATGGGCCATTTCAACATTAAGAGAACGGAAGAGAACCAACCAGCAAAGGAGCTTTTAGCCTCAAAGAGCCGATGATCTGTGAACCTGGGAAGTCAGTCCTCTAAGTTGAGGGGTGAGCTTGAACAAGAGCGTGATGCTGGGGGAAAAAACAGATTGTTGATAACCAGGAGCAGATGTGTTTAGTATTCATGTTTTTTAAGAATAGTTTTCTGTTGAATGGAGGCTTATTCACATTTAGGTTGATAATGTTAGTGCAGAGTTTAAGATTCCATTATCTAACTGGATTCATTAATTTACCCTCCCTTGCCTATTTTTATTGGGTCTCTAATGAAACTCACATTTCCTGTTTGGAGTACTCTCTTGTAAGGGGTCAAACAAGGATCAACAATTTTTTTTGGTAAAGGGCCAGATAGTAAATATCTCAGGCTTTGCAGGCTGTACAGTCTCTGATGCAGCTACTCAACTTGTCTGTTGTAGTGGGGAAGCTGCTACAGGCACATAAACGATGAACATGGCTGTGTTCCAATAACGCTTGATTTCAGACACTGAATTTTGAATTTTATGTAATTTTCATGTTTCACAAAATATTATTCTTCTATTTTTTCCCGCTACTTAAAAGGTAAAAAAGTCATTCTTTGTAGGCTGTACAAAGATAAGTGGCAGGCTGGATTTGGCCTACTGGCTGTAGTTTGCTGACCTCTGGCTTAAAAGATTTTTTTTTTTCCAGGTCCACTTTGAACCAGATCATTCTGCCAAATGCAATTTTTTTTTTTTTGGATTTATTTATTTATTTGTGGCTGTGTTGGGTCTTCGTTGCTGTGCGTGGGCTTTCTCTAGTTGTGGTGAGCAGGGGCTACTCTTTGTTGCAGTGCGTGGGCTTCTCATTGTCGTGGCTTCTCTTGTTGCAGAGCATGGGCTCTAGGAGTGCGGGCTTCAGTAGTTGTGGCACGTGGGCTCAGTAGTTGTGGCTTGCGGGCTCTAGAGCTCAGGCTCAGTAGTTGTGGCACATGGGCTTAGTTGCTCTGCGGCATGTGGGATCTTCCCAGGCCAGGGCTCGAACCCATGTCCCTTGCATTGACAGGCAGATTCTTAACCACTGCGCCACCAGGGAAGCCCCAAATGCACTGGTTTGAAATCAGTTACAAAGTGGGTTAGCCAGACTCTTTTGAGTCTATTTTCAGCCACTGTTCATGCTGATTTGCATTGTCCGTGTGGCGTTGTACATGACATATTAGTCTCTTTGATGGGTGAGTGGTCTGGGTGACCTCTAGGATCTAGTTCACGTCCATGATTCTAGTCCAGTGATTTTCTTAAAAAAAAAAAAAGAGAAAGAAAGAAATACTCAAAATTCTTTTGAAACTATCCTCCATAGCTTCTGCAGCACTGTGGTCTCCCAGAGTTTCTTCCCTTGACCTTTCCCTCTCATTTTCCTTCTCAGGCTCCTGACTTGAATGTCCCGTTCCTGCGCTCTGTCCTCAGGCCTCTTCTTTCTCCCTTTTTCCACTCTCCGTGGTGACTTCCATCAGGCTGTGACTTTAGTTACCACCTCTGCACCAGAGACTAACACGTGTGTATGTAGCTCTGACTTCTGAGGTGGAAAGCAAGGTTTCCCATTAGCTAGAAGTTAAAATCCAAACTCCTGAGCCCAGCCCACACTAACTCTCCGTGCACTGCCTGGCAACTGGACTGGGCTGTTGGGCAGCTTCCAGCACGTCATCCATCCTTCTGCTGCATCGTCTTTGCCCTTGCTCTTCCCTCTGCCAACATTACCCTCTCTCCTTGCTGCCGTCTCCCTCCCTGCTAATTCCCAGCACACCCCAAATTGATACCCTGCCCTTTGAGAACCCACTCAGAGGGCCACTTACTCTGCAACATTCAGCTTAATGCCTGTACTTCTTGGAAGCCCTGTTTCATAGACAAGGTTCAACGTTTCCTCTGTGTGCTCACGGTATCTTAAGCACATTTCCATTGTAGCCCTTGCCTTTATTGCTCTGTTAGGTCAAAAGTCCTTGAATATTGGTTGAACATCAAATATATTTATAAGTTGGTACATTCACTAGACAATGCTTGGGAGCAGAGTTTGGGTCCCGCTAATCTTTGTAACCCCAGAGCCTGCCATTTAGAAGATACTTAATTTGTGTTTAAAAAAAAAAAAAAAAAAAAGAATGATTCCATGAGGACATGCTTATATGGGCTACACTGACTTTGATACAAATTAAAATATATTGACAGTCGTAGGCAAAATTAGACCTTTTTATGACTATATTTTATGTCTTTAACTATATTTATCTTTTTCTGTTGTAGAAGGAAAATTCTTCCCAGGATGGTCTCCCATTCAGAGTTGAGGAAACTTTTCTGTTCAGCTGATGCAGTGTGCTTTGATGTTGACAGCACAGTCATCAGAGAAGAAGGAATTGATGAGCTGGCCAAATTCTGTGGAGTTGAGGATGCTGTGTCAGAAATGTAGGAACAGTATTTATTCACCTTACGAAATGATAAAGAATTGCAAAGGAAGAGTGACTTTTGGATGACATGCAGGACCAGAGCCCAGAGCCTGATCTTAGTCCCTGCCTATGAAACATAGGCACTAGGCTTTTTGCTCCATCACTGAGAGCTGAATTTGGTAGTGTACATCATCCAACCATCCCTTTATACAAATATTTATGGCAAAAAAATATATGGTTGCCTCTGACAAACAAATATGGATGACATACTCTTAGCTTGGTCAGGGGACTGATGACGATAAGTAACCAAAGAAGATGACCTGGGGGGTCTCCAGGGGTCCAGTGCTGTGTGGCCTTAGTGGTTTGTTAGAAAGCTAGTTACAGTTCAGAGTTTCTCCATGGATGCCTGGGTGAGAGTCCCTCCCTCCCTCCTGCCCTCCCTGTGTCACCTGCAGTCACTAGCTCATGGACCATTTCACGTTCAGCTTCCTTTGATGCAAGAGTACAGGGCCTTTGGTTTCTTTCTTGGTTTACAAACACTCACAGCTTCCAAGGCAGGTACCTGTGGATAGTATATGTGGTTTTCTTAGCTCACTGGATGGTGTATTTGTGGATCCAAAGGATAAAGGATTCTCTTTACTGATGTCTTTTGTGCCTTGGTCTAATTTGCTCTGCAAAATAGACTTAGGCTATTTTGGCTTCAAAATATTAATGTGATTCTCAAGCAAACCTTCAGTGGTTTATCCCAGGCCTCACTCACTCCCATGGCCATGCACCACGTCTGTTGTATGGTGGGGCACCTTCCTCATGCGTGGACCTTGTGAGGAGTGGGGGAGAGTAGGCGTGTAAACTTCGAAGACAGCACTTAGCTGGCCTGATTTTTGGGTCTTCCTCCTAGGACACGGCGAGCCATGGGCGGGGCAGTGCCTTTCAAGGCTGCCCTCACAGAGCGCTTAGCTCTGATCCAGCCCTCTAGGGAACAGGTGCAAAGGCTTATAGCAGAGCACCCACCACACCTGACCCCCGGCATAAGGTAAGGGGCTCCCCAGTCTGGGTACACTGTCTCCCTATCAGCACCTGCATTTGGGGGCATGTCCTCCTGAGGGTATCTCACCATTACTTTAGAGCTCCCTTCTTTGTGGTTCCTTCGGTACTTGTATATGGTCTTGTCTGCTAGTTGTTCCTGCCCACGTCTGCCCTCCCTCTCTCCCCACGGAGAGCCTAAGCCTCCTCTTCTTCTTGTGTTTCTGGGTCCATGGGCAGAATAGAGTTGTGGAATGGTTTCCTAAAGCAGTTAAGCCCCACCCACTAATTTCTAAGTGCTTTTAGAAAAACATATATAAAACATTAATTCATTAGGCGGTATACCTTGTCTGATGTACCTTGGGCAAATGCATTTGGAGAAAAAATATATTTGAGTTTCCTTTTCATGTTTTCTCTTTTATATTAATCAGCATTTGGTATTTTATATGTTTTTTTGTTTTTATTCTTTCAGGGAGCTAGTAAGTCGCCTACAAGAGCGAAATGTTCAGGTTTTTCTAATATCTGGAGGCTTTAGGAGCATTGTGGAGCATGTTGCTTCAAAGCTCAACATCCCATCAACCAATGTATTTGCCAACAGGCTGAAATTCTACTTTAATGGTAAGTCTTTAATAGTAACATTTTCTCCTTCTTATCAGTTTTAGTATTCAACATCCTAGGTAATGTCTGTTGGAATGCAACTCAAGCAAGGTGGAATCAGAGTTAAATGTTGAGGTAAAGGATTCTCTTTACTGATGTCTTTTGCACCTTGGTATCGTTTGCCCTGCAAAATAGACTTAGGTCATCATCTCTCCTACCTTCAGTATCGATATAATCATCTATCTGTATATAAATGTCTGTACTGAGTAAAATGTTAGTTCTTATGTAACCCTCGTGACTTATTTTGTTATGCATCATATTTCAGTTCTATGAAAGCTCTCATGTATCTGAATCAATTTAGACTCAGGAAGGAGAGTTAATTTGTGAGCAAGTCGCTGCACTTTAGCTGCCTTTGGAGGCACCTCCTGGCCCCTCTCTGGACCATCACAGAACCACAGCTGTAGTTTTCTGTCATCTCAAGATGTCTCCAGTTATGTCAAGGGGTGGCTGACATTCTTAACACCAAATAATATTAATTAAAAATAAATTACATGTGTTAATAGAACACTTTTTAAGGGTCTATAGATAGAAATCATTAAAAAAAAGAAGTAGAGAATAAGTGTGGTAATTACTGTAAGAATAGAAATAATCCATCAAATATAAATAGGAATCTCCTCTTAGATGAAATTGTATATCAACATGTTTTAAATTAATATATTACTATTTCATGGTGTTCTGCCACCTCAACAAGTTTTGACAATTATGACACTGGAAGCTTAGAGGATAAAGTTAATTTACCCCAAGATGTTTATCATCTAAAGGAGTAACCTTGACAAGAGGTGTTTGTAATTTAAAAGCAAAACTTGTTCATTCTGAGGAATAAGTGTGAAAGTCCAGGCTGTGTCACTTTACTGAAGGCTGTTTTTAGCTTTGTGAGTGATAGGAAGGTGAGGCTATCATCTGTGCAAAAGGCTGGCCCTACTGATACAATCCTGTGGATCTTTAACACTGTTTTAATGGCTCTTTTAAGGTGAATATGCAGGTTTTGATGAGATGCAGCCAACAGCCGAATCTGGTGGGAAAGGAAAAGTTATTAAACTTTTAAAGGAAAAATTTCATTTTAAGAAAGTAGTCATGATTGGAGATGGAGCCACAGACATGGAAGCCTGTCCTCCTGCTGTATGTATTAAGTGTACTAATTGTTTTGCATTTGTATTTTTACTGTTGACAGCTGACTTAGAACTCAGTACAATTTGTGAGAGTTAAACAAAAACCTGTATCAGCCTGAAATAAAAAACCAAGATAAATAAAACAAATTCAATCTCAATATATTAATTGACTTTTTGCAAACCCAAGGAGGGTTGCAAATAAGGAACTTAAAAACCTTTTAAAACTTTCAAAGACCCCTGTCCCTGCAGGATGGCTGCCACCTCTTAGCCCGAGTATGTGCTCAACAAGGTTTGGCTTCATTTCCACAAATAATGCAGCTCTTATTACTATAACCGAAATTGTAATGTTTTATATTTGATAAACTATTTCCTCATACGTTATCTCATTTAATCCTCATAACAGCCCTGTGAGGTAAGAGTATTATCTTCTCCTTTTTACTGATCAGAGAACTGAGGCTCAGGGAGGTTTGAGACCACACCCATATTAAGGCATTTTATTCCTCTGAATTAACATTGTTTTCTGAGACTAGCAGGAAACAAATGCTATATAGCCCATATCTTAAGTTAAGCCAATATCTTAATTTATCACATGTCCCTTTCATGTAGGACTTTGACTATATTGTCTTGTTCTAACTTAAGAAAAACTGAACCAAAAATATAGTGGTGAACGTTTTACTACCTAGTTTCCTGAGATCTAAAAATAGCATCTTTCTCTGTCAATGATTAAGCATTCGTGGTTAAAGAATCTTTTGGGATCCTTCTAACACTACTTGAGTCAGTTCGAGATAACACGTTCTTAGATGATTTATAGCCGATGTTGGGGTCGACTAAGTAGTGAACGCCGGGCTAGTTGAATAGCAAGGCATAAAATGCAGGGTTCTCTCAGGGGGCCCCCGATCCCGGTGTCCAGAAAGAGCAAAATTACAAATTCCAGATGACCTACCAGTCAGAAAATGATATAGCCTGACTGAACCAAGAGAAAGTGGTGTGCATGCAGGTGTGTAGCCCTGGAAGGTGGTCAGAGGAATCTGTGCCCTAAAGGACGGTTAGCAGCCTCCATGTGGAGGCCTGGCAGGACTTGGCGGGGTGTGTGTGTGTGTGGAATTTCTAGAGGGAGGGGAAGCAGCAGAGCACAGTAAGGATGTACTAGCATGGTCCTAGGCACAAGTGAGCTTTCTCTTCAGCAAGAGAAGAAGACCCCACATACCAGGCACTCTGGTGTTACCTTTGGGTCCTGGGAAGCCCTGGAAGGCTTCTGGACCGAGAAGGAACAAGTCAGTGTGTTAGGACAGCTGAGCTGGTGCTGGCATGCAGAAAGGGCTGCAGCAGAGGCAGGGAGCTCAGTTAGGAGGAGGCTAAATTTAACTAGAAGGGAAGTATCTAGTTATTCCCTGCCCCCCCCGCCCGCCCTTGTATGAAAATAAAAATGAAGACAAAGGTCAAGTAAGAATTTTGTACTTCTAAATTAGTGTATATTGTGTCTGTAGCCTGGCAGAAAAAGAGAAAATACCATTTAAAAAGATCATTGACTAAAAGAAGGTATCACTGAGCAGAAATTAATGAAACAATGTAACTTTAAATAATTCTACCAGTGAAAAGTGGAATGCTGCTAACACACTCTGGGGTTGTCATCTCCTTCAGCCCAGAATAACATGCCCTCCTGGGAGGGAGGTCCCTCAGTTTCACCCAGGATGCCAGCCGGGAGATACCTGCTCTGGTCCTGATTCCAGGCCTCGGGCATTTCCACGGCACCACAGGCTTCTCTTTGATCTTCTTTCTCTGAAATTGTCTGGCCTGGACGTGATTGCCACCTAGTTTAGAACTCAGATGTTTACCACCTGGTGTGGTTTTAGTTTTGTAAGCAATTGTCTTGGTTTTAAGAGGGCTTCAGTTCTCCTGAAGCCCACAATGTCCAGCTGAATGCATCTGCAGCAGTGGTGGTCAGACTCATTCATTCTCAGGGCAGGAGGAGGGGAGGCTCCTGGGGAGCTGGGGAGGGAGGTGCCCCAGGTGAGGCTGGGCTCACCTCTCTTTGCACAGAGTTTATTCTTTTAAACAACACTTACTGCCCTAGGCTGCTGCTGTATCTTTGTCTCTCTCTTTTAAACTATTTCTCTTTTGTTCTCTTCTTAGGATGTTTTCATTGGATTTGGAGGAAATGTGATCAGGCAACAAGTAAAGGACAACTCGGAATGGTACATCACTGATTTTGTAGAGCTTTTGGGAGAACTGGAAGAATAAGATCAGTTTTTATACAGTTCATAACAACTTCAGGTTAATTTTTAAAAGTTATACAGTTTGATACTGTTTGCTTCCAATTGAATATTAGGACTTAATATATAAATTTAGTACTGATTATCTGTACTTCCAAGTAAACTATAGTTAGGGCTCATAGAACATTGTGGTTCTTTTTTTTTTTTTTTTTAACTGTAGTTCCAGTATTATTATGACCATTTAATTACCTGGAGAGTTTTATAATTTGAATTCTTTATGTATTTTCCTAGCTATATTTTATTTGAAGGCTTTTGAAGGTGGATAGTAAATTAAACACCTTCATTATTGGAAATATGGATTAGGCAGCTTTAAGTGAAATTGGTTTTCCCTTTATATATAAATAAAAGTTTATCCACATATCAGAACAGATTTGTAGAATTTTTTTTTTTTTTCTTTTGAGCCACACCACGCAGCTTGTGGGATCTTAGTTCCCCGACCAGGGATTGAACTCAGGTACTCAGCAGTGAAAGCACTGAGTCCTAACCCACTGGACTGCCAGAAAATTCCCGATTTGTAGAATTTTTAATTCTGCCTATCATGTATTTCAGTATCCAGTAATTCAAGTATTTAAGTGTTTGAGTAGAAACGACCTCCGGGCAAGGAACCAAGGAGTCGAGACCCTCCTGAGCACAGGGCAGAGTGCTTGTCACAGTGAATCCACCACTCAGCCCCCGCCACTGAGGGAAACGCTGGGCCAGAGGGATGGAAGTGCTTTTACTACCTCTTGGTATTTGTCATATAGGGAACGTTGCAAAGATTTTTTTAGAAAGATAACCATGGCGCCTTAAACAAAAGTACGGACCTTAAAAAATGGATATTTGATAATCACATGAACTAGGAGAACTGAAAACAAGTTTTACTCATCCCAAATGAAGATCAGTGTTTGCCCTTAAATGGATTAAGAAATAACTCCTCAGAACATATATGAACCATTTCTTTCTTACAGAGGTCTTGGGAGGACCTGAAAGCCCAGGTTCATGTTTATTCTGAGTAGCGCCTTGAAAGGGACATTTCAGAACATGCTTTGAAAGTAGGAGATTATATTCTCTCCCTGGTGGGAAAGCAGGGCGGAAGACAGAGACACAGGTTTAGGAAGAGGCAGGCCATGAGTGGATACTATTGGATAATTAAGTAGAAAAGGCCGGAAGGGTTTAACATTGGGAGTTATTTGAAAAATTTATAATTTAACTAAATAATCAAATTTGGCCAAATTGTCAGATAATTATTTAGCCAAATAATCAAATCAGATGAATCAAGCTTCCTTCCAGACCAGTTTCTGTAGGAGAGCCATGAAATGAGTTTGGCAACCTTTAACCGAGGCCCCAGACAGCAAGGCAGTTGTTTCATAATTGTGAGTGCTCGCTGGCAGCTCTCTTCGAAGCTGTTTGCGGTGTTGGCACTCTCAGAGGTGCAAGGGGGCAGGGGCAGGGCCAGGCCTGCCAGGCCTGTGAAGGGTGCTTCAGCCTCTGCTACCACCCTGTGCATAAGCTGGAGCAAGCCGGGTGGGCAGGTTAACTTCTCTGAGCTTGTTTCCTGTCTGTTAAAAATAGGGCAGTGATATCTGACCTCAGGGCTATGAGAATCACATGAGGAACGTGTGAAAACATCTTGGAAAATGTGAAAATAGGCAGTGTGACTTGTGGTCAGATCACTCCCCAAGTTTTCTGAACCTGATCATAAAGATTCTGAGGGTCATAGAGGCAAAAGCCACCATGCTGTGCCGTCCGTTCTAACTGCCAGGCCTTCAGAGCCTGCCCTCCACTGGGCAGCAGCCTGAACAGGGCGGGTGCGTGCTGAATTTGGCTCAGAGGAGTCTGATCTGCTGAGGAATCATGATACCCACAGAGAACCTTTTATACCGATTATACAGCCCCTCCTCTGGCCCCCAGGCTGCCCAGCTTCACAAGCTGCACAGAAGCAGCAGGCACAGTCCGTTCTTTGTTGTGTCAGAGGGCGAGTTTGAAATGTCCCAAGAACTGTGCTAACCTCTTGCATGCTTTTCTAATTCTGGGCTCACTGGAAACAGCGACCGAAAGGCTCTCCCAGGAGTTATGTATATGGTGACACCAGGACAGGATTCAGAAACCAGTGGCAGTGTTATGTGGCTTCCTACCCTTGTGACACCCACCATTTTTCATTCTGATTATGAGCATTGGGTTATGTAAAAAGAAAAAAATTGAGAATTGGGTTCTCGCTCTCTCTTCCAGTGGAGACAAGTGTTTCTCCATGACATCTAGGGAGGCCCACCTGGCTGCCATTCCCCAGAGCAGGGGACAGCATTCTAGACCTGGGGCAGGAGTGTAGCAAGAGATTCCAGAGATTGAAGTAGTCGGCCTCAGTAAGTGATGGCACGGCATGGTGGCTTTTGCCTCTATGACCCTCAGAATCTTTATGATCAGGTTCAGAAAACTTGGGGAGTGATCTGACCATAAGTCACACTGCTTATTTTCACATTTTCCAAGGTGTTTTCACATGGTCCTCATGTGATTCTCATAGCCCTGAGGTCAGATATCACTGCCCTATTTTTAACAGACAGGAAGCAAGCTCAGAGAAGTTAATGACTGCTACAAGGTCACATTCAGAGCTGGAACCCAGGCCAGTGATTTCCACAGCATTCCTGATCTTATGCATTACTAGAGTGTTAACAATTTACTGGGGCTGAGAGAATCCACCCTGAACTGTGATCACAAGTGTTAACATATATTAATACAGTAGATAAAATTTTACTTCCTGCGATGGAAGACCTGTTTTGCAAAAAATACAAGTGGTTTCATTTTTTTTAAAATTTATTTATCTATTTATTTTCGGCTGCATTGGGTCTTGGTTGCTGTGCACGGGCTTTCTCTAGTTGCGGTGAGTAGGGGCTACTCTTTGTTGCGGTGCATGGGCTTCTCATTGTGGTGGCTTTTCTTGTTGCGGAGCACAGGCTCTAGGCATGCAGGCTTCAGTAGTTGTGGCACGTGGGCTCAGTAGTTGTGGCTCACGGGCTCTAGAGCACAGGCTCAGTAGTTGTGGCGCACAGGCTTAGTTGCTCCATGGCATGTGGGATCTTCCCTGACGAAGGCTCGAACCTGTGTTCCCTGCACTGGCAGGCAGATTCTCAACCACTGCGCCACCAGGGAAGCCCCAGTGGTTTCATTTTTAACGGTTAACTGAACTCTGGAAAAAGTACTAGTTTTAGTACTAGTTAACAGAGGACTCTTCAGTACTTTGCTTATCACAGTTTCCAACTCTGAGCATATTTCTGTATATGTTTATTGTCTTCCTTTTAAATTGTTTTTATGGAGCTTATCTAGGCAGAGTGTATTTCTAAGGATTTCTAGAATATGAAAATAGTAGGAATAAAGGCACGGCAGTATCTGCTTTCTGAGAGTCCCATGTATCTTCCAATTAGAACTGACAGTCTCTATAAAGATTTTTTTTTTTTCTTTTTTGCCAAACAGCATCTGGGATCTTAGTTTCCCCGACCAGGTATCGAACCCGCGCCCCCTGCAGTGGAAGCTTGGAGTCTTAACCACTGGACCACCAGGGAATTCCCAGAACTGACAGTCTCTATACTTTCCTTTTCCCTTCCTTCCCTTTCTCCCTCTCTTCCTTCTGTCGACTCATCAAGCATATTACTGAACATCTACCATGTCTCAGCCAGAAACTGAGAGTATAAATTTAATAAGAAATTTAAAAGTTTAATGTAGAACTGAAGAAAAGGATATTTCACAGGCAGCTGTGAGAATAAGGGAAAAGAAGCAGATTCTGTCAAGTGCTAGTTGGGAGGAGAGCAAAGTGTGGTTCCAAGAGGGCTTTTAAAAAGTAGTAGGGATCGGTTTCTCTAGTGGTGCAGTGGTTGAGAATCCACCTGCCAATGCAGGGGACACGGGTTCCAGCCCTGGTCCTGGAAGATCCCACATGTCGTGGAGCATCTAAGCCCGTGCGCCACAACTAGTGAGCCTGCGCTCTAGAACCCGTGAGCCACAACTACTGAAGCCTGTGCACCTAGAGCCTGTGCTCCACAACAAGAGAAGCCACCGCAATGAGAAGCCTGCTTACCACAACTAGAGAAAGCCCGTGCACAGCAATGAAGACCCAACACAGCCAAATATAAAATAAATAAATTTTTTAAAAAAGTAGTAGGGATGATATCACATGAACTATAATTAAAAATTAGTTGGCTTATATAAGTAATAATCACCAGACTTATACCCAATGAATGGAAAGTGAGTTTGGAAGTTTTGAATATTGCCAGGGAAAATTAATAGTTGGACAAATTAATATAATTTGTTCTATTCTGGGGGTTTAATAAAAGAATTTGACAAATTGGGCAGGAATTGCTAAAATAAAGTGTTAATTTGATAAATTAGCTTATTAATAGAATGTTCCTGTCAAAAGTCACCAAGTGACCACTGTGTTGCTAAATTAATGATCCGTTGTCAGCCTTCATCCAACCCAGCCTCGCAGTAGCATTCGACACAAGTGATCTCATCCTTGATGGACTTTCTTCACTTGGCTTTCATAATATCCCACTTCCTTGAGTTTCTTCCTGTTTCCCTGGTGGTGTCTCACTCTCCCTTCCTGGTTCATCCTCACCTTGGTCTCCTCTTCTCTGTCTACATTCACTTCCCACTGACTTTATTTTTATTTTTTAAAAATTTGTTTGTTTTTATTTTTGGCTGCGTTGGGTCTTTGTTGCTGCACGCGGGCTTTTCTCTAGTTGCAGAGAGCGGGGGCTACTCTTCGTTGCGGTGCGTGGGCTTCCCATTGCAGTGGCTTCTCTTGTTGCAGAGCACGGGCTCTAGGCCTGTGGGCTTCAGTGGTTGTGGCTCGCAGGCTCTAGAGCGCAGGTTCAGTAGTTGTGGCACACGGGCTTAGTTGCTCCGCGGCATGTGGGATCCTCCCGGACCAGAGCACGAACCTGTGTCTCCTGCATTGGCAGGTGGACTCCCAACCACTGCGCCACTAGGGAGGCCCAGCTCCTTCAATTTTAAATCTCAGCTTTTCAGCAAGGCCAACTCTAATCAAATGTATATAATATTACGTACTGCCCCTCCCAACCCCCCCTCAGATTCCTGATCTCCATTACCCATTCTACCTTCTTCCACTACAGCAATTATCAACTTCTACCATACCATGTAAGTTACAGGGTTTTTTATTTTAATTGCCAGTCTCCTCTCACTGGACTGTAAGCTTCTCAAGGGCAGGAGTCATGTTTTGTTCATATTATTCCAAGTGCCTGGTGCTTGGCACATAACAGAAGCTCAACGTTTGTTGAGTTGAATGAAGACTAAAGCCCAGTGTGGGGCTTTTTTGCTGCCTTGTGAAACCCAGTGACTTAATTAGGACAGAAATTCCTCAGGACTCTAGAGGAGGGTGTATTCTGAAAGAACTATTTTATTTTTTCACTATATGAGCTGATTTTATATTTTATTTTTTAAAATTTATTTATTTTATGTATTTATTTTTGGCTGCATTGGGTCTTTGTTGCTGCGTGCAGGCTTTCTCTAGTTGTGGCGAGTGGGGGCTACTCTTCGTTGCAGTGCACGGGCTTCTCATTGCGGTGGCTTCTGTTGCAGAGCACAGGCTCTAGGCACGCGGGCTTCAGTAGTTGTGGCGCATGGGCTCAATAGTTGTGGTTCGCGGACTCTAGAGCGCAGCCTCAGTAGTTGTGGCGCACCGACTTAGCTGCTCCGAGGCATGTGGGATCCTCCCAGACCAGGGATCGAACCCGTGTCCCCCTCATTGCCAGGCAGATTCTCACCCGCTGCGCCACCAGGGGAGTCCCGAACTCTGTTTTAGAGTCGGTTTATTGCTCTACGCTTTTCTTTTTTTAAAAAAATATTTATTTAATTTATTTATTTTTATTATTTTTGGCTGCGTCGGGTCTTAGTTGTGGCACGCGGGCTCTCTAGTTGAGGCACGTGACCTTAGTTGCCCTGCAGCATGTGGGATCTTAGTTCCCTGACCAGGGATCGAACCCCCGTCCCCTGCATCGGAAGGTGGATTCTCTACCACTGGACCACCAGGGAAGTCCCCTCTATGCTTTTCTGAACAGAAAGCAAGACAGAAAGAGAGGAGTGGACTATTTCTAAAAGAAAATATCATCCTTTCATATTCTGTTTGGCACCTGGACGCTCTGGTCCTCACCAGATATTGAATGGCCCATGGACAGGGAGTCAGGTGGATGAGGCAGTTTGGGGAAGCTCTTGAGCCCAGTGTGATGGTTAATTTTATGTGTCAACTTGACTGGCCTAAGGGATGCTCAGATGGTAAAACCTTATTTCTGGGTGTGTCTGTGAGGGTTTTCCTGGAAGAGATTAGCATGTGATTCAATAGACTGGGTAAAGCGCATTACCCTCCCCAATGTGGGTGGACATCACCCCATCCGTCAGGGACATGAATGGAACAAAAAGGTGAAGGAAGGGCAAATTCACTCTCTTTTTGAGGTAGGATGCCCACCTTTTGCTCTGATACTGGAGCTTCTGGTTCTTGGGCCTTTGACCTCGGGCTGGGAGTTACACCATCAGTTCCCCCTGATTCTCAGGCCTTTGGACTTGGACAGAATCTTACCATTGGGTTTCTTGGTTCTCCAGCTGGCAGACAACAGACTATGGGACTTCTTGGCTTCCAGAATGGCATGAGCCAATTCCTATAATAAATCTCCTCTTAAATATATCTTTAAAAAAAATTTATTGAAGTGTAGTTGATTTACAATGTTGTAATTTCTTCTGTACAGCAGAGTGACTCAGTTATACATATATATATATTTTCATATTCTTTTCATTATGTTTTGTCACAGGATGTTGAATATAGTTCCCTGTGCTACACAATAGGTCCTGGTTGTTTATCCATCCTATATATAATAGTTTGCCTCTGCTAATCCCAAACTCCCAGTCCTTCCTTCCTCACCCCCCCAAATATATCTATATCTAGATATCCTATTGGTTCTGTTTCTCTGGACCCGAATACACCAGTGTATCATAGAAGATTCCTGACCTCTGCAGGGCTTGTTTCATTTACAAGTCCACGCAATTTTGTAAGTGAAAATTCCCTGTCCCCAGCAATTTTTTTTCAGTTCTGAATAGCTAGATTACCTTTACTAGTAATAGTAATTCTACCATTTTTCTTTAAGTAATTTAGAAAGCAGTTTCATATAGTTTTCATTCACATGCTACAGACATGCTCAGAGCATCTAATCAGTAGAGTAGCTGGTGCTAAACTGCAGGTTTTCTGTGCCAGAGCTTGCTATACCCTCTCTCTCCCACTGCTTCCTGTGCCACCATGAAGAGCCAGTTACAGAAATTCAGAGCTGAAGGGACCTTAAAGGCTATTGGATTCAACCTCCCCATTTTATAGGTTAAGGAACTCAACACCCAGGAGGGTAAGTACCCCCTCAAGGAGCACAGCCTGTTCTTCCACTGGCAGCCCCAGCCCCCAAACATCAGGCCATCATGCGCTGGTACCCAAACACCCATTCCTCATAACACCTACCAAGTGGCCATAAGGAGCGGCCGATGAGCCTATTTAATATTTTACTCTGTAGATGCACATATACCCATTGAACTGGGACAAGCTACCTTTCAAGAGTGACAGAGTCATTCTCAGCACCAGTCATTAAAAAAAGATTGCAAACATGTAATATGTGAAAATTAAGAGGATTTTATTGAATTTTATATGTTCTTGGAGAAAACCATTCGCATGTAAAAGCTTGACATTTGGTATGAGATTTTTATTCACACTTTAACATAAATTCTTTGATCTGGGGGTCAGACATAATTTTTCATTTCAACAGGACTTTCACATGATTACAGTCACAAAATTGGCACACTATATTAAAAAACTAAATCAGAGCTAGACGAAGTATGCAGCTTTATGCCAATTTAAATCTCAACATGCACCACCCCTCATACATGATCTTGGAAAAATCGTCTGTGAGCTTACTAAAATATTAACCAGAGAATGTCTGAGGTCACAGATGATTGTTTACAAAATAAAACCTCTTTTCCTAGTGCTACTCGTTTTGTTATAGAAAAATATTACAAATAAAAATTAGTGCTATTCAAGGTGTTCATTTCAAAGTCACATATGATACAGAGGTTCAAGCCATTTTTTCCTCTCATATAAAGATATCATGACACACAATGTGGAGACTGAATTACCGATCAACCACTTCCAACTCAGTAATGATACACTGTTTATTATGCTGACATTAAAAATGAGAGTGAAGTAAAACATTTGCAGGTATTGGGTACACTTATAATTTGTTCCTAGTCTGAGACTCAGAAAAATGCTACAGAAACATGACAAAATTTATATTTCTTCCTGATACAAGAAATTTGTCTAAAAATCTGTAATTATAAAACAGATTTGCTTTTTATAAAGAAATGGCTAACTTTTTTCCATGGTTGGATTCTTATTTGGAGACGATTCCAATTTTAATTTGGGCCCTCTTTTCCTGGAGGGTGGGGAGAGGTGGCCCGGTATTGTAAGGTATATTCGACAAATACAGGGATGTTTCAGAGGACTACAGAGCACTGCTACAATCAGCCAAACTGTAATAGTTCACTTTCTTGTGATTTTGTAAATTTTAAAGAAAAGAGGTCTCTTACAAGCTATATACAGCAGTTTACACTTCAGTGTTTCTTTTTCACTTGATATACAGTTCAAATTAATTTATGACAAGTACTTGTCACATAAATTTATGTAGGCACATCAAAATTCTGTAGCTTTACTGGAGGGGTGAAGTCTTCTGTGGGATCATGATTCTGGATTCCATTTCCTGAATAAGTGGGACTGAAAACAAAGATCAAGATTACTAGGCTCGTTCTTTTCTAAACAGACTGCAGTAAATATACATTAACAAATAGGTTGCTAAGCATATTCAGAAGACATGCTGCTTGAAATCAGAATAGAGTACTGGAATATTTAGGATTGATCTCAGGGGAAGAAATACACAAGCTAATGACACATCAGCTGACACCCTATAAGATGATATTAAAACATTCTGTCGGAAATGTGTTTCATTTGTAGGAAATTAGGAAAGTCCATATTGTGAGAAAAATGGTGCTTTCTCAGAAGGTTCTTTCAACTGAATTAAAATTTATATAACATCAAATAATTTGACTGTATCCTGTATAAAGGAACAAATACACTGTACTTGTAGAACTGTCAGTGCTAAGTAAAACACATCTTTGGGAACTTATGGAAATGTAAGAATAAACAGCAAACCCATATATAGTTATATGATTTTTTTGAATTAAAAGACAAGATAATAGTTATTTTCCAGAACAAATTACTCTTTGATCTTCCTGGTAGAATATGGGCTTAAATGTACCTGACGTGCAACATAGGTGGTACCATTCAGCCTGGTTGTTTTCTTCTAAAAATCAAGCAACTAGGATTTCATAGTGTGTGTGTGTGTGTGTGTGTGTGTGTAGGTATACATACATGTATAGGTGTACACATATGTACACATGCATACACATGTACATATGGAAAGTCTAAATACCAAATTAATTTTCAAAATTACTTTTTAATTGCTGTATTAAATTGTAATGCTTTGGGGAATGGACAATTTTGATGAGAAAGGAAAAGCTTAGAAAAAAATTTATTTGTATAATAAATTTTCAGAGAATACAGAAATGCACAAAAAGGGTAATGATGTAAAATTTACAACACATGAAGATCTGAGAACTGTACCAGACGACATATATACTTGAAAGAGTGAATATTCTCTATTGAAAAAATGTCCTATAACTGTCGAAGAAAAATATGACTATTTCTCCATTCCCTCAACCTTACAATTCACGATCCTAGAGCAACGTACTATTTTTTTTTTTAAATACATATTAGCTTCAGGGTGAAAGAACATTAAAACAATGAGATGAGAAGAATGAAATGTTTTATGCCTATTAAGATATTACCTGTATAATATACCAGTTCTTCCCAGCCATGTTTATGCCATGCTGCATTCCGTATATCTTCCCTGGTCTGAAGATCTTTGTAAGCTTAAAAATAGCCACACAGAAGAATTAAGACTTAAACCAAACATAATTCCACTAGTACAGTGGGAGACTGGTTCCAGGATCCGCTGTGAATACCAAAATCCGCAGGTGCTCAAATCCCATAGCCGGCCTTCTGTATCCATGGTTCTGTACCCTTGGATTTGACCAACTATAGGTCATATAGTACTGTGTGTACTTACTGAAAAAGATCTGCATATAAGTGGACCCCAGCAGTTCAAACCTGTGTTGTTCAAGGGTCAACTGTGTATCCATTAAGTGTTGATTCTGCTGCACTCCTCATTTTCTCAAAGAGCCTACAGACCTTCCTCAACTTATGATGGGGTTACATCCCAATAAACCCACTGTAAGCCAAAAATATTGTTAAGTCGAAAATGCATTCAATACACCTAACCTACTGGAAGAGACGAGCTTAGCCTAGCTTAGCTTAAACGTGCTCAGAACACTCACATTAGCCTACAGTTGGGCAAAATCATCTGACGCAGGGCCTATTTCCTAATAAAGTGTTGAATGTCTCATGTAACTTACTGAATACTGCACTAAAAGTAAGAAACAGAATAGTTTTAAGTGTATTGGTTGTTCACCCTCGTGACTGTGTAGCTGACTGGGAGCTGCGGCTGCCACTTCCCAGCATCACGAGAGAATGTATTGAAAGCCCAGGAAAAGAGCAAAATTCAAAATGTGAAGTAGAGTTTCTACTAAATGTGGATCACTTTTGCACCATCGTAAAGTTGGAAAATTCTCAGTTGAGCCGTCGTAAGTCAGGGACCGCCTATACTTTGGGAACTCAGTACTAAGCTGGAATGACGGTGAGCTGGCTATTTTGAGCAACTGTTAGCCCTCGTGGGAGACGCAAAACCACCCGCCCTCAAGACTCACAGTCTTGCAGATTCAAGACGTGCCTTTACAAACCAAGTGAACTTCCTCAATACACGTTAAATCTGTAACCACAGACTGTCAGACTACGGATAAGCAATATTAGACTCCATTTTTCTTAGCATTTATAAAGCACTACAGTGATCTGGGTGAGACTGTATTCAAGGCAGTGGAGAACAAAGAGACCCAACAGGGAGAACACAGCTGACCAGGGAGAGCTGCCTGGAAGCTGTGATCTGACCAAGTGGGTCTTCAGGTTGAAAAGGCCATTTTATCATCGACACGCAGGAACGGGAGGGAAAGGCACTCCAGGTGGAGGGAAGAGCACGGGCCAAGGGTCAGAGTCCTTGGGGTACAATTCGGATATCTCACCCAGGTGCCTTGGTCTCTGATTCCCAACCCGGGCAAGATCCTTCCAACCAGTGACCAGGGAAATGCCTCCTAGGCATCTGGACACGGTGTCAGTCGTGACTAAGAGATCACCCAGGGCTCCCTCCTCAGTTCTAATTTCTGTTTTGGGGCTTCCTTCTCCCTATGAGAAGACCTAACCTTGCAGGCCTGGTCTTAGATGGCCTCTGACCATCTAAAGACAAAAGCTCCCTCCACTAGTAATGGAGTATAAATTTATTACATAAAATATTGAAGATGCTGAAAAATAGAAGGAAAACAAAATCTTTTACCTCTCACCACCCGGAGGAAAACAGTTAACATTCATGTGACAAGCGGCAGTGTCCTCACCGGGGTCGGATGCACACCTAGGGTACCATGTGGTGACCCCTCGCCACCCCCTGCCCCACCCCCTGCAGGGAACACAGTTTGGAGGCCTGTGTTCTTTTACAAATTTTCTTAATTAAAAAAAAAAATTGGGGGGGGTAAAATATACATAACAAAATTTACTACTTTAACTATTTTTAAACGTGTAGTTCAGTGGCATTAAGTACACTCGCGTTGTGCCACCATTATCCATTGAGCAGTACCTTCCCACTCCCCTCTTCTCCCAACCCGATACACTTCACTCTACATTCTGCTTCTATGAATTTGAACAGACCACATTTTGTTCATCTGTCAATGCACCTCTGGGTTTGGGAGGCTTTTAAAGATGGGAGGCACTGAGCCCATTCATACACTAAGAGAAGGAGGCCACAGATGGGGTGGTGGAGGAGCCGTGGCTGCAGCGAGGCCTTGAGGAGGTGGGGGCGGGATGGCATCACGTGCAAGGGTAACAGGAAGGGGGGCTGTGCTGGGGGGAAGACCTGCTTTGAAGCCAGACTTGCTGACGTCTGAGCCTGGCTCAGCTCCTGAACAGCTGTGGGTCCTGGGTGATTTATTTACCACCTGTGAGCCACAGGTATCTCATTTGTGGTGTGGCTGTAAGGATTAAAGGGAGTGGTGCATAAATAACCAACACACTGGTGGTGCTTGATAAATGTTGGTTCTCTTTCTCCAAAAAAAATGGAAAAGTGAGGCTAAGTTTTGGGGGCAGACAACTGAGAATTCATCTCTGCACATCTCAAGACTTTTTCCTATAAAGTAGGAAGTGGGCAGTGGACATTGGGGACACAGACTCGAGACAAAAAGGAAGGTGGAGAAGGGCAGGGCCTCAGAGTAGACATGTGCCTGACCTCTGCCTGTGCGCCAAAGCACATGGGTCCTGACCCATCCGTCTCCGCACTCGCTCACTACAGAGGCCGCCCTCAGAGGCCCCTCCAGGCTGGGGAAGGGGAGGGGTCTGTCTTTTCAGTTTATATCCTCTGGACAGATCATGCACTAAAAAATAATGATAAAAATGACTTCACTCCCACCTTGAACCCATAAAGGTTAAATTACAGTTAGTATAATCAAAAGGCAGGGACACAGAACACATCTTTTAAAGATCTGTTCGCAAATCCACTCCATTTGAAAACTCTGATCCTTAGGAGGTCAAATCTCAGCTGGCTAGAAAACAGCTCCCAGGAACACCACTGCCCCTGACATTCTGGGAGCTGAGGGTTACTGGTGGCCTCTAATCATTTGGTGCAGGTTTCAATCTCTTAAATGCCGGGGAAGCCCAGTGTGTGTGGCTGAGGTGAGCAGTGGCTGGCGGGGGCTTGGAGTGGGGTCTCCTCCCCAGACACGGAGGGTTTCAGGGAAAGGTTCCAGGGGCACAATGTGAAAATGACTTTTCTTGCCTCAACTCACCCATTTAGACCCGGGTCCCCGGCAGGTATCTTACCGTTTAGCCCGTCGGCACTATCTGTAGTTTCCTGAGCACTTTTTATAATTTCCTGTATCTCCATGGCTGTTCCAGCCCCTCCTTCCCACCTCTACTGTCAGTCCCATCTAGATGCTGAAGTCTAGCTCGTATTCCACCTTTCACTGGTTTTCCCCCAATTCATAGCTTTGTATCCCTTTATATCCCGATATACACTCCTAACGCGGAGGGCCCCAACTGGAACTCCCTGCGTCACTCACCGCGCATGGCCTGGTGGCCTGTCCCTCAGGTTTGCTTTCCCGCTCAGCAGACCTGTCACCCGTCTCTGAGCCTCCTGCTAACCCAGGAGGCACGTGACTCCGCAGCACTCGGTGGACCAAACAGGGCAAACCAACACCTCAGCAAATTAATAAGGTTTGGAAAAAGTCATGCTTTTCATCTCTTTAATAACCATTTACAAATGTGCCCAGAATGAACCAAGCTACTGCTGAGACCCGGTTCCTGTTCAGCAGGTAGACAGACATAAACAGCCATGACTGTGACCACACACACACAGTATTGGGCTCTGGGGGCTCAGGGGACAGCGACATTCCCTTGGGGACAAAGGGGAACATTTGAGTCAGGCCCTGAAAGACACCAAAGATGGTGCCAAACCAAAGTGGGCAGGGATGGAAAAGGCGAGAGAAGGGCTTCTGGGACAGTAGAGTCAGACCCAAGGCAAGGGGTGGGCGCGCGTGTGGGCACCTCCTCTGCATGGAATGCAGGACCGTCCCTGAGGGAGCCGGGGGCAGCTCTATCATCTCCCCTCACCCGGGGCTGCTGCCTCACCTCTCTCGCCCCACTCTCACTTTCACCAGCGCACTGACGTGCCGCACATCTGTGGACCCTGCACTATTGACCTCTTGTTCTGGGTAGCCCAGCACCTACGTTCCATCTGGGACGTTTGGCTCAGCTGCAGTGTTTAAGGTTCCTGACCTCAGATACGATTTACTGCCTAGGACAAGTTCATTAGTAATGAACTCTGAAATCCCAGGAATACAAAAATGAAGGGAAAAAAACATACCCCAAAGATGATGCACCATATATAGCTGCCCAATCTGGGAGAAGAATCCTCCAACTGCTTCATTACTGTCCTGTCTGAAGCGAATTGCACGAGCCCTGTAAGAAAAAAAACAACGTTCAGATATTGAATCAGGTATGTTAAAAAGTATCAGTAAGTTCCCTCCATCGTCAGCGCAAGTTGTTCAGAATGCATTCGAAAGTTGTTTTAATGTACATAAGATGTAAATGTACCTTTCTATAGCTACAGCAGTCATTTTTGTGAAAAATGGACAGTAATTCATAACTATTAAAATAAAAACAACATGGGACTTCCCTGGTGGTCCAGTAGGTAAGACTCTGCGTTCCCAATGCAGGGGGCCCAGGTTCGATCCCTGGTTGGGGAACTAGATCCCGCATGCATGCTGCAACTAAGAGTCCACATGCCGCAACGAAGACCCGGCACAGCCAAAATAAATAAATAAATAAAAAATAACAACAACGTGAGGATATGTGGTTGCACTGCTGATTCTTAACGTAAAGTCTAGAAAACTGGCAGAGGGTAGGCTAGGACCTGTCAACTTAAAAAAAGCTGCTTTCCAAGAACACACTGTGAGAAAGTGAGGGAATTCTCGATCTGAGAACCCCACGGTGCCACAGGCACTGTACTCCAAGGGAGACAGGGACCCTGCCTCGAGAACAGGGCTTAAAACAGAGAGGAAGGAAGTGCACCGCACCTACAAAGCAGCTGCACACCATGAACTCTGAGAAACCCGCAAGCTCTGTCATCTACAGCTGAGGGCGGGTGTCGAATTCTGCGACTCCTCGGACAGCATATGGAAGAACCATGGACATGAGCTTCCTGGCGGTTCAAACTGTCAACTGGCAACCGGGGCACGAACCGGGGCACGAACCCGCGTCCTCCACATTGGCAGGTGGACTCCCAACCACTGTGCCACCAGGGAAGCCCTGAACTTTGCTTTTTAAGATTCCCTGCTGCAAAAGGTATCAGATTTTTAAACACCTTCTTTTGTGTCTGCACCAGTACTTTATTTTTATATTTAGTGATGCACTTGAAATCCTAAACAAGTTTTTAAAATGTATATGTTTTCTTAAAGCAGTTTTCTAGAACCAAAGTTGAAAATGAAGGAAGCAGTTTCAAGTGATGTAGGAAGGTCACAGGTAGTCTCTCAAGAGACTCCACACCCCAGTTACCCAGTCAATTTATATCAACACTGCCCAGGCTTGGCCTGATGTCTCAGTCATATTAGGGTCCCAGAGTGGACAGGACTTGGGAAGATGGATTCATTCTAATTCATTTAAAAGAGCTGGAGGGCTTCCCTGGTGGCGCACTGGTTGAGAGTCCACCTGCCGATGCAGGGGACACGGGTTCGTGCCCCGGTCCGGGAGGATCCCATGTGCCGCGGAGCGGCTGGGCCCGTGAGCCATGGCCGCTGGGCCTGCGTGTCCGGAGCCTGTGCTCCGCAACGGGAGAGGCCACAACAGTGAGAGGCCCGCATACCGCAAAAAAAAAAAAAAAAAAAAAAAAGAGCTGGAGACTATGAACAAGGATTCAATCCACTAATATCCACAGTGAGAGACGAGATAAGTGAGTCGGCTTGACCAGCGCATTCTCTTCTTAGAGGCAAACTTCATAGTAACTGAATTAGAACATCTCAAAGTGGGGTGTGGAATCAGAGCAAGGGCAGCCTGTGGTGGGAGTGAGGAAGCCAGTCTCCTCAAGGTCACTTTGTACATCTTGGCTCTCATTCACCATGTGCTCAACTCCACAAAGGTGACCCATGCTTTCAGGTTCTTTAGGGGAAAAGGAGGGATCTCTTGCTATTGCCCCCATGGGCTACCTCCAAGCGATGTTAATTTCTTTAACCTTACATGTAGTGTTAAGTGATCATAATCTTCACAAAAATTACAAATCTGATTTGTAAATTATTGAAATTAAGCAAATCACTTTAATGTGCATTGTAACCCTAAGGGGGAAAACCCTTAGTTTCATTGATAGTGATAAATATTCAGGACAGTTCATTTCATTTTGAATTTTTCTCATTCACTTTCTCAGTAGGCAAAGAAAACATACCTTGCCTTAGCCTGGAAATAATCAGAAGCATGAAGTGAAGAGGAGATCACCACCTTAGTTACCTATGTGCCAAAATACAAACTGAATGCTGAACTGGCTTTATAAATAATTTTTAAAATAACTGAAGAATAACCTCAGTTCCTTCCTGTGGATTCCACGGTGGGCAAGTCTCAATGAGTAATACGGAAACATAGAACTGGGTGATCCTATTCTGTGGGCAACTAAATTACTACACTTATAGCATCAACCCTACCCCCGAATTCCTTAATAAAATGATGTCTACAATAATAGTATACAATCAAATATGTATTTCTTAGTTTTCAAATGAAAAGGAATTCTACCTTGCATTATTTAGCCTTTGATGACCTAAGAAGAGAAGATTCATTAGAAAAAAAGATCCCAGAACTGTTTTTTGGAGGTAGATCTTAGAAATTATCTAGCCCAAAGCAAGAAATTTTATAACTGAAAAAAAGAGAATATATAAATTGAAAGTAAGTAAAAAGTCATGGTTTTCCTTTTCCAAAGTGGTTGAACCATTTTACACTCACCAGAAATGTGTAAAGGTACCAATTCATTGACAACCTCATCAACACGTTATTCTGTCTTTTTAATTATAGCCATCCTAGTGGGTATGAAGTACTATCTCGCTGTGGTTTTACTTTGCATTTCCATACTGACTAAGGATGTTAAGCAGCTTTTCACGTCCTTTTTAGGCATTCATAGAGCTCCTCTGAAGAAATGTCTACTCAAATTCTTTGCCCATTAAATTTTTTTCCCCAAATTTATCTTATGATTTTATTTTTTATTGTGGTAAAAAGCACCTAACATTAAATTTATCTCAACCATTTTCAACTGTGCAGGCCAGTAGGGCCAAGTCTATTCACACTGTTGTGCAACAGATCGCCAGAACATTTTCATCTTGCGAAATTGAAATTATACCCACTAAACACCAACTCCCCTGCACCCAGCCCCTGGCAACCACTTTTTCATTTTCTGTGTCTATGGTTTTTACTACTTTAGAAACTTTCTATTAGTGGAATCATACAGTATCTGTCCCTTTCTGACTGGCTTATTTTGCTTAGCATAATGTTCTCAAGGTTCACCCTGCATGTGGCAGGACTTCCTTCTTTTTAAAGGCTGCATTAATATTCCATTATATATATATGCCACATTTTTATCCATTCATCTGTTGATGGGTATTTGGGTTGCTTCCACCTCTTACCTACTGTGAATAATGCTGTGATGAACATGGGTGTGCAAACATCTCTTTGAGATGCTGCTTTGAATTCTTTTGAATATATACCCAGAAGTAGGGTTGCTGGGTCAGAGAGTAATGCTATTTTCAATGTTTTGAAGAACTCTACTGTTTTCCACGATGACTGCCCCATTTTATATTCCTACCTACAGTACACAAGGGTTCCAATTTCTCTGTATCTTGCCAACACTTGTTATTTTCTGTTCTTTTGATAATGGCCTTCTTAAAGGGAGTGAGATGAATGGAAAATAATTGTGGTTTTGATTTGCATTTATCTTATGATTAGTGATGCTGACCATCTTTTCATATGTTTTTTGGCTATTTGTGTATCTTTGGAGAACTGTCTATTCAAGTCCTTTGCCCATTTTTTAATTGAGTTATTTATCTTCTCGTGATTGAGTTGTATGATTTCTTCATATATTCAGGATACAAGTCCTTTATCAGATATGTGATTTGCAAAATTTTCTCCCAGTCTGTGACCCGTCTTTTAATTTTTAAAACTGTATCCTTTGAATTACAAAAGCTTTTAATTTTGATGAATTATAATTTACCATTTCTTTTCTTTTGTGGATTGTGATTTTGGTGCTTATGTAAGAACTCTTTGCCTAACCCTAGGTCACGAAGATTTTCTCTTATGTCTTCTTCTGAAAGTGTTGTAATTTAGCTCTTACATCTAGGTCTACAATTCATTTTCGGTTAGTTTTTGTATACAGTGTGAGGCAGGGGTCTAAATTCATCTTTTTGCAAGGATACCTAGTTGTCTGAGGACCCTGTGATGAAAAGATTATCTGTCCCCACTGAATTGCTTTGGTACATTTGTCAAAAACCAATTTGCTCACATGCGTGAGAATTTATTTCTTGTCTTTCAATTCTATCCCATTGATCTGATCTATATGCCTGTCCGTATGCCAGTACCATACTGTCTTGATTATTCTAGCTTTGCAGTCAGTTTTGAAATTGAGGACTGTGAGTCCTACAACGTTGTTCCTCTTTTTCAAGGTTGTTTTAGCTATTTTGGGTCCCTTGCATTTCTAAAGCCTGCTGGGATTTTGACTGGGATTCTGTTGAATCTATAGATCAGTTTGGAGAAAAATTCATATTTTGCTAAACTAAGAAGAAAAAAAAAGAAGCAACTGTATCATTGTGGTGCTCTGTTTATGTGACAAAAGCAACATTTCAGAAAAGATAACATCCAAGAAGAATATGAAATAACTTCATGTGACACTTGGGGGGTTTTGTTTTTTTTTAATAAAAAGTGCTTATCTCTTGGAGATATATACTAAAATATTTATAGATGAAATTTTATGTTGTCTGAGATTTACTTCCAAATACTCTGGGTTGGGGGATTTAGACCTAAGCAAGACTGGCCACGTGTTGATAATTACTGAAGCTAAGTAATGGGTATGGAAGGGAGACCTGTGGTATTTTTCTCTCTAGCTTTGTATATGTTTGAAAAATTTCATAATACAAATATATCAAACAAAACAACAGTCTAGTATCAAATCATGGCACTAACCCCAGATTTTATTTCTAGAAGTAACACTATGGCCTAAAAGAATCTCTTTATAAGACTTAACAACCTCATCACTTGGTAAAATACTCACCAGTAGTTGCCCCATTCAATCATAGTTCCTGGCTGAAAAGAGATTTGGATTCGGTTTGTTAGTTCTTCTGTGAAGAAATATGGAACTAACAGTATAAAAAACATCAAATGACAAGACTAACTTAAAAATTAACTTTTAATAATGTGAAATCTAACAGATAAAAAAAATGTAACAAAATAGTATTATTCACTGTGTTCATACCTATCCCACAGTGGAAGTAATATTCTGTGGCTTCATCTAAGAAGACAACATACACACAAAGTGAGAGTTAATTAAGTCATCCAATTATAGTCATAAAAACCATAGTTAGGCCCACGATGATTAAATTGTTGGTACCTATTCAGACTTTATTGTGAAATTTTTAAATAATTCAATTTAAGTAAACCTAACAAGGACATCACTTGTTTTTTTTCCAGTATAATACTGAGCATTAGACCACCAAGATCTACTGATACTTTTTCACTTTAACTATGTTGCCACCTGGGCCTTTCTTTTTAGTGGTCACCTAAGTAGGGAAATATCTAGAAAGTCATACAAATATTATTCCCCTTTTGTCTTACAGTGCTGTATAATGTCAATAGTCACATGCTTATTAGCTGCTCTAGTTCAATGGCAATAGATGCTAAATAATGTAGCTGATCCTGTATGTTACATCTTTTCCCTTATGCGTAAGACTATAAAAAACAAATGAGCTTAGCAAAGAGAAAGGAGGAGAAAGAAGGAAGGTTTAAAGAAAGGAAATAAGAGGAGAAGAACTGGACAGGGGAGAAAAGGAGCCAAACACACATCACAGAACATTCGCTCAGTGTCTGCTGTTCACTCAGCATCAGGGGTGCGTGTCCTTCTGCACAGAAGAACAAGGGGACAGTTAACTCCTATTTCAGTACTTACTCGGAGCTGGTAAGATCTGAGTTCATATATATTCGGTCCTGACCGTGGGACAGGTTCATTCCAGAAACTGAACTCCAATAGCAGCTGATTCTTCCTCGAGAGAAGCATGTTGCTTCTCGCCTTACGGAATTCCGCAAATTCCTTTGAGTGAACAAAGGTGCTCATGAAATCTTCTAATATTTATATCATAAATATTAGAAGATTTATATATAAACCCACTTTAGCAACATTTATGTTCCTCCCACAATAGAATACTATTATAAACAGGGTCCAGTTGGCCTGAGACAGTCCCAGTTTACATCTTGTTGAACCAGCATAATGACTATTAGTATTCCCTTTCACTCTCAAAAGTGTCCAAGTTTAGATATCAAACTACATAGTCATCCTAATTATTTAAATGACAAAGTAAACTAATTTAATTTCCTATGATTTTAGGTTCTTCTAACTGTTTGACAGCATATTGAGACAGGTGACATGGACACCTCAAAACATCAGAAAATCAAACAGCCATTTATATTGGGAATTCCCTGGCAGTCCAGTGGTTAGGACTCCGTGCTTTCACTGCTGAGGGCACGGGTTCAATCCCTGATCGGGAAATAAGATCCCACAAGCCTCACAGCAAGGCAAAAAAAAAAAAAAAAGTCATTTATATATGGACGGGGAGTCTACACAAAAGGTTTTCTTTCCTAATAATGTATGGCTGGTGGAATATTCTCCATTAACACACACCTCTTCGTGAAGGGAGGGGGAGGATAGCAAAGTCGGCCCAAGATGAAGAATATGTGGTTGTCAGTTCCTGAAGCAGATATGTGTTAGGTAACCCAGACTGACTTACCGGTTTCAAAGTTCCAGCTTATCAAAGTACAATTGACTTTTACAATAAGAACTATCATTTTAATAGTATTACAACTGGTTACTCTATGTTTAAATACAACCTCAAGAGTCCAAATAATAAAATTTTTACTACAGAAAACTAACAGTTTACTAACAAAAACGATGGCAGAAAAGAATCACTTAATTCTGTACTAACATCTACTATATCATTAGTCTTTTTCAAAAATCATTACCTGATTTTCTTTGAGTTTATTCATGACCTCCGTGAGGACTGGATAACCTCCTTCATACCTCCAGAGGTGAACTGAAATATATTTTAAACGATAACATACATTTAGAGTTTCATGATACTCTTACCTTGAAAATATTCTAGATACGCATGGTGCTAACACAGTACAAAACTGTAATGTGTGTTGGCTCAAGTTACACCATAAAGTTTCAATAATAGATTCAAACATGAAAAACAATCAAAAAGGAGTTTCTGCAGTGATTTACTGGAGAAACTACTTTAACCATAAAACTGGACTGAGACTTGGAAAGCTTTGCTTATAAAAACAAGCATTATGTTAAAAATCATTTAAGTAATGACAGTAAAGGCTTAAGGAACAAGGGTTTATTCCAAAGACTTCTGCTTCCTACCAGCTTGATCCTGCTCGCCATACCACGTGTTCCAAGTCCCCACCAAAGTACAAGGGTAATGTTTATCTTCGTGAATCTTTGGCAACACCTCTTGACTTAAAGAGAAGAAAGAGCAACACTAATTAAACAACCACCGAAATTACACCAGGTGGACAACACATGATCAGTAACAGGAAAAGGTCATCTACTCTGTGTTCTGACAACTGACCTCAGAATATGTTTATGATAAAAAAGATGTGCAGAATTAGCCTTTTGGCTGAACTCTGCTGTGCTCTCATGTCCCAATTATCAGAAGCTTAGGTGACTGATACCCCAGCTATCTAGAACAGTGGTAAGTAACTCAAGTATATTGATAAAAATGATAAAGAAGAGCCAAAGGTCCAAAAATTCCAGGAACTATGAGTCTATTATTTGCTGTTTCAGAAAAAAAAAAAAAAAGAAGTATATACTTAGGAATGGTGATGTGTATGAAAGCTAACTTTTGCTGGTTCCAAAGATGGGAAGGATGAGGGAAATGTGAATAGTAGAAAAAGAACGCGGGAAAAGAAAGGGAAGAAAGTCATGTGGAGGATGGGGCAGATGACAGGAGCGGCCCAGGAGGCACAGGAAGCAGCAGCAGAGAACGACTGGGCTTTAAGGAAGACGACGGAGCCAGGACACAACACAGTCTGGAAGCAACCCCGACCCCAACAATCCCGAAGGGCATCAAAGGGGCAGGAGAATCCAAATGAAAGAGACGACATGAGGCATAAATTAGTTTCTACTCAATTCAACCAGCTGAGGGGATTTGAAAGGTATCGCACCTAATCCCACGCCGGACACACCGCCCTGTTTGTCGCTATTGATTGCGCATGGTCCTGGCAGTGTATTAATTTAACAGAGGTGTCAGAGCCTGGTTCCACGGAGACCTTCCCGCATTACAGATTCTAATGGACAGGGAAAGGTAAAGGGAAGACCCATAACTGCATCATACCAAGAGAAAAGCTAAAATTTGCACACTTTTTGAATAGAAAAATTACGACGAAAAAGTGCCATATAGATCCAACAATGGATGCAAAAGATATCAAGGGTCAGAAATGGAACCTGTTCTCATTATTTGCTGATGTCAAGTGATATTAAGCTAGTGATCACCACCCGATGTTGAAGCACTAGGACTGGGTGGATATGACTAGTTAACAGAGAAAAGCTCTGAATGGTCTTATGTCTAACTGAAAACTCAAATGACTTTAAGACCCAGTACAATGACCAAACCACGTAATTTTTTGAAGGGTAGCATTTACTTTTAAAATTAAGATCAGATATTAAATGTATCTGATGTATGACCTGTGAAAGTTCAGAAATCACATGGGATTGATGGAAATTAGGGGTGGAGAAAGACAGATTATGTCAGGGAAATGGAATTGGGTTTTCTTTTTGCCACATGACATGATCAGGAAGTAAACAACTCAGCACTGGAGCTAGTGTGGAAGACGGAAGCCTGCACAGATGACCCAGGTGAATGGAGGCTGTAAGGTAGGTAGTACTTGTACTCAGAACTTGATGAGTTGGGAAGAACCTCATTATCTGGGCCCCTAAAAACCAGGCTGGAAACAGGCAGCTGCTGAAAGTTTCAGAGAAAAGATAAACAAACATGATGAAGGAGAAAACAGAACTCAAGCAGATCAATTTGACAAACTTCTGGGTAATGGACTGCAGGGTGGGGCGAAGGTACAGGTGCAGCTTCAAACCCAGGAAGGCAGTCAGAAAGGGCTACTTGGAAATGGGCCTCAACAGGCCTGCAGAGGGAAACAAGCAAAGAGAAGCAAAATACACGTCAAATGAAGAATACACAGCCCTTAGTGACCAGCTAATCACATAAAACTAAGGCAAGAGTCAAATAAAACCATGGTGAGTGTCACACATGGAGAAACTGGAAGAGCAGCGTAATTCTGCACATTGAGTTTGAAGTGAGAACATGAATAGACAGCCAGGAATCTGAGACAGGAGATGAAGTGAAAAAAAGGACAGGAAAGATAATCCAGGGAAACATCAGCATACAGAAAAATTCCACTTTATGAGAAGAGAATTAGAAAAAAGCATTTGTTTTATTTTTAGGGCACTTCTAAAATAAAGAGAACTGTGCTGAGGTGAGCAAGAAACTCAACGCTAATGTTATATTTCACGAACCACCTCCAAAAATAAAACAACAAAAGATGTTTTGCTTCTGAAAGTTACGCTGATTCTGGTAACAAAATCATTTGCTTTCTCATGAATGCAGCAGATATGAAAGGTTAAAAAAAAGCTTTTAAATTATATTTGTGGACAACTGATCATTAAAATGCTATTTCTGTTAATAACTAACGCACTTAATTCTCTTTGGTCTTCAAGTTTACAAATTCGATAAGAATATATGGGTTTCATGTCATATGAGAATCTGCTGAAGGGACTTGAATCCTGGCGGATGGAAGACCCGGGAAGAAATGGCAGCTCTGCTGAAATCCATACAGGGCTCTCACGTGGCAATATTACTTAGGAGTAAAACTGGACACAGTGGAGGTCCCAGGGATGTGAATTCTAACTCCTAACACTCAGAGCTGTCCAGAAATGGAGCATATGAAATGTATTTAAGCATAGCGTCAGGAAGGGCTGCAGAAAGGACTCAAGCACTGGATGAGTAGCTGGGCTAGACCACCTTGCAAGGTCCCTTCCAACCTGAAAGAGTCTAGTAACATTCCAAAGTCTGATAGCCTATGTGAGGAGTTAGCTGAACAAGCGCTTAAAATCAAAACATCCTTGGTAATGCCCAACAGAGCTCAACTTAAGAGCCTCTCCACGTTCAGCTTTAAGAAGAGGCGTGAAAGATCTCACTCTGCTATCAAGGGTTAGTGCAACTGACAAATATTAAAATCATTATTTTTCCCCAAGTAAAGGATAGTTTGGTATACACACCAAATTTTGTTGTATGCTTCTAGGCATTCCGGTTTAACATTGTGAACTGAAACAAAAGAAAATTCAATGATAAACTTATGAACAAAGGGAAAAAAGTCAACTATGAAGATAGCAAACCTATGACTCACACTGTAATTTGTACAGACTGCTTGTTTCCCTTTTGGCTAGGAGATTAGAGTGAGCATCTTTCCTTGGATCAACTTTCCGGACAAATAAGGATTTTAACCAGCTGTCCTCTCGAGGTCTGATAATGGAAGACGCCAATTTCCTATGGAATAACAAATGCAAAAATTTGAGTTTAATCAGAGGTACAAAGATCCCAGGGTCTTTAGGTTGTGTCGTGTAGTACATTGTTTTCATAAATTCATCAATCCATTCAGCAAATACGCCTTGAGCACGCCGTCTAGGCACTATTCTAGAACCTGGGATACCGTATGTCCACTTTTCATGCCACCAGCGTGCACTCTGAACGCAGGAGCGGAGTGTGAGAGAAGTAACTTCGGCACTCCTAGGAGAGTTCTCACGTGTATCTCTGTGAGTTCCACCGTGTGTCCTTCCTTCCTCCAAGGAAATTTTCAACATAGAAAAACCATACAAGGAAACCTAGAATAGTCAAATTCACAGAGAAAGAAAGTAGAATGGTGGTTGCCGGGGGCAGAGGGGAGGGGAGAATGGGGAGTTACTACTTAATGGGTACAGAGCTTCAGTTGGGGAAGATGAAAAGGTTCTGGAGAGGGATGGTGGTGACAGTTGTACAACAATGTGAACATACTTAACGCCACTGAACTGTACTTAAAAATGGCAAATTTTATGTTATATGTACTTTACCACAACAAAAGAATGTGAAAAGGAATATACAGAGAAAGTGAATTCTTTCGTTAAAAAAACTATTTTATCCCTAAACTAAATTAACCTTAGAATCAAGATTTTTAACTCACAAAAACCTAAGAATACAGACTTCATTAACATATAAATAATTTGCTTATTTTCATCTTATAACTGAACTCCTACTATCCATGCTGTCAGAAAGTGAGGATAGATTTGACTTAAGTAACAAATTACACTTTACCTGTGAAATTTTAAGTGCATGTTTAATTCCCATATGCTTGCTGGTGGGATCACAAATTTGTGTGACCTCCCTAGAGGGCAGTGTGACATTATCTATAGCAAAATTAAAACTGCGTAGGCCTGTCGGCCTAAGAGTTGCACTTGTGGTATGTCCCACAGGCAGCTATATTTAGACAAGTGCACACAGCTGAATGCGTGCAAGCATTCCTTACTACCTTGTTTCCAGTTTGTTCCTGGTACAGGCAATTTGGAACCCATTAATGGGGACTGGTCAAATAAATCAAGGTAGAGCCAAAATCAGAATAGAATGCAATCAATACAAGGAATGAGGCAGATCTACACGCACTGATATGTTGGTATCGCTGAGATGAGTTACATGGAAAAGCAGGCCCAGAACAGTACCACAAATACACACACAAAGTGAACTGCTAATAGTGAGGACATCTGGGGACTGTGAGTGGGCTTGGGATGGGAGGGGCGAGTTTTCCTTTTCGCTGTATAACCTTCTGGACTCTTTGAGAATTTTCCATATACATATATTATTTTTATACCTAAAATTAGCTAAAATATCTAAAGTGCATGTTTAGAAACTCCTTTATGGGTAAGGTATATAGGTATACATAACCTGAGAACAAGATTTTAAAAATGAAAGCCTGGCTGAGACTCACCCTCTTCCTAACTTCACACAACTATAATCAAATGACAAATCGCGTCCCTTCATCTTCTCCACTTTAATTCATGCACAGTAAAATTACTCTTTTTGGGACTTACAGTTCTGTGAGTTTTGATAAATGCATAAAGCCATGTAACCACCACCACAGTAAGATAGGGAACAGTTCCTTCACTCCCTAAAATTCCTCCTTTTGTAATCAACCCTTCTCCCAACTCCTAGCAACCACTGATCTGTTCTATGTCTCTACAGTTTGCCTTTTGCAGAATGTCTCATATATGGAATCATACAGAATGTAGTCGTTTGAGTCTGTGCCCATTCTTTCTGCACGATCGCCTTTATGCGGATGACCATCCTCTCTGGCCAGGGCTATCACGGCGTACTCTTTATTGTTTTGATCTCTAATTCACGTACACATAAATGATCTTTTCTGCCCTTTGCTAGATCATGCCAAGGGCAGTAACGTGCTGGGATTCCAAATGACCAATACAAACACTCAGATCTTAACCAGTGCTTCAAAACAAGGTCTGGCTACTCACAGGCCAGTGTGAGCCTTTTCTGGGGGGATCTCTTGGAAACACTAGATGACTTCCTACAGACCATTTTCAATCTGTTTAGCAGACCTGTTTAAGGGCACAGGTACCAAATATAAGAGGTAAAGAGAGAGGTAAAGAGAGAGTAACCCCAGGTGTTAAGGGGAGTTTAAACAAGAGGCAAGAAAAACTTGCATGACGTGCAAATTCCCCAATGCCTCATGAGATGAACAAGTGGATTCCACATTAATACAAATTCCTATTCTTATTCAACTATGGTGCTTTAGAAAAAACAGAACTCTAAATTTCACGGGTTACATTGGCAGCCTTTTTCTTTTTTTGCTTAAAAAAAATTGACTTGCTGCTTTAATGAACAAACATTACAGAACACTTTTCACTCCATATGACTGTTTTGAATTTAAAAACCAATTCATAGGATATTATCACAAATAGCTAGAAACCAGATAAAAAGATTTTTTTTGGACTGATGGAGCTTACAAATATATAAACAAAATATACAAATATAAAATTAACAATAAAATGTTTTCTATAAATACAGAAATGATAAAGAAACAGAAAAGCATTTTTTCAAATCTTTTAAGATTAAAAAGCAGCAAGCTCATATTAAATAAGCAAAATAACAATTCCAGTACATGCAATTTTTCTTATTAGTGCATAGGACAGAAATATATAGTCCTAAGCGGCATTTGTAAAAAGAAGTTGGAAATTCTTCCATTTTGCTTTTATTATATGTTAAAATGCCTTAGAATTAAGAAAAGTGTTAATGGTGGTATCCCTGAAGGGAGGCTGGAGAGTTAAAATAGAGGAGACACACATCGTTCCCCATATAATATCTGTATTGACTATGTTTTTTATTTTACTCTTGTATTTTTTTAAGTACATGTTTAACCCCTAGTAAATACACTTAAAGCACTTAGGACAGCACCTGATTAATGGTGAGATTTTATAACTGTTTTTAAAACTACTTAAAAAAAACTTTTAAAATTAAAAGAAATTATATATAAAAACTATTAGCTCTTTAGCAGAAACCAAAATCATATGGTATTTGTCTGGTTTCAATTCACTTTTTTTTTTTTCTTTCCAAATTTATTTTTGGCTGCATTCGGTCTTTGTTTCTGCACGCAGGCCTTCTCTAGTTGTGGTGAGCGGAGGCTACTCTTCGTTGTGGTGCGCAGGCTTCTCATTGCAGCGGCTTCTCTTGTTGCAGAGCACGGGCTCTAGGCACGCGGGCTTCAGAGCACAGGCTCAGTAGTTGTGGCGCACGGGCTTATTTGCTCCGCGGCATGTGGGATCTTCCCAGACCAGGCCTCGAACCTGTGTCCCCTGCATTGGCAGGTAGATTCTTAACCACTGCGCCACCAGGGAAGTCCCCACTCTTTGATTATATAAATAAACTAATTCTGAAGAGAAGGCAATTCTCCAAATGAATCATGGTAAAATTTACTTCAATAAAAATAAAAACATTTTTGTCAATTCGTTTAAAGTATTTCATTTTATTTTTTTTGGCTGTGCCACGTGGCTTGTGGGATCTTAGTTCCCTGACCAGGGATTGAACCCCCCAGGCCCTCGCCAGTGAAAGTACCAAGTCCTAACCATTGGACCAGCAGGGAATTCCCGTGTTTAAAGTATCTTAAACACACCATGTTTTGGGATATTTGCTTAAATAATATCATGAAGCAAAAGGGCAAGCATATAAAATTAGTGATATGCAAAGTAGAAAGTTTTAAGATTTTTTTTTTTGCGGTACGCGGGCCTCTCACCGTTGTGGCCTCTCCCGTTGCGGAGCACAGGCTCCGGACGTGCAGGCTCAGCGGCCATGGCTCACAGGCCCAGCCGCTCCGCGGCATGTGGGATCTTCCCGGACTGGGGCACGAACCCGCGTCCCCTGCATCAGCAAGCGGACTCTCAACCACTGCGCCACCAGGGAAGCCCAGTTTTAAGATTTTTTTAACGGGACTTTGCATAGTTCGTTTTTTTTTTTTTTTTTTTTAGTAATAACAATTATGAACATTGTACCCCTTATGAAAGGGGTACAATGGAAGTTTCTAAAAATATCAGCACTAAGGAATTTCATTAAGAAATACTCACCAAAGCAACCACTACTAATAGTTCTTAATGAATCCTTCCAGAAGTGCACAGACAAGCGTATACCATGTGCACTCATATTGATATTTAATTCCTATGGCATTTAATACTTTATAATAAAGAATTATTGATGGACTAAATCTGGAAGGGAAAAAAAATTCCAAAGTAATTCTTCCCTTCCTCCTTAGAATTTAAGGGGATTACAAGCTAATAAGCACACACTTCCTGCTAGGCACTGGACTAGGCAGTTTGTTCCTGTCTTCTCATTTAATCCCCGCAACAATCTAGCAAGGTAGGTATTATTGCATTTTAAGGACTAGCTCACAGATGTTATTACACAACCTGAGCTAAGAAGCAGCAAGATAAAAATATGAACCCAGATCTAACTGTAAAGTTCAAAATATTTTCACTAATAAGGGATGCCTCCTCCACACAAACCTCCCCAAGTGAGCATTCGTTCCAGATTTTAATACCAAAGGGATTTACTTTAGGATGGGTAAGATGAGGTAAGGGATATGACACCACTTTGTAAGCTAAAGATTGACCTAAGAAGTAGTCAACATCACAGGACACACACAAGAGCCTGAGTGCTGCTTACTTGTCAAAGTTGGGTAGCAACTGTCTTGACAAATGAAGAACAGTGTGGCGCAGCATAGCCCCAACTGACTGTTGAACTCTGAAATCTTTCAGCTGGCAGGTGACCAAAACTGCTTCATGTGCCCAGTCCAAGCTGAATCACGGAAAGGGATAGAAGCAGCCATGCTAACAGCTGTCAGGGTGATAAGACCTGGGCTGGGCCAGGGTGCTTTACCAGGAGTGACAAACACTGCAATCAGCTGTCTTTATAACATCATATATGTGTTGGGTGGCACTTTACAGCGGGTGAGGTAGGGAGCAGCACATCCTACAAAACACTAGATTCTAAATAGAAAAAGCATTATGTGCCTGGCTCAATGGATACAATGAACAGATGCCTAGCCTGCCCACTGTCATGGGAAAAACCTATCAGTAAACAGCCACAGTGGTCACAGACACTGTGGACTCACATGCACTGTGGGAACTGGAGGGAATGAACCGCCTTGGCCTTGGCCAGCAAGGAGCGAGAGGGACTCCAGTGGAGACATTGCAGCTCTGTCTTGGAGGACAAGCAAGACAGGGACAAAGCTAGTGATAATCCCAGTCAAAGGGAACAACGTGTCCTGGGGCATGGAGTCGTGAAGCTGTGTGGCATGTTTCTGGAACAGCAAAGCATTCAGGAAGGCAAGAGAACAGGGTGTGGGAGGACAGTGAGAGGAACCACGGGAGGGCAAGCAGGCCAGGGGGGCTGGGCTCCCGTGCACCAAGCCTATCAGCTGGACCTTATCCTGTAGACGGGGCAACGCTAGCAAGTTTTCAGAAAAGATCCAGGCGTACAAAGCAGCCCGGCGGTGGTGTGGTGGTGGACTAAGCAAGAAAGGCAGGGAGCATGGCTCCTGGGCTCCTGGCGGGCTGCCCAGTCCAGCAGTACCGGCACACCGAAGGCATCTGATACTCACTGGATGGACCAAAGGATGGTCCTGGGTTAAGATGATGGCAGGAGGGATGAAGGGGATGGATTACATTCAAAAGATACTCCTGAGGTGAAGAGGAGAAGACACGGATACTGATTAGGTGTGGAAGATGGTGTTTTGGTTTAGTCGGGGCAAATTACAGAAGGGAAATACATTTAACACAGAGACCACAGGATGAGGCAAGGGGCTTTGGTCGTCTGATCACCAAATATGCACGGACTGTGCCCTGCATGTGCCAGGCACTGGGCCAGGCTGAGGCTACGAAGAGGAATAAGCCTGGCCCTGACTTCACAGAGCTTGGTTTGCTGGTGGAAGCAGACGGACAAACGTGATCACAGTCCAGGGGAAGAAGGGCCCCTCCGTGGAGACACAGGTGGTGGGCGTGGCGGGCTGGGGCAGAGGGAGTGGGGTCTAGGTCAGCCTGAGGGAGACGTGGACCAGCCCTCTGAAGAGGCACCTGTTGAGCTGAGGGCCTGGAAGATGAGGAACAGTTTGTCAGGTTGCTGCCCACGGGAGGAAGGACTTTCTCCGAAGCAGAACTCTAGCTGCCAAAGCCAGGGGAATGTGAATACAGCAGAGGGGAGAGGGAGGGGCGGAGGCCGAAGGGCCCACCCGAAGAAGAGTCTTGCCTTAAAGCAGGAGCCACGGGACTCCCCTCCCCCGCCCCACCGCCAAGCCCAGTAAATTTGTCTTCGCCACTGCTGCTAGAGACAGCCGTTCCCCAACCTTTAATTTTGAAAAACTTCAGACACAGAGATGAAAGAACAGTATAACGAAGACCGCTATGCCCTGTATCTAGATGAAAAATGAACATTTTATAATTTTTACTGTTTATATATATTTTGCTTTTTCATTTTTACCAAACCATATGAAACCAGAGTGCAGACATCATGATACACCATCCCTAAATACTTCAGCACACATCTCCTAAGATCAAGGACAAACCATGTCACTAATAATAAATATCACATCTAAGGAAAATAATAATTCTATAATATCTAATATCCACTCCATCTTAAAATGTCCCCAATTGTCCCTAAAATGTTTTTTATAGATTTTTTTCTTGGTGGAGGTGGGGTGGAAAGGAAGAGGGATTAGGATCTAGTCAGGGTTCATGTCAGAGATCTTTCTAGTAGGAAAATGTCCTGCTCATTTGTTCTGGGGAATTCTCTAGCTGTCCCCCTCACCAATGGCTTCAAGTCTACACTCTTGATAGGAATCCAGCCGAGTGGTGATGCAGAGGCACAGTCAAGACATGCTGGAGGCAGAACTAACAGATCTGGCAACTGACTAGACGGGCGGGAGCAGGCAGGGAAGGGCTTGGGGAAGACCTGGTTTCTGGCCTGGACCACTAAATGCAAGATGTTCCACGGCTGGGGAGAGAGAACCCAGGAGGAGCAAGCAGGCTTTGCAGGAGGAAGATGAGTTAAATTCTGGGTACATGGTCGTTTCCAGCACCTGGGGGACACTGATGCAGTGCTCAGTAAACAGCTGAGCAGAGGGCCTGGCACTGAGCAGAGCGAAGATGTACTTGGCAAATCGGCCTCCTGGGAACGCGTCCTCCATCCCTCCGGAACCACTCTCGCAAAGTCACTCACAACCACCCCTGTCGGTAAGTGGTTTTCTTCCGCCATCTTAACCTTCTGGCAGCATCTGGCACAGCTGAACCACTCCCTCTTTGAAATACCGCCCCCGGGCACTGACCAATAATGACCTCACAGCTGCCCCTTCCAGCTCCCTTGCTGCCTCTCCTTCCTATATCCAGCCTGTAAATATCCATACAGCCCAGGGCCTGCTTCTCAGCTCTTTCTCTATCCACACTCCTCAAGCAAATCTCATCCATTCCTATAGTTTAAAAAAGCATTTTATTATGAAAAATTTCAATCAAATACAATATAGTATACTGAAACCCATGGATCTATTAACATTTTGCATTCCTATATGCTGACAATTCTCAAATGCTGTCCAGACATCTCCTTGGAGGAGTCATATAGGTACAATAAGCCAACTGCCTACTGGGTCTTTCTATTCGAGTAGCCCACAGACATCTCCAATTTCACCGGGTTCAAAACTGCCCTGGATCCGCCCCCTCCCCACCCTGCACCTGTTCCTCCTTCTCTGAATGACTAGCAAGCACCCTGCGTGCCTTATTCACTGATGCTTCCCAACAGCACCTGGCACGTGGTGGGCACTCTCACCTTTGGAACAAACGAGTCTCCGTAAATGGCACCAGCATCTGCCTAGTTGACCATCATCCTGACTGTCCCCTTTTCAAAGTCAGCCTGATCTTTTAAAAACGTAGATCAGATCACGTCACACTAAAGTGTATACGTTTAAACGTCTTCCAGAGTAAAATCCAAGCTCTCTCAATGGCTTGTGCGGCCTGGAATTATCGGGCCCCTGCTGCTCGCCACCTGTTCTCCATCTTCCCTTTACTCCTGCTCTTAGATTTTTCTCGGGTTTCCCAGTATGCCTGACTCCTCTCGTTCACGGCTTTCATGCCCACTGACCCTTCAGGTCTCAGCTTAATGCCACCTTCTCGGAGAGGCCTTCCATGACCTCATGCAGGGAGGTTCCCTGATTCTCCCATGCCACCTACCTCAATCTGTAAGTCTACGTGGGATTCCACCTCTGCCATGGCTTCCTGGGGAGAGTGACCATGGCTATTATGCTCAGGTTCATAGGGCTTCATCGACATCATATACATTCAATATGTGATACAATCAATGAGTTAGCTGGGTCCAGACTGAGTCCTAAAGAACACCTACAGTTAAAGCAGACTAGAGCCCGGGAAGGAGTTGAGTAGTCAGAAGGTACAGGGCACCTTGTATAGAGACAAGGACGCCAGTGTCAAGAGCGCTTGGCCCCAGCAGGAAGTGGGGGTACCGGGCACACCCGGGTCCAAATCTCCAGTTTATTAGCTTCAAGTGACCTTGGGCACTTTAGGGGAACACCTTCAGTCTCAGCTGTCTTTTGTGAAAAAAAGAAAATATCAATTTCATGGGCTTTTATCATCTGTGTGAAAAAATAAAGCAACAGTAGATACTTAATAACAGAATAAAAATAAAAGGAGGGTGATTTGTTAACCATCTTGGAAACATAAATATCAAATTTTGAAACACAAGTTGAGCATGAGTCCTAGGAAGGGCACTGGGCCTCAAGCCTCACAAACTTGGGTTCAAATGCCTTTTCCAGCCACGTGTCTCAAGCCCTTTAGGTTCCTTCTCATCTCTAAAATGCACATCCTATTACTTCTTAAGAGTGCTACTAGGATTACATTAAATAAGCCGTATCAGTATAAAGCTGGCCCGTATTAGGAGTTTAACAGGTAGCTCCCTCCCGCTTCCATTTTTAAGTGCCAACTGTATTTTCTATAGGCTCACTATTTAATTAAACACAAACAAAAAGAGAAAATTTAAGTTACCCAACGTAAAGAAACCGAAGAAGCAAATCGATGTGTAAGTTAGTATGGGATTTGGTTTTTCGATTTGGAAAATGGGACATGGCTATCTCAGGGATGGATTCTGACCAAATATTTAATCCAATGAGGTTAGAAAAAGAGTTTAAACACGAAGCCAACGTCCCCTTAGTGCTGATAACTGTACATACTTTTTGATTCGCTATCTACTTTTAAATGCAAGTCAACGACTGTTCTTAGGGCTGACACCTCTTCACTACTTCCCCGACCTCCACTTGAGGGCTCACCGGGAACGATACGGTATTTTATTTCTTCCTCACAACAACCCAGGAGGTGAGGGTTATCTCTACTGCCATTTGCGGAATCAAGCACTGAGGCTTTGCGCGGGCGAGCAGTGTTCTCAGGCGGCCGCAACTTCAGGGCCTGCGGCCTCAGGCATGCGCCCGCCGCCCTGCCACCGCTCCGGGTCGCGCCGGGTCAGGGTCCCGCAGGCCGGGCAGGCTCGGCGCGCGGACGTGGCTTCGGCGCCGAGCGTCGTTCCCACCGTGACCTTGAGCCCGGCCGGCCCGGCAGGCAGGCACTCCGACCTCGCCGAGGCTCCGACTCGCCCAGCCGCGCCGACCGAAGCCTCGGTCCCGCCGCCCCGCAGTCCGGGAGGCCCTGCCCAGTGGGAGCGCGGCCGGGCCGGGTCGTAGACTCGTGCCGGGGACCCGTGCCCTCCGCCCCGCGGCGGCCCCTCCCCGGCCGCTCCCGGAAAGGGCGGCGCTGCTCACCAGAGCCCGGGCTGGAGGTTGCAGGGGCCGGCCCGCCGCAGAAAGCTGCCGGCCGAGGCCGCTCCGCCGGCGCGCAGTACTCGCGCCGCCATCTTGCTCCGGCGCCTCGGCTCCCACCGCCCGGGCCGCCGCTGACGCCGCCGCCGCCGCCGCCGCGACCCCTCCCCCGGCCGGGCCAGCCGAGGCGGGGGCGGGGCAGGGCGGGGCGGGCGCGATACCGCTGCAGTGCGGGGCGCGGCCGCCAGGGGGAGCGGGGCCCGCGGCGGTCGCGTCCGCAGTGCGTGCCGGCGCTGAGGTCCAGCAGCTGCGAGCCGCGAGAAAGGGAACCCGGAGAAAAACCTATTTTGAGACTTTAAGCTCCAGCGAAAGGAGCTCGGTGCGTAACACAGGGTGCGCCAAAGGAACAAGGGCAAGGCTTGAACCCACGTGGAGAGATCCACAAGGGGAGAGTAACACGGTTCCTAGGGGAATCAAGGAGCTGGGGTGCGAAGCTGGGGGGGGCGGGCTTCTCCCCGAATACCCTTTTGGATTTTGCTCCGTGTAAATATATTGCCTATTACGCTGTAATAGAAGCATTCTGGATGGACGCACACTCAGGTTCTCTCGTGGTCTCCAGACTCCATTGTTCCCGTTGATTTCAGCACCGGTGGGCTGGGCCCCATCCTCGCCCTCGAGCCGTCCCAGTCTGGTGGGGCTGGATGTGAAATGACTGGAGTGTCAAGTGTTGAAATGGAGAAAAGGGAGGGAACACGGACGGGAGAGCATGTAACCGGTGGTGCCTGGGAAGTGGAGGATAGACCCTGGGGAGCTGGCACAATAGCGCAGTCCCAAGGGAAAGAGTTGACTCGTGGAAGGAGGGAGGACAACTCCGCCTGGCCAAGGAAACAGCCTAAAGAAGGGCGTGGGTCAGGATGGCACTGTTGGGGGGAAATGTATCCTGTGGCAAGATAAAATAGCCACAAATGTTCTCATGAAACCGCAACCAAGACAAGGCCCGCAGAAAGTGAGCTGGACAGTTAGAAAAGGGAGAGAAACAGGGAGGAGCTCCCCAGCCACCAAAGGGAGCTTTTCAAGGCCAGTGCGAATCCTGTGTGGTGCTCCCAGGACAAAGGTGCTTCAAGGGCAAAGTACGACCCTGCCTGAAAAAGTGTCAGCGTTACACCCCTTAGCACCCCTTACCGGACTCTTACTCGCCCTCCCCACCATGTTGCGATGGTTACAAAATTCCTGAGCCCACCTGGGCGACGCCCATCTGGGCAACAGGACCTGTCCCAAATAAGGAAAGGCATCTGGCCTGTCCCACTCCCACCCTAGAGAAGGAAGGTATATGTGCCCCGACCAATTGGTAAACGAAATTTTCACCTCGGACCAGTCCTTTGTTTTTCTGCTATAAAAACTGATCAATAGCACATGTTCCTGCTCGGCTCTCCCATACTAGGAAGTCGGCCCGCTGTTCTGGCAGCAACCCTTCCCTCTAATAAATTGTCTTCTTTACATTCTGCCTCATGTCTGGAAATTCTTTTCCAACCCGCGTTCAGACCACGACACTCTGGACTGGGGAGCTGGGAGGTCTCTGCTAGGAGGGCTGGGGGCAGGAACTGGGCTTGCGGACTGAGGGGTTCTCTGAAGCTGGTAATCTTTGGAGGCGAAGGAAGGGGGAGGGGGCTCCAGGGGTGCAGGAGTTTCTCTGACTGGGGCAATGTTTGAACATGTTAATATGGCAAGGAGCCACCAGGGAGAACAGAAGTGGATCCTGTGGATGGAGGAAGGGAAACAAGGATCTGCCCCAGACCAGGGAGAGGCATCTGGTGGAAAGGAGGCCAGGCACACAGGGACAGGAGGCCAGAGGCTGTTGATCAGGCCAGCTCCTGATCTCAACTGGCTTACGCTTCGTGAGGCCATAGAGGCTGCAGAGACGCAAAAGGGAGGCTGGAGTTCTCACCAGGGCGGAAAGGACATGTCTGCCATCCTGCACTGTGGGAGGCAGGGCCTCTTCAAGCCAGGGGTGTCGGTGTGACTTTCTTACATATTCCCCAATTTCTCAGCTCTATTTCAGGAGACAAATGCTTTCAAGTCTATTTTCCTGAAATGTTAACTTGGAAGGCATTTCTTTGCTGACCTGGCTTTTGTGTTTAGTATTAGGCCACTCATTCTGCACTTTTTTCTCCACTATCATTTTGCTCTGAAGTTCCATTAACCCAGTGCTTTTTACTGGGGGGAAGGAGATACTCTTATTTCACAGGTGTGTGGCTTAGGTTACAGTGTCATAGGATAAACATGGGGCATCTTCCTGGAGGATAATTTTTACACCAAGATTTTCAGGAAAAGTATCTATGTTAAGATAAAAATGATACATTAGAGTATAGGTAAGCCTTTAAAATATTTGAGCTTTTAGAGATAGCTTGGACAGGTGTCCTCTCCCCTCCAGGATAACCAGTACCGCATAGCCACCCCCTTGGCAGACAGTCTAAGATGCCTCCCTTCGGTTCATCCTCTCTGAGAGTTCTACTTCGGAACATCATCTATCTTCTTTTCATCTTCCCTGCCCAACTCAGTTTATGTCTTAGGACCAATCTTTGAACAGGTCACTGTCTCCCTACCTCCAATCCTTCCCATTCCAGTCTATTCCTGACACAGATGCTATTACTTTACAGAAATGTGAATCTAGTTATATCACTCTTTAAAACATTAAACAACCCACCACCACTTACAATTCCTGCCTATTGCTCTACTTGAGTTCCACGCTTGTTCAATGTCCCAGCAGTGCTCACCGCTTCCAAAACCCCTTGGTTACAGTCCTTTCTCTCATCCTTCGAGGACTTTACACCCCCTTCCTCTGCCTGGAATGCCCTTTCCAAATGCCTCATGCACTAACCTGGAGACTCTTCCTTTAAGATTCAGTTCTAGCATTCTCTAATTTTTTTCTGGAAAGTTACCCCAATTTCTCCCCCACCCATGTGTTTCTGTGTTTGTCATGAAGATACTTGTGCATACCTGCCCAGGAGATTATAAGCCCTGAGGAGGGGGCAGTGCCTGTGGTTATTACTCAACTACTGACATATTTGTTGAGGTTGAAATATACTCCAAGTCCCTTCTGGGAGCCAGAAAACTGAAATATATAGCTCAGTGTTTCATCAGGTCAAAACCTAAGTTATCACAGTTTATCAATGAACAGCAATAAAACTCTGAAACTCTCCAACTCAAATGCATGTGAGAAATTCTACCACTTCATCAATGTATCAGATTTTAAGAACTCATTCCTATTTAATCTAGCCTAGGATACAGGAGAAAAGTGACAGAATTTTAGTTTTATTTTCTGCGTGTCAACATGCTTATTAATACAGACTTTAATCTGATAAAATCTGACCCCAGCATGTTAATTGTTTCCATTTGGAATTGGCTAAATCAGAGAAAAACTTAGTTTCAAATATATAGTATCAAAAATAAATATGCACTTAATGTGGTCTTATCTGTTTATGATACCAAAAGGTTTTCTTCTCCCAAAATAAAAGTTCTAAGATAAATTCCAGATTCCTTTGAATGAAAACAAAAACAAAAAAACACCTTCTAAAACAGTGAGCTTACAAACAATATAGCGCACTGCTAGGCACACTTAGTGTAACAGGAAAGTATGTTCGCTGAGAAGGAAATTTGAAACATGACTGTAAAACTTTATGAAAAATTATAACAAGGCCTTTACTTCATTTACTTTTAGCTAGTTCATAAATACCAGAAGAGAAACTGGACGGTTTGTGAGGAAACTTATAAAAATTTTTCCATAAAGCAAACTTAGAAATCCTTCCCTTTTGGCTCCGTTTTCCAATCCTCCTTCACTGTGTTGAAGAGAGATCGAGTTTTTCCAGGTTTTTGCTTAGGTGGGTGGTTTCCAGACTGACTGGACTCTCCAGGTAGGTGGTTCCCGCACAGCGCTTTCCGGTCACTGGATCTATGACTTGTCCAACTTTGAAAATTATCTCAGCCAGTTCATGCTTCACGTGCTTTGTTTTCGGGACAGGTAGAGCTTTGAGAAGCACAATATCTCCAACGGTGCACTGCTGGAGAGCATCATGGGCAAAGTAGGTTTTTCGCTTATTAAAATACTGTTGAGAGAAGGAGGAAACAAATCAGTAGTTCCCATCCATGACCTGGCAATGCAGTACAAAATCTGAAAAAGGAATGCGCAGAAAACAAGCTGGAACTTGGGGGAAAAAATAGATAACATACTTACGGAGACTTCCAATACAAAAATTAGCTGCTTAATTTCTGGAAAACGGCAATGACTTTTCTAGAACTGATCTTGTCTGGAGCTCTCCTGCTTATTTCCTGCAGTACCCTTGCTCTATCAATTATCATCCTCTTCTACAATATTTAAACTCTTCCTTCCCAGTAGAGCCTTCTCTCCAGCCTAAAAACACACTATCTCACCACTAGCTGTGTGATTTGGGACAAGTCACTTAACTACTCCAAGCTCAGGTTTTTTTCCCCCACCATAAAATGAGGCTCCAATGCCTGCGCCTCTAAAGTTATCAAGAGAATGAAACATTATAATGTTCATAAAGCACTTAGCTTCATGCCTCACTCAAAGTATTACAAACAAGCCACAGATGAGAACTAGCATCACCTATTCCTCAAGACAACCCTGCCACAGCATGTAGTCCCATTTAACAGATGAGAAAAACAAGCTCAAGGAGGTGAAGTAATGTGCACGGCTAGTAACCAACAGCCAGTACTCAAACTAAGGCCCTCTGATTCTAAGGCCAATGATCATGCCATCACTCTTCAACTTGCTCCTGTGGTCTTGTTTTTGTTTTTGCTTTGGGATCAAGCCATTTCATTGAGAAGCTTTGAGGGAGAGTCGAAGGGCTAGGAGGACAATGAGATCCAACGTCCTTCTTCCGGCTGGGATCTCCCCAGCATCACAAGACCCTGAAAAGGCTCCTGTGTTTTTGATCCTAGATAACAAACAGCATTTGTGCCCACCAGTGTGCGCAACCTTGAATGCAGAAACAGCCTTGGCACTTCCCCCTCCCTCCCTTGCACATCTACCAAATCAAGGACGCTGTCCCTTCTTTCCTGAAATCTTTTTCCACTCCATCCTCACTGCTCCCAGGACTGTTCAGTTCTTTACTATTTCCATCCTAGACATCTGCAATAACCTCCTTACCCATTTCCTTACCTCCACTCCTCATCACTATCTCTGTCTCCTCTGCTTATAGGATGAAATCCAAAACACAACATAAAAGACCCTTCATACTCCAGCTCCAATCCTTCTCACGTTCATTCAACAACAGCATCTACTTAATGCCAAGTTCTGGGCTCAACATTGCCGAACCACTTGCTGCTCCAGTTAGAATGTCATGCCCTTTCATGTGTAAGGAATTAATAAACAGAAACCTCAATTAAACAGAGTCAGGAGACCAGAAGGGGAAGCTCTCACACCCTGTGATGATAGCAGAGCTCAACAGGAAGAAAGACATGCTCTTCTTTCCCGGCAACAACTCAGCCAGTCAAGAGTCATGGACTCTTTGTTTACCATCCCCTCCCAACTTCCTTTCCCCTCTGTAAAAGCACTCTCCTCCCCGGTCACCGCACCACTTTTGTGGGAGACTCGCATGTGGCTCACCATGTTGCAGACCCTGAATTGCAATTCTCTGCTGATCCCGAATAAACCCATTTTTGCTGCCGAAATAACTAGCAGTCTATTTGTTTTAGGTAAATACATGGCTAAAAGAACTTCCACAAACTATTCATCATGGAATGACTCCCCCAACTCCTCCTGCCCCCCAACTGGTCCTCTGGATAAAATCCTTTTGAAGCTTCAGCTCATATGTCTTATATAATCAAGAATGCTCTCCTCAGCAACCTGGGAAGGAAGAATGAGGAGTCTTCTGCTCCCACAGTACGTTGCACATAGAATGACTACAGCAGTTAACAGACTGAATTGAAATCAACTCTATGTGTCTCTAAAGTGTGAGTGTGAACCATTTGTTACACCCACAGACCAGCACAATGTCTGGTGTGCAGCAGATGCTCAATGCACCTTTACTGACAGAGGAGTGTTTTTCTGCTCAGAACCCAGAACATGTTGGTGATTTATCAATGCCACCTGAAAATAGAGATGTTCCTTACCTTTAATAAATAGGGATCCAGAACAAGTCTGGTCACTCTCACTTTAGCAGTTTTTTGCATTGCTGTCCCAATCACCTTCCCCACGACCCATTTGGCATGGACAGATGAACGAGCTATTGACATTGTGTGGCTTTGGTCACCTGTAAACAAATTCCAAAGTTAAATATTCTGATGGTTGTGACTCACCAAATGAATTTTGTCACTAGAACTGCCCCAGTTCAGAAACAGCTTTTGTTGGCCCTCTGGAATCACCGCTTTAGAGTTGCTTAAACATTTCATTATTTCCTTAACTACTCAACTTCCCATCTTTATACTGTTTACAAAGCTGTAATTTTAACCTCTCTAAGCCTCAGTTTCCCCCACTGCAAAATGGGAATAACAACAGGGCTTACTCACAGGAGTGGTTTGAAGATTTAACCTGTAAGGTGCCCGACAGCGCTAATAAACACTGGCCTTTACTGGCGTCCCTACTGCTTTCCATCCCGCTGGGCTGCCTCTCCCCAGACGCTCACAGCCTGGCTACTTGGGGCACGAAAGGCCGACGCGGCGAGGCCGTGGTGTCCTCTCCACCGGAGACCTTGACTTGGCATTGCTTTCGAGATCAATTAATAGTGAGTCCATGCCGCCCAGCCTGAGGAAGGTTGGGGATGATTGATCCCTTCGCCCCTAAAACCCCGAGGTCGGGTGACTCGACTCGACTCGCCTGGAGGGCTCCCACGACGCGGTGCTTCGGTCTCCAAAATCCACCCCACTTCTATTGCGAAGCGCGGCGTCGGTCACCTACAGAGTCCACTGTTCCGGCGCACGCCCTGCGGAGCGCCGACCGGAGCGTGATGGCGTCACGTCGCTCGCAGGTCGCTCCACCCCGGACCGCCCTCTCATTGGCCGCGAGTCCCCTCAGTCCTGGGCGGGGTTAAAGTCAGGGCTCCGCCCACTCCCCCTTAAAAGGAGCCGCGGGCTGCGGCTTAACTGGAGATTTTGACCTCTGCTTTCCATACCTGCACGGCGGCTGGAGCGCTGGGATTCGGCCTTTCCTTTATCCGTTCCACTTAGTTTCCCTCTTTTTCTGTTGAGCTCCCAGGCATTGGACAAGGCCTTCCAAATCAAAGGAACTTAATTCATTCATCAAACGTTGAAACATTGGACGCTGCCAAATGGTGAGACTGAAATGTTTAAGCGTTTCCACCCCCAGCAGTTGTATTTAAGATAAAGTTCGGGAGATTTTTATGTCTAGTATGACTTTAGGTGTTAATTTTCAATATCTGTGAGATGGAGAGAAGTCTGGTGTGGGTACATATACATGTGGGCTGCTGCTGACGCCTTCTCAGTTAGAAGGAAGGCTGGGAACGTATTAGGCTCTTGTTAGGGAATTGCTAGACTAGGAGGGAGCTAATGGAGGGTTAAAAAAAAAAAGTGGTGTCATTAGATTGAAGTGTGCATTCAGATAAAGAATTAAGGCCAAGGGCACGCTTAGTAAGTGAATTTAAAAGGAGAGATGGTGGTGGGGAGAGTGTGAGATGTTTGAAATTTCAGAAATGGGAGCTAATTTTCAATGAAAGTGGTAATAACTTTATATGCATTATTTCATATGAACAAAAACTTTTCTGGGATATCATATTTCCCTCTAGCTATGAACTTAAATTCCTTTCTTTTACAAGCAAACTTACAACTTCTCTTGTTAATAAAACCAATGACATACCCAGAGTGATTTTTTTTTAAGATTTATTATTTATTTATTTATTTTTGGCTGTGTCGGGGCTTAGTTGCGGCACGCTGGATCTTCACTGAGGCATGCGGGATCTTCCATTGCAGCGCGGGCATCTCTCTAGTTGTGGTGTGTGGGTTTTCTCCTCTCTAGTTGTGGCACGCAGGCTCCAGTGCACACAGGCTCTGTAGTTTCAGGTATGTGGGCTGTAGTTGAGGTGCGCGAGCTCAGTAGTTGTGGTGTGTGGGCTTAGTTGCCCCATGGCATGTGGGATCTTAATTCCCTGACCAGGTATTGAACTTGTGTCCCCTGCATTGTAAGGTGGACTCTTTACCACTGGACCACAAGGGAAGTCCCCCCAGAATGATTTTTTAAAATGCAAATCAAATCATTTCACACCATCGAAGGTAGAAAAAACATCTGCTGATTTTTTCCAACCCTCACTGGGAGGAAAACTTTCCCTCTACTAACAGGTTTGAGTGTCGATGGTGGGGCTGTGAATGAAGTGATAATAGATTACCAGGGGAAAAGACAAGGTTTATTTACACATGCATGCAGGAGCAGATGAAGAGACTCCTGGACAACTAGAAATAGGAGATTATATACCAACTTAATAGGGGGAAGGAAGGAGGGAGAAAGGGCCTCTGGGAAAACAAGTGGACTTTTAGGAAAGGCAAATGGGCTTTTATGAGAACAATGGAAAGTATAACAGTTTGTGATAATGTTTGTTTGTACAATTTCTCATCCTGGTGCCAGTGGTTTGTTGGTCTCCTTCCTAGCTGGAATCTCCCCTGAGAGGGGATTTACGGCAGCTTCACTCTTAGAAAGCTCTGCCTTTAGGGACTTCCCTGGTGGTCTGGTGGGTAAGACTCCTTGCTCCCAGTGCAGAGGGCCCGGGTTCGATCCCTGGTCAGGGAACTAGATCCCACTTTCTTCAACTAAGGAGTCCACATGCCTCAACTAAGACCCGGCCCAGCCAAAATAAATAAATATTAAAAAAATATATATTAAAAGAATAGCTATTGTCTTAAAAAAAAAGAAAGCTCTGCCTTTAGTCAGGTAAGGGACACTCTGAAAAGGCTTTTTTTCTGCATCTGCTGTATCTTCAATGTCCTCAGTTTAAGGGAATCTTTATACCATTTTGGGGGATCCGATTGAGTCCTATCACCCCTTAGTGTCCTGTCTGCTGTGGTAAAAACACCTTGATTTGCCTTTGTGAATTCCTGTGTCTGTAGCTTCAATGGGTCTGCCAATCAAGGTCCTCCATCTTTGTTTAGCACGAGGCCCAAGCTGAACCAATCAAATTACCTTCCAGGAATATGAATCTTGAGTGCTCTGATCGGAAGATGGGAGGTGACTGGAGCTACTGCATCCTGGAGCTACTGCATCCTGAGGGAGGTGTCCTGAAGAGACTATACAACCAGAGTCAATGTCGGCTGCTTGCACCCACAAAAATTTAACCTATAAAGAAGTTGGCACTTAGAAAATGGAAAACAACATGCAATCATCCATGGTGTAAGACATGAATCAGATGCTTTTGGAAAGGAGTAAAACATCCCCACATTTGATAAGCTTCTTGGTCAGCCATCCAGTCCCCTAACCCATAACCCATATACACATTATTCATTCTCATATTCAATCTCCCTCTCTCTCTCCCTCCACCCCCTGCCCCCCAACCCATCCTTCTCATCCATTTCTCCTCACGGTCACTGCTATGGTATGAATGTTGTGTCCTTCCAAAATTCTTATCTTGAATCCTAACCTCCACTGTGAAGGTATTAGGAGATGGGGCTTTGAGGAAGTGATTAGGCTTTGCCCTCATTAATGGGATTCAATCTCTTTTACAAAAGGACTCCAAGAAAACTCCCTTGCTCCCTTCCACCATGTGAGGCCACAGCAAAAAGGCACTATCTATGAACCAGGAAGTGGGCCCTTACTAAACACAGATGTTTTGGCACCTTGATCTTGGATTTCCCAGCCTCCAGAACTGTAAGCAATTAATTTCTGTTTTTATAAGTCACACAGTCTATGGTATTTTGTATATACATATATAGAGATGGCATTTTGTATTTATATAATATATACACATATATATAATGTAAAAATATATATAGTATTTTGTGTATATATATATATATATATATATGACATTTCCTTATTCATTCATCAGACACTACTAAGGTTATTTCCATATCTTGGCTTTTGTGAATAATGCTACAATAAACATAGGAATGCAGATATCTTTAGTATATCCTTTTATACCCAATTTGTTGATTTTTTTTTTAAATCATGACAGGATTGTCAAATGTTTTTTTCTGCATCCATTGAGAGGATCATATGATTTTTATCTTTCATTCTATTAATGTGGTATATAACATTGATTGATTTGTGTATGTTGAGCCATTCTTGCATCCCAGGGATAAATTTCACTTGATCATGTTTTTTGATCCTTTTAATGTGTTGTCGAATTTTTTAAATTGAAGTATAGTTGATTTACAATGTCTGTTAGTTTCTGGTGTACAGCAACGTGATTCAGATTCTTTTTCACATTCTTTTAAATTATAGGTTATTACAAGATATTGAGTAGAGTTCCCTGTGCTATACAGTAGGTCCTTGTTGATTACCTATTTTATATATACTAGTGGGTATATGTTAATCCCAAAGTGCTAATTTATCCCTCCTCTCCCTCTTTCCCCTTTAGCAACTGTAGGTTTGTTTTCTATGTCTGAGTCTGTTTCTGTTTTGTAAATAAGTTCATTTGTATCATTTTTTTAGGTTCCACATATAAGTGATATCATATGGCATTTGTCTTTCTCTAACTTACTTCACTTAGTATGTTAATCTCTGGGTCCATCCATGTTGCTGCAATGGCAATATTTCATTCTTTTTATGGCTGAGTAGTATTCTATTGTGTGTGTATATATATATATATATATATCTCACATCTTCTTTACCCATTCATCTGTCCATGGACACTTGCCTTTTCATTTTGCTGATGGTTTCCTATGCTGTGCAAAAGCTTTTAAGTTTGATTCTGTCCCATAGTTTATTTTTGCTTTCATTTCGCTTACCTGAAGAGACAGATCCAAAAAAATATCTCTAAGACCTATGTCAAAGAGTGTTCTGCCTATATTTCCTTCTAGGTGTTTTATGGTTTCAGGTCTTACATTTAGGTCTTTAATAATTTCCAGTTTATTTGTTTTCATGGTGTGAGAAAATGATCTACTTTTATTCTTTTATATGTGGCTGTCCAGTTTTCCCAGCACCACTTCTTGAATAAACCATCTTTTCTCCATTGTATATTCTTGCCACATTTGTCATAGATTAATTGACCATAACCGTGCGGGTTTATTTCTGGGCTCTCTATTCTGTTCAATTTGTCAGTATGTCTGTTTATGTGCCAGGACCATACTGTTTCATACTGTAGCTTTGTAGCCTAGAGTCAGAGAGACTGATATCTCTGGGTTTGTTCTTTTTTCTCAAGATTGCTTTGGCTATTCAGGGTCTTTTGGGTTCCCTACAAATTTTAGAATTATTTGTTGTAGTTCTGTGAAAAATATCATGGGTATTTTGACAAGAATTGCATTAAATCTGTAGATTGCTTTGGGTAGTATGGACATTTTATTTATTTATTTATTAACATCTTTATTGGAGTATAATTGCTTTACAATGGTGTACTAGTTTCTGCTTTATAACAAAGTGAATCAGCTATACATATACATATATCCCCATATCTCTTCCCTCTTGCGACTCCCTCCCACCCACCCTCCCTATCCCACCCCTCTAGGTGGACACAAAGCACTGAGCCGATCTCCCTGTGCTATGTGGCTGCTTCCCACTAGCTATCTATTTTACATTTGGTAGTGTATATATGTACATGCCACTCTCTCACTTTCTCCCAGCTTACCCTTCCCCCTCCCGGTGTCCTCAAGTCCATAATCTAGTAGGTCTGCATCTTTATTCCTGTCCTGCCCCTAGGTTCTTCATGATTTTTTTTTTTTTTTAGATTCCATATATATGTGTTAGCATACAGTATCTGTTTTTCTCTTTCTGACTTACTTCACTCTGTATGACTCTAGGTCCATCCACCTCACTACAAATAACTCAATTTTGTTTCTTTTTATGGCTAATATTCCATTGTATATATGTGCCACATCTTCTTTATCCATTCATCTGTCAATGGACACTTAGGTTGCTTCCATGTCCTGGCTATTGTAAATAGAGCTGCAATGAACATTGTGGTACATATGGTTTTCTCAGGGTATATGCCCAGTAGTGGGATTGCTGGGTCGTATGGTAGTTCTATTTTTAGTTTTTTAAGGAACCTCCATACTGTTCTCCATAGTAGCTGTATCAATTTACATTCCCACTAACAGTGCAAGAGAGTTCCCTTTTCTCCACACCCTCTCCAGCATTTATTGTTTGTAGATTTTTTGATGATGGCCATTCTGACTGGTGTGAGATGATATCTCATTGTAGTTTTGATTTGCATTTCTCTAATGATTAATGATGTTGAGCATTCTTTCATGTGTTTGTTGGCAATCTGTATATCTTCTTTGGAGAAATGTCTGTTTCTGCCCATTTCTGGATTGGTTGTGTTTTTGATATTGAGCTGCATGAGCTGCTTGCATATGTTGGAGATTAATCCTTTGTCAGTTACTTCATTTGCAAATATTTTCTCCCATTCTGAGGGTTGTCTTTTCGTCTTATGGTTTCCTTTGCTGTGCAAAAGCTTTTAAGTTTCATTAGGTCCCATTTGTTTATTTTTGTTTTTATTTCCATTTCTCTAGGAGGTGGGTCAAAAAGGATCTTGCTGTGATTTACGTCAAAGAGTGTTCTGCCTATGTTTTCCTCTAAGAGTTTGATTGTGTTTGGCCTTACATTTAGGTCTTTAATCCATTTTGAGTATATTTTTGTGTATCGTGTTAGGGAGTCTGCTAATTTCATTCTTTTACATGTAGCTGTCCAGTTTCCTAGCACCACTTATTGAAGAGGCTGTCTTTTCTCCACTGTATATTCTTTCCTCCTTTATCAAAAATAAGGTAACCATATGTGCATGGGTTTATCTCTGGGCTTTCTATCCTGTTCCATTGATCTATATTTCTGTTTTTGTTTCTGCCAGTACCATACTGTCTTGATTACTGTAGCTTTGTAGCATTGTCTGAAGTCAGGGAGCCTGATTACTCCAGCTCCATTTTTCTTTGTCAAGATTGCTTTGGCTATTCAGGGTCTTTTGTGTTTCCATACAAATTGTGAAATTTTTTGTTCTAGTTCTGTGAAAAATGCCAGTGGTAGTTTGACAGGAATTGCACTGAATCTGTAGATTGCTTTTGGTAGTATAGTCATTTTCACAATGTTGGTTCTTCCAATCCAAGAACATGGTATATCTCTCCATCTATTTGTATCAACTTTAATTTCTTTCATCAGTGTCTTCTTATAGTTTTCTGCAGGTAGTATGGACGTTTTAACAATATGAATTCTTCCAATTCATGAACACGGGGCGTCTTTCCATTTATCTGTAACATCTTCACTTTCCTTCATGAGTATCTTATAGTTTTCAGAGTATAGGTATTTAACATCCTTGGTTAAATTTATTCCCTATGTATTTTATTCTTTTTGATGTGATTGTAAGTGGGATTCTTTTCTTGATTTCTCTTTCTGATAGATCATTAGTGTATAGAAATGCAATGATTTCTGTATATTAATCTTGTATCCTGCAACTTTACTGAATTCATTTATTAGTTCTAATAGCTTTTGGTGGAGTTTTGAAGGTTTTCTATAAAGTCTAAAAAGTGTCCTGATAGCAGTGGCTGTAGTAGCAGCAGGACTTTTGCTTACTCTCAATGGTCACGGACATCCCTAGTGCCCAGATTTTGGTCTTTTCTACTACTCTGTACTAAAAGAATCTAAAACTCTTTGGGCAGGAAGTGGAGGAGGAATCTATTCTCACATCTTGGGAGTTGCCCAGCAGTCTAGTGGTTAAGAGTCCACACTTCCACTGCATGGGGTGCAGGTTCGATCCTTGATTGGGGAACTTTATCCCACATGCTGCGCGTGGCCAAAAAAAAAGACAGTATACTCACATCTTGGAGCAGTGAAAATTTTGGAATGGGTTTGGACCACCTTACCTCCAAAAATGAGAACGTGTTTACAGATAACAGATAAAATGCTAAGAATTAAAAGAAGCTAGCTTAATGCAGCTTCCACTGGCCAAGTTCTCACAATTTGAGCATTTAAAAAAATGGTTAATTGGAATTGCTTGTTATGTAAGAGGCCAAGTGTTCATAATGATGCTCAAGTCAAGTGTGTTATAACAGTCATAAAAGGATGATTGTAAATGGTATGTATAATTCAATACTGATCTTAAAAAGTAATATATATATTTCTTGCTAAGTATGTGCATATGTACATATATACGTATATATACATGCATGTATGTGTATATATGTATTTGTTCCTGTTTAATCAGTTAAGAAGAAACAAAGGGGTGTTGGGCAAGCCAGATAATCCTGGAAAATGTTGAACCATATCAAGAAATAGGAAGAACCAGACAGTCACTCAGACCAAGTAGAGAGATGGTTCAACAGTTAATCACCTCTAACAGTTACATACAGTAAACAAGCAGAAAGTTGGTTGCAGTATGTTGCAAAATGATGAAGTAGCCAAATGTTCTATAGAGGAAAACTGACAACAAAACTTGCATTCTTCCAGAAGGAGCTGGATAGCCTCATTAATTATCCTAATGATGCACATAAAAGCTTTAAATAATGCTAGCCAGCGAGATCACCATACCATAATGACAGGCCAATGGGCCAGATGGTTATGGGAAAGTTCAAGTGTCAAAAATTTACAATCTATATAAAAGTAGGGTCTTAAAATGTCCCATGACATAACAAGTGATATTTTGTTATAAAACGAGACCAAAGAATATTTGGTCTGTGCAACTAGGTTTTATGGATGACCTAACTAAAGATCAGACAGTTGCTAACCCATAAATTTCAACTTAATTTGTCTGTTACAGTATTATTCTTATTTTGGGTTGAATAAGATTACTAAAATCTGAGGAAGGTAGACAAATAATACCTGGTAGAAAAACGTAAACCTAGGAACATATGAAAATTGGAACCCTGGGAAAATATTCAAATAAGGATAAAAACATCAAGTCCATGGATTTAACTTTATTTTTTTATAAATTTATTTATCTTATTTATTATTTTTGGCTGTGTTGGGTCTTCACTGCTGCACGCGGGCTTTCTCTAGTTGTGGCGAGTGGGGGCTACTCTTTGTTGCAGTGCGTGGGCTTCTCATTGTGGTGGCATCTCTTGTTGCGGAGCATGGGCTCTAGGCACGTGGGCTTCAGTAGTTGTGGCACGCGGGCTTCAGTAGTTGTGGCATGCGGGCTTCGGTAGTTGTGGCTCATGGGCTCTAGAGTGCAGGCTCAGTAGTTGTGGAGCACAGGCTTAGTTGCTCTGCGGCATGTGGGATCTTCCCGGACCAGGGCTCAAACCTGTGTCCCTTGCACTGGCAGGCGGATTCTTAACCACTGCACCACCAGGGAAGCCCAGAGTTAACATTTTTATAACTAGTTTCAGTATAATTATTTTTATAATCTGGATACCTCTTACCTGTTTCTTAATGTGTTTAAGGCACTTAATAAAATTTGAAATTAAAAAAAAAATTTATTTATTTTATTTATTTATTTTTGGCTATGTTGGGTCTTCATTGCTGCGTGTGGGCTTTCTCTAGTTGTGGCGAGCAGGGGCTACTCTTCGTTGCGGTGCACAGGCTTCTCATTGCAGTGGCTTCTCTTGTCATGAAGCACAGGCTCTAGGCACGTGGGCCTCAGTAGTTGTGGCACGCAGGTTCAGTAGTTGTGGCTCACGGGCTCTAGAGTGCATGCTCAGTAGTTGTGGTGCACAGGCTTAGTTGCTCTGCAGCATGTGGGATCTTCCCGGACCAGGGCTCGAACCCGTGTCCCCTGCATTGGCAGGCAGATTCTTAACCACTGTGTCACCAGGGAAGCCCTAGGCTTGTGATTTTAATGAAATGTTTACATGTGTTTAAATCTGATCAGTGTTTAAAAGAGTAGGGATATCTAATTTTAGAAATTCTTAAGTTTTTATTATTTGCACATCTATGAATAATTAGAGGAATGTTGGCTGCTTAAAGAATGTCAGTTGTTTCCTTAAATTAATAAATTGAACATTAATCAAAATCCAGATGAGTATTTTTCTCCAACCCATAAGCCCTTTGGACATAAGAGAATCTATCAACATGGTAATCCTTTTATACTCTGAGGTTCAGAGAAAGAGTCATATGAATTTTTGTGTTGAGCAGCAATCTCTCATTTTATTAATTTTAATATAGTTATCAAATGTTTTCAGAGTGCTATAAAACACTGTTCCAGGCACTGTTTGTATCCACTGGATTAGAGTAACATGATCCATGTTCTAGTGACATTTCAGTCCAAGAAACCCTGAATAATAAATCACTTATTATTATGTCTAAGCTGAAGTATCTCTTTTCATAAAAAAAAAGGCAACAACACCTGGTTGGATGGACCAAATGAATTAATATATGTAAAAGGGTAATATCTTGCCCTCCTAGACAGAAATAAATCATACCAACAGGTTTCTGAATGAGTACTACTCCTATGGCTTCCTTGAATTTTGATGTAATAAATATACTTAGGATTCACGTAACTTGGAACATGTTGAAGACAACAAAGGACATGAGAACGAATTCGCACCAGAATGACACAGTTTACTGTACAGTTAACATAAGCATAATCATTTATGACCCTAAGGATATATAATAGGCTTCTAATTTTATAATTCCTATTTATGAAGAATTGCTGAAAATCCATGGCCAACTGGTCTTCTTCAGTCCCGACTCCTCTTTTCTGAAATTGTCCAAATTCTGCTGATCCTCTCCTGAAAAATCCCACACTGCTCTCCTTCTTCCCCTGTGCTGAGATACACTGCCTTGTATTGAAGCCCTTAGCACTCTTTGTGGATTATTCAGCTTTTTTCCCCCCTCTGGTTGCAAAATTAAACTTTGATCAAAGGCTTCACCAATTGTAATTAACCATTAATTCTTTTCATACATACCTCTGCTATCTGAGACTTTGCCTTGGCTCACTCTCTCTTCCTGAAACCTGAGTGCTTTATACTCTGCCTCCTTAGGGTAAATAAATGTTCAATGTAGATCCTTTTGGTGAAAAGACACTTCCAGAACTTATCTGTCTTGACAATGGATCTCCATTTCACAGATATTTGAACACAAAATATTATTAGAAATCCTCCATGACTACAGTAACTTGGGGTTTTATTAACTATTTCATCCACTGATGCATGGGACATAAATGTACTTTGAAAAGTTTAACTTCCATGGTGAAATGAATTCATTTCATTACTTTCTTGGTTTTTAGTGTTTTAAGTTTAAAAAAAATTTAAATCATTCCAGCTTTCACTTAAGGCCTATGATATCTAGTCCTTCACAGGGAAAAAAAAAATGGCAAGCCTTGAGCTGGGAGATATGTTAGAAGGAAGGTGAGAAAGCAAGGGGACTGCATTCTTACTTAGCCTCATGGCTTCTTCAGCCGTGCCTGAGAAGACCAAGAGAAAAACAGAAAGCCAAGAAACAGAAGCAGCCTCCTAGTTGCAGCTATTCATGGCTTGTGACAGTTTATATTTATTATGCTTTGTAATGTCAAAAAGTGATTTCTGTCAAACAAGGCAGTAATCATAAAAATCAAATTAAAACACCTTAAATTCTTTTTGGAAAAAGGTGGTACATAAATATATTTCAATAAATAAAATGAATTAATAAGCCAATTAGTAACACTTCCTTAGTTGTTTATATAAGCCAGTAAGGCTCTTCCCTGGTTCTTAGCCTCAGTGTGGCACCACCAGTCATCCTCTTTTATGGTACTCTACTTCTGTCTTCCACAGTGGTGCAGGGAGGTGTAGGAATTCTTATAAAGCCCCTGTCATTATAAAATAAAACCTCCTCTCTATTCAAATCTGCAGTAATAACAGAAATGACAATTTTAGTTCAAAAATCTATGTTTGCTACAGGGAACTTTAAAACTAGAATAATAGGATAGAAAAGTAGACTTCTCTGAATCACTTTTCAAAGTTCATCAATATGACCCTCAGTCTCCTCCAAGACTCTTCTTAAAGCTCCTAGGACCCATTTGATGAAAATAATGCAAGGATTCCTAAAAAATAACATAATACTGCCATATCCTCTCACATGGCTTCTCAAAAAATGGTCAGAAGACTTAGGTGGTACACCAATGGATATTTTCAATTTCAAAGTTATATATTTATTTTGATGGAAATTAGAATATAATTAGCATACAGAACTCACAATTTCCATAAATAATATTTCCTAGGACAAGGCTAAAAATTCTGAGTCCCTTTAAAGGAAAATATTAAGTAAACACTGAATATGGTAAAATCTGTAAAGGATGCATACAAATGACTGAAGTTTAAGAAATATTGCTCTTTTCTATTGATTTCAAGTTTATGTGACTGGTTATACTATATCATTGCCTTGATTAATCAGTGTTTATATAATTTAAAAACTTTATGCTATAAAAATCAGAGGGGAATAATCATAGGTTATTGCCTACAGGATTTCTGGTCATTAAGAAAAGTTTTAAAACATGACTCCTCATATAATCTTGTTTATAAAATAAATTACTTTCACTACTTATAACCTGTCCTGGGAACATAATATGCTACTAGTTTAAGGTCTAAATTTATTTGGCTTCTACACATTAAAAGTTTATCTATAACCTTTCTCCCCACTATGAATAATATGATATTGCATGGGATGAAAAGGTCTGACCAAAATTTTCCTACATTTATATATTCATATGAGTCCCTTACCCCACCCCCACCCCCGCCAGAACAAAGCTAAAAATTCTGAGTTATGTGCTGAGGAGTAAGTGAAGGACTGTGGCTTAAGGTTTTCTCACATTTATTATATTCACATAATTTCTTCCGAGTATGGATTTTCCTATGTTGATTAAGGTGTGCACTCTGGCTGAAGGCTTTTTCACATTCATTACATTTATAGGGTTTCTCTCCTGTATGAGTTCTCTCATGCTGATTAAGATGTGTCCTTTGGCTGAAGGCTTTCCCACAAAAACTACATTCATAAGGTTTCTCTCCAGTATGAAGTCTATGATGTTCCGTAAGGGATGTGATACGGCTAAAGGCTTTACCACACTGATTACATTTATAGGGCTTCTCTCCAGTATGAATTCTCAGATGTTGAGTAAAGGATGAATGTTGACGGAAGGCTTTCCCACATTCATTGCATATAAAAGGTTTTTCTCCTGTGTGAATTCTCTGATGTTGAATAAGATGTATCCTCTGGCTGAATCTTTTCCCACAGTCATCACACTTATAAGGCTTCTCTCCTGTGAGTACTATCTGAGGTTGAGTAAGAGATGAGTTTTGGCTGAAGGCCTTCCCACACTCACTGGGTTTCCCCTCAGTATGAATATGAGTAGTAAGAAGAATATGTTGATTGAAGATTTTTCCACACTCATTATATTCATAAGGATTCTCTCTTACATAGTTTCCCTGATAGTAAGTGAAGTCTGAAATATGCTTGATGCTATTTCCTTGTGTGTCAGAATTAACGGGTATTTTAATTGAAGGAATTCTCTGATGCATAACAAGGTTTGAGTTCAGATTATAGTTTTCCCCAAATCTATTACATTCAAGGCTTCTCTCCTGTGTGATCTTTTTGTGGGTGAAAGATACTTGTCCTAAATGTCTCTGCTGGTTTTCTTGATTAGATTCTAACCGGTAATCAAAATCCCAGAGTCCACGTAAGATGGAATACCAGAAACTGTCTCCTGTTAATCTCTCCATTAGCATGTCACAGGTTTTATTTTCATCAGAAATATTCTGGTTTGATTTTTTTATTTCTGGACTATTCTCCCCATCTAAAAGAAATTCAGAACATATAAACACTTTTCAGTATTCTCTGTTTTGTAAAAGAAATTATTGCATAGTGAATTACCAAATGAAACTGACAGTAATGCAGACAAGGCAAATGTGGCATTAAAAGTTTTGAAATATGGCCATGTAACAGGGGAAAGACTACAGAAGGATGACGAGAAGCAGTGAGCAGGTGGAAATTTTAAAATATGTGTGGTAATCATAAAAAGAAGAGATCAATCAGGAGCATACATAGTCGAAAGGAAATGGAAAGGAGAATAAGAAATATCAGGGTAAGGTCTGTGTTCAGAGGTGGGAGACAGAGACGACTACTTAGAGAAGACAGGTCCAAGTCCAAGACCTTCTAAATCTCACCTGTGGATTATTCTATTATAATACCAACTACTGGTTTATTTTAAAAGTATGTCTTCTGATTTTTAATCTTTTGTTTAAAATGATAAAACTAATACTTGCTTATAGTAACATATCCAATGTACAAAGTAAGAATTCCACCCCCTAAATGTAATCATTGTTAAGTTTGGAGCCTCTCTTGCCAGATTTCTCCTATATTCACATAAATATAAATGTAACCATATTTTGAACAAGCATGACACATGGATTGTGGTAAAAACAAAATTTCATTTCAGTCTCCCACTGCTTCTTTAAACTTTATTTAGTGGGGGTATTTTTCCTCTGCTTCTGTATGAAGATTTGGGCAGGACCCATGCTCTTCCTTTAATTATTAGGTAACAGATACTCCTACTCTTACATAACGTTGCAAACAGTCTCTATTCAGTAATTAAAGTGTTCAGTCATGTATAGTATTCAAAACTTCAAAATTAATCCCTCTCCCCTTCCTTGGGCTGTTACAGAGTCAATATTCCTCCTTCTCTCTCCCTGGCTCTCCCCCCCTCTACTCCTTCCCTGCTAGTCTTTTCCCTGCTTCTACTCTGCTTATTTCTCCCCTTAACTATTTCCCTATACACCCCTTCCTTCACTCACTAACTCTTGTTTAATTCCCTTCTAACAAGAGTTGGAGGGTAGCAGCTGTGTGGAGGGAAGAGAGATCAAGAGATAGGCCAGTTTTTGTACAGTAGCTTCACATTCTCAGCTTGGTGGATGTTTAAAACAGACTCACTTTTGGGAACTTTTATGACTCTTGGAAGGTTCTAGCTAGACCCCTCTCTCTCCAGTCATTTCCGTGATCTAGGATAGATATATTTCAATTTTGGGTAATCCCTTGGGACCAGCCTTAGGGCATGAATGAACCCTATTGGACGAGATCATGTTGGCTGACTCATGAAAACACTCATAATACCTTGTCCCAACAAAACTTGGGTAGCACAGACTGATCCTAACTCAGCAGCTTCTCCTGGCTCACCCATCAAAGCCATTTCCTTAGTCAGAGTCAGCTGTTCTCAGGCCTTGTACTGCTTTAGCTTTCTCAGATGTGAATCATGCACTAGTCCTGGTCTTCTACCCGCAGGGGAGGTATATACAAAGCTGTACGAGTGGTCCCCTTGAAGCTGGCACATATGCTTATGGTCAAGGACACTTGACAGCAAAAGAGGCAACATTAATAAATAATTATGCCAGCAACTGTCCTGGGAAAATAAAATAGAATTATACCATAATACTGTTTTTTATTTTGCTTTCTTACATTATTGCATAGCATGAACACACTTCCATGTCATCAAATACATTTCTACATAATTTTTAAAGGACTGTAAAATATCCAATTTTATGGATGTGCCAAAGTCAATTCACATTTAGGTTACTTCGGGCTTATTCTTATCACAAATGATGAGTTAGTTGGCTGAACATGCAACAGAAATTTTAAAAAGAAAAAAAAGTCCAAGTCAGAAAATAAACTTACTCTGGTCAAGAATTAAATTATAGGTGGAAAAAATGTGATTTAAAGGATTTATTTTAAACCAGTTTATCATTTCAACCGAATTATCAACTGGACCACTTTATTTTCAGATAAAATGCTTTTGTCTGCTCAGGAACTTTGGCTCTAAAACGGTTGGAATAATTGGCTGGAGCTCAGAACACTGTCTTTTCTATTCTCTTAGCATCAAAATCCACAGGCTGCTGACCTGGCTCCTGGCACCACAGGTAAGTGTGGTGCTCTAGGCTCCTACAGCCTAGGAGTAGATTTCAGGGCATTCACTGCCTAAGGCCTATCTTCCAGAACTTTCATTTATCCCTGGAAACAGGGCAGCCTGATCAACATACCAGGAGGAGTGATAGTGCATGAAATGTGCAGGCACTGCTCCCCCATGGTAGACACCCTCAAGGCACATCAGATATTCAACCAAAGGGTTGCCACCCAGCAAGACGCCAGGGGACAGGGTCTAGACTCCAGATGGAGACAATGATTATCTTGGGCTTTAAAGCAGTTTTGAAAAACAAACTCTAGCCTCTTTGCTCCAGCTCCTCACCTAACCCGAGGCCCTATGTTAGTAGACATGACTGCAACTGCCCTTAAGAGGAGGGTGGGCAATGCTAAGGATGAACACCCTCATCAAGCATTATACAGGGGCTTCCCTGGTGGCGCAGTGGTTAAGAATCCGCCTGCCAATGCAGGGGACACAGGTTCGAGCCCTGGTCCGGGAAGATCCCACATGTCACGGAGCAACTAAACCCATGCACCACAACTACTGAAGCCTGTGCTCTAGAGCCTGCGAGCCACAACTACTGAGCCCGTGCACCTCAACTACTGAAGCCCACGTGCCTAGAGCCCGTGCTCCACAACAAGAGAAGCCACCGCAATGAGAAGCCCGCGCACTGCAACGAAGAGTAGCCCCCACTCGCTGCAACTAGAGAAAGCCCGTGCGCAGCAACGAAGATCCAATGAAGCCAAAAAAAAAAAAAAATGATAGCATGACATTCATAAACACAAATATAATCTAAAATCTGGGAAGAGAATGTGGGTGAAATACTGAGGCTAGAAATGTAGAAATGGGAAAATGAACATAGAAAGGCCACTTAAAAGCATGATACTACAGAGTGAACACCAAGTCCATAAGAACATATGCCTTTAGAAGAATAAGGAGGGAGAGAGGGTATTTAAAGGAGCAGGTAGAGAGACAGGGGAGAGGCCAGAAGAGGCAAGAATGGTGTGTATCACAAGCCGGAGTGTACTTTCAAGAAAGTCAAGTCAGCACAGTTAAATGCAACACAATCATAGGAGACAATAACTGTGGTTTTTTAGTCACTGGATTTGACTGGAAGGAAGTCAGGGGTAATCTCCAAGAAAACAATTTTAGTAACACTGGTAGTACACCTTTGTCACATCACAAAGGTGAGCTAGAGAATTAGAACTGAGGCTATGGGTTTTAGACAAGTTTAACGTGTTTGATAATAAAAAGAAAAACAAAAGAACGAAAAATGGGTAAAAATGGCAGAGGATTTTTGATATGGAGAAGAAAAAGATTTAAAGAATACCGAGAGGATGTATGAATAAAGAGAGAAAGAAAATGCGTCATGGAGATTTGCAACATCAAGGTATTTATGGACATCCAAACTAACACCTTCAAAATAAATTTGTGTTGTGTAAGTTTTTAAAATAATAAGTATATATTATCTGTTTAATCAGAAAAAAAGTAAGAGAGTCATTTCCACTTTGGAAAAATGTCAAATATGAACTGAATTTTTAAGAAGCATGCCTCTTTAAATCCCAGAGGCAGATGTTTGTAACACACTCAGTTAAGTATTTCAAAAGCGACTATTTTCCTTCACTGAGGTGCAAACACCCAAATGCTTGCTTCTCACCTGGATGAGTGTCTGGTGGGCTGTCTCTCTCCATCATCCACTGCTCCTCCTGCTCCAACTGAGTGATCACCTCTGGCTTATAAAGTTCATGCCCTATTCATGGGAAAAAATGTGTATCTTAGAATTTTATACTGGGAACAAAAATCTCTCTCAGAACTCATTTCCAACCTGTTTAATCTATAGGGCCTCCGGATTTGGAAAGGGGAGGCTTCAGAGGCAGCAAACTAAAGCTACCCATCTCAAAATCAGGACCTTTTACCTGAGAAGAAAGCAAAAAACAGAGGTCTCTGTCTCCAAAACTGATTAGCATTCTTCCATCCTGGCCTGAACTATATACACAAAAGCTTCGAAGGTTTTCACTACTAAAGGAAAGAAACCCATGTAGAATGAGTCCCAGTCTTACAGGGATGCCATCCTTACCCAGTGCAACCAGGTTGCTATAGTTCTCCAGCATCACGTCTCGGTAGAGGTTCTTCTGAGCAGGGTATAGCTGGTCCCACTCCTCTCTGGTGAATTCCACAGCCACATCCTGGAATGTCAGTGATTCCTGAAACACCAAGTACATCCTTGCTCAGCCAGAAAACTTTTTTTTACAGGGGCCCTTAGGGGAAGAGGCAAAGGTGCTGCAGTAGACAAAGGTTAGGATGTCTAAAGAGTTGTGCTGAAAGTCTTCAGGGCTCTGAGTAATCCAGGTCAAAATTTTGGAAGCAACAATTCTATCTTCTATCATCTTTCAAGACAGGTTTAAAAACATGCATGAAATAATGCTTGCTTTTAGGCTTTTTACAACCTGCTGCAGAGGAAACTCTCTCGTATCATCTAAACAATTAAAAAGCTACATGGAAAATTCATGCTATTAAGATTTCAGAATTGAAAGAATTCAGGATATGTTGAAATAGTGAAAGTAGGTATCAAGTTGGTGGATCATGTGTACAACCTTAACAGATTTTTAAGCTTTAGACAGAAGAGGAGAGAGAATATTCCAGTGTGTTTAAAAAAAAAAAAAAAAAAAGGCAACAAGGGCAAATAGGTTGAGAGTAGAAGGCACGTGATGCATGTTGGGATCAGTAAAAGAAAAAGCCCATCCTCTCCCTTTCTCTTTCTATAATTTTCCTGGACTGTTTAAGAGTAAGTTGCAGAGGGACTTCCCTGGTGGCGCAGTGGTTAAGAATCCGCCTGCCAATGCAGGGGACACAGGTTTGAGCCCTGGTCTGGGAAGATCCCACATGCTGCGGAGCAACTAAGCCCGTGCGCCACAACTAACTGAGCCTGTGCTCTAGAGCCCGTGAGCCACAACTACTGAGCCTGCGTGCCACAACTACTAAAGCCCGTGCTCCTAGAGCCCGTGCTCCGCAACAAGAGAAGCCACCCAATGAGAAGCTGGCGCACCGCAACGAAGAGTAGCCCCCGCTCGCGGCAACTAGAGAAAGCCTGCGAGCAGAAACAAAGACCCAACGCGGCCAAAAATAAATAAATAAAAATAAATAAATTTATTAAAAAAAAGAGTAAGTTGCAGAGGTGATGCCCCTTTACCCCTAAAAAATTTGTTTATTTCCTAAATACAAGGAATTATCTTACGTAACAACAGGATGATCAAAATCAGTAAATTAACATCGATACAGTGCTGTTGTCTAAGCTATATACTTATTCAGATTTCACTAAATGTCCTAATAATGTCCTTTATAACAAAAATCAAGATTTTTGATTGTCTTGTATCTTTTGTCTCCTTGAATCTGCAGCAGTTCCCCAGCCCTTCTTTGTATTTCCTAACACTGACATTTTGAAAACACAGGCTAGTTATTTTGTAGAATAAACCTCAATTGGGGCTTGTCTAATGTCTCATCATGAGCAGATTCACACTATGCATTTATGGCAGAAATAGTTCAGGAGCGATGCTGGGTTCTTCTCAGTGAATTGTACGCATTGTTGACTAGTTCCATTACTGGCAATGTTAAATTTGATAATTTGGTTAAGGTGGTTACCTACCAGTAATTTCCCTTGGAAGATTACTATTGAATTCTGTAATTACTAAGTTTCTTGTGGGGGAGATACTTTGTTCCTCCTCAAACTTTCACCCACTCATTTTGGCTTTCACTGATAATTCTTGCCTGAACCAACTGTAATTTTCATGGTGCTTTTCTAATGCCAACACTCTTTGTACATTATTAGTTGGCTTTCTACTGTGCTGAAGAAGTTTCCCTTCCTATTTATTCATTAATTTATATGAGGTGGATTTACTTACTTATTTTATTTTTTAAGTTATAATCATTTACTATCACTATTTTAAAAATGCTCAGATGGTCCTAGATTTAGCCAGAAGCAGCCCCTTCAAACTCGCTTCTTTGTTCTTTTGAAATGTACCTATCATTCTTTGAGTACTTTACTTTTTGGGATAGAAAGATGTTCTTTCAAGGCTCATGTTGTGCTTTTCCTGCTCCAAACCTGGAATCAGCCATTTCTCAAAGGATCCCTGATTCCTTCTAATGGTCAAATACTGAGCAGCTCTGCTTCCCATTAGAAGATCTACAGGGTCACAGTCTGTCATGTTCTGCTCTGTTGGTCAAATATTGAGTGGCTATGTCTGGTTCCTTTTAATGGAGAATGGCACTTGGACACCAATATCTGGGCACTAGATGTGTCCAATGCTGCTGGAGTATTACTGCTTCTAGGCCCTCTCAGGGGTCGCACCTGGGAAAGAGAGGAATATACATAATGATGTATGTATACACACACAACTCCATACCCAATTCTGTATTTAGTTATATGTATTAAAACCCATGAGTCCACACTGACACCTCTAATTCTAATCCAACATGGCAAGGTTCATTCCATCCGCCTCTCTTTTCATATCTGTAATTCCCTTCTCTGACCATGAGAAACCTGGCTCCTATTATGCACAGTGAATTTGCTTATTTGCTCAATCCTAGAATGTAAAGAAAGTGGTTTCAGTATTGCTAACACGTGCCTCAGTGCAAAACAAGCTTACAAATGAGAGTTCACTGTTTAGAACTGTTTTGCTTTTAGCCTGAGGACATAGAGTATACATAACTATTTAGGTTCAAAAGTTAACTCCTTTTCAGTATGGATATATCAGTAACTTGAAGTACAGTTTGGTTCAATTGTTTCTGTTTGTATTCAATTTTAAGCCCTCCTCCCATACCACCCCACTCCATTCCCTCTTTTTCACCCCAGTCCCATATAAGCCCTACAAGTAACCAAACTCATTAGACTCAAGTTTACCCTTCCAATGTCTCTTTTTGCTCAAACAAGCAAATAGATCTATATGCATATTTTTAAAATATTAATTTGTTTTTGCCGGGTCTTAGTTGCAGCAGGTGGGCTCCTTAGTTGTGGCTCACGGGCTCCTTAGTTGTGGCACGTGAACTCTTAGTTGCAGCATACATGTGGGATCGAGTTGCCTGACCAGGGATCAAACCTGGGCGCCCTGCATTGGGAGTGCAGAGTTTATCCAGTGCACAACCAGGGAAGTCCCTATATGCATTTTTTTTTTTTCGGTACGCGAGCCTCTCACTGTTGTGGCCTCTCCCATTGCGGAGCGTAGGCTCCGCACGCGCAGGCTCAGCGGCCATGGCTCACGGGCCCAGCCGCTCCACGGCATGTGGGATCTTCCCGGACCGGGGCATGAACCCGTGTCCCCTGCATCGGCAGGCAGACTCTCAACGACTGCGCCACCAGGGAAGCCCTATATGCATATTTTTATTTCCTCTTCTTTCTTACACAAAAGTAGCATTTTACAAATACTCTTTTGCACTTTGATATTTTTTCACTGAACAGCTTATCCTGGAAATCCCTCCACATCAATTCATAGATATCTTCCTCATTCTTTTTTATAGCGGGATGGGACAGTGTGAATGTTCCACAATTTATTTAACTAGTCTATTAACAGACATTTTAGCTGCTTTCTACTCTCTTGCTACTACAAATCATGCTGTAATGAATTATCTTTTATGTATATTATTCTGCAATTGCATGTAAGTCTACCTCTAGAATCCAAAAGAGCATATGAATCTGCAATTTTGATATATATTGTCAAACTGACCTCCACAGGGGTTGTATCAGTTCTGTAATTATCTATTGCTATATAACAATCCACCCCCAAATTTAGTGGCTCAAAACAACAACAATCATTTATTTTGCTCACAGAATCTGTAACATGCGCAGGACTCAGTGAGACTAGCTCATCTTTGTTCCATTTTGTTTCAGCTGGGGCGGCTCAACTTTGGGCTGTAGGATTCACTTTTAAGAGGCTCATTCATGTGGCTGGCAAGTTGGTGCTGGCTGTCAGCTGTGAGCTCAACCAGGGGCCTCAGGTTCTCTCCATACGGGCCTCTCCACAGGCTGCTTGGGCTTCCTCACGGCATGGTAGCTGGACCCCAAATGCAAAACTCCCAAGAGAACCAGCTTTCATCATCCAGCCTCAAGAGTCACATAGCTTCACTAAAAAAAGAGGTGATATATGTATATGTATAACTGATTCACTTTGCTGCACAGCAGAAACTAACACAACATTGTAAATCAACTAGACTCCAATAAAAATTAAAAAAAAAAGAAAGAGAGTCACATAGCTTCAGTTCCACCACAGTCACAGGCCTGCCCAGATCCAAGGGGAAGTAACACACTCCCACATCTCTTGATAGAAGAGGATTTAAATCATAGTATATGAGGAGCCTATGGAATGGGAGAAATTGTGCCATTTTCAGAAAATACAATCTGCTACTGTCTACCCTCTGAATGTAAACATTCACATCCCTCCTACATGCAAAATACACTCATCTTCCTCAAGACTCCCATGTTTCACCCCGTTAGAGCGTCAGTGTGAAGTCCAGGATCTTGTCACCTGTATCAGGTCCACATGCAGATGAGGATCTTTGAGCACAGTTCCTCAGGTACAGTTCCTTGAAAGCTTTCTCCCTATTTTTCCTTCTGTGAGCTAAAGAAGTAGTTATCTGGCCCCCACCCTCTACCCTTCACAAACTCGAAGTGGTGGGAAAGGCATAGAAATAACCACTAGAGACACTCCCATTCAAGTACACAGCAATTCATAGCAATTCTAAAATGTAGCTGAGCTGGGCACGTGTTGAGAGATGTGAATGACAAATAGTTTTATTTTCAAGCTCAGTAATTCCTGGTTCCTTTATATTTATTTTTTAAAAATTTAAATATTGTTTATGTACAATATTATATGCTACAGGTATAGAGTATAGTGATTCACAAATTTAAAGGTTATACTCCATTTATAGTTATTATAAAATACTGGCTATATTCCCTGTGTTGTATATCCTTGTAGCTTATTTTATACATAATAGCTTATACCTCTTAATCCCCTACCAATTGTATTGCCCCTCTCTGCTTCCCTCTCCCCAATAGTTTGTTCTCTATATCTGCAAGTCAGCTTTTTTTGTTTTATTCACTAGTTTGTTGTGTTTTTTAGATTTCACGTGTAAGTGATATCATACAGTATTTGTCTTTCTCTGACTTATGTCATTTAGCATAATGCCCTCCAAGTTCATCCCTGTTGCTGCAAATGGCAAAATTTCATTCCTTTTTATGACCGAGTACTTTTTTGTTGTGTATATATATACCACATCTTTATCCATTCATCTGTTGATGGACACTGAGGTTGCTTCCACATCTTGGCAATTGTAAATGCCACTCTGATCACTGGGGTGCATGTATCTTTTCAAATTAGTGTTTTAGATTGCCGGGTCATGTGGTAGTTCTATTTTTAGTTTTTTTGAGAGACCTCCATACTGTTTTCCACAGTGGCTGCACCAATTTACATTCCCACCAACACTGTATGAGGGTTCCCTTTTCTCCACATCCTTGCCAAAATTTGTTATTTGTGTTCTTTTTGATGGCAGCCATTCTGACAAGTGTGAGGTGATATCTCATTGTGGTTTTGATTTGCATTTCACTGGTGATTAGCAATGTTGAGCATATTTTCATGTCTGGTTCCTGTATATTTCTTTTTTTATCTTCTTTTTCCTCTAGCATTTTACTTTAGGCAGCCAGAAGCTGCCAGTTGGCACTTTCAATCTTCTACCTGTAAATCTCAAGTAGATCGTTGAGTCCATTAAGTATATTTCCTATTTTCCTTGTTACTGAAGGTGACAGTGTTGACCAAAATTCCTCTTCAAGCTTCCCCTTTCCTCCAGCTCATAGTAAGATTTTCCTTATTATCCTTTAAGCCTTGTGAAAGGTCCCATAGGCCTCCACTAACTCTCCTTGAGGCTGTTATGATTCTACTAATAATCTTTTCCTTTCCATCTTCTGCCCTTTGTTCAACTGGCTCTGCTGCAAAGCTGATGCCACATATTCTATGTTTGTTTTGGTAGCACACCACTTCCAGGTAACAAAATCTGTACCAGTTATTTATCTATCGCTGCATAATAAACCATCTCAAAACTTGGGGGATTAAAACAGCAACTGTCATTGATTTTGCTCACAAATCTGTAATCTGGGCATAACTTAGTGAGGACAGCTTGCCTCTGATCTACATGGCATCAGCTGGGAGGGCGTGACTGTAGTTTGGAGAGTCTACTTTCAAGATGGCTCACTCACATGGCTGGCAAGTTGGTACTGGCTCTCAGCTGAGAGCTCCGCCAGGTCTGTGGGCCTTGGTTCCTCTCCATGTAGGTTTCTCCATGAGCTGTTTGGATTTGTGTGTGTGTGTGTGGCAAGGTGGCTGGATTTAGACCAAGCATCATGAGAGAATGAAGCGGAAGTCTTACTGCCTCTTATGACCTGCCTTGAAAGCCACATAGTTTCACTTCTACTGGTCACAAGCTTGCACAGATTCAATGGAGGGAACACTGACATCGATGTCTCTTGATGGGATGAATGTCAAAGTCATTGTATAGAAAGCATTTTGGATGGCAGATATATTTGGTCATTTTTCTGGAAATGCAATCTGCCGCACACTCACATTAGCAATGTAAGAGAGTGTCTGTTTTCCCAAAGCTTTGCCAAGAGAGTATGTTATCAAGCTTGTGGAAAATATCAACCCCGTAGGAAATACAAAGCTTGGTGATAAAATGTCAAGCTTTCTCTAGTTTTAATTTAAATTTCCTCTTCTTATGAGTACAGATAAACATTTTTCCTGTGTTTAAGATGCATTTGAATTTTCTTTCCTGTGAATTGTCTTTTTATGTTGTTTTTCAATCGGACTCCTAATCTCTTACCTGATTTAGAGGAGTGTTTTATTATTATTATAAAGACTTCTATTATTATTAGAAAGATTACCCCACTACAATTTGAGTAGCAAAAATATTTTTCCGAATTTGACATGTCTTTTTACTTTGCTTACAGTTTTCTTTTCTCATACAGATTTTTGGGTATTTTTAAAGAGTTGAACCCATCAATTTTTTCTTTTATGGCTTCTGGATTCTCAGTTGTAATTAGAAAGTCTTTACTCAGTGAACACTATAAAGGAATTCTCCCATTTTATTCTTGTGTAACTTCTATGGCTTAATTTTTCACATTTAAATATTTGATCAATTTGAAGACTATTCTGATGTAAAGTATGGGGTATGGATTCAACTTTACCTTTTTCCAGGTGGCTCCACAGAAATACCATCAATTATTGAATAAACCATCTTTTCACCACTGGTTTGAGATGTGACCTATATTATATGCTAAATTCCTATTTGTTCAACAGATATTTATTCAGTGCTTCCTACATGCCAACTATAGGGCTTGAGATATACTAGTGAACAAGAGACTAAAATTCTCTTCCTTTATGAAACTCTAGCAGAGGAAGTAGAAGATAAACATGATAACTAGGTAAATTACATAGTGTGTTAGAAGATAAAAGAAGAGTAGAGGAAGAGTGTTTGAGAATGTTGAGGTGAGGCAGTTGCAATTTTATAAAGGTGGTCAGGAAAGATATAATTGAAGAGGTGACAATGGAGAAAAGACTTGAAAAGTTAACAGTACAAAGGCAAGAGTGTTTGTGGCATGATCAAGGAAGATGAATGAGGCCAGGGTAGATAGAGTGGAATGAGCAAGGAGGAGAAGTAAACGATGAAGTCAGAGAGGTAACAGGTCCGGATTCTGTAGGACTATTTAGGCCATCATAAGGACTTTGGCTTTTACTATGAGTGAAATGGGAGCCATGTGTTTTGAGCACAGGAGTGACATGGTCTGATCTACCATTATCCTGCTATTTCCTGGGCTACATCTTTTTTTTTTTTTTTAACATCTTTATTGGAGTATAATTGCTTTACAATGGTGTGTTAGTTTCTGCTTTATAACAAAGTGAATCAGCTATACACATACATATATCCCTGTGTCTCCTCCCTCTTGCATCTCCCTCCCACCCTCCCTATCCCACCCCTCTAGGTGGTCACAAAGCACCGAGCTGATCTCCCTATGCTATGCAGCTGCTTCCCACTAGCTATCTATTTTACATTTGGTAGTGTGTATATGTCCATGCCACTCTCTCACTTCGTCCCAGCTTCCCCTTCCCCCTCCCCGTGTCCTCAAGTCCATTCTCTATGTGGGCTACATTTTTTGAAGTCATCTTTTTTCTTCCTTTGTCTTTATCCCTCTCACTAATCTCAGCTGTTTCCCAGAGCAAAGCACTCAAGTCCACCTATTTTTCTCCATCTTCTAATTTTAAGGTATTACTTTCTATCATCTAGAATACTGCAGTAGCTTCCTAAGGGATCTCTCCCCTTTCCTTTCTTGCCTTTCACAAATGCACTTACTATCTAGCATGCACCAGGGTGATGTTTAAAGTAGAATTCAGTTACTTATTATGTTATTACCTTGCTTAAATTCTCTCAAAGGCTTTCCACTGCACTTAGAATAAAAACTGAACTTCTTATCATGGTCATAAAGCCCTGTATACGTAGCCCCTGCATACTTCTCCAAGCTTATTCCAAGTCCCCCTCTCCGTCCATCCAACAACAGTGGCCTTCTTTTGATTTCTCAAATATACCCATAGTTTTTGTACATGATGTTTAGCACATGCCTAAAATGCTCTTTTCCATTTACTTTTTTTTTTTTCCAAATCTGCTTTTTTATTGACCTCAGAAGCTGTCATCAAGCTTCATTATATCCAATTCAGTTTTCTCTGGTACACTGTTCATAATTTTAAAATTTTTTTAAATAAATTCATTTTATTTATTTATTTATTTATGGCTGTGTTGGGTCTTTGTTGCTGCACGCAGTCTTTCTCTAGTTGCAACGAGCAGAGGCTACTCTTTGTTGCGGTGCACGGGCTTCTCACTGTGGTGGCTTCTCTCGTTGCGGAGCATGGGCTCTAGGTGCGTGGACTTCAGTAGTTGTGGCATGTGGGCTCAGTAGTTGTGGCTCGCGGGCTCTAGAGCGCAGGCTCAGTAGTTGTGGCGCAGGGCTTAGCTGCTCTGCGGCATGTGGGATCTTCCCGGACCAGGGCTCAAAGCCCTGTCCCCTGCATCGGCAGGCGGATTCTTAACCCTTGCACTGCCTGGGAAGCCCTAAAATATTTTTGAACAGGTGTATTTATACGGTTCAAAAAAGGTCTCACATTCCTGGTACAATTGACCTGGTCCCCACCTCCATTCCCACAGATAATCGCTATTATCAGTATTTTATGTATTCTTCTAGAGTTTCTTCGTGTAAATATAAGCAGATACAAATTTCTTATTCTTTCCAGTGTCCTGGTGTCCAGATATACAGCAGTTCAACTGGCTTGCAACCTGTGAACAGATGTTGCTATGAGGTTGTAGAGATGGTCTACTTACTTTTTATAACTCCTATATTCTCCTTCACATCCCACCTTAAATTTCGCTTCCCCAGAAAGTTCTTCCCTGATTCCCTAATGCATATTCACAATGCCTTATTCTTATTATGTATAATAAACATCTCAATTTGCAATTCCTTAGTATATCTGCTGAATGTCTGTCTCTGCTAAACAACTTGGGTTTAGGACCATGTCTGTTTTGCTCACTGATGTAGTTCTGATGCCAAGCACAATTTCTGGCACATAGCAACTGCTCAAAAAATATTTATTGAATGAATGAATCATCTTTCTTCTGAACAAAGTAAATGGTTCTGGAAAATTAAAGCAAACTCCTCTGGCTAGAATGCCAAGAAACAGATACGCTACCTTAGTTCTCAATGTCTTTCTATCCCTGTCTGTGGGGAGCCTTACAATTAAGAGTAAACTGAATGAATCTATTCCTTGCAACCCAAAGCACTGATGTACCAAATAAATGCTAAAGCTCGGCAGACAGTCTCCTTATGGTCCCTGCTCTTGCTCAAGTTCTATTTCCTGTCTTCTCTAACGTCCAAATACTACCTGATATCAGCACAAATTCAAACTCTCCTTTCCTCATGAAGTATTTCCTCGCCCCTCCATTCTTTTTTTGCCCTTTCTTTTTTTTTTAATTTATTTTTATTTTTTTGGCTGCATCAGGTCTCAGTTGTGGTGCGTAGGCTCTTCATTGCGGCATGCGGGCTTCTCTCTAGTTGCAGTGTGCAGGCTCCTCTCTAGTTGTGGCGTGCAGGTTTTCTTCCTCTAGTTGTGGCACGTGGGCTCCAGGGCGCGGGGGCTCTGTAGTTTGTGGTATGCGGGCTCTCTAGTTGAGGCACCCGGGGGCTCAGTAATTGTGGTGTGTGGGCTTAGCTGCCCTGCGGCATGTAGTACCTTAGTTCCCTGGCCAGGGATTGAAGCTGCGACCCCCTGCATTGGAAGGCGGATTCTTTACCACTGGACCACCAGGGAAGTCCTGGCCCCCTCCAGTCTTATTTATTTATTTATGGCTGCGTTGGGTCTTCATTGCTGCGCGCGGGCTTTCTCTAGTTGTGGCGAGCGGGGGCTACTCTTCGTTGCGGTGTGTGGGCTTCTCATTGCAGTGGCTTCTCTTGTTGGGGAGCACAGGCTCTAGGCGTGTGGGCTTCAGTAGTTGTGGCACGTGGGCTCAGTAGTTGTGGCTCGTGGGCTCTAGAGCACAGGCTCAGTCGTTGTGGCGCATGGGCTTAGCTGCTCCGCAGCATGTGAGATCTTCCCGGACCAGGGCTCGAACCCATGTCCCCTGCACTGGCAGGCGGATCTCTCAGATTACCAGGGAAGGCCCCGCCACTCCAGTCTTAATTGGACTTCTCTCCTCTCTGAGCACCTGCTGTATTTGTTGTCTTTGACATTCAGAGAAGAACCTAACATTACACTTTTCTGAATATTAATTGTGTGATGTAGGCTTTAAAAAATCTCCTCCAATGAGTTTGCTACCTGTGGATAATGATTATCTCATAACAACATGGAACAACAGAAATCCTCCTTTCTGAAGCAATCGAGACCGGTATCTGGTATGTACCAGCTAGTTAAAGTGGGGTTCCATAAACAATATCTCAAAGATTTAAACATTTAAATTTAAAATACATAAGTGTACATTTATTCCCTTATCTTTTGATATGAGAATGATTTTAATGATTGAGTGCCCATATCCAAAATGTATCACTTTCTGTTTCATTAAATCAAAACAAGCAAATGACTCTTAGGAAATAATACCGGTATAGAACCCTGAGAGTTTTAGGATTTTCCTTCAATGTTTTACAGTTTTGCTCACACCTAATTTGACAGCAATATTTTAAAAGGTGACTGGCATTTACTGAGTCTTTCCAAAGCATTCAACTAGTTTTCATAGAAACAACTTATCATACTTATACCTCATAGAGGTTTACATCATACTTAATCAAATTGTAACAACTGGTTTAAACAGGTTTTGGAAGAGATACAACAGATTCTTGATAAATATTAACTTGTGGCAGCAGATGTTCTCAGGTACATTAACAGTCCTGTTACCTTCAAGCAGTCACAGTGACTTGGGCATCATTCATTGTTTGCAGACAGAGTGGTAAATGTTGTTTCAATTCTAGTGAGCTATTTAAGGGAAGGGTGATTAAAACACAGTCTATGGCTTCTTGTGTTACCTTTACAACATCTAGCTCAGACATGAGTCCATGATCTGGTAAAAATGCTGAAGGAGAGAAGAGCTATAAAGGGGCACATAAGGAGAGTGGGAAACATCCCGTAGAGATCAGCATCTGTCACAAAAGTCTCAAGTGCTCTGGATTTTGGGGGCTTAGTACTTCTGAAAATTGAAAAATAAAAGTGCCCGCATTCTGAGAACTATAATAGCATTTCAGAGGAGAGTAAAACTGAACTTACCTGAGACCGCTGTATCTGTGATCCAACATTCATTTCCTTCTCCATGTTTCCCTCCTGGGAAAGTACAGCATTCTGAGAAGGCATTACTGGGAAAAAGAGAGAAGAAGAATCTTGTCAACGTATGACATTAAGGCTGAACCTAAATCTTGGGCCTTTTGTTTTGGATTAGGATGGCAAATGGCTTAGAGAGAAGCCCTCTAAGACATAAGCCTAAAGGCTGGGTGACTTAACTGTGACATTCTTGTTCCTCTATCACATTGAGGAACATAATGCAGGACTTTCTCTCCTCTGTAGTATAACTCCACTTGTTGTGACATATGGGAAGCTCAAAGGTGCTTACTGGTTTTCAGCCCTAGCTACACACTTGGGGAATTTTTAAAAGATGCCAGCACTTAGCCCCTATTCCCAGAGATTTGGATTTAATGGTCTAGGGTGATCCTGGGCAACAGCATTTTAAATTCTGAAGTCTCCAAGTGATTCTAAGTGGGAAATGAGAACCACTGAGATGAGGTGATGCAGAGAACATCTGTTAAGGGCCTATTCTTACCCTTTAAGGGGATAAACTCATCCCTAACCTCAAACTCCAGACTCTTTAGGATGACCCTTCTAATATAGAAATGAGATTTCACTCTTTTCATTTTTCAGAATGTTCGCTTTCCTTTTTGAGTACCTGGATTCAGTCCTCCACCAGGATGACTACACCTCTTTGCAGTTCTTAAGTTGTAATGTCCCCAAAGCCTTGTTCTCTTCTAGTATGACAGTCAGGAGATACACCAGTACTAGCAGCTTCAGTATCCTTGTCAGTCCCTGAAGGCTGATTTGTCCCAGTGCCTTATAGGAAACAGCCACTCCCAGGCATTAAAGGTGCCTCAACTCATGAGAGGGTCAGGAGCCAGTGGATATCCATGATAATGACTTCTGCTTCCCAGGAGCAGCCACTCTCAGAATCTTGCCTTGTTCATGCAGAGTTGAGATGCAGAGGTTCCTGAAAGTGGCTATTACATTCGTTTTTCTCCCTAAAGGCATCAATCCTTCATGTACAGACTTCACTATGATATTCAGATCTGCCTCCTGGTTGAGCAGTTTCAGGTTGAGCAACTGTAATGAGATGCACCAGAGTCAGCAGAAGAAATCCAGCAGTGTCAGTCACCTAGGGACCTAGGGAGTCTAAAAAGACATACAAACTATTCATTCATGAAGATAGAGCCCCGTAGGATGTGGAATTCTTTAAAACAAGCAAAAAGCATTTTTAAAATTTCTCAGATTACAAAGAGCAGAGATGTACAGATGCATCAACTACAACAAACTTAGCCTTAGTCCTCTCCCACCTTCTTCTCAGAACAGAAAACATGTGGTCCTTGCCCAGAGGCAGACTTTCAGATAGAGTTTTCTCCTCAGAAAGAAGAAAAAACAGGTGTTTCACCAATACCAACAACAGAGTGAAGTGTACTGATCTGCTAATAATCAGGAGAGAATACACTTGTTCTCTGCTCACAAAAGTTGACCTGAAAAACTTTTCTCAAAAACTATTGATAGAAATGAAGAATGAAGTCATTTCTGAGAAGAAAAAGAGAAAACTGCAGTTCCAATGGAGTGGCCCTGTTAGATAAGGAAGCCATTCAAGCCAAGACATGGCACAATTCTAACATTTTACAACCAGTTGACTAAGACGCAGACCTTTCAAGAGTAATTTTAAAGCACTTTAAGAACCAGGTCCTTATTTTACCAAGCAAAAGCTCTAAAAAGGTCCTATGGTCTGAAGAGTCAGATAGAATCTACAAGGATGTCCTGAGGTTTCAAACCCAATCACCTGAAAACCATTTATTCACAACAACGAAAACAGCACTAACCATGTTAGTGGACAGGGTTTCTCCTTTATATGTGTGAACCCAAGGCAATGAAGAACATTTCAAATATATTATACATTGTATACAAATATAGCTAGTTTGAGAATACTTTTTTTTTTTTTTTTTTTGCGGTACGCGGGCCTCTCACTGTTGTGGCCTCTCCTGTTGCTCAGCACAGGCTCCGGATGAGCAGGCTCAGCGGCCATAGCTTACGGGCCCAGCCGCTCCGCAGCATGTGGGATCCTCCCGGACCGGGGCACGAACCCGCGTCCCCTGCATCGGCAGGCAGACTCTCAACCACTGTGCCACCAGGGAAGCCCGAGAATACTTTTTAAAAAAATATTTATTTACTTATTTATTTGGTTGCACTGTCTTAGTTGTGGCAGGTGGGCTCCTTAGTTGCAGTTCGTGGGCTCCTTAGTTGTGGCATGCGAACTCTAAGTTGCGGCATGCATATGTGATCTAGTTCCCTGACCAGGGGTTGAACCCCTGCCCCCTGCATTGGGAGCGCAGAGTCTCAACCACTGTGCCACCAGGGAAGTCCCCTGAGAATACTTTTTATGGCATCTGATGGGACTAGGGTTCCTTAAAATACACCTTTGGAAATGCTGATTTAGTTCTCAGTTCCTTGGTTTAATGAAGGATTCTGAGTTTAATGAATTCTTGGCTTAATGAAGCTCTAATCACAGAGCTAAGTGAAAGAGCTGGTTCTAGAACACTTAGGTCTTCTGATTCAGCCCTGGGCTCTTTCTAGTATACGCTAAAGTCCTTTTTGCTACTTGTTTTCTCCCTTTTCCTTAAAAAAAAATCTGATCCCTTTCTTTTAATAATTTCCCTTTTAATTCCTATATTGGAAAGAACAGAAAAAGAGAACAACTCCCGACCCACAAACTGTGCAATTTCTCATACAACAAACGGGTGGAGCTTTCCAGAGAGAGAGACTGCAGAATTGCCAGTCTTTTTCAAACAAGTAACCATGATGGCTGGGAAAGTAACAAATTCCCTTGACTGCTTAAAGAATACTAGAATTATAGTCAATTCAGAGGAAGGATGATTCTGGCTTAACAGTTTTCATTTTCACCCCAAGCTCTTCCAAAACTCTGAGTGAACTTCACTGCCCATAGAAAATCTATGCCGTGGTTCTCAATCTGGGCTGTGCATTGGACTCAGCCCAGATTTAAAATGACACTACAGATGCATATATATAGGGCCAGATGCATATATATATATATATATATATATATATATATATATATATATACACACACACACACACGGCAAGGCTCTACCCAAGAGCTACTAAATCAGAATCTGTCGAGAAGAATTCTGGCATCCACATATTTTTTAAATGCTCCACAAGTGATTCTGATGCAAGCAAGAACTCAGAACAACTATCAGAGCCTTTTGTTTCCTTCACACCCTCAATCCCAATGATTTTCATCATCATTCTACTTCAGTCACCCACTTCCAGGGCTGAACCACTTCTGAAATCTTTCTTACCTTACACAACACTAGACTGTGAATCGGGAGACCTAGGTTCTAGGCTAGATGGGGAAGAAAATGAAGGCAGGAGTAGTGGTTTAATAGATGCAGGGAAAATAGACAAAAGAGCAGTGTTTATCAAAGTGTGGTCTGAAGATCACTTGAATCATGGTATTTGTTGAAAAGCAGACTCACTGGTCCTATCCTAGATCTCATGAAATAGCACCTCTGGAGATATTATTGGCCCAAGAATTTGCATTACAAAGTTATTTCTTCCCTGGAATCAGTCCGTTCCCTCCAGCCTCCCTACAGGCACGAACCTAGCACCTATCTTCTCATTCCTAGATCTTCAACTTTATCTTTCACTTTTATTGACTCCTTCCTATCATCATTTAAAATCATTTAAAGTCTCTCCCAACATTAAAATTTTTCACTGGCTTTTACACCCCTTTGCAACTACCATTCTTTATTTATTCAAGGCTACAACTCTTCAAAGGATTGTCGATACTTGTCTCTACTTCCTCATTACCCATTTATTTTTCAATTCTCTGTAATCTTGCTTCTGTTCTGCCATCAGCACTCCCCTGAAATTGCTCTGGTCAAGAATACCAAACTCTCTTTTGTAGTTCATGCAATGGACCTCATTACTTCTTGCTTTCTTGAGCTCTGATGGTATCTGGTACTGCTGACAGCTGCGTCTTGCTTTACTTCAGTGGGCTATGTTCTAATCCCTTTTCCTCTGCCTACCATTCACATATTGTTGTTCCTTAGGATTTTCCAAAATCTACTCTCGCCCTCTCCACACTTGAAGTGAAGGGACCTTTAAAAGATTTGAACCTGACTCTATCAGTCCCTCACTTGAAATTCTTCAGCAGCTTCCTTAGGCTGGAGTACAAAGCCATGAAGAAACCTACGACCTGCTTCCTGTTCCCTCTCGAGCCACTCTGCTGTTTGCTTTGGAGGGTTCATACACAGCATCCTGCTTTTAGGTGTTTAAATGTGCCATGTGTGGGATCCACCCCCACCTCCTCCCCTAGCAATACCTACGCTTCCTTCAGGTCTCAGCTTAAATCAAGTAAGATTTTGACATCACGGACGAAGTGAGGCCCCCTTGTTCACACCTTCCTTCTTTAGGTAGCACTTTTTATTGTTGTAATTATTGTACAGTTATCCATCTTTATTTATACCTCACTACTGTGTGATGTTAACCTCCATGAAGGCATGAATCTGTTCTGTCTTGCTTAACTATTCTAATTTCAAGGTCCGGTATGTGATTCATAGTAGATATGTATCAAATATTTGCTCATTGAGTAAATGAAAGGGTTCTGGTGTTTGCTCTTCTATTTTTTATTTTTTTTAAGTTATTTTTATTTTTATTTTTTTGCGGTACGCGGGCCTCCCACTGTTGTGGCCTCTCCCGTTGTGGAGCACAGGCTCAGGACGCGCAGGCTCAGCGGCCATGGCTCACAGGCCTAGCCACTCCGCGGCACGGACCCGTGTCCCCTGCATCGGCAGGCGGACTCTCAACCACTGCGCCATCAGGGAAGCCCTATTTTTTAACTTTCTATTTTGAACCAATTTTAGACTTACAGTTAAGCTGCAAAAGTAGTACTCAGTTCTTAAATACCATTTACCCTACTTGTCCTAATATTAATATTTTACGTAACCATGGTACAATGATCAATACCAGGAATTTAGCAATATTATTAATTCAAATTATTCAAATTTCACCAGTTTTTCCACTAATATTCTCTGATCCAGGATCCCACGTCGCATTTAGTTTTTATTTTTCCTGAGTCTCCTCCAATCTGTAACAGCTCCCCAGGTTTTCTGTCTTTCATGAGCTTGATACTTTTGAAGAGTACTAATGAATTATTTTGTAGAATGTCCCTCAATTTGGGTTTGTCTGATGTTTTCTCAGGGTTGGAATAAAGTTAAGATTTTTAGCAAGAATGACACAGAAGTGATGTTGTGTCTTTCTTAGTGCATAATATGAATGGGCTTATGATGTAGATATGTCTTATGAATGGTAACATTGACCATTATCACCTGGTTAAGGTGGTGTTTACCAGGTTTCTCCACTGCAACAATTATTAATATGGTGTTTGCTTAATGGTGATTTCTCTACTTCCCTCTTTCCTACTAATTATTAATTGGAATTTCTCCATAAGGAAAAGCTGTTCCTGGGCTCTAATTTATTTATATCTGTATGGATTTATGGATATTTGTTTTATTCTATGAGTTAAAATACAAAACATTATTATTTTATTATACAAACTGTTCCAGCTTTGGCCATTAGGAGGCTCCTGTGTTACTCTAACCAGCTCAGCTATTTTGAACACTTCCTGGCACCATAAGATGTTCTAGGCTCTTGTATTTTCCCTGACCATCCCTGGAATCAGCCACTTCTCCAAAGAGCCCTGGTTCCATTTATTGGAAAAGTGTTTAGACACAAAAATCTGGGTACCAGGTGTGCTGCTTGCTACTGGTGTATCATTGCTTCTAGGCCCTCCAGGAGACTGAGCTACGAAGTATATATGTATGCATATCAACCACACATATACATACTTCTATTGTGTTTGTCTATATATTAAATACCATGAGTTCACACTGACACCTCTGGTTCCAATCCGATACCACAGGGCTCATTTTGGTCTTCTTCCTTTTCTCATTGGTAACTTCTTTCTTCAACAGTGAAAAGTTGTTGGCTCTCATTATCTACAATATATTTACTTATTTGTTCAATTCTGGTATACACACAAAGTAGTTTCAGAATTACTAACTCATACCCTTGTGAGAAACACATTTACTAGCTTGATTACAGCATTTATGTAGAGTTCTCTTTGTCTTTAACCTTAGAGTATCCAGTCAAGATAGTGGTTCCTAAAGTTACTTAGGTCAGTTCTTTTCTTTGCCACTTCCTTCAGTGAGGTTATGTCATTCATTTGTACTACAGTTACGTTTATTTGTTAGTGTTTGTATTCATTCTCTTCTATTTTTACAGCCGTCCCCTGGTATCCCTGGGGGACTGGTTCCAGAATCCACTGCAGATACCAAGATCTGAGGAAGCTCAAATGCTTTATATAATATGCTGTGTAGTATTTATATATAAACTATACATATCCTCCTGTATACTTTAAATCACCTCTAGATGACATTACTTATAATACCTAATACAGTATAAATGCTACATAAACAGTTGCCTGCAAACGGCAAATTCAAGTTTTGCTATTTGGAACTTTCTGGAATTTTTTCCCCAAATATTTTCCATCTGCAGTTGGTTGAATATATAAATGTGGAAGCCGAAAATACAAAGGGCTGAATGTAGTCTATTTACTCTCAGGTGGCTTCACCCATTGCTACGGTTTCATTGATCATCTTTTTTGAGCTATATAACCACATACACTCTTACTGGACATCCCCACCTACCTCGTGGGTTTGTTGTGAGGCTTAAGGGATTAAATATTTGTAAATATTTAGATCATATTACCACTTAGTTAGCGGTATTTATATATTTTACATATTACTCTTACTCTATCATATTCCCTGTCTCAAGGAATAGTGCTACCAAACCTGAAACCTGAGTGCCATTCCTGACCTCTCTTTCTTTCCCTTAGTCTCATTCCCCAATCAAACGTCAAATCCTGGTAAATTTCCCTCCTTAAACACGTAGTGAGTGTTCCATCTTCACTTCCACTACCTTTATTCAGGTATCATCTCTCACTTTGATTACTGCCACACCCATCTAACTGGTCCTTGACTTTAGTCCAACATTTTCTTCACACTGCAGCCAGAGAGATCTTTCTCCACACCCCTTCTCTACTGTGGAAACGCCTTCACTTTATTTTCTGACAAATATTAAAATGAAAATTTTAGTAAATACAGAAAAGCAGAAAAAAAATCACCTATAATGTCATCACCTAGAGATAACCAATTACTTTTTCGGGATATAGTCTTGCAGGCTTTTCCTTCACAAACACACACACACACTCATGCACATTATAATATGGCATGTTATTTCTTTTTTGAAACCTGGATTTTAATTGATAATATTGTATACATCACTTCATGGTAGAAAACAAAAATCTAAATATTCATTAAAAAAATAGGCTCATAGTATATTCCACTGCATGAGATACCTAAAGTTTATTTAACAAGTTTATTATTAATAGACATTTAGGCCTCTCTCTCTCCTTCTTTCTCTCCTGTTACAGACAACAGCAAACATTATACAGTTTTGGCATAATTTTGCCTGACTATTTCCTTAGGATAAATTCCTAGCAGAGGAACTGCTGGGTAAAAAGGAAGGCAAAAGGTGTATCATTTTACATATTCAGCAATATATGATAGTGACCATTAGCCAATGTTAGGTATTATTCTTTTTAAATGTAATACACAAATAGCATTTAACTGCTGCTTTAATATGCAATTCTTAGATAACATGTAAGGTAGGATTTTTTTTTTTTTTTTGCGGTACGCGGCCTCTCACTGTTGTGGTGTCTCCTGTTGCGGAGCACAGGCTCTGGACGCGCAGGCTCAGCGGCCATGGCTCACAGGCCTAGCCACTCTGCGGCATGTGGGATCTTCCCGGGCCAGGGCACGAACTCATGTCCTCTGCATCAGCAGGCGGACTCTCAACCACTGTGCCACCAGGGAAGCCCATAAGGTAGGATTTTTAACTTTTATATTTTTTCTTTTATAAATTACCCTTTTGTGTCAATTGTCCACTTTTCTACCATATTGTCTTTTTCTTATTGATTTGTAAGAGTCCTTTATTACATAGTCTGCAATAAAGGACTAAATTAGCAGGTCTGAATGGTCCAAACTCTGCATATTCCAAGGAAAGGTTTGACTCTGGCCTTGCTCCTGGTAGATAACCTATAAGCCCCTGAAACATCCCATCTGTTAAGAGTGTCTCTGTTTACCTGAGGCCTTGGGACAGGTCAAAGAGTTTATGCTAACAATGGGATTTATGGTGGGAATCTTGGACCATGTGGTATCAGCTTGCCCACTGGAGGAGCTGGAGACTGGAGGTCAGCAAAATGGATGGGCAGCCATGCTTATATGACCAACTTCCAGTAAATACTCTGGACACCAAGGTTTGAATGAGCTTTCCTGGTTGGCAGTACTGCATACATATGGCCACACATCATTGCTCAGAGAATTAAGGACTACTTGCACAAGTCCATTGAGAGAGGACAACTGGAAGCTTGCACCTGGTCTCTCCTGGACCCTGCCTTACATGCTTTTTTTTCATTGCTGATTTTAATCTGCATCCTTTCACTGTAATACTCATCTTACTGGGAGTATAACAGTTTTGCTGAGTTCTGTAAGTACTTCTAGAACATCACTGAACCTGAGTATGGTTTGGGGACCTCTGAACACAGATAGTAACCAGCAACTCCCCTGTCATAACATAGATAACAAATATAGTCTTCACTTTATCATTTGTCTCTAATTTTTGCTGCTTTCTGAAAAGAGCTAATATTTAAAAATTTTACCTTATAAAACCTGGGGTTTTTTTTCTCTCTGTATAGGTTCTAAGTGCGTGTGAGGGGTTTTGTTTTGTTTTCCTTACATAGATTATACACTTTAACAAGGTTTTTTTTTTTTTTTTACACATTCTACATAAAAACATGAGTATGCAAAACATGGGTGTACACAGAGTAAAATATGTGTGCCTTTCAACTTCTCTTCTACTCTACTTCCCTCCCTGGAGGTAACTCATTGTCAGTCACTTGGTTTGCATCCTTTTCTGTGTATTTATGAACATACATAATATAACCACATACATACTTAACATAATGCACACCATACTATATTCATTGTTCTGCAACATCCTTTATTCACTAATGTCTTAGAGATCTTTCTTTGTGTGTTAACTTCACAATAAACTACATAATAAACTATCTTATTCTATTTTATAGCAGCACAATATTCCACTGTATGGGTCTATCACAATATTTTTAACCATATCCAGAGTGAACATTTAAGCTGTACCTATTTCTCAAATTATAAACAATATTGTAATAAACATCTTTGTACATACTTCCCTGTGCACCTGTGCAAGTATTTCTGCAGGACAGATCTTAGAATAGAATTTCTGAACCACAGAGTGAGCTCATTTAACATTTTTGTAAATGCAGTCAAATTGCCACCCAAAATACTTCCTCAACTGTACAACCGGTGCCCTTCCCCCCTGCACTTTCCTCAACACTTTGTATCACCAATATTTTTATATTTTGCCAGTCCAGTGGGTGAAAAATATCTGTCTTCATTTGCATTCTACGGTTACTTATGAAGTTAAGCACTTTTTTCATTGGTTTCCTGTATCTTCTATAAATTGCCTGTGCATATCCTTTGCCCACTTTTCTTTTTTCTCTTTTCTTTTTTCAACAAGTCTCTTTACATATTATAGACACTTTCTCTAACACGTTGCAAATATTTTCTTCAAATCTCTAATTTTTAGCCCTTTGTTCTTTTCAAATACAAAAACTTTAAATTTTGATATCATTAAATTAATGCATTTTCCCCAGAGGGTTTTGTTTCCTGTTTGGGTGGTTTGGTAGGGCTACAGCATAAAGTGCAAGGGTGGAAGGCCAAGCAGTATGCAATATTAAGGTCATAAAAGGCTTTGAGGGCACTGCTAAGAAACTAAAACATTATCCTGATGGCAGCAGGGAAGCATATAAAAGTTTTCAGCAATAGAGTGACTTTCAACAAATTCTCCATTTAATAAGAGCACCTACTAAGTGCCATGGTCAACTCTGTCTCTTAGAAAATGGTAACTTTTGTACCTTTTACATTTCCCACAATTCAAAATAACTAAAAGACACAGAAAGCTCATTATGTTAAAAGACACAATTAGGGGAATCTGCTCTGCCACATATTAAAACAAAATGGTATCAGTGCAGAAACTGTGAGGGCCGTGAAACAGTCTAGAAACAGATCCGAGTATACACACGCCTGTAGAATAGAATAAAAGCGTCATTTCGATTCAGTGGGAAAACAGATGATGGCAAGACCACCGGGGAAAAAGGCATATTCCTATCTAACACGTTATCACAAAATTAATACCCAGTAGGTTAAAATGTAAAAAAAAAAAAAAAAAGTTATGTAAAAAATCCTTTAAAAGTATTACAAGAAAATAAAGGTGAATGTTTTAATACTCTTGAGATGGGGAAAACTTTCCAAAAATGATACCCACCCACGCCTATTCCAAAATAAATTGCATAAGATATTAGAGGAAAATAGGTTTGTAATCTTGGAACGCGGAGGCCTTCCTATCAAAGGGGCACAGGGTATCCAAGAAGTCTAAGGGCGCCGCTGGGGGGCTCCGAGTCGACCGGAGGGGCGGCGTCCGCGACCCGTGACCCCGGGGCTGCCGCCCGCCCTGCCCCCTCGCCTGCCGCCCGCGGGGCCGCACTCACCCGCCTCCACAGACAAAGGGCGCCCAGGCCGGCTCCGCCCCCTGACGACGACACCGCCGCCGCCGCTGCCCGTCCGGACCCAGGCGGGAGAGGGTGATGAGGGCCCTGATGCCTGAGCCAATGACGCCCAGTGACTGGGCCCTGGGGTTGGACCAGCCGCCGGCGCCAGCCGGGCTCTGACGAAAGCCTCCAAGCAATGGCGGGCGCGCCGCGCTGGCTTCGGCTCTGCGATACGCATGCGCCGGCGGCGCCCAGGGCCGACTGCTTCCCATATGCAGGGCTCGGAACTCCCACCCGCTTTCCCGGGCCTGCTTCTCACCAGGGCCGCGCTGACCCCGGGGGCCCGGACCTCCCGCTCCCGGCACACGCAGAACTGCGCCTTCCGAGAGAGCCGAGGACCCCTCATAGCCCCTGCCAATCAGAAGCTCCCGCGTGAGTCGCTGCTCGGTCCCCTAGGTGACCACACAAGCCGTCGCTCTCCTCAGTCCTGAAATACCGGCCCCCTCCCGAATTTTATATTGACGAAACTAAAAATACAATAATAATGATTGAATATATCAGGTCTACTGATGAGACTAATGGAATTCTTTTAAGGGGGTAACATTTTGCTTAATTGGGCTTCACCAAAATCGGCTGCAAATGTTCATCTGTTAATGCTAGCATTCAATGGGAAAGGAGAGACTTCAACAAATAGTGTTGGAACAACTGGATATGCACGTGCAAAAGAATAAAATTGGACCCTAGCCTTACACACCACATACAAAAAGTAATTCAGGGGCTTCCCTGGTGGCGCAGTGGTTGAGAGTCCGCCTGCCGATGCAGGGGACACGGGTTCGTGCCCGGTCCGGGAAGATCCCACATGCTGCGGAGCGGCTGGGCCCGTGAGCCATGGCCGCTGAGCCTGCACGACCGGAGCCTGTGCTCCGCAACGGGAGAGGCCACAACAGTGAGAGGCCCGCGTACGGCAAAAAAAAAAAAAAAAAGTAATTCAAAATGGATCAAAAAACCTAAACGTGAGAAGTAAAATTATAAAACTCTTAGAAGAAAACATAGGAGAGAAGCTTCATGATGTTGTTCTTGGCAATTATTTCTTGTATATGACATCAAAAGCACAGACAACAAAAGAAAAAAATGGATAAATTGGACTTCAATATTTAACACTTTTGTACATCAAAGAACAGTAGTAATTGACTGAAATGACAATCCACAAAATGGGAGAAAATATTTGCAAATCATATATCTGATAAGGGATTAATATCCAGAATGTATAAAAAACTACTCTAAGTCAACAACAAATAAACAGGTAACCAGATTTTAAAATGAGCAAAGGACTTGAATAGGCAATTCTTCAAACAAGGCATGCAAATGACCAAAAAGCACATGAAAAGATGTTCAGCATCACTAATCATTAGGGAAGTACAAGTCAAAACCACGAGATACCAAGTCACACCCACTAGGACAGCTACTACAAAAAACAGTTAAGTACAAGTGTTGGCAATGATGTGGAGTAATTGGAACTCTTGTGCGTTACTGGTGGGAATGTAAAATGGTACAGCTGCTGTGGAAAAGAGTTTGGCAATTTTTCAAAAAATTAAACATAGAATTACAATATGATCCAGCAATTCCATTTCTGGGTAGATAACACCAAAAGACTTGAAAGCAGGATCTCAAAGAGATATTTGCATCCCCATGTGTGTTACAGCATTATTCACAATAGCCAAAAAGTGGAAGAAACCCAGTGTTTGTTGACAGATGAATGAATAAGCAAAATGTAGTATATGTATACATACTATAGAGTATCATTCAGCCTTAAAAAGGAAGGAAATTCTGAAACATGCTACAACATGAATGAACGTTGAAGACATTATGCGAAGTGTAATATAATTCAGTCACAAAAGGTCAAATGCTACTCAGCCATTAAAAAGAATGAAATAATGCCATTTACAGCAACATGGATGGACCTAGAGATTGTCATACTGAGTGAAGTAAATCATACAGAGAAAGAGAAATATCGTATGATATCCCTTATATGTGGAATCTAAAAAGAAATGACACAAATGAACATATTTACAAAACAGAAACAGACTCACAGACTTAGAGAACAAACTTATGGTTACCAGAGGGGATGGATGGGGGGAAGGGATAGTCAGGGAGTTTGGGATCAACATGTACACACTGCTATATTTAAGATGGATAACCAACGAGGACCTACTGTACAGCACAGGGAACACTGCTCAATGTTATGTGGCAGCCTGGATGGGAGGGGGGTTGGGGGGAGAATGGATACATGCATATGTATGGTTGAGTCCCTTTGCTGTGCACCTGAAACTATTACAACATTGTTAACCAGCTATACTCCAATATAAAATAAAAAGTTAAAAAATAAAGGTCAAATACTGTATGATTCCACTTATATGAGGTACCTAGAGTAGTTAAATTTGGACATTGACAGACATTACAATTGTTGCCAGGGGCTGAAGGTGGAATGGAGATGTCTAGTTACTGTTTAATGAGTACAAAATGTCAATTTGAGAAGATGAAAAGACTTCTGGAGATGATGGCTGCACAACAAAGTGAATATACTGAATGCCACTGAACTTCAAATGGTAAGTTTTATGTTATGTATTTTTTAATACCATAAAAAGAGAAAAAAGACAGCTGGATCCTTATATCTGTTTCTACATTTAATCTTTTGAAATATGTTGTCTTGGTTGATGTTTCTGAAGAAAATCTGACTTCATATAGATACATAGTTGGAAAAAAGAATCCTTTAATAAGTCTTCTCTTGTAATTGTGAATATTCTTCTTTGATACCCCACCAAAACTTGATGAGATTAGTTGCAATGTAGAATCTGAAACCATATTCATATACTTTTGGTTTTTACACCACAATCTTGTTAGTCTGTCTCACTCTCCAAATGGATCTTGAACTCATGTATGACTTTGTAATGTCACACACTGGCCATTTGGAAAATATCTGTTTACTGAGTTACCTAACTCAGTGGGTCCTAAATGGGTATGATTTTACCCTCTAGGAAATATTTGGCAATGTCTAGAAATATTTGGCAATATGTGGCAATGGTTGTCACATGCTGGGGTTGCTACTGACATCTACTGGGTAGAAGCCAGAGATACTGCTAAACATTTTAACAATGCATAACAAAGGATTATATAGCTCCAAATGTCAATAGTGCTGAGGTTGGAAAACCCTAGTTTATTTAATGCTGACGTATTTCATTATGCAATATAAAAATTTGTGTTTGTTAATATCATCACTAATCTTTTTGGGAAAGTTTGTAAGTATTAGGAAGTTGTCAAGATAGTGGATACAAGTTCTCCAAAAACTTTAAAGTTCAAATTTTATCATTTACAACATATATTTTCAGTTATTTTCCTTCATGCTGTAAAGCACACTTCATTCATTTTCAAGAAACTGTCTTAGAAATAACCAAGTCTAAAAAACTAGTATTTGTCAGTTGTTTTTGCAGTTGAAATTGGTGTTCCATAAAATGAGTTACTATCTCTCACAATCACATAACTTATTTTCGCACTTGTATACGGTATAAATGCTTTATGGTACTCACTACCTTGATTAAAGTAGCAGCAGTTTTAGCCACCATTGCTTTTGACCCATCAGTGCAAATGTCAACACAGTGGAAAAAGCAAATTACCTTAGTATTATTAGAAAAAAAAGTTGACCGTACGGGCCCCCTGAAAGAGAGTCAGGGATCCCCAGGGGCCCAGGGACCATACTTTGTAAACTTCTTCTCTAGATTTATGTGAAAGAAGTAAACCCCTATTTGTTTAAGGCACCATTAATTAGGTTTTAAAAAATAAGATAACTTGTATCTTTAGTTTTCAAACCATCTTCTGCAGACTTGCCAAAAAGTCAACAGTTACGCAGAGATACTTATTTTTTTTAATTCCTCTCTTTTTTTCAAGAGTTACTGAGATATAATTGACAAATAGAAGTTGTATATATTTAAGGTGCATAATGTGATGTTTTGATATACATATACACTGTGAAATGATTACCACAATCAAGCTAACATATCCATCACCCCGCATAGTTACCACTGTGTGCGTGTGTGTGCATGTGTGTTTGTGTGTTGGGGGGAGGAGAATGCTTAAGATCTACTCTTAGCAAATTTCAAGTATAAAATACAGTATTGTTACTTATAGTCACCATGTTGTACATTAGATCTCTAGAATTTTTTCATCTGCATAACTGAAACACAAGACTCTTAAATTTATAGTAATTTACTTCAAATTCTGAAGTAGGATAAGTATAAGAAGTTAAGAACTAACCCTTTTTCAGTGGTTTCAGTGTTTACTGTTGGATTGCAATTAAAGCTCGGAAATCACTGCAATACCCACCATTATTGTTCTACTAAATAGTATAGAACCTTCATATATACTAGACTAGAGTAAACCATACCATAGAACAAAACACTACCTGTAGTAGAAAACACTATTTACCATTAGGGAAAAAATGAGGTAAATCTATATACTAAAGTGGAGTAATCCTCAGGATATATCAAGTGAAAAGACCATGGTACAGAGCCGTTCTTTAATTCTGTTTGCTTTTCTCTTTGCTATGCTTATATATAATATTTCCCTTTAAAACATGCCTCATAGTCTCAGTATCTTTGTGTTATACTCAAAAGTAGGATAGCATGTCCTTCTCAGGCAGTGTTGCTTAGAAATCAGCACAGCTTGCTCTCTTGTACCTCTCCTCCCTTGTTCCAAACTGTTGCAAACACAGTGAATATTTGGTCCAGAACTGGGGACAGTAGAAAGAACACCAGCGTTGGAATCAGTTCAGACTTGTGTCTGCCACATAGCTGAAATCTCGAGCAAGTAAGTTACTTAATTTTTTCGATTCTGAATTTTCTCTTTTAGCATATGGCAATGAAAATATATGTATCTCATATCTATTATGAGAACTAAAGGAGATAGAGCACATCAGCACTCAGCACAATGCTTCATAAATGACAACTATCATTAATTTAGTTTCTTGTCTAAGGGAGTCATTTAGAGTTTTAGAAGCTCTGCTTTCTCAATTCTCCTTCAATGAGTACACTCTAACACCTCAGCCTCCCCTGATAAGCTACTCTGGAAAGTTAAGTAATTATAAGTGTCTTCCTGGTTCTTTTAGCACTTTTTAAGAAGGAAGGGGGGTGATATAGGAGTACAGGATTAAGAGCCACAAACAACTACCTATAAAATAAATAAGCAGCAGAGATATATTGTACAGCACAGGGAAATATAGACATTATTTTGTAATAACTTTAAATGGAGTATAATTTATAAAAATATTGAATCACTGAAAGCAATATACTATTAGCTGTACACCTAAAATTAATATACTATTGTAAATCAACTATACTTCACTAAAGAAAAAGTGAAAAAGAAAAGCAAAATTCCCTGTTTCCGTTTCTCAAGCCCAGAGAGTTCTTTAAAGAAGAACAATACTCTTTGTCCTTTTGATTTCAAAAGGGAGTTTACCTTTCTTTAGATGCTTTTTATATGTTTATGATTAAATGTATTACTGTACATTATAAGTTGAGTATTATTTATTATATAGAAGCCTGTCTAGCAAAGCAGCCACAATTGAAAACAGGTTAACAGTGTGGACTGAAAGCCAAAACCAGGGATAATGTCTATACTAGGCTCCCTTATTGATCTAAATTATATTGTAGGAATGTAGCCTTTTAAAGTAATCTTTTAAAGGTTTTTGTTTCTTTATTTTCAGCTCCTTCAGTCTGACATGGCAGAAAAACCAATGCGTATGTCCACACAAATACCCGATGATGAAGATATAGTTGAGTATATCTTTCAAAGAGAATTCTCCTTTTTGTCCTTAACAAAATTGTGTAGCTTCAAAATATTGACTCAGTAAACTGATATAGACCTAGATGGTAAAGGCTTATGTTTGTTATGTTTGGACATGAATTAACTTTTACACTGATTGGAGTTAAATATCAATGATCGTTTAAATAGCTGATGCATGTTTCTTGCATCTGCAGACATTTTTAGTAGTACAAAAGACTATTCCTATTTAACACCAAAGAATAACAAATGAAAATTCCAGAACCTCCCAGTAGGTGAGGAGAATAATGCTACTTTGATGTATATGTTTGTGGACCTTTAGATACTGATAATAAAAAACTTTGAAATGAAGTTATTTTAGGAAGTGGCTGGGTGGCTGCTTTTTTATTACTTTACTGAGTGGGAGATTGAACCAAGTTCCATGTTAAGACACGTCTCTGTACTAGGGAAAACATAGTAATTCACATAAAATTTTACCCTAAAAGAGAGAGTAGCATATCTGAATGGGTGAAAACTGAGTTTTAGAACTATTTTTGACCAAAATAGATACATGAACAGATACATGAATATTGAGCTATGTTAAGTAGTGTTTGTTTATGACTTAATAACTAATGGCTCTCTTTTTGGTGTTTTCCTCCAATCATGCATGGTTTTCTGTATCTTTGTTTGAACCATCAAACGATCATATTTTTTCTCTTCTCTTTCTCAGTTACTTTTCTGAAGTGAATGGTTTATTCCACCTTTATTTTTCTATCAGCCACACTTTAAAAATCACATTTGATCCAACTTTCATCTTCGTTGCTTTTCTGAAACTATTACTGACCCTTTCAAGTCGGGTCCCCACAGGGGTCCTCCTGCCTGGGGTCACTCGTGCCAGTGGAGTGAGACTGGGTGCGGCTCAGAAGCAAAGGAAAGTTTAGTCTTTGATTAAAGAATGGAGAGGTGTGAGCTCAAGCTCTAAAGTACACACTCTGCGGACAGGCTGTGGGCAGGCTGCTTCGTAGGGTTCCAGTCTGCGGAGGGAGGGGCGGAGTTCTCGTGGGTGCTCACGGCACCCCACCTCTATCTTGAGTTGAAGTGTTGCTCGCAGGGCTTCTCCACACGATATGCCAAGTTGGGGTGTTGGGCCCATCGGTTCTGTGCTGGGAACTTTAATCCGAGGTGTTAGGTGCAGGCCTCTGCACACGGCCCCCTGTAGGCAAGTGAAACTAGACTTAGCGCGAAAGAAAAGTTGACAACTTATCTTATTGTTACCGACCCTTTTGAGTCGGGGTCCAACAAGAGTCCTCCTGCCTGGTGTTATTGGAGCCAATAGAATGAGAGCCAGTTTGGTTCAGAAGCAAAGGAAAGGTTTATTCTTTGATCAAAGAATGGAGAGGTGTGAGCTCTCGCTCTAGAGTCCTCGCTCTCCTGAACAAGCTGTTTACGGGCTCGCTTTATAGGGTTCTTGTCAGCGGAGTGGGGCGGCGTTCTCGGAGGGCGACTGCAGTGCCGGGTGCAGCAGCATCTCTGCACACGGTTCACTGTCATCATCTTGAATTGAGGTGTCATGCAACAGCGCTTCTCCATATGGAGCGCCAAGTGGGGGTGTTGAGTGCAGCGGTTCTTTTTGTTGTTGTTAATTAATTAATTTATTTTTGGCTGCGTTGGGTCTTGATTGCTGCGCACAGGCTTTCTCTAAGTTGCATCGAGCGGGGGCTACTCTTGGCACGTCGGCCCAGTAGTTGTGGCTTGTGGGCTCTAGAGCGCAGGCTCAGTAGTTATGGCACATGGCCTTAGTTGCTCCATGGCATGTGGGATCTTCCCAGACCAGGGCTTGAACCCATGTCCCCTGAATTGGTAAGTGGATTCTTAACCACTGTGCCACCAGGGAAGTCCTGAGTGCAGTGGTTCTGAGCTGGGAACTCTAATCCCACACGTTAGGTGTAGGGGCTCTGCGCTTGGCCCCCTTAAGGCAAGTGAGATTAGACTAAGCACAAAAGAAGAGGTTAGACCTTATCCGATCACCTAGATTCCATCATATTTTTCCCAGGGACCCCAGTGGGCTTTGCTGGTGACAAAACTACTGTCAGAGTCCTATCTCAGTGACTAAACCACTGACTTATGCCCATCCCATATTACCTTTGGGCCCTCTGATGCATTAAATCACGGTGAATGCTCCTCTGTTTACATGACATTAAAATCATAAAATTTTAGAATAGGTGGATCCCAAAGGCCAATTAGTCGAACTTTAATCTGATATATAAATGCTTGCTACAAACCATTTAGCAAGTAGTCTTCCAAACTTTTTTTGAACCCTTTACAACTGGCAACTTAATTTATTCTCCTTTTTGAAATTAAAAATAACATTATTAAAAGAAAATTTCAAACAATAAGAAAGAGATAACAGGCCTTTCAACCTAGCTCTTTACAGGAAATAACTAATCTAATCTTTGAACAACTTTTCATATCAGCCCATACTGATCAACCTAATTCTTTTTAATAGCTCTGTTCTTTTTTTTTTTACATCTTTATTGGAGTATAATTGCTTTACAATGTTGTGTTAGTTTCTGCTGTATGACAAAGTGAATCAGTTATACATATACATATATCCCCATATCCCCTCCTGCTTGCACCTCCCTCTCACACCCCTCTAGGTGGTCACAAAGCACCAAGCTGATCTCCCTGTGCTATGTGGCTGCTTCCCACTAGCTATCTATTTTACGTTTGGTAGTGTATATATGTCCATGCCACTCTCTCACTTCATCCCAGTTTACCCTTCCCCCTCCCCCTGTCCTCAAGTCCATTCTCTACGTCTGCGTCTTTATTCCTGTCCTGTCCTAGGTTCATCAGAACCTTTTTTTTTTTAGATTCCATATATATGTGTTAGCATACGGTATTTATTTTTCTCTTTCTGACTTACTTCACTCTGTATGACATACTCTAGGTCCATCCACCTCACTGCAAATAACTCAATTTCATTTCTTTTTATGGCTGAGTAATATTCCATTGTATACATGTGTCACATCTTCTTTATCCATTCATCTGTTGATGGACACTTAGGTTGCTTCCATGTCCTGGCTATTGTAAATAGAGCTGCAATGAACATTGTGGTACATGACTCTTTTTGAATTATGGTTTTCTCAGGGTATATGCCCAGTAGTGGGATTGCTGGGTCATATGGTAGTTCTATTTTTAGTTTTTATTTTTGAATTTTATTTTATTAATTCTTTTATACAGCAGGTTCTTATTAGTTGTCTATTTTATACATCTTAGTGTATACATGTCAATCCCAATCTCCCAATTCATCACACCACCACCCCCAACCCGCCACTTTCCCTCCTTAGTATCCATACGTTTATTCTCTATATCTGTTTCTCAATTTCTGCCCTGCAAACCAGTTCATCTGTACCATTTTTCTAGGTTCCACATATATGCGTTAATATACGATATTTGTTTTTCTCTTTCTGGCTTACTTCACTCTGTATGACAGTCTCTAGATCCATCCACATCTCTACAAATGACCCAATTTCGTTCCTTTTTATGGCTGAGTAATATTCCATTGTATATATGTACCACATCTTCTTTATCCATTCGTCTGTCGATGGGCATGTGTCTTTTTGAATTATGCATGTGTCTTTTTGAATTATGGTTTTCTCTGGGTATATGCCCAGTAGTGGGATTGCTGGATCATATGGTCATTCTATTTTTAGTTTTTTTAAGGAACCTCCATACTGTTCTCCATAGTGGCTGTATCAATTTACATTCCCACCAACAGAACACTCACTTTTATAAGGGAAGGGGCTTCACAACTCATCTTCTGGCTCTAGTTTCCTCTCCAGGCCACTGTCATGCTAGTGCCTTATTCATATTTTTGAAATGCTTCTTCCTTCTACTATTCTCTGGCTCAAACCTCTAGCCACTGCCCATTACCATTTAGATAAAATCCATATTCCTTAGCCTCATATTTAAAACTCTCTATTGTTGGGTCCTTTTTTTACCTCTTGTTCATAATACCTCCCTCCTTCATACAAGTCTTATCCTGTCTTCAAGAGACAATCTGCCATCTTTTAAAATTATTTTTAACTACTCTATGCCACAGTCATCTATCCTTCTTCCAAATTCCTATATTATTTTTTGACTTTTCTGTAATTTTGGTACTTAGTATGATATTAATAGATATTTTAACTTTATCTTCATGGCTTTTATTCTATTGAAATTGTAGGCTCTTCATAAATAAGACTCTTTGACTTATAGAACATCAGAGTGTGAAAGAATATTAAGCTCTCCTGATCAAATGTTCTCATTTTACAGAAGAGAAAACAGGCACCAGTGACTGTCCCAAAGGCTCACAATGACTAGTGACTTTTCTTATTCAGCTACCTTTCCCCATACCACTGGGAAAAAAAGTTCAGTGAATACAGGGTAAACATCAGGGCTTGCCAGAGCTTGTAGAGTCCTTTTATAAATTTACAGACTATAACTTTATGTACAGTATCCCATTTGCTAGATGTAGTCTGTGTGTCCTTGCTATCATGAGGGATTAAAATAATGTATGATTTGCATTTCAGTTTCATGTGAATGCATGTGAAATAATCCTTTTAATAGTAGGTTCATATATTTTTATATATCTACCTTGTTTATTTCTTAATTTGCTTTATTTGTGCTTTGTTTGTGGATGATGCAAAGTTGAATTCAAGAACGAGACTTGAAAGATCACAAATTCCAAATTAGTAGAATCTGAAATATTTAAGTTCTCTCCATAGATTATTTTGGAATTTTATAAAAGTAAATATTATAAGAAAGAACTTTTGGCCCGTCAGAAGACATTTGTTAAGTAATAGTGATGATTCTATGGAAACCCCTGCTTGTTCTATCGATATTTGCTCTGTGGGTGAAAACTCAGTGTTCATGAGGCCAAGGTTTCTGGTCTGTTCCTGATAAGAAAATGGGCTATATTTTGTTCTATGGACACACAAAGCACTTTGATCTGGTACCTCCCTAAGCTACAGTTTTTAAAATGAGAGAAGCCTGCCACAAGGGAGTGTAGGACAGAGAGGACAGTAGAGTGTCCAAATCTTTTATTGTTACATATAATCTTCAGATTATATGGGTCAGAATGTTCTCTTTTGAGTAGAGAAGTCAAAATTTACCACCATATATAAACGCTGTCTTCTAAGAGCACAAGTAGTTACAAATTGAAAATTTTTATTATTTCTTATTTGATTGTATTTTCAGTTTAGGATTGGTAAATACACTCTCTTTAAATATAAAATCCCCATGGAATTTTTACTAATTAATTCTTGGTTGATTCCTGGATTCTTGGTTGAGACCAGATAGGACCCGGGTAGGCTCCTATCTCTACCATTCACTCTTCATTTAGCATGTACTAATTCAACCAAAAGCTATTGAAAGCCTACTGTGAGCTGGGAGTTAATGATATAAAGTGAATAAAATTCTATCTCAAAGAGCTCAAAGTGTATTGAACTCTGTCTTTGGGTAAATCATGTAAACTGTTTGGATCTTAATCCCTTATTTTAACATAAGAGGATTAAATGAATTCTAATACTAATCATAGTGAAACTATTAATACAAATGTTTCCTTATATCATTGTGTCTATAATATTATAATGCTTATGGAAAAAGAAATAGCATAATTTAATTTCTATGCAAAGAGTGTTTTTAAAAAAATCTTTGAAGCATATTCTTATTTAGGACTACCAACTGTATGTTTTCTTTGTTAAAAATTTTTTTAAAATAATTTCATATTTTTGACCACACTATTCAAAATAGTTATGCTAAAAACATGATATAGTAAACCTATTTTACTCTTACTACTGAACTCAATTAAGAGTCCCATAGCAGGGTGATTCAGGAAGGGGTAGGCATGTAGAAAGGAACATGAAATTGAAATATGAAGAACAGCAGTCTCATAGTTAATAATTTTGATGCTCAATTATGCAACATTTGGCCAGTAGGTGCCATTTAAACAGATTCTCCTGTGCTTTTAAAATTGCATTTGAATATATATGGGGTGAAAGAGCATCTTAATATTAATGGTTTTTCCAATGTGTAAACACGATATATATTTCCATTTATTTAGTTCAATCTTAATCGCTCTTATCATTCTTTTGTAGTTTTCAGTGTAAATGTCTTACATATCATTATGATACTTGATATTATTTCTATCATTTTGAATTAATCAAGACTTGTCTTGTGGCTTAATATATGATCTACCTTAGAAAATATTTTGTGTGCACCTGAGAAGAATGTGTAGTAGGCAGCTGTTAGATGGAACTTTCTGTATATGCCTATTAGGTCCATTCAGTCTATTGCATTGCTCAAATCTGCTGTTTCCTTATTGGTTCTCCATCTGGATGATGTATCCATTGTTGAGAGTGGGGTATTCAAATCCCCAGCTACTATTGCATTGCTATTTCTTTCTCCTTTCAGTTCTGCTAGTATTTGCTTTACATATTTAGGTACTGAGTGCATATTTATAATAAATACATCTTCTTGATAGGTTGTCCTCTTTATAATTATAACTTAGTCTATCTTGTCTGAAATAGGTATAGCTGCCTTTGCTTTATTTTGGTAACCATTTGCTTGAAATATCTTTCTCCATCCCCTTACTCTCAGTCTGTTGTGTTCTTAAAGTTATTCTCATGTAGGCAGCATATCATTTGGTTTTTTAAAATCCATTCAACCTTCTATGACCTTTTATTGGAGAATTAATTCACTTACCTTTAAAACAATTATCAATAGGTAAGGACTTACTATTGCCATTTTGTTAATTATTTCTGATTGTTCTGTAATTGCTTTGTTCTTTACTTGTTATCTTGCTGTCTTCCTTTGTGATTTGATGACTTTTTTTGGTGGTATGCTTTGACTCCTATATCATCATCTTTCATGTATCTAAAATTACCTATCACTTCATCCATTAAACTCATTTTTTCTGTAGATTCTTATACATGTTCATAACAGTTATAGTATTTGTCTGCCAATTCCAGTATCCTCATTATGTGGTTATTTCTATTGATTGTGTTTTTCCTTGGCTATGAGACAGATTTTTTTCTGCTTCTTCAAACCTAGTAACTTTGATTATGCATTGAGCATTGTGGATGGTATTGTAGAAAGTCTGAATTCTATTATTATATTTCTCTAAAGAGTATTGAATTTTGTTTTAGCAGGCAGTTAGATTACTGGCAAGTCATTTGGACACTGTTGAGTCATGATACTCTTTGTAAAGATGGGTTTATCTTAGTTATACCCTTTGACTTGGGAGTAACCCTTTGACTTAGAACATAATCCTAAATCCTATAGCAAGTCCTTTTACAAATTTAAATAAAAAGTCCAGAGTGTTTATCTAAAGTGTTGACCAATCTTGTCTAACTTGGAAGAAATGTAAACTCCAAACTCTGTCTCCTCGGGCCTTCCCAGGACCACTGCTGAAATACCAGCTTAGCACTTTTGGAATGCCAACTCTTCTCTCCATTGCCACTGAGCTCTTTGTAGCCATGCCTGCACGTGCAGAGTTAGACTCAGCCAAGTGTTCTAAAGTTTGCAGATTTGGATCTCCCCACTCTGTGGCTTGCTCTTCCAGCATTTCTTTCTCAATATCCCAGTATTTTGGCAGCCCAACTTCTGACCTTAGACTTCCCAGCTCAAGATTGTCATTCTGCTTGAGCTCTGCTTCCCAAGTTTCTCATTTACTGGGGAGTCACTTCAAGGGAATATATGGATAAACCTAGTTTCACCTCTTATGCTAACCTTATTTCCAGTGTGATTTATTCTTGTTTCTGCCTCCTTTTCTTTCCCTCCCAGTGCCTTCAAAGAGTCCTTTTTTTTTTTTTTTTGGCCGCACCATGCGGCTTGAGGGACCTTAGTTTCCCGACCAGGGATTGAACCCAGGCCACGGCCATGAAAGCCCAGAATCCTAACCACTAGGCCACCAGGGAACTCCCCAAACAGTTGTTTCTAATTGTTGATGTAAGGAAAGGTAAAATGCTATATGTTACTCTATCACCAAAAGCTAGGAGTGTACACACAATTTCACACCTTTTTTAACTAATATTTTCATGTATTTTTCAATTTATTAAAGCATTCTTCATAAACATCTTTAAAAATGACTTAAGAATGCCTCAGTGTGTGCGTGAAAAAATATATTATCATTTACTTGCATATTCTATTTCAGGGAGTCATACATTTGGATGTTAGATAGCTACAGTGAACACTTTTATACATAAAGCATTTGTGAAATTTTCTAGTTGTTTGGGAGAGATTTCTAGGGATGAGATTAGTGTAGATTGTTAAGCATTCTTTGAATTATTTTTCCACCTTTTAAAAATAATCAGTTGGTAAATTTATGTATAATATTGTTGGATTTCTAGTTTTCTAGGTTGGTATTATTAGCAGTGGATTCCTTTAACAATTTGATATAACACAAGTTCTCAGAGGGCATATAAGAAATCTGAAGTCAAAGTTTTTAGTTGCTTCTTAAAAAATTCAAATTAACTTTGATTTCCTTACATATATTAACATATATTGGATTTCCTGAATATATTACCACACTGAAACGGAGTGAAAGAATGTTGTTTCCTTTTTTTCTATAAAAATAATTTATTATTGTATAGTAACATACTAGGCTTTCTTGTGGTACTTCTGTAATTTCCTATTTTTAAATTTAAAAACATAGTCTGAGTGTGATCAGAGATAGAGTCACTATTTATAAAAACGATGACAAAAATCTGTGTGTCTGGATAAAGATTTCTCTTCTCACAAATTTACTTCATTTGCATCTTATCTGAGGTATGATGATCAAATGATAATCAATTCCATTTCTTTGACATATTATTATAGTCATATTTTCAAATGACATTTTCTATTCTAATTAATATATTTTTATTTGTTTTTTTCTCTAAGCAAAAAGAAGATAATATCCGTTGTTTAACTACGCTTGGTCATTTTGGTTTTGATTGTTTGCCTCAACAACTGGTGAACAAATCTGTTCAACAAGGGTTCTTTTTTAATATTCTCTGTGTGGGTAAGTGCCAAACCCCTCACATGAATTATTTCCTGATTTTCCTAAATGCTCATTTCAACTTACCTTAAGCAGCATAACACTGGTGCTGTTAATTTAAGACTATGTCTTCATGTTTGTATTGGTTTGTATCTTTAGTCATGTTACTTAGACATTTTTTTCTTTAAGTGTTTCAGTGCCTTTCAAAATCTGATATAGCTTTGTGTATATTATCTTTCTATATTATGTAATGATGGAGGGAGTCAAGAGTAGCATGTATACTTTCAAGGATATTCCAGTCTTTAAAGTGTTTGGGACCCTTTAAACCATCCTAGAGGGTCAGGGTGTTACTTCTTCTCAGACATCTTATTCCCCTATGATGTATCTATGTTTATACAGGGGAAACTGGGATTGGAAAATCAACATTGATCGACACACTGTTCAATACTAACTTGAAAGACAAAAAATCCTCACATTTTTGCCCAAATGTTGGACTTAAAATTCAGACATATGAACTTCAGGAAAGCAATATTCAGTTGAACTTAACTGTTGTGGAAACAGTGGGGTATGGTGATCAAATAAACAAGGAAGGCAGGTGAGTGGTTTTTTATTTTAATTTAAAAATTATTCTTATTTCAAGGAACTTACTTTCTTTCTCCATGTATTAAAAAGTAATAGTCTTCTACGGGCTTCCCTGGTGGCGCGGTGGTTGAGAGTCTGCCTGCCGATGCAGGGGACACGGGTTCGTGCCCCGGTCCGGGAAGATCCCACATGCCGCAGAGCAGCTGGGCCCGTGAGCCATGGCCGCTGAGCCTACGCGACCGGAGCCTGTGCTCCGCAACGGGAGAGGCCACAACAGCTAGAGGCCCGCGTACCGCAAAAAAAAAAAAAAAAAGTAATAGTCTTCTAGAATATATATATATATATATGTATATATACATGTACATATATATATAACTGAGTCACTTTGCTGTACAGCAGAAATTAACACAACATTGTAAATCAACTATATTTCAATTAAAAAATAATAAAATGGCTCTATTGTAATAGATGGCATGCAGTTGGATCTTTTTTACAGCCACCCCTGCTTTATTTTCATTTCCACTTTCGTGGTATATCTTTTTCTATTTCTTTACTTTGGGCCTATGTGTGTCCTTAATGCTGAATGAGTCTCTTGTCAGCAGCAGATGGTTGGGTTTTATTTATTTATTTATTTTGTTTGTTTGTTTGTTTTGCGGTATGTGGGCCTCTCACTGTTATGGCCTCTTCCATTGCGGAGCACAGGCTCCGGACGCGCAGGCTCAGCGGCCATGGATCACGGGCCCAGCCGCTCCACGACATGTGGGATCTTCCCAGACCGGGGCACGAACCCGCGTCCCCTACATCGGCAGGAGGACTCTCAACCACTGCGCCACCAGGGAAGCCCCGGGTTTTATTTTTTTAATCCATCTAGCCAACTGTGCCTTTTGATTACTGAGTTCAACTCATTTATATTTAGAATAATTACTGAGATGTAAGGACTTACTACTGCCATCTTATTAATTGTGTTCTGGTTGTTTCGTAGTTCCATTATTTAGTTTTTTTCTCTGTTTCTTTCTGTCTTTGTAAATTGGTGATTTTTTGTGCTGGTATGTTCTGATTTCCCTTTCTTTATCTTTTGTGAATCTACTCTAGGTTTTTGCTTTGTGGTTGTCATGAAACTTACATAAAACATCTTACAGATAAAACTGATACGTGGTTTACTTTGATCGCATAAGAAAATTTCACCCTTTTGCTCCCCATTTTATATTTTGAGGTCACAAATTTACCTCTTTTTATATTATATATTCTTTAACAAATTACAGTACTATAGTTATTTTTAATACTTTTGTCCTTAACCATTATACTCTAGTTAAGTTGTTAACATGCTATCTTATCACAGATTAGATTTTTCTAAATCTGTATATTTGCCTTTACCAGTGTGTTATATACTTTTGTACATCTTCATATTCTAATTAGTGTCTTTTTGCTTCTGTCTGAAGAATTTCTTAAAGATTTTCTTGCAAGGCAGATCTAGTACCAATGAACTTTCTCAGCTTTTTTGTTGTTGTTTGGGAAAGTCTTATTTCTCCTTCATTTCTGAAGAATAACTTTGCCAAACAGAGTATTCTTGGCTGGCAATTTTTATATTTTGTTATTTTTCTCTCTCCTGGCCTGTAGGTCTTTGCTGAGAAATCTGCTGATAGCCTAATGGGGGTTTCTTTATAGGTTACACTTCTTTTTTCTCTTGCTGCTGTTAGGATTCTGTATTTGTCTTTGATTTTTTTTTTTTTTTTTTTTTTTTTTTTTTTGCGGTACGCGGGCCTCTCACTGTTGTGGCCTCTCCCGTTGCTCAGCACAGGCTCCGGACGCGCAGGCTCAGCGGCCATGGCTCACGAGCCCAGCCGCTCCGCGGCATGTGGGATCTTCCCAGACCGGGGCACGAACCCGTGTCCCCTGCATTGGCAGGCAGACTCTCAACCACTGCGCCACCAGGGAAGCCCCTGTCTTTGATTTTTGATAGCCTCATTATATGGTGCCTTGAGAAGGTCTTTATGCATTGAGATATATGGTGATCTATTAGGTTTGTAAACTTAGATGGCTAAGTGTCTCCCAAAATTTGTGAAGTTCTCAGCTATTCTTTCTTTTTTTTAAGTTAATTTTTCCTGGAGTATAGTTGCTTTATAATGTTGTGTTAGTTTCTTGCTGTACAGCAAAATGAATCAGTCATATGTATACATATATCCCCTCTTTTTTAGATTTCCTTCCCGTTTAGGTCACCACTCAGCTATTCTTTCTATTTATTTATTTGTTTGTTTTTTTGTTTGTTTGTTTATGGCTGTCTTTGGGTCTTTGTTGCTGTGTGCGGGCTTTCTCTAGTTGCGGCGAGCGGGGGCTGCTCTTCATTGCAGTTCTCGAGCTTCTTCTCATCGTTGTGGCTTCTCTTGTTGCGCAGCATGGGCTCTAGGCGCGTGGGCTTCAGTAGTTGTGGCTCGCGGGCTCAGTAGTTGTGGCTCACAGGCTCTAGGGTGCAGGCTCAGTAGTTGTGGCACACGGACTTAGTTGCTCTGTGGCATGTGGGATCTTCCCGAACCAAGGCTCAAACCCGTGTCCCCTGCATTGGCAGGCAGGTTCTTAACCACTGCGCCACCAGGGATGTCCCTATTCTTTCTTTAAATAAACTTTCTGCCCTTTTCTTCCTTTCCTCTCAGTATGGAAATCCAACTATTCTAATATTTATATATTTTTGAAGTCCCTTAGATCATATAAGCTTTCTTCATTCATTTTCATTCTTTGCGTCTTTATTTTCCTCTGCTTGAGTTATTTCAAAGTTCCTATTCTCTAGCACACTGATTCTGTTTTCCATTTGGTCTCTTCTGCTGTAGATGCTCTCTATTGCATTTTCTATTTCATTCATTGAATTTTTCAGTCCCAGAATTTCTGTTTGGATTTTTTTTTTTTTTAAGATTTCTATCCCTTTCTTAAGTTTCTAATTTTGCTCATACATTGTTTTTCTGATTTTGTTGAATTGTCTTTATGTGTTTTCTTGTATCTCATTGAGTTTCATTAAAACAATTATTTTGAAATCTTTTTCAGATAGATTGCAAAATTCTGTGCCTGTGATTCAGTTATTAGAGGATTATTATTATCTTTTGCAGGTGACATGTTTTCTTGATTCTTCACATTCCTTGGAGTTTTGCATTGCTGCTTTTGCACTTGAAGTAGCAGACAGCTCCTCAAATCCTTTACTAGTTGCATTTAGGTGGATATACTGTTTATTAGTCCTGTTATATCTGGGAGCTTTCTCTGATCTTGTATGGACAGCCCAGCTCCACAGTTCTTACTCCCTCTTGTGGCAAAATTCTTAAGCTTTTATGCCTTCTCTGATTCTTACAACTCTCCTGGCTGGCTTCTAGGAACTTCTTTTTTTCCTTTCAGAAAGTGGTGCTATAGCTCAAAATTTCCAGAAAGTGGTTTCTCTTGCTCACAGATTCTGGTCTGATTTTTCTGAGCACACTCCATTTACCAGATCTCACTCTTGCCATCACATGCAGGAGTGTGCACACAGCCTGCTGCAGAGTGTGGGGAGGTGTGGGTTTATATGGGGCACTGGGAGTATGCATGGGTCCAATGGGGGAGATCATCAAGTGAGGTTCTCCCAGAGGCTAATGGCTGAGTTTCCTGCTGAAGTCCTGAGCTTGGTCAGCATGTCCCTTTAATGCCCTTTGATATTCTTATTTACCTCTTTCCTGGTGTCCTTTTGTCCCTAGTCATGGAGTTCCGGCTTCAGTATTCTAGGTGCTGCTGGAGAGAAATGGTTTTCTCCAACAATGTCCTGCACAGCCAGGCACTGGGTGCTGGGCACTCACTCACAGCCTCCCATTCTCTTGTGGGAGAGGTTACTGATGACTATTTCAGCCCTGTGCTGTGTTGTTTTGGGGGAGCATTGACACTGGCGAAATTCCTCTTACCCTCTCCAGCGCATCCAAATTCTTTTTTATTCTCCACGAAGTGCTGGAATCTGCCATATGGATTGCTGAACTTCTACAGGTCTCTCCCATCTGTGGGTATGTGTCCAAGTCAGCACACTTCAATTTTTCCACGACTGTATGCAAGAGGGTGTGGCAGGTTCACTGGCTCCTGCTGGTTCCACAGCCTGTATGGACATCTGTCGCCCTATTGCCATACAGTTGGGCAAGATTCCTCCTGGTTCCCTGGCATGTGGGGCTGTGTCCCATCTCCCACAGAGGTACTTTTGTTTGTGGGTGGATCCAATTATTAGCTGTTAAAAAGGGGGGCAAAAGGAGAGATGTATTCACTGTCATGATACTGGTGGCACTCTTAAAATTTACATACAGTAAGACTCAATTTTTGTGGTGTATACTTCTGTAGGTTTTAAAAAATGCATAGAGTTTATACCCACCATCTTAGTTGTGACATAGAACAGTCCTGTCACATCCAAAAATTCTCTTGTGCTTTAGTCTCTTTATCCTTGTGCTGATACCATCCTGTATTAATTATTTTACTTCATACATAGTAAGACGTGATATATGAAGAATATATCTTCTTCATTTTTTTTTCAGTATGTCTTGAGCATTCTTGGTTCTTTGCACTTATACATATGTATACATATAAAAAATTTGTTTTCTGATTTGAACTTCATTGAACTGATAGATCATTTTTCCTTTGCTATAAACAAGAGGACTTTTTGTTGCTTTGTAACAACTTGTAGCTGTTATCTTTGTAAGGACATATTATGCACATTTTATCACTGTGGCAAACTAGTGAGTACACATATTAACTAGATATTAAATGGTAAAAATGCAGACATCAGATGATATTAATCTGTTATGCTAAATGTTTAAATAATCATTTTTTCAGCTACCAGCTAATAGGTGACTACATAGATGCTCAGTTTGAGTCCTATCTTCAAGAAGAATTGAAAATTAAGCGTTCCTTTGTTGACTACCATGATTCCCGTATCCACGTGTGCCTTTACTTCATTTCACCTACAGGACATTCTCTGAAACCCCTTGATCTATTAACCATGAAGAACATTGACAGTAAGGTGCGTTCGGTAAATCTATCAACCTATCAAGATTTGATACTTATTGTGAAATAATACAAATCTTGAAGGCATTTGCACACAGAGAACTTGTTATTTTGTAATATGTATATATATATATATATCTTTTTTGTTGTTAATCTTTTTTTTAAAAAAATTAATTAATTAATTAATTAATTTTTGGCTGTGTTGGGTCTTCGTTGCTGTGCACGGGCTTTCTTCATTGTGGTGCGCAGGCTCCTCGTTGTGGTGGCTTCTCTTGTTGCAGAACACAGGCTCTAGGCACATGGGCTTCAGTAGTTGCAGCACGCAGGCTCAGTAGTTGTGTCTCATGGTCTCTAGAGCGCAGGCTCCGTAGTTGTGGCACGCGGGCTTAGTTGCTCCACAGCATATGGGATCTTCCCGGACCAGGACTTGAACCCGTGTCCCCTGCATTGGCAGGCGGATTCTTAACCACTGCGCCACGAGGGAAGTCCTTTTTTGTTAATCTTTAAAGCATTTATGTTTGTTTCCTAGGGATGCCATTGCAAAATACCACAGACTTAGTGGTTTAAACAACAGAAATTAATTTTCTCACAATTCTGGAGGCTATAAGTTCAAGACCAAGGTGTCGCCAAGTTTCATTTTTTCTGAAACCTCTTTTTAGGTGGCAGATTGCCACTTTCTCACTGCGTCCTCACATGATATTTCCTTTGTACACACAGCTGATGTCTCTGTCCAAGTTTCCCCTTTTTATGAGGACACCAGTGGGATTGGATTAGGGCCTATCTTCATGGCCTTATTTTGACTTAATCACCTCTTTAAAGGTTCTATCTCCAAATACTTTGTGAGATACTGGGGTTTAGGGCTTTAAGGTATGTGTGAGAGAGAAGGGGGAGACATATTCAGCCCATAATAGCATTTGATACATTTCAACCTTTCTTCCTTTCCAGAGAAATTTAATTACAATGTGTATCAGTTAGGAAAATGAGACACAGGTTTTAAAAAATTTAATAAAATTTAAAATTTATCATGCTAAGTGAAGTAAGTCAGACAGAGAAAGGCAAATATCATATGATATCACTTCTATGCAGAATCTAAAAAAAAATTCATACAAATGAACTTACAAAATAGAAACAAACAGACTTAGAGAACAGAATTTATGGTTGCCAGAGGGGAAGGGTGGGGGTGTGGGATAGATTGGGAGTCTGGGATTGACATGTACACACTGCTATATTTAAAATAGACAACCAACAAGGACCAACTGTATAGCACAGGGAACTCTGCTCAATATTCTGTAATTACCTAAATGGGAAAAGAATTTGGAAAAGAATAGATACATGTATGTGTATAACTGAATCACTTTTCTGTACACCAGAAATGAACACAACATTGTTAATCAACTATGCTCCAATCTAAAATAAAAATTTTAAAAACTTAAAAAAATTTTTTTTTAAATTTAGGGGTTTGTGATTAAATCATAATTCAGATCATGGTCATTTACCTGTAGTTTTGAAATAGAATTTACTCTATAGTACTATAAAATAATGCCATTAACATTTACCCGGTACCACTGATGGTGTGACACATGAAGATTTCATGATCCTGGCTACTGGTTCTGTCAGAGAAAATTCAGAATATATATAATTTTTTTTTCCAACAGAGAGCAAATGTACATATGAAAGAACTTGTTATGTCATGAGATTCTTTTCTGCACTCAGCCCTGGTAAAACATGCTGTCTTCAACTTTATTCAGTTGAAGGGAGGAAGAGTTCTAAAATTGCGTTCCCTTTATCAAAGAAGGCCTGACCTTTGCTATGTATTGTTCAAACTGGAAAGAAACGTTGTACTTAATCTAAGTCACCAAGTAGTTGAAAGAAGTTAGATTTCTAGCTAAAATTAAGAGCTGTCTCAATTTCTCGGTTAGTACTATATTCAATACTCAAGGACACACAGTTTTATTTTTAATTTTATGGGCAGCTGTAATCATCAAGCCATTTCCAGATACAAGAAGTTACTAATTTTTGCAAAGACCATTGCATAAAGGGTTGGGCAAGGCTGTGTCTGTCTGTTGTCTTCTCTTACAGGTTTCTCAGCTCTCCTTGCAATAAGTGACTTTTGTTCCTTAAATATGAACACCTGAGGAATTATTGACATGAAGCGTTTTCATTTCTCATGTGGTAATGATTTACTATCACTGGAGGATATCTTTTCCCAGCTTTCTCACTAATACAACCCAAGACATTTATGTTAGTCTTGAATCTACCATAGCAGTTGTCTGCTTTTTACTATGCAAGGTATTATTCAAGATTTTAAAATTAGACAAAGTTTTGGGGCTTCCCTGGTGGCGCAGTGGTTGGGAGTCCGCCTGCCGATGCAGGGGACACGGGTTCGTGCCCCAGTCCAGGAAGATCCCACATGCCGCGGAGCGGCTGGGCCCATGAGCCATGGCCGCTGAGCCTGCGCGTCCGGAGCCTGTGCTCCGCAGCGGGAGAGGCCACGACAGTGAGAGGCCCGCGTACCGCAAAAAAAAAAAAAAAAAAAAATTAGACAAAATTTTGAACATCTACTTTATAATATTGAAGCCCTAGATTTTCATAAGGATTTTTTTAAAATGTACTTTGAGGAACCTAAAACAAAAGCAATAGACCTAAAACTGACTTTTATGCATTTCTACTAGATCACAGAACTTAACGTTGTGTAGCTATGATTTAACAGTAACAATTTATTTTAACAGTAATAAAACATATTTTGGAATTTTATATTGTTATTTTCTACAAAGTTTAATTATTAAGATGTAAATTCATTGAGAAGCAATGATCATATTGTAGAGCTAGGAAGAAAATTTTATGTATAAAATTTCAAGTTCAAATATGCAATGTGAAATCATTTCTTTTTACAAATTACAAATGGACTTTTTTGTTAGCACGGTGCTATACACACATATATACACACTCAGCTTTTAAAGTATAGTAAAAAAAAGTCTACTATTTTTAGGTGGTCTTTGGAAAACACAAGCAGATCTACCTGCAAGGTCATCTAGGTAGAACAAGATTCTACCTAGAAAATGGGACAGTGATTAAGGTGGATTTATGGAGAAGATGATGCAAATGAATGACAGGTAGAAGGACAAAGTTGATCTGTTCTATAATTTTGATGAAAGGTCTCTTCTGACTGTTTAATACTCAGTTTAATAAGAAATCAAATTGATAATGAAATCAAATTGATCATACTTCATTTTGCTACTTACATTTTACTAACTCCAGATGTGTAAGAAAGTTTGAGAAAGAAAATTGAGGTTTCTAAACCTGAATTCTGATTAAAGATTAATCTTCAAAAGTACTGATGATTTTGGAAAGTAATTCTGTGAGGAAGTCATGATAGCCAGTGATAATCTAGTTATGAAAATTTATTGTCAGAAATTGAGGTTTTGACTGTAAATATAACAAATTAATAACAAATCCTCAATGGTGAGATTTTGTTTGCTTCTTTCTTAATAGGTGAACATTATACCACTGATTGCCAAAGCAGATACAATTTCTAAAAATGATTTACAGAAATTTAAGTGTAAGATAATGAGTGAATTGATTAGTAATGGCATCCAGATATACCAGTTCCCAACAGATGATGAAGCTACCATGGACGTGGACACCTCAATGAATGTAAGCTTCTAACTACTGAATATCAGTTCTATTTGACAGGTGGGAATGAAAGTATAATTTATAAGTAACAATATTAGTAATATAGTGTCACTTGTATCTGACAAAGATACTATAAATAAGATTTTTTTTCCCAAAAGCCAGTGTGGGAAAATGTTTCACTTTCTTGATTTTGAAAAATGTTTGCTGATAATCAATTCTTTTAAAAAGCGTTTTATTGAGATATAGTTCACATACCATGTGACTCACCTGTTAGAATATACAATTTAGTGAGTTTTAGTTTATTCACAGTGTGTGCAACCATCACCACAACGAAATTTAGGACATTTTTATTTCTCAAAAAGAAATCCCATACTCTTCAGCTTTCTCACCTACTACCTGTCAGCCCTCCTCTCCACCAACCCTAGGAAACCACTAATCAACTTCTTTCTCTTCAGATTTCTCTGTTCTGGACATGTCATATGAATGGAATTATATAATATTTGGTCTTTTCATGATTTTATCGGCTATTAATATGTCTTCCCAAGAGAAAAATTTACTCAGACCCTTTGTCTATTTTTAATTGAGCTTTTGTCTTTTTATTATTGGGTTGTAAGAGTTCTTTATATATTCTGGATACAAGTTGCTTATGAGATACATGATTTGCAAATATTTCTCCCAATCTGTTGGTCTTTCCATTTTATTTTTGGTGTGCTTTGAAACACAAACTTTTTAATATTGATGAAGTCCAGTTTATTTATTTTTATTGTTAGTTGTGCTTTTGATGTCATATCTAAGAATGTTTTGTCAAATCCAAGGTAATAAAGATTTACTTATAAGTTTTCTTCTAAGAGGTTTTAAAATTGTGGTAAAATACACATAACCTGAAAATTACCACCTTAAACTTTTTTAAAGCTTACAGCTGAGTGGCATTATACTTTTACAGTGTTGTGCTACTATCATTGCCACCATCTATATCCATAGAACTCTTTTCATCTTCAAAAACTGAAGCTCTGTAATAAACAATAATTCCCCATTACTCTTTCCCTCAGCCCTATGAATTTGGCTACTCAAGGTACTTCTAGTAGATGGAAATATATAATATTTGCCCTTTTATACCTGTACAAATATTTATTTGAGTCCCTGCTTTCAATTCCCTTGGGTAGTGCCAAGAAGTGGAATTGCTGGATTGTATGGTAATTCTACGTTTAATTTCTTGAGGAACCGCCATACTGTTTTCCATAGTGGCTGCACTATTTTACATTCCCACCAAAAGTGTACAAGGATTCCAATTTATCCACATTCATACCAACACTTGTTACTTTCTGGGTTTTTTTTTTAAGTAATAGTTTATATTAATGGATGTGAGGTGGTATCTCATTGTGGTTTTGATTTGCATTTCCCTGATGATTAGTAATGTTAAGCATCTTTTCATGTGCCTGTTGGCCATCTGCATGTCTTCTTTGAAAAAATGTCTATTGAGGTCTTCTGCCCTTTTTAAAAATTGGGTTGTTTGCTTTTTTTTGATGTTGAATTGTATGAGCTGTTTATATATTTTAGGTATTAACCCCTTATTAGATATATCATTTGCAAATTTTTTTAATTCAGTAGGTTGTCTTTTCATTTTGTTGATGGTTTCCTCTGATGTGCAAAAGGTTTTAAATTAAATTAGATCCCATTTGTTTATTTTTTTTGCTTTTGTATCCTCTGCCTGAGGGGAAAGATCCAAAAAAATATTGTGACCACTTATGTCAAAGAGTGTTCTATGTTCTCTTTTAGGAGTTTTATGGTTTCTGGTCTTACATTTAGGTCTTTAATCAATCTTCTGTTTATTTTTGTATATCTTATGACAAAAGGTTCTAATTTCATTCCTTTACATGTAGCTGTGTAGTTATCATGTAGTTATCCCAGCACCATTTATTGAAGAGACTGTCTTTTCCGCATTGTATATTTTTCTCTCCTTTGTCATAGATTAATTGGCCATATTTGTGTAGTTTTATAACTGGGCTCTTTGTTTTGTTCCATTGATCTACATGTCTGTCTTTGTGTCAGTACCATACTATTTTGACACTGTAGTTTTATAGTATAGTCTGAAGTCAGGGAGTGTGATACCTCCAGTTTTGTTCTTTTTTCTCAAGATCACTTTGGCTATTCAAGGACTTTTGTGGAACCATACAATTTTATTATTATTTATTCTGGTTCTGTGGAAAATGTCATGTGTATTTTGATAGGAGTTGAATTAAATCTACAGGTTATTTTGTGTAGTATGGACATTTTAACATTATTAATTCTTCCAACCCATGATTGTGGTATATTTTTTTCACTAATTGGTGTCATCTTCATATTCCTTCACCAACGTCTTATATTTTTCAGAGTATAGATCTTTCACCTCCTCTTTTAAGCCAATTCTAGGTATTTTATTCATTTTGATGTGATTTTAAACAGGATTGTTTTCTTGCTTTCTCTTTTTGATAGTTCATTATTAGTGTATAGAAAAGGAACAGAAATCTGTATATTAACCTTTTTATGCAACTTTATTGAATTCATTTATTAGTTCCAGTAGTTTTTTGGTAGAGGCTTAAAAGTTTTCTGTATATAGTATCATGTCATCTGCAAATGCTGACAGTTTTACTTCTTCCCTTCCAATTTGGATGCCATTTATTTATTTATTTACATCTTTATTGGAGTATAATTGCTTTACAATGGTGTGTTAGTTTCTGCTTTATAACAAAGTGAATCAGTTATACATATACGTATGTTCCCATATCTCTTCCCTCTTGCGTCTCCCTCCCTCCCACCCTCCCTATCCCACCCCTCCAGGCGGTCACAAAGCACCGAGCTGATATCCCTGTGCTATGCGGCTGCTTCCCACTAGCTATCTACCTTACGTTTGGTAGCGTATATATCTCCATGCCTCTCTCTCGCTTTGTCGCAGCTTACCCTTCCCCCTCCCCATATCCTCAAGTCCATTCTCTAGTAGGTCTGTGTCTTTATTCCTGTCTTACCCCTAGGTTCTTCATGACATTTTTTTCTCTGACTGCTGTGGCTAGGACTTCCAATATTATGTTAAATAAAAGTGGTGATAGTGGGCATCCTTGTCTTGTTATTGATTTTAGAGGAAAAGCTTTCAGTTTTCAACATTAAGTATGATTTTACCTGTGGGTTTGTCATAAATGGCATCTATTATGTTGAGATATGTTCCCTCTACACCAACATCGATGAGAGCTTTTATCATGAATGAATGTTGAATTTTGTCAAATGCTTTTTCTACAGTTATTGAGATGATCATGAGATTTTATCCCTTGATTTGTTAATATGGTGTGTCACACTGATTGATTTGCAGATATTGAGCCACCCTTGCATCCCTGGAATAAATCAGACTTGATCATGGTTTATGATTCTTCTTATATATTGTTGAATTTGGTTACCTAATATTTTGTTGAGGATTTTTGTACCTATATACACCTAAGATGTTGGCCTGTCATTTTCTTTCTTTTTTTTTTTTTTTGCTGTGTCTTTGGTTTTAGTATCAGGGTAATGGTAGAGTCGTAAATGAATTTGGGAGTGTTCCCTCTTCTTCAGTTTTTTGGAGTAGCTTGAGAAAGATAGGCATTAGCTCTTCTTTATATGTTTAGTAGAATTCCCATATGAGGCTGTCTGGTCCTGGATTTTTGTTTGCTAGGAGTTTTCTGATTACTGATTCAATTTCACTACTAAATATTGGTCTGTTCAGATTATATATTTCTTCCTGGTTCAGTTTTGGGAGATTATATTTTTCTAGGAATTTATCCATTTTTTCTAGGTTGTCCAATTTATTGGCTTATAATTATTCATAGTATTCTCTTATGATTTTTTAATTTCTGTAATATTCATTGTAATTTCTCCTCTTTCACTTATTATTTTGTTTATTTGGGCCCTCTCTCTTTCTCTCTTTTTTTTTTTTTCTTTTTTTGTGGTACGTGGGCCTCTCACTGTTGTGGCCTCTCCCGTTGCAGAGCACAGGCTCCGGATGCACAGGCTCAGCGGCCATGGCTCACGGGCCCAGCCACTCCGTGGCATGTGGGATCTTCCCGGACCGGGGCACGAACCCGTTTCCCCTGCATCGGCAGGCGGACTCTCAACCACTGCGCCACCAGGGAAGCCCTCTCTCTCTTTTTTATAATCAGCCTGGCTAAAGGCTTGTCAATTTTGTTTACCTTTTTAAAAAACAAGCTTTCCATGACCAGGGTCACAAAGATGGTTCAACATAAGCATATCAATCAATGTGATACACCATGTACACCATGCAAAACCATATGATCATCTCAATAGATGCAGAAAAAAGCATTTGATAAAATTCAACATCCATTCATGATAAAAACCCTTACGAAAGTGGGTATAGAGGGAACATATCTCAACATAATAAAAACTATTTGGGCTTCCCTGGTGGCACAGTGGTTGAGAGTCCGCCTGCCGATGCAGGGAACACGGGTTCGTGCCCCGGTCCGGGAAGATCCCACATGCCGCAGAGCGGCTGGGCCTGTGAGCCATGGCCGCTGAGCCTGCGCGTCCGGAGCCTGTGCTCCGCAAAGGGAGAGGCCACAACAGTGAGAGGCCCATGTACCACAAAAAGAAAAAGCTATTTATGACAGACCCACAGCCAATATACTACTCAACAGTGAGAAGCTAAAGCCTTCCTGCTAAAATCTGGAACGAGACAAGGATGCGCACTCTTACCACTTCTATTCAACATAGTATTGGATGTCCTAGCCACAGCAATCAGACAGGAAAAAGAAATAAAAGGTATTCAAATCAGTAAGGAATAGGTAAAATTGTCATTATATGCAGGTGACATGATACTATATATAGAAAACCCTAAAGACTCCACACAAAAACTACTAGAACTGATAAATGAATTCAGCAAGGTAGAAGGATACAAGATTAACATACAGAAATCAGTTGCCTTTCTTTTTTTTTTAACCCCAAATAGTTTATTTTACTTTGTTTTATACTTTATTGAAGCATAGTTGATCTACAATGTTGTGTTAATTTCTGCTGCACAGCAAAGTGATTCAGTTGTGTGTGTATATATATATATTCTTTTTCATGTTCTTTTCCATTATGGTTTATCACAGGATATTGAATATAGTTCCCTGTGCTATACAGTAAGATCTTGTTGTTTGTCCATCCTATATATACTAGTTTGTATCTGCTAATCCCGAACTCCCATTCCTTCTCTCCCCCAATCCCCACCTCCCAGCAACCACAAGTCTGTTCTCTATGTCTGTGAGTCTGTTTCTGTCTCATAGATATGTACATTTGTGTCGTATAGCTTTCAGTTATAAAATAAATAAGTCCTGGGGATGTGGTGTACAACATAGTGACTGTAGTTAATAGTACTGTATTGTATATTTGAAAGTTGCTAAGAGAGTAGATTCAAAAAGATCTCATCACAAGAAAAAAATTGTAACTGTGTGGTGATGGATGTTAACTAGACTTACTGTGGTGGTCATTTTATGATATATACAAATACCAAATCATTATGTTGTACATCAGAAACTAATATAATATGTCAGTTATATCCCAATTAAAAAATACTTTTAAAAATATCATCTGAGAACAGATAGTTTTACTAATTCCTTTCTGATTTGCATTCCTTTTAAAATTTGCTTCTCCATTTTCTATATAGTATTATTTATTAATATGCTTTATGTTATATTTCAATTAACTAATTATTAGAGTTTTCTTAATTTTGTCTTTTAGCTTTTATACTGGAGTTAAAAGTGATTTGCTTATTGTGTTTCAGGGTAAAGATAATGTGAGAAAAATTATATGTCTACCAAAAACTGTTTTCTTTGTATTCCCCACAGCCGAATGCCTTGCTTTAGGCTGTACTCAGTAGGTAGTTTTCAATTGTGTGCATGATCTCGCACAAATGCTTACAGCAATTAATTTGCACATATTTAATGTGAAGTCATAAAATCTGAGGCAAGATAAATCACTTGTTTGAATAAACTTATGATGATATTATTGTCTCTGTTGTTTCCATAACAGAAATAAGATTAACAGAGTAAGTTATATTGGTATAAGGAAACATGATTAAAATTGTACTTACTTTCTAGGAACACTTACCTTTTGCTGTAGTAGGAAGTACAGATGAAGTGAAAGTTGGAAAAAGAATGGTCAGAGGCCGTCAGTACCCTTGGGGAGTTTTACAAGGTAAATGTAACAAAGATGCGCAGGCTTGCTCTGGAATGATTATGCTTAAATATATATATAATTATAAAAATTATATAACATATAACTATAAATATGTAAAACAAAATATTTTAACTTGAGTCAATATTGGTAACTCTTGCTAAACAGCAAATTAATAGTTACTGATAAGGAGCACAGATTCTGTTTCATTTAAGATAATGTTTATTTTGATTGTAACCTATTCTCACGGGAGTTTTCTGGATGGTGCTTTAGGCAAAAATTCAGAAACTGGGCAGAACCTCCTCATTTCCCCCATCTGCTATATGCAGATTATCTCTCTATGCATAAACCGTCACATTCAGAATGTTGGAAAGTTCTTTGAACAAAAGAACTCTGAACAACACAGAAGCATAAATATTGGTACTTGAAACATGTTATATAAGTTAATTGCTACCTAATTTATAAAGCATTTTAAAGTGGTCCCTATAAAAAGGGATGGAAAACCATTTTAAAAATAAAGTAATACAATTCATTTTTGGCTAAATTATACCTAGACATTTATATTAGTTATCTAGCATCATGATGAGTTAGAATAGTGTAATAGCAGTCATTTATTGTCTGATTCGTATACTTGTGATACTAATTATTGGGGACTAGTTTCCAAATGTTATTTTCAGTTAATATATTACAAATTTTTAAATTTATGAAATGTACTTAAACACAACATATTTTAATGAATATTACATTTGGTTATAATATCATACACAATGCACAAAGTATTGTGCTCAGTCTTTTGGATATGACAAACACAGTAGAGAGCCATGTGAATTTATTGAGTGATTTTGAAAACTGACTAATTCATTCTCATAAATATGGTGTATAAATATAGTTTAATAACTAAATCATGCATAGTTGTTAAGACCTTTATGTTAGCAGGATTTACTTTAATAAAATTATTTACTTTAGTGAAATTATATTATATTCTTTTTTAGTGCTCTGTAAAATACCTTGAGCATATTCATTTGAAAAATACTAACATAATTATTAATGAAAGTTTATGCCATCTACTAATATTACATGTTATTTCAGTGTTTCCTATTTATTCTTTGGCTAATAAATTTCAAGCAAATTTCCTGGTCTATAAATAAACTCTACCTATAATTTGTATGTACCATATAACCATAGTTACATGGTTAAAAGAATTATAGCTATTAATCTGAACGATCTCTTAGCTCACTCAAGAATACTTAGAAAGTGATAGGGATTGATAATAAGCTTTGTGGCTTTATTATTTTTCTGCCTAGTGGAAAATGAAAATCACTGTGACTTTGTTAAGCTCCGGGATGTGCTTTTTTGTACAAACATGGAAGACTTGAAAGAACAAACCCACACTTGGCACTATGAACGTTATAGGTGCAGCAAACTTCAGAAAATGGGATTTACTGATGTGGATCCAGACAACCAGCCAGTAAGGTGAGTGGAGATCTTGCTCAAACAAGATGACGGGTGACTTAGAAATCCCCTACAACGATGAGATATGATTATTTCGGAATGAGAATAGCTGTACTTCTCACATCCTAAATTGTGTGGTTTTTCATCATCTTCAGACTTAGATGGAGAGTTAGTAGGAGCAACATAATGCAAGGGCTCGTTTATATGCATCCAATATGTGTATGTGCTGAAATGTGTATCCAAAAGAAAAGTAGATTTATGGAACAGAAGCTCAGGAAAGAGATTTGCAAATATTAGTAAAAATTGGTACAAGATGGCAAAGGATATTGAGGATTGGATGGAGGAAAGAGGAAAAGCAGCAGTGTAATGGCATGGTGTTGTCGAATCCAAGTTCACGTGCACGACACACAGTGAGGCCAAACAAACTGAAACATTGGAGTTTGGAGCAGAGGAAGGTTTATCGCAAGGACCTTGCAAGGAGAATGGGTGGCTCATGCTCAAAAGACCTGAACTCTGGTGGGTTTCAGGGAAGAAGTTTTTATAGGCAAAATTTGTGGGGGAGGGCTGTAGGGTGTGTAACCCTCCTCTGATTGGTTGATGGTGAGGTAACAGGGTGATGTTCAGTCATCAGCCTTCTGGTTCCTACCAGTCTGGGTCTACATGCTTGTGCTCAGCGTGAAATTATCATCCTCCACCTGGGTAGGCACGTTAGTTCCTGTAGAAGAACTCAAGAGATCTGTATCAGATTGTCATACACACACTCCCACCCCTGCCCCAGGAGGAACCAGGTCCAGGACCCCATGCTGCACTATTGTTTCTTTCTGCATTCCCTCACTTTCCTCCCAGTAACTGTTTGAATCTGCCCTTTGGAACTCAGGGAAGGTCTAGGAGGCGGAAAGCCTTTTTCCCACGAACAAGAAAGGTGGTACATGGAAAGGCTTTTATGCCTGGGAGGGTCCCACAACATCCCGCTCGGTTTCAATCTTCCCTTTTCTTTGATATTCCTCCATCTTGAGGGGAACAGGTGTTGGACAAGAAAGGGCATAACATTTTGGATTGGAGAGCTCAATCATAAACTTGGCAGAGAATCTAGGTTTTCGGGGGTCTCAGTTTCAACGGAAGTCAAGTGAAAATAGTTTGAGAGCAGGTGTACTTAGCTATATTGAGGAGGAATAGGATTTGTGCTGCAGAAGGATGACAGTGTAGAACAATCCAGTTATATTAGTAACAGTACTTTGAAGGCAACCAGAATTGAACTGGCTATCTTAAATGCATCATATTTTGAAAGACGCCTGGCCTTATTTTAATTATTTTGAGAACCTCATAAATTAGATGTTCCCCCAAATTTTGTTGTCAAAAGATGTGAAGAAGTGTGATAATAAAAAGTGGTAGGAGAAACAAAACATATTTTAAGTGTTTCAAAATGTGAGTACTTACTATATATACACTCTCTATACTTATATTCAATATGGCCCCTCACTTTTTTACATCTCGTGATATAGAAATTTTCATTTCTATACATGAGAGAATATTGGTAAATGTCCTTATATGTGACATAACAATATATATATATGTATTTTATTGAAGTATAGTTGATTTACAATATTGTGTTAGTTTCTGCTGTATAGCAAAGTGATTCAGATATATAGAGAGATATAGATATATTCTTTTCCATTATGGTTTATCACAGGTTATTGAATATAGTTCCCTGTACTATAGAGTAGGACCTTGTTGTTTATCCATTCTATATATAATAGTTTGCATCTGTTAATCCCAAACTCCCAGTCCATCCCTCCCCTCCCCCCTCCCCCTTGACAACCACAAGTCTGTTCTCTATGTCTGGGAGTCTCTTTCTATTTCATAGATAAGTTCATTTGTGTCATATTTTAGATTCCACATATAAGTGATACCATATGGTATTTGTCTTTCTCTTTTTGACTTACTTCACTTAGTATGATAATTTCTAGGTCCATCCATGTTGCTGCAAATACCATTATTTCATTCTTTTTTATGGCTGAGTAGTATTCCATTGTATATATGTACTACCTCTTCTTTATCCATTCTTCTGTTGATGAACATTTAGGTTGTTTCCATGTCTTGGCTCTTGTGAATAGTGCTGCTATGAATGCACGGGTGCATGTATCTTTTTGAATTACAGTTTTGTCTGGATATATGCTCAGAAGTGGGATTGCTGGATCATATAGCAATGCTATTTTCAGTTTTTTGAGGCATGTCCATACTGTTTTCCATAGTACCAATTTACTTTCCCACCAACAGTGTAGGAGGGTTCCTTTTTCCCCATACCCTCCCCAGCCTTTGTTATTTGTAGATTTTTTTAATGATAGCTATTCTGACCAGTGTGAGGTGGTACCTCATTGCAGTTTTGATTTGCATTTCTCTAATAATTAGGGATGCTGAGCATCTTTTCATGTGCCTGTTGGCCATCTGTAGGTCTTCTTTTGGAGAAATGACTATTTAGGTCTTCTGCCTATTTTTCGATTGGGTTGTTTGGTTTTTTTGTTGTTGAGTTGTATGAGCTACTTATATTAATAAACAATATATATGTTTACATGTTTATTTATATTAACATTTTAATATAAAAGTAACACAAATTTCTTTTCAGTTTTCAAGAGATCTATGAAGCCAAAAGGCAGGATTTCTTGGATCAATGTCAGAGGGAAGAAGAAAAGTTGAAACAGAAGTTTGTGCAGAGAGTAAAGCAGAAAGAAACAGCATTTAAAGAAGCTGAAAAAGAGGCAAGTCCTGCTAGTTTGATATAATTTGTATTCAAGTTTAGGTGTCCTATTAAGTTGGAGGTTTTCATCTCAAGAGTTTAGATGATTTTGTTGGAGGATACTTTGCTATTCTTCAAAAAGTAGCTATTTACCATATAGGTTTTGGATACAGCCTTTAAAATTTTGCCATCTGTAATCTTATTTTTTTCTAGAGCATTTGGAGAATTTACTTTTTTTATTTTTTAAACTGAAGTATAATTTGACTTACAATATTGTATCAGTTTTGGGTATACAACAGTGATTGATTTTTTTAAATTTATTTATTTTATTTTATTATTTTTATTTTTGGCTGTGTTGGGTCTTCGTTGCTGCACACAGGCTTTCTCTAGTTGCGGCGAGCGGGGGCTACTCTTCGTTGCGGTGCGTGGGGTTCCCATTGTGGTGGCTTCTCGTTGCGGAGCACGGGCTCTAGGTGTATGAGCTTCAGTAGTTGCGGCACGCAGGCTCAGTAGTTGTGGTGTACGGGCTTAGCTGCTCCACAGCATGTGGGATCTTCCTGGACCAGGGCTCAAACCAGTGTCCCCTGCATTGGCAGGCGGATTCTTAACCACTGCGCCACCAGGGAAGCCCCTGAATATTTTTATACATTACAAAATGATCACCATGATGTCCCAGTTACCATCTGTCACCATACAAGGTTTTACAATATTATTCACTATATTCCTTATGCTGTACATTACATGCCCATTACATTATTTTATAACTAGAAGTTTGTATCCCTTAATCTCCTTCACCTATTTCACTCATCCTCTAATGCCACTCTTCTCTGGCAACCACCTGTTTGTTCTCTGTATCTCTGAGTCTGTTTCTGTTTTATTATGTTTGTTCATTTGAATTGTTTTTTAGATTCCGTGTATAAGTGAAATCATATGGCATTTATCTTTCTCTATCTGACTTATTTCACTTAGCATAATACCCTCCAGGTCCATCCATGTTGTCACAAAAGGCAAAATTTCATTCTTTTTTATGGCTAATGTTCCATTGTATATATATACCACATCTTATTTATCCATTCATCTATTGATGGACACTTATGTTGCTTCCATATCTTGGCTATTGTAAATAATGCTGCAATGAGCATAGAGGTGCATATATTTTTTCAACTTAGTGTTTTTGTTTTCTTCAGAAAAATACCCAGAAGTGGAATTACTGGATCGTACTGTTGTTCTATTTTTAATTTTTTGAGGAAGCTCCGTCCTATTTTCCATAGTGACCGTATCAATTTACATTCCCACTAATTCTGCACAAGTGTTGCCTTTTCTCCACATCCTTGCCAAAGTGTTATCTTTTGGATAATAGCCATTTTGAAGGGTGTGAAGAGATATCTAATTGTGAACTTGAATTGCATTTCCCTGATGATCAGTTATGTTGAGCATTTTCTCATGTACCTGTTGGTCATCTCCATATCTTCTTTGGAAAAATGTCTGTGTAGTTCCTCTGCTCATTTTGTAATTGGGTTGTTTGGGGTTTTTTTTATGTTGAGTTGTATGCATTCTTTATATATTTTGATTATTAACCCCTTATTAGATATATTGTTTAAAAATGTCTTCTCCCGTTCAATAGGCTGCCTTTTCATTTTGTTAATAACTTCCTTCACTGTGCAAAAGCTTTTCAGTTTGATGGAGTCCTATTTGTTTATTTTTGCATTTGTTTCCCGTCCCTGAGGAGACATATCCAAAAAAATTAAGACCGATGTCAAAGAGCTTACTGCCTATGTTTTTTCTAGAGTTTTGTGGTTTCAGATCTTACAGTTATATCTTTAATCCAATTTGAGTTTATTTTTGTATATGGCATCAGAAAGTAGTCCAGTTTGATTCCTTTGCATGTAGCTGTCCAGTTTTCCCAACATCATTTATTGAAGAGGCTGTCTTTCCCTCATGTACATTCTTGCCTCCTTTGTTGTAGATTAGTTGACCGTATTAAGTGTGGGTTTATTTCTGGTCTCTCTTTTCTGTTCCATGAGTTTGTGTGTCTGTTTTGATGCCAGTACCATATGTTGTGATTGCTGCAGCTACGTAGTATATACTTTGAAATCAGGAATGGAGAGACCTCCAGCTTTGTTCTTCTTTCTCAAGATTGTTTTGGCTATTTGTGGTCTTTTGTGTTTCCATACAAACTTTAGAATTATTTGTTCTAGTTCAGTGAAAAATGCCATTGGTACTTTGATAGGGATAACATTGGATCTGTAGATTGTCTTTTGTATTGTAGTTATTATACCAATAATTTTTTCAATCCACGATGACAGTATATCTTTCCATTTATTTGTGTCATTTCAATTTCTTTCATCGTTTTCCAAGTACAAGTCTTTTATGTCCTTGGTTAGATTTATTTCTAGGTATTTTATTGTTTTTTTGCAATTGTAATGGGTTTGTTTTCTTAATTTCTCTTTCTGATAGTTCCTTGTTAGTGTATAGAATTGCAGCATATTTCTGTATATTAATTTTGTATTCTGCAACTTTACTGAATTCGTTTGCTAGTTCTAACAGTTTTTTGGTGACATCTTTAGGATTTTCTATATATAGTGTCATGTCCTCTGCAAACAGTGACAGTTTTACTTCTTCCTTGCTAATTTAGATGCCTTTTATTTCTTTTTCTTGTCTGATTGTTCTGGCTAGGACTTCCAATACTATGTTGAATAGATGTGGTGAGAGTGGACATCCTTGTTTTGTTCTTGATCTTAGGGGAAATACTTTCAGCTTTTCACAACTGAGTACCATGTTGGTTGTAGGTTTGTCATATATGGCCTTTATTATGTTGAGGTTATTATGTTCCATCTATACCCACTTTGTTGAGAGTTTTTATCATAAATTGATGTGGAATTTTGTCAAAAGCTTTTCCTGCATCTATTGATATGATCATATGATTTTATTCTTCAATTTTGTTAATATAGTATATATCACATTGTTTGATTTGTGAGTATTGTATTATCCTTGCATCCCTGGGGTAAATCCTGCTTGATCATGGTATATGATCCTTTTGATGTATTGTTGAATTTGATTTGCCAATATGTTGTTGAGGATTTTTGCATCTATGTTCATCAGTGATATTGGCCTGTAATTTTTTTTGTGTGTGGTTTCTTTGTCTGGTTTTGTTATCAGTGTAATGCTGGCCTTGTAGAATGAGTTCAGAAGTATTCCTTCCTCTTCAGCTTTTTGGAATAGTTTGAGAAGGATAGGCATTATCTCTTCTTTAAATGTTTAGCAGAATTCACCTGTCAAATTATCTGGTCCTGGACTTTTGTTTGTTGGGAGTTTTAAAATTACTGATTCAATTTTACTACTGGTAATTTGTTCATATTTTGAATTTCTTCCTGATTCAGTCTTGGGAAACTGTACATTTCTAGAAATTTATTCATTTCCTCTAGGTTGCCCATTTTATTGGCATATAATTTTTCATATTAATCTCTTATGATCCTTTGTATTTCTGTGGTATCATTTGTAACTTCTTTTTTTTTCATTTCTGATTTTACTTGGGCCCTCTTTTTTTCTTATGAGTCTAGCTAAAGGTTTATCAATTTTGTTTATCTTTTGAAAGAACCAGCTCTTAGTTTCATTGATCTTTTCTATTTTTTAAGCCTCTATTTCATTTATTTCTGCTTAAACCTTTATGATTTATTTTCTTCTGCTAACTTTGGGTTTTGTTAGTTCTTCTTTCCTAATTTGTTTATGTGTAATGTTAAGTTGTTTATACTAGATATTTTTCTTGTTTCCTGAGGTAGGCTTGTATTGCTATAAACTTCCCTCACAGCACTGCTTTCGCTGTATCCCATAGAATTTGGAAAAATGTGTTTCTGCTTTCATTTATCTCCAGGTATTTTTAAATTTCCCCTTTGTTTCTTCCATGACCCATTGGTTGTTTAGCAGCATATTGTTTGGCCTCCACATGTTCGTGTTTTTTGCAGTATTTTTCTTATAGTCGATTTCTAGTTCATAGTACTGTGGTTAGAAAAGAGGCTTGATATGATTTCACTCTTCTAAATTTATTGAGACTTCTTTTGTGGTCTGTGAAAGTTCCTAGAGAAAGTTCCATGTGTACTTGAAAAGAATATATATTTCTGCTGCTCTTGGACAGAGTATTCTATATATGTGTGTGTGTGTGTGTGTGATTTGAGACCAACGTTTCCTTATTGGTTTTCTGTCTGGATAATCTGTCCATTGATGTGAGTGCATTGTTAAAGTCCTTTAGTATGATTATGCTACTGTCAATTTCTTCCTTTAAGTTTGTTAATAGTTGCTTTATGTATTTGGGTGCTCCTATGTTGGGTGCATCTATATTTACAATTGTTATATCTTCTTGATGAACTGATCCCTTTATCATTATGTAATGTCCCTCTTTGTCTTTTGTTACCGTCTTTGCTTTAAAGCCTATTTTGGCTGATATAAGTATTGCTACACCAGCTGTCTTTTCATTTCCATAGAATATTTTTTCTGTCCCCTCATTTAGATTTATGATCCATTTGAGTTTAATTTTTGTGAAGGTTTGTATCTAGATTCTTTGGGGTTTTTTTTTCATGTGAATGTTCAGTTGTTTCAGCACAAGTTGTTGAAGAGAGTATCTTTCCTCGTACTACATATGCTCCTTTGTCAAAGACCAATTTGCTAAATATATTTGCATCCATTTCTAGGTTCTCTATTTTGTTGCATTGATCTATTTTTTTCACCAATATCACACTATCGTGATTACTGTAGTTTTAGTCAGATTACTATAGTCAGTGAAGTCAGGTAGCATCAGTTCTTCAAGTTTATTCTTCTCCTTCAATATTGTTTTGGTTATTCTGGGTCTTTTGTTTTGCTATAAAACCTTTAGAATCAGTTTGTCAATATCTATAAAATAATTTGCTGGGATTTTGATTAGGATTGCAATGAATCTGTAGGTCAAGTTGGGAAGACCTGACAACTTGACAATATTGAGTCTTCCTATCCACAAACATGAAATAGTTATTTATTTTGTTCTTCTCTAATTTTTTTCATCAGGGTTTTGTTGTTTTCTTCATATGGATCTTATATGTATTTTGTTAGATTTATACTTAAGTATTTCATTGGTGGGGGGTTAATGCAATTGTTATTGCGTTTCTTACTTCAAATTCCACTTGCTCACTGCTGGTATATAGGAAAGCAATTAACCTTTATATAATAACCTTATATCTTGCAACCTTGCTATAATCGCTAATTAGTTCCAGGAGTTTTTTGGTCAGTTCTTTGGGATTTGCTACATAGATGATTATGTTATCTGCAAACAATGACAGTTTTATGTCTTTCTTCCCAATCTGTATACATTTTATTTTTCTTCTCTTACTTTATTGCATTAGCAAGGACTTCCAGTACAATGTTGAAAAGGAGTAGTGAGGGGGGACATCCTGACCTTGAACCTGATTTGCAGGAAAAGTTCGAGTTTCTCACCAGAGTAGTTAACATTTGAAATGTTTATGTATTAAGATAAAGTTTAGCTTTCTCTGATTTCTACCTTCAACCTCCCATCTTTAAGTAAAAAGTTTTCTCAATGATTTTGCCATCATTTATAAATACCACACTCCCACATCCCCAGCCTTTGCAATCATTCTTCTTGCCATTGTATCTAGAAGCTCATTTACTTCTCAGGTCTGAAAATGTAATTACGAGCAATATGACTCCAGCAGAGATAATTTTTGAAACTGTTATTAAGAACAAGTGCTACTCTAATGATTAGGGTGTGTTTGATAACCAGAAAAAGAGAAACATGTACTTGGGGATGTGCCACCATAGCGTGCTTTGAGTCACAACTGCAGGTTTGTTTCACAGCTACAGGACAAGTTTGAGCATCTTAAGAGGGTCCAACAAGAGGAGACAATGAAACTTGAGGAGGAGAGAAGACAATTGGAAGAAGAAATAATAGATTTTTATAAAATGAAGGCTGCCTCTGGAACATTGCAGACTCAGGAGTGTACCAGTATAAGGAAGGACAAAGATCGTAAGAAATAATCCTCTCTTACCATCTGTGTGTCATGGAGCCCTATCACTCTCAATCCCATCTTCCTGTGAGATTTTTCTCATAGCACTAATTCTGATTGAAATTATACTAAGTTTTAAAATCTGTTTGCTTATTGTATGTTTTCTCCAACTAGAATGTGAACTCCTTGGGAGTAGGTACCTTGACCATCTTGTTAAATGTTCTGTCCTCAGTGTTTAGAGCAAGAGTAGCACAGAATTAGCAGTCAATAAATATTTGCTAAAATGAAAGAAAATCAAAGAATTATATAGCACAGTGTGAAAAGTGATTAGCTGTTGAAATTCTTTTACCATAGCCCTACTTGTGGCTCCAGGGACCAAGTGTATATATACTATTTCATATCTAAATAGAAGTAGGAGATTTGTTGGCATAAAATATTATGTTATAAAAGGCTAATTCTTATGCTGATATTCCTTAACAAATTCTACTGATAATTTCTTGATAGTTTTTATTAAATAAAATATTGTTTCTGATTGGAACTCTTAGGCTTTTATGTTAGACCTTGTAAAACTAATATTGGAATAAATCTTGAAAAGTTAGGGAGAGCCAGAAAACAGTGGGAAACCATGAGTAACATTTGGATGATAATATTACACCTTACATATTTGGGGTATATGTTAAAACTAAAGTTATCAAATAAAGTGGACTTTTTTTTTTGCCATTTCAAAATTTTCCTTCTGACTATATATCCTGATTTTCCACATTTACAATGTCAGTTCGCCTGTGTGTGTGGCTGACTCACCATGACTCATTCTATGAAAGTACTACCGTTGAGGGTCTGTATATATTTACTCCAGCTACATCTGGCATAGTTCATGGAATTTTTCTTATGTCCCTAAAAGAATAAATTTTTCTTCTGTTGTAATTTTATTACTGCATTCATTTCAAAGGCAGCATTTTTTTCAGGGTATCAGGGTATTGTGATTTTTGCCTCAAAATATTTGAGAAAATATAATCTGATTTATAATACCTTTACTTCTTGAAATTTTTTTTTTTTTGAAAAATACAGGGAAAGGGAGGTATATCCACAATGATTTTTATATATGTTATTAAGTCACCTTATGATTTTATCATTTGGGGGAAGAATGAAGTCTACTATGTGAACTTTTAATGGAACCTCTACAAGAACCAGGATCTTTGTTTTGTTCACTTATGAATTCATCCCTAGGCCTAGAACAGTGCCTGGCGGTAATTGTTCATTGAATAAATGAAAACAATAATAGTACATTAGCTATATTATATGCATGGATAGTTTAATTTAGATCATTGACTTTTAGAAGATAAACAATTAGTATAACATTATTGCTTTTCCACATGCTGGTGAATTATACAGCTAAGGGATTTTCATCTTCTCATTCTCTCAACATAATCCAGTGTTATTAAAATTTGAGTCACCAATGTTGTTACACATATAAAAAACTGTAATGTTAGCCTTGTAAAAGTGCATTTATAAAATGCACTTGGTTGCATTTGAGAATGGACCCTTTAGGTAATAATGTGATAGTCCATAGTTTCTTTTAGAGAAAGGAAAGATTCACCCTAAATAAACGGTATGGTTTTTCTTTCCACTTCTTTTCCAAAGGTATAAAACAAGTTATGATTTAGTAGTTTATAAAGCATACATTTGCTCATTAAAGAATGGTTTTATAAAATAGTATTTGTTTCCTATATAGCTTTTAACTATATGAATAAAATTATTTTTCTCTTTCAGGTCCACTTTCATGTTAAACAGAGGTTCCAGATTTATGTAGCACAGAAAGTTTTAATAAGTCAGCATTACTAAAAACTTATAAGTATACTTTACTTTTCCTTAGAGTTTTTATTTGCTAGATTATTTATTTGATATTAATGTAAATTCTTTTTTTTTTTTTTTTTTTTTTTGCGGTACGCGGGCCTCTCACTGTTGTGGCCTCTCCCGTTGCAGAGCACAGGCTCCGGACGCACAGGCTCAGCAGCCATGGCTCATGGGCCCAGCCGCAACAAGGCATGTGGGATCTTCCCGGACCGGAGCACGAACCCGTGTCCCCTGCATCGGCAGGCGGATTCTCAACCACTGCGCCACCAGGGAAGCCCTAAATTGTATTTTTTAAATTTCAGTTTCTACTTGATCATGGCTAGTAATACACATTCCAATGATTTTTATACATTTATCTTGTATTCTGTAACCCTTCTAAAACCTGTTAAATTCACTAATAAGTTGTAATATCTTTTTTTGCAGATTTATTTGAATTTCCTAGCTACATGATTATTTGGTATCTGAGTGAAAGCCATTTACTTTTCCAAATTTTATGTCTTTTATTTTCTTGCCTTACTTAATTGACTATGACTTTTAGTACAATGTTGAGTAGAAGTGGTGACAGGGGGCTTCATTATCTCATTCTCAATGTTAGAAATAGATACAGTTCAATCTGTCATTTGTTTCCAGTTTTATTGAGATATAATTGACATAGAACATTGTATAAGTTTAAGATGTACAATATGTTGATTTGATACATTTATATATTGCAAAATTATTACCAACATAGCATTAGCTAACACACCTTCTTACTGTCAGGTAGTTACCATTTCTTTGTGATGAGAACATTTAAGACCTATTTTCTTAGCAACATTCAAGTATATAATATGGTATTATCAACTATAATCACCATGCTGTACATTAGATTACTGTACAAAACTTGTTAACTTTATAGTTAAAAGTTTGTACCCTTTGACTGATAATTCCCCATTTTCCCCAACCCTGGCTTCTGGTAACCACCATTCTCTGTTTCTTGAATTTGGCATTTTTAGATTCCACATATAAGTGATGTCGTAAAGTATTTACCTTTCTGTCTGACTTATTTCACTTAGCATAATGTCCTCAAGTTTCATCCAAATTGTTGCAAATGGCAGGATTTCCTTCTTTCTTGTGGTTGAATAGTATTCCACACTTCTTTATTCATTCATCAATTGACATACCCTGAAGTTGTATTTATATCTTGCTATCGTGAATAATGCTGCAACTAACATGGGAATATATACCCAGAAGTATGGTTGCTGGGTCACATGGTCATTCTAATTTTAATTTTTTGAGAAACATCCATATTTTTTTCTCCATAGTAGCTATACAAACCTCCATTCCCAGCAACAATACACAAGAGTTCCATCTTCACTAACACTTGTTATCTCTTCTCTTTGGGATGACAGACATTTTCACAGGCATGAAGTGATATCTCATTGTGATTTTGATTTGCATTTCCCTTATGATTAGTGATATTGAGCACTTTTTCATGTGCTTGTTGGCCATTTGTATGTTTTCTTTGGAAAACTGTCAATTCAGTTTCTCTGTCCATTTCTTAATAGGATTGGTTTTTTGTTTTCTTTTGTTTTTAATATGGAGTTGTATGAGTTCTTTATGTATTTTGGATATTAGCCCTTTATCAGATACACAATTTGCAAATATTTTCATCCATTCAGTAGGATGTCTTTCATTTTGTTGATGGTTTCCTTTGCTGTGCAGAAGCCTTTTAGTTTGATGTTGGCCCACTTGTTTATTTTTGCTTTTGTTACGTTTCTTTTGGTGTCAAATCCAAAAAATCACCACCACGACTGATGTCAAAGAGCTTACTGCCTTTGTTTCCTCCTAGGAGTTCTTTGGTTTCAGGTCTTACATTCAAGTCTTTATCCATTTTGAGTGGGATTGGTGTATTGTGTAAGGTAGGTGTCCAGGTTCATTCTTTTGCATATGGCTGTCCAATTTTTTAAATTAATTAATTAATTAATATATTTTGGGCTGCGTTGGGTCTTCGTTGCTGTGCGTGGTCTTTCTCTAGTTGTGGCTAGCGGGGGCTGCTCTTTGTTGCGGTGTGTGGGCTTCTCATTGCGGTGGCTTCTCTTGTTGTGGAGCACAGGCTCTAGGCATGTGCTTCAGTAGTTGTGGCACATGGGCTCAGTAGTTGTGGCTCACAGGCTCTAGAGCACAGGCTCAGTAGTTGTGGCACACGGGCTTAGTTGTTCCCCAGCATGTGGGATCTTCCCGGACCAGGGATAGAACCCGTGTCCCCTGCATTGGCAGGCAGATTCTTAACCACTGTACTACGGGGGAAGTCCCTGGCTGTCCAGTTTTCCCAACATGATTTATTGAAGAAACTGCCCTTTCCCCATTGTATATTCTTGGCTCCTTTGTCATAAGTTAATTGACATATATGCATGGGTTTATTTCAGGGATTTCTATTCCATTTCATTGATCTATGTGCCTGTTTTTATGCCCGTACCAAACTGTTTTGTAATATAGTTTGTAATATAGTGTGAAATCAGGGAGTATGATGTCTCCAGCTTTCTTTATCTTACTTCAGATCGCTTTGACTATTTGGGATCTTTTGTGTTTCCATACAAATTTTAGGATTCTTAGCTCAATTTCTGTGAAAAATACCATTGGAATTTTGATAGAGATTGCATTAAATCTGTAGATTGCTTTTGCTAGTATGGACATTTAAACAATGCTAAGTCTTCCAATTCATGAGGACGGAATTTCTTTCCATTTATTTGTATCTTTTTCAATTTCTATATCAATGTCTTAAAGTTTTTAGTGTAAAGGCCTTTTACCTCCTTGAATAAATTTATTTCTAGGTATGTTACCTTTTTGATGAAAAGTAAATAGAATTGTTTTCTGAATTTCTCTTTCTCATATGTTATTAGTGTATAGAAAAGCAACAGATTTCTGTATATTGATTTTGTATCCCACAACTTTACTGAATTCATTTATTAGTTTTAACAGGTTTTGGTGGAGTCTTTAGGGTTTTTTTATATATAATACCATTTCATATGCAAATAGTGACAGTTTTACTTCTTCCTTTTCAATTTGGATGCCTTTTATTACTTTTTGTTGCCTGACTGCTCTGGCTAGGACTTCCAATACTATGTTGAATAGATGTGGCAAGAGTGGAATATTTGAATACATAAATAATTAATGGTGGGCTTCCCTGGTGGCGCAGTGGTTGAGAGTCCGCCTGCCGATGCAGGGGACGCGGGTTCATGCCCCGGTCTGGGAGGATGCCGCGTGCCGCGGAGCGGCTGGGCCCGTGAGCCATGACCGCTGAGCCTGCGCGTCCGGAGCCTGTGCTCCGCAACGGAAGAGGCCGCAACAGTGAGAGGCCCAAGTACCGCAAAAAAAAAAAAAAAAAAAAGAATTTCTACCACCTGTCCCCACCGAGAAACATCAAATTGATAATGATATAATTATGATAATGATATCCATCATTATAACTATAAGCTGTTATATATATATTTAGTTATGTAATTTTAGTACATGACAGAAAATGGCCATACTAATATGGAGGCCCAGATTTATTTGTCATAAGATGCTTTTAAATTGGGAATTCTGGGTACCATTTCTACATTCTTTAGAGGCAAGATAATATCTGTGGCTGATGTGAGTTGTATTTACTCCTAGCCTAATCAGTGAGGCTGGGAATGGGAAAGGTATGGTAGCAACAGCCTAGGAGACCATGGTCCAATCTCTGTGTGCGTGTGTGTATGTGTGTGTTTGGGTGTTTGTGTACCTTGTGAAGTGAGAACATTCCTAAAGGCAGGGTACGTGGCCTCATAATTTCAAGGTGACTTTTACATTACAGAGACCAGAAATAAACTAACAGATGGTACTAAGGAGGCAATCAATTTAGAGGATGTCCTTGCAACAAAATTAATAATGTGGAAGAGGAACATGGAGTGGATGAGGGACCTTGTCTAGCTTAGCTTCAGCAGCAGCAGGGAAACCACCTGGTTCCTCAAATTTTTCTGACACTGTTTCTATCATGCTCCTTCTTGCTCATACCTCTCTGACATACCTGGTTCCTTTGGAGCCTTGATTTTTCTGAAACAAGCACGTTTCTTGGAGCAATTGCACTGGCCATTCCTGCACTTAGGCACACACTTCAGATAACTTCCTGGGTCCAACCCTGTCTTCCTTGCAATCTGTGTTCAAATGTCACCTTGTTTGCCGGTGTTACCTAAACACTCAGTAAAAAAAATCACACTCCCTGCCTACTGTCTCCTTTATGACTGATTATTTTTCATCACAGCACTGCTCACCATTTGACATGTTACATGATTTTTTATTTTCGTATATTCTTTCTCTATCATTGGATTGTAGAGAGTTTTGTTTTTCAGTGCCCTATATTCATGGCTTAGATAGTTATTGGAAAATTGAGTTATCACTCAATTAATATTCCTCAAATGCATGAAATGCATGAAAGAATTTCACATAAAAATTGTAAGACACCTAACATCTTGGGAAAAAGCTGAAAGTAGGACAAAAATTCATAAACAGAGATGGTACAAGGAATCCTAGAGAGGGGACAAGATCCGTAGACAATTTGTTGAAATTAATCAATTTCTTGACTGCAAAATGTAAATGTAGGTGAAAATTAAACATGTTACTGATGTTTTTCTCACTTCTCGTAGTCACTTACACTACATGGAACCAGGGAACCTTACAGGAATTGTAGAATTTCTTCTATGATTTTTAGAGTAACCAGAATTCCAGCCCCTCACATTTTGGCTTTTCCTCTCCATGTACATGATCACTGTGTCTGAAAACCTGCTCATCATCCTGGCCATCAGCTTAGACTTCCACCTCCATACACCCAACCAACCTGTCCTTCTTCAACGTGTCCTTTGCACATTTCTGTTTCACCTCCACCAGGATCCCAAAGATGATGCAGAACATCCAGACACACAGCAAAGTTATAACCCTTGAAATCTGCAGCAGGAAGATATATTGTTTCCCACTGTTTGCAGGATTAGACAACTTTCTCCTGGTTGTGGTGGCCTATGAGCACTTTGTAACCATCTCTCACCCGCTACGCTACACCATCACCATGAACCTCCAGCTCTGGGGACTGATGGTTCTTGTGTCCTGGATCATGAGTGCCATGAATTCCTTGCTACAGAGCTTGGTAATGTTAGGGCTGTCCTTCTATGCAGACTTGGATATCCCCACTTTTTCTGTAGCTCAGTCAAGTGGTCAACTTGCTTGTTCTGTCAGCTTTCTTAATAACGTGATGATACATTTTGCAGCTGAACTGCTGGGCGGTGTTCCCGTGGCTGAGGTTCTTTACTTATATTCTAAAAGAGTTTCCTCCATACACGGAATCTCATCATTTCAGGGAAAGCATAAAGCCTTGTCCATCTGTCCATCTTACCTCTCAGTTGTCTCCTTTTTTTACTGTATGTGTCTATGAATGTACTTAAGCTCTGCTTCTCCACACAGCTCACATTCAAGTGCAACAGCCTTGGTGATGTAAACTGTGGTCATGTCCATGCTGAACCCCTTCATCTACAGTGTGAAGAACAAAGACATATAAAAACAGCTTTGAAAAGACTCTTTGGGAAGGAAACTATAAAAGACCAGTTGTCCTAGGGCTGAAGAAGTACGCATGATTGCAAGGATCAAAGCCTGTGAGCCAGAATTTCCAATTATTTTATCAGAGTGTGGAAGTAGGACTTGCTACTTTTTTATTGCTAGAGTTTCTATTTCTTTGATTTCAACTTCTCTCTACAATTTATACAGCTCACTTTATTAAGCTTCCTGCCCTGACAATGAACAGGGTTATTTCCTCTTTGTCATTCTCATATTCTCTCAAATTTATTCCCAACCTTGGACTTAAAATATTTGGCAATTCTCATTTATTTCATGGGACTACTTAGATTTCTTAAAAATAATTTATTCTCAAGTGATGTAGATCACACTAATTTTTGTTTGATTTTACTAAAAGAATAGCCATGAGTTACACAACTCCTATGGAGAAACTAAACTTGGCAACCAAGACAATTTATATAATTTTATAACACAGAAAAATCTGAGACTACACTTTTTCACTTTTATGCCCAGTATTCATTGTATATCACTGACTTATTTGTTCTCCCTGAAAACATAGACTTTGAAATGCTAGTGTCTCATGGTCATAGGGTTTGATTTTCCTGGTTAAGATTCTATTCTTGTATTCAAGCCCATGTCCACACTGTCTACCAGATTCACTGGCATAATGATTATCAAATACATTTATCCAAGTTTTTAATAATTTCAATTTCTTTTGTAAAGAACTCTTTCTGTTCATTAATTTTATTCCTGTGTTCATTGAATTGTCCTTCTGAGTTTTCTTGTCGCTCATTGAATGTCTTCGTAACAGAGATTTTGGATTCTTGATCCGTTAGATTGCAATATTCCATGCCTTTGTGTTCAGCTGCTGGAAAATTATCACTTTCTTTTTATGATGGCCTATTTCCTTGATTTTTTGTTAGTTTCAGGTATATAGCAAATTGATTTGGTTATACATATGTAGATATCTATATTCTTTTAAAATTCTTTTCCATTATAGGTTGTTACAAGATATTGAATATAGTTCAATATACTGTATGTGCTATGCAGTAAAACTTCGTTGTTTATCTTTTTTTTTTTTTGCGGTACGCGGGCCTCTCACTGCTGTGGCCTCACCCCTTGCAGAGCACAGGCTCCCGGACGCTCAGGCTCAGCGGCCATGGCTCACGGGCCCAGCCGCTCCGCGGCATGTGGGATCTTCCCGGCCCGGGGCACGAACCTGTGTCCCCCGCACTGGCAGGCGGACTCTCAACCACTGCGCCACCAGGGAAGCCCTGTGGTTTATCTATTTTATATATGGTAGTGTGCATCTGTTAATCCCATACTCCCAATTTATCCCTCCCCCTGCATCCCCTTGGGTAACCGTAAGTTTGTTTTCTATGTCTGTGAGTCTGTTTCTGTTTTGTAAATAAGTTCACTTGTACTATTTTTTAGATTCCACATATAAGTGATATCATAATACTTGTCTTTCTCTGTCTGACTTACTTCACTTAGTATGATAATCTCTAGGTCCATCATATTTCTTTGATTTTTTTTTTTTTTTTTTCGGGACGCGGGCCTCTCACTGTTGTGGCCTCTCCCACTGCGGAGCACAGGCTCCGGACGCGCAGGCTCAGCGGCCATGGCTCATGGGCCCAGCCGCTCCTTGGCATGTGGTATCTTCCCAGACCAGGGCACGAACCCGTGTCCCCTGCATCGGCAGGCGGACTCTCAACCACTGCGCCACCAGAGGAGCCCTTTTTTGATTTTAAAATAGTGTTTATAGGTACACACTTCTGCTTTCACATTAGAAGTAGCAGAAACCTTAACTAAATAAGCTTTTATGTCTTCTTTGGCTCTTACAATTCACCAGGCCGGCTATTAGAATCCTTTCTTTTGTACTCCAGAAGGTGGTGCTATAGCTCAAGTTTGTATTTTCTCCCTTGCACTCCCCCCCTCCCCCCAAACCTTGGCCTGTTATCTGAGCACCCTCTGTGTCAACTAGGGCTCACTCTGGCAGATGCACTTGGGAGGCGATAGCAGAGTAGAAGGAGGTATGGGTTTAGCACTTGGGGTTCTTGGAGTACCCACAGTTGGTGGGTGTCTCCTCGAGTAAGGTTCTCCAGCAGGTTTGTGGGCAGACTTCCTGCTGAAGTCCTGAAGCAGATAGCAGGAAACGAACCTTTAATGCCCCTTGATATTCTTATCTCTTTCCTTCCCTTCTTCCTCTCTCCCCTCAGTCACGGAGGTCCCTCCTCAGGAATCCGGTTGCTGCTGGAGAGAAATGGGTTTCTCCAGTTGCAATTCGCATAACTGGGATAGTAGGCCAGTCACTCATCACTTCCGCTTTCCACCAGCTCCATGGGAGGGGTCATGGCTTTCCACCTCCTCTGTTGGAGGAGTCACCACCACTGCTGCCAAAAGCTCAGTCCCTTGTTAGTGTCACCCTGGGGAGATGGGCCACCTTGGCGAGTTTCTCCCTCTCCCCTCCAAACTCATCCTCACCTTGTTCCAATGGCATGCTAAAATCCCCCTCAGGCAGGCTGGACTTCCACAAATTCTCTCTCTCTAGAGGGTCTCTTGGTCTCTTCCCAGTTTGGCAATCTCCAGGCTCTCCTCCCCTCCATCCCCTGCCCCGCTGTGACTAGTGGGGGTGGAGCAGGTTTGCTGACTCCCTTGGACCTACAGCCCTTACTGAGGTCCTGTTTGTTTATTTTCAGGTACGCAGGTGGGCTAGAAACCTCCTGGCTTCCTTGATGTAATGTGCAGAGGCGCTTTTGTTCAGTTATGGATGTCTAATTAGTTGTTTAAAAAGTGGGAGGGAAAAGAGGAGCAACTTACCCCACTGGCCATATGCTGATATCACTCCTACAAGTCTATCCCTGCTGATATTTCTAACTCTAAGCAACTACATAGATTATTCTAACTTTCCCCCTTGCTTATCCCTAAATTCCCACTCCAACATTGAGAAACCCAGCTCCCATCATCCACAGTCTATTTACTTCATTGTTCAATTCTAACGTGTATGTACAGCAGTATCAGAATTATTAACTAGTACATCTGTGAGAAATAACTTTATCAGCTAGAGCACAGTGTTTGTGTGCAGTTACTTCTGGCTCAGCCTTATCAATTCCATCATTTCCAAAGTCACTTAGGTTAGTACAATTCATTCCCCCATCCCTACAGTGAGGTTGTCTTGTACATTTGTAATAGTTTGACTCTCATGTCACATTCTGCATTCCCTCCTGGGATCCTTCAAACATAGCCAAATTATTTTTCTTTAAATTTGCATACTTAAGTTTCACTCTTCATGCTGTAAAGTTCTATGAATTTTCAAAATATGTATAATGTCTTCATCATAACAGTAGCATACAGAATAGGTTTATCACCCTAAAAAAATATCCCCTGTGCTTCATCTAGTTAACCCTCTTCGACTCTCATTTCCTTCCACGGACCTTTCTACTGTCTCTATAGTTTTACCTTTCCCAGAATGTCACATAATTAGACTCTTGCAGTATGTAGCCTTTTCAGATTGGCTTCTTTCACTTAGCAATACATATTTACGGTTCTGCCATGTATTTTCATGGTTTGACAGCTCATTTTCTTTAAACCACCAAACAATATTCCGTTGTATGGATATAATAGTTTATTTATCCATTCACCTGCTGAGGGATATCTTGGTCTTGATGATTATCAGGGTCTGGGTAGTGTTAGAACAGAGCTAAGGGTAAGGGTCATGGTCAAGATTAGGGTGGCTGTGAGTCTCAGGGTCAGGGTAAGCATTAAGTGAAGGTCAAGATAACGATGAGATTCATTGTAGAGTGAGGGTTTGGTTCAGGATCAGAGTCAGGGTCACAGTCAGGGTCAGGTTGATTGTCAACATCATAAGGGCCCGGGTCAGTGTGATGGTCATGATCAGGGTCAGAGACAGTGTGTGGGACCAGTTCAGAGTCATTTTGAGGGTGAAAATCAGAATCCGTATTTGTGTGAGCACCAGGGCCAGAGTCAGGCTGAGCACCAGGATCCCAGTCATCGTCAATGTTAGGTTCAGAGTCATAGTCTGTGCAAGGGTCAGGGTCAGCTTGAAGGTCAGAGTCAGGATGGGAGTTAAGGTGAGAGTCACAGGGACAGGGTGAGGTAAGGTCAAAGTCAGGGTGATGGTCAGAGTTAGATTAAGGTTGAGAGTCATGATCAGGATCATGGTAAGCTGAGTGTGAGAATCAAGTAAAGGTCAGAATGAGGATGAGGTTCAGCATCAGTTATAGTGTCAGGGTGAGAGTCAAGGTGAGAATTAGGGTCAAGATGGGTGTGAGAATGAGGTTCAGGGTCAGGGTCATGGTTCAGGAGAACTTTGGGATGAGGTCAGAGTCAGGTTAAATGTCAGTGTGAAGGTTAGCAATGAAGTGAGGGCAAGGGTCAGAGTGAGGGATTAGCATTAGGATAGGTTGTAGGTCAAGGTGAGGTTGATATCAGAGTCAGGTTGAGTGATGATCAAGGTCAGCATGAGGGACAGGTTCCAGGTTAGGGTGATGATGATAAGCAAAATTGGTGACCACATTGCATCAGTGTCAGAGTTAGGGTAAGCTTCAGGGTGAAGGTCATGCTCGGTGTCAGGGACAGAATTAGCTCTGTATCACGTTTGGTGTCAGGGTGAGAATCTAAGTCAAAAGTCACCCTAGGTTCAGATTCAGCATGAGGGTAAGTAAATCAAATTTATGGTCAGGGTGAGGGTCAAGATGAGGGTTATGGCAAGGGTCAATGTCAGGGTCAACGGCAAGATAAGTGTTAAGTTCAGGGTCAGCCTCAGAGTGAGGGTCATATCAAGGAATAGACAAGGCTGAGGGCAGGGTGAGGACCAGGGTCCGGATAAGTATGGAGTGAGCATCAGGCTTATGGTAAAAGTAAAGGCTAGGTTCAGGGTCAGGGTCAGAGTGAGGGTCAGTAAAAGTTCAGAGTTAATACGACAATAGTGTCTGGGGCAGGGTCAGCTTCAGAATCAGGATTAAGGTGTGGGAAGATCACCAGGGTCAGGCTCAGGGTAAGGTCAAAGTCAGCTTAAGGGTCAATTTCAGGTAAGGCTCAGGGGAACAAGGACATCAGAATCTATTTGGGGAGATGGTCATGTAGAGGGTGAGGATGAGCATGTTTTTAAATGTAGGTTTTCTTATTATTTAAATATGGGGAGGCCAACAGATCAGTAGACAGTTATCATTGAAAAGATAGTTTGTGACAGCTCCCAAGAGGAGGGGCATGTCATGCCACACAGGCCACATGGAGAAGCACCACAGTTGGTCAGGAGGCAAAGGGAGAGAGGTCAGAATCAGGTAAATTTAAAGGTAAAGATCAGTGTCAGGTTCAGGGTGAGGCCAATGCTAATTTCTGGGTCTCGATGAAGGTAAGGGTCACGCTCAAGGTCAGATTGAGCATCATTGTGAGGGTCAGAAGGGGGGTTAGTGTCAGAGTCAGGAAGAACAGTCAGGGGTGTGAGGCAAATGTTCAGAGTCATGATCAGGAAGAGGTCAAGGTCAGTTTCAGCACCGGGATCAGGGTCAGGGTGAGGGTGCGGTGCCAACCCGGGCCAGGGTGAGGGAAGGGTAGTGTCAGGGTGATAGTCTGGTTCAGGTTAAGCATAAGTTTCAGATTCAAGGCAGTGTCAAGGGCATAGTGAAGGTATGTGTAAGGGCCATTGAAGAGTCAGAGTGAGGTCAGGCTCAGGGAGAAGGTAATGGTCAAGTCAGGGTAAATGTAGAGTGAGTACAAGAGTCAGGGTCAGGGTCAGGTAAGGGTCAAGTTTATGGTCATGATGAGAGTCGTGGTGAGGCTGAGATTCAGGGCCAGGGTGAGGGTCAAGTTCAGTGCTGGTGTAGGATTAGCATCAATGTTAGGGGCAGGGGCAGGGTAAAGATGAAATTGAAGGTAAAGGTGAGAGTGAGAGTCAGGGTCAGGTACAGAATCAGAGTCAGGGTGAGAATGAGACAGAGTGTTTAAATGAGTATCAGGATCAAAGTCAGGGTGAGTGTCACAGTCAGACACAAGGTAAGAGTGAGTAACAAAGGTGAGATTCAGGTATTGAATAAAGGTGGTGTCAGAATGAGAGAGTCAGAGTCAAGGTGAGAGTGAGTATACACTTCAGGGTCAGAGTGATGGTTATAATCAGTGTTTAGGTCAAACTGAGGGTCAAGGTCAGGGTCAGGTGAGGATGAGTGTGACAGTCAAGTTCAGTGTGAATGTCAAGTAAGGGTCAGGGTGACAGAGATTCAATGGCAATGTGAAAATCGGGGATGTGGTGAGGGTCAGGGTAGGATCAACGTCAGAGTAGGGCAGGGCCATAATGAAGTCACAATTGGGGTCAGTGTCAGGTTGAGGGTCATGCCAGTGTAATAGTCAGGATCTGTGTGAATAAGCAGTTCAGGGTCAGGGCGAGGTTAAGAATCAGTCAGGATTAGCGCATCAAGGGCAGACTCAGGGTGAGGGTCAGGGTGAGAGTCCTTATAACTTTCAGGGTCAGGGTGAGGCTCAGAGTTATGTACTATGTGAGGTTAAGGGTCAGAATATAAGTCAGACATGAGGGTCAGAGTCAGGTTTAGGAGCAGGGTACTTATGTGTATCAGGGTCAAAGTCAACTTCAGAGTCAGTGTCTAGGACAGGATATGTCTGTCAGTCAGGGTCAGAGTAGAAGTCAGAATCGGGGTCAGGGTGAAAAGTAGGGTCAGATAAAGTTCAGGGTCTAGTTCAGCATCAGGATCAGTGTGAGAGAATGAGAGATAATGTCAGTGTGAAGGTCAGGGACAGTGGGAGGGTAAGGGTGTTTGTCATGGTCAGAATCAAGGTCAAGTGAGAGCGGATAAGCGTCAGAGTCAGGGTGAGATTAAAGGTGAGGTTCAAGTTCACAACTCTAGGGGCAGAGTCAATGTCAGGGTGAGGATAAGGGCAGGGTTATGGCTGTAATATTTCACCTTTTGTTTACAATCTTATTTCTAGTATTAATTCAAGTACTGCTGTCAAAGTAAAAGGAGCATTATTCTTCCTGCTGATTCTGGTTAATTTTTCTGTGGGAACAGTAATGGATTTGGGGTACTCACTGGCCCAGTAATTTTAATTGTATTATTATGGACCATCCGGTCCAGATAATTCATGCCACTAACTCTGAAAAATCAAAATATTCCACATTTTACTTCTTTGTAGATTTACTGCCAGATGCTTGGATGGTAGGAATTCAAGAACATGCAGTGCAATTTAACAGATTTCTGGCCTAAAAAATGTTTTGCAACTTCTCAATTTCACACAGTTAATGAAATAGTCGGAATGGAATTTAGACGTTGAGAAACGGTTGGCTTACAGCTTCAAGGCTAGATAGTTCCAAATTTATAGAAAGTTTACCTTCATTAATGGAGCCAAAATGGCTTCTTCTTCTTCTCTTCTTTTTTTTTTTTTCTAAGAGAAAAGATACTAAATTATTTCTCGGTCTAATCTCTTTAAGCACTCAGTGTGTTTTCACAGTGCAAGGGGAGGAACTGCTCTCAGCCAACAATTTACCAGTGATTCCGACACACAAAGCAACTCCAAATCACCATGCTTTATACTTACTTTTAATTGCTGCATTGCAAAAGAAAAGGAAGGTGTAAATGAGGACAAGTGAGTTTACAGGGACTCCATCTTTGCCTTTAAATTAATCTTTGCTTTTGGGGGCAGCAGGGGATAAAAAAGACAGGAGAGGGAGACGCAAGAGGGAAGAGATATGGGAACATATGTATATGTATAACTGATTCACTTTGTTATAAAGCAGAAACTAACACACACACACACACACACAAAAAATCATTGAAAAAAAAAAGACCGGAAAGAAGTGGCTTCTGACCATACTTTTCAGCTATGCTTCCAACAGCAATGGGGTTAATCTAATATTTTTTTCATGTGGTACCTCTGTCTCTCTCTCTACCCACGCGCAGCAGTACGGGTCTTTTTGCACAGGTGACGCTGTTGACTACTATCCCCCCCTGAGCAGGCCCTGGGTCCCCGTTAACTGAGGGCTGAGACTTTCTGATGGGCGCAGTGGGAAAGCCTTGGCCTCAGCCTGGGCCACCAGTCACACCGTAGAGGTGCTCGCTACCTAGTTACCTGGAGGCCGCTACTCTCTTGCAAGGTCTGGGGCCTCCACATACCCCAAGTTTGAAAGGATGGCTGGGGTTACCTAGCTCATTCCCTTTGGACCTTGAACTGGACTACAGAGGCCCCAAAACCCAGAAGTTGGAGGTGGGAGTGCACAGATCCGAAATGAAGCCTCGCTGTAGGTTGGAATGAGAAAACACCCCTTCTCTATCCTCTCTCCAACGCGGTAGACAGAGTCACCAGGAGAACTCCCCATTCCCTCCCCCGGCGCACGCCGAGCACAGCATCTGATTGGTGTGCCCTGTCCCCGAGCCCCGCCCCTCCTGCCCCGCGCCCCTCCCTCCGCGCCCCGAGGTTTTAGGTAAGGGTCTTCTAGACAGCGGACCCTTCCTCATTCCCCCTAACACTTTCACTTCACTTTTTAAAAGCTCGAGAGCCTGGACCGGCCCTATTCCACCCTAAAGCCCTAAAATAAGGAGGCCTAGGGTCTGGAGGTCGTAGTGAAAGGGGGTCTAGTCCGGGGAGTGACAGGAGAAAGTTGGGGCGGCAGGGACGGCTGGCAGGAATCTTCGTTTCCCAAGCCTGGGATCTGGGGCTGAGGGGTGATAGAGCCCAGGGTTTTCCCGTCTGAAAAATAAGGGGTGTGCTGACGAGTTCCCAAGACCCCTTCCAACTCTAAATCAAGCGGTACTCCCAGCAGGTGTTCTGTGGTCGTCTTTAGAGTTAGAAGAGCCTATAACGTTGTTCAAGCTGGGGCCGAGGGCAGGGGATTGGAAAATTGAGGCGAGGGGACTCTTGATTCCACCTAGTGAAGGATAAACAAGACTGGGAGATTTCAACAACTGTCTTCTAGACAGCATGTCACAGGGCCACAGTTTCTGGAGAGCCTCTATCTCCCCCGTTTTGTCTACGAGCCCTTCCGCCGTCCCTCAGCACTTATTCTTTAGGCTCTGCCGGCTGGCCCCTCCTTCAGGCTATTTTAGTGCTGCCCAGGGGTTACTTAAAGCTGCAAACCTCTGCTCTAAGGAATTAGATCTCCGAGATCATATCTAGGAAGCAGGGTGAGGGAAAAGGGACCAACTGTCTCCACGAGGCAGCGATGGAAACCAAAGAAGAGCCACAGAGCCAGGAAAACCACCAAAACCAGTACTGGTCTTTATTGAGGTGTCAGGGTGGAGTAACACCATGAAGGGGCAGAGCCTGAGGCCTTGAAGACACAGAGGCAGCATTTAAGGGTCTCAGACAAGCCTGGGTCTCCCGGCTAGGAGGAAGGCAGCCTGCGATCGGGCGCTCACAAGGACTTCAGGAAGTTCCTGTATTTGTCCAGGAAAGAGGCAGACAGAGTATTCAGCTCTTGCCGAAGCTGCTGCACAGCCTTGTCCTGCTCTTGCTGCTCCCCCACCATCTGCTTCCTATAATAGCTGATGTAGAAGTTCACCCAGTCATTCACCACAGTCACCATGTCTTCTTCAGAGACAACAGGAGCAGAGAAGACCTGGGGGTGGGGGTGGGATTGGGATAGGGGAGGTCAGGATTTGGCAAGGGAGACCACGCTCGGCCATGTGATTCAGGGATAACCACAAACTCTGACATCCTCTTTTCTCTGATTTGTATTACCTGTCTCTAGTTGTTTCCATCAACTCAACCATTACCCTCCCAGCTCCAAATTATTCTCCCTTCTCTGTCCTCACCCACCTCCCAACGCTCCAGGCCTGTCCTCTGAAACAGAGCACCAGACTTACCTGCTGATTTAGCAGAATGTTAAATTCCTTCATTCCTGTAGCAATGAGATCCTTATTGGTTTGAAGAAGGGCCATCTGCCTGATTAGAGAAAGAGATGGAATTTAAGTATCTTTTTCTCCCAGGGTATTTCCCCCAATCTCCTCACTCCCCTTAAGCATCCCTGGGGCCCTGCAGGGTCACCTCCCCTCCACCACCTTTCAAACCCTGCCCTGCTCTGAGATCACATTTCCCCCCAGGTTGGCTCACTGTCAGGTCCAACAGTGCTATGTATAGACATCTCACCCACACTTTTCAGCGTCTGGATGTCCCTCTGTACCAAGCTAGATGTAGACAAGGAGTCCAGTGTCAGCCAAAGAGGGAAACGCCCTGCATTTAGGTCCTGAGGGAGGGTGATAGGTCAACCAGGGGAGGGGAAGGAGGGAGAGGCTTCCCTGAAATTAGAAAGATAGCAAAGCCAAGAGAACAGATAAGCGGGGAGACCCAGAAAACCAAACCAGGGATAGAGCCATGCCCTCTCCCCCACATCCCAGGATCCAGGCTCCAAACGCTAACGAAACTAACAGTAACTGTTAGATGCCCTGTTACGAGAAAGGCACTTTTAAAATCATCCTAACAAGTGGTGGCAATTATTCTTCCAATTCATAGGTGATATATTAATAGCAGCTAACATTACAGTCATCATTTGTGCCAGGCACTGTTTCAAGCAAGTATTAAGGTATTTATTCTTGGGAGTTCCCTGGTGGCCTAGTGGTTAGGATTCAGGGCTTTCACTGCCATGACCTGGGTTCAATCCCTGGTCAGGAAACTGAGATCCTGCAAGCCACGTGGCATGGCCAAAAAAATAATAAGAATAAGTATTTATTCTTATGAAAACTCTTGTTAGGCAAATTCCAATAACAGTCATATTTTGCAGATGAGTCTTCGGTAAGATGGGGAGGACTGGACTCTACTAGGCTGAGTTCCACAGGAATGGAGACACACGTGTCTTATTCTCTAACATATCATCGGGTACTTCACAAAGCAAAACTACTTCTTTTCTTTTTTTAAAATATTTTCCTAACGTTTTCCATTTTTAATAGATTTTTTCAAATTTCAAAATCACCATATAATCACTGAAATAAGTGAAACATTATAAAAATTCACACTGATAAGTGGATCATTTTTGCTCCCTCCCCCGACAAAGTAACCAGCATTCAAGATGTGTGTATTTCCTGTCCCATCTTCCTCCATTCAAAAACCAGTTTTCATAGGCACCTATACACTCATGGCTTGTTGCTCTGCTTTTTTGTTTATAGCATTATCTTAATTAATACACAGCAAATGAACGTTCTTTTGGTGTACGACGTTTGGATTTTAATACGTAGATTCATGTAACTACTACCACAATCAGGATACAGAACGTTTCCATTGCCCCAAAACTCCTTCGTGCTACCCCTTTGTAGTCTCATCCCTAAATCCTGCCGACCACTGATCTGTTCCCCATCACTACAGTTCAGTGTTTTTGAGGATGTCTTATGATGGAGTCATACAACATCTAACCTTTGAGACTGGCTTCTTTCACTCAGAATAATGCCCTTAAGCTCCATCCAAGTCGTTTCAAGTAGCAGTGGGTTGTTCCTTTCCATTGCTAAGCGTGCATCGTATGGACGCACTACAGTTTGTTTATTCATCGACCCACTGGAGGACATCTGGATTGTTTGCAGTTATTGGCAAGTATGAATAGAGCTGCTATAAATATTTGTGTACAGATTTTTGTGTAAACGTGTTTTCATTGATTTAGGGTAGAAAGTATGTGTTACCACTAGGAGAAATAATTGCAATACGACCTGACCAAAAAAAAAATGTATACAGGGCTTCCCTGGTGGCACAGTGGTTGAGAATCTGCCTGCTAATGCAGGGGACACGGGTTCGAGCCCTGGTCTGGGAAGATCCTACATGCCGCGGAGCAACTAGGCCCGTGAGCCGCAGCTACTGAGCCTGCGCGTCTGGAGCCTGTGCTCCGCAACAAGAGAGGCCGCGATAGCGAGAGGCCCGCGCACCGCGATGAAGAGTGGCCCCCCCGCCTGCCACAACTAGAGAAAAGCCCTCACACAGAAATGAAGACCCAACATAGCCAAAAATAAAATAAATAAATAAATAATAATTTAAAAAGCCAAGCATTTGAAGCCCTTTAAAAAAAAATGTATACAGAATTTAACATAAACTCTTGATAGTTCAATAATAAGACAGCCCAGTTTTTTTAAATGGCCAAAAGATTGGAACTGGCACTTCACAAAGAAGATATACAAATAGCCAATAAGCACATGAAGAGATGTTCAACATTATTATTCATCAGGAAAATGCAGATGAAAGCTATAATGTGATACCACTACATACCCACTACAGCTCCTGCAAGTTAAAAAGACTGATTAAGTGTTGGTAAGGATATAGGACAACTAGAAATCTCATACATTGCCAGTGGGAGGGTAAAATGAAATGTCTGAAAAGACAATTTGGCAAGTTCTCATAAAGTTCAACATACACTTACCACATGACCTGGCAATTCCACTCCTAGGTGGAGTCCATACACGTCTACAAAAATACTTACGTGCAAATGCAAATGTTCATAGCAGCTTTATTCATAATAACCCAAAACTGGAAACAACCCAAATGTCCAATTACCAGTGAGTGCATATACAAACTGTGGTATATTCATACAATGGAATACTACTCAGCAATAAAAAGAAACAGACTGGGCTTCCCTGATGGTGCAGTGGTTGAGAGTCCGCCTGCCGATGCAGGGGACACAGGTTCGTGCCCCAGTCCGGGAAGATCCCACATGCCGCGGAGCGGTTGGGCCCGTGAGCCGTGGCTGCTGAGCCTGCGCGTCCGGAGCCTGTGCTCCACAACGGGAGAGGCCACAACGGTGAGAGGCCCGCGTACCACAAAAAAAAAAAAAAAGAAACAGACTAATGGTACTCATGACAACATGGAAGAATCTCAAAATCATTATGCTGAGCAAAAGAAGCTAAGCATGAAAGACCATATACAGTATAATTCCATTTCTATGAAATTCTAGAAGAAGCAAAAATAATCTATAGTGACCAGAAAGCACATTAGGGGTTATCTGCGATCAGAATACAAGAGTGGACATTAAAATGCACAGGTGCCCGAGAGAACTTTTTTAGATAATGGCAATACATATCTTGACTATGACAAGGATTCTTATATACTGTTAGTAGGAGTGTAAATTGGTAAAGCTGTTTAGAGAGATAGTTTGACAATACTTGTTCAAATTAAAATACACATACCCTTCAGCCCAACAATTCTGCTTTGGACTCATTTTAAAGAAATATTCATATTCAATGTACAGAAAGGCCTGTACAAGGAATTTATCATACCTATTTGTAATAATGAAAAAAGCAATATGGGGAATCTTTATAGAAACGATGGCACATTCACACCATGGCATGACATGCAACTATTAAAATAAATGAGGTAGCTACACATGTGCCGATAGGAAAAGATCTCAAAGACAACGTTAAATGAACTATAAGTAGAGCAGGCTACCTCAGGCGGCGAGTATGGGAGAGGGGATTAAATGTAAAATGATATTTCTCTCTCTGTCTCTCTGTCTCTGTCTCTCTCTCTCTCTCTCATGGTAAATAATGTTTACTTCTGGGCATTGACTGGTATTTGTTGAAAAATGGAAAGAGGGATAAATGTCAAGGGAGAATTTGACCTTCTCCATCTATATTATTGTTTGAATTATTTTACAGTGAGAATGTATCCTTCCATTATTTTTATAATACTTAACAAGAATACAAAATAAAAAAGAAAGAAACAAGATGGTATAGTTCTGAAACCATTAGCCTCAAATTGGACACCTGCCTCAGGGCCTAGAAGAGTAGCAGCTTCTCACTAAATATCTGTTGAATGAATAGGAGAATGAATGCTTTTGCCACTTTTCAGCTCTGTCATCTTGTTGAAGTCACTTCACACATGCAAACCCCAGTTTCTCTGTTTAAAGGAGGAATGAAATAATACCTATGAGGGTTATTGAGAAAATAAATTCATTCATTCCACAAATAGGTATTTGGTACCTGCCTTGTGCCAGGCCCTGGGAATGCATCAGTGCCAAAGACGAAGTTCCTCTTCTCTGGGAGCTTATGTTCTAGTGGGGGGAGTGAGAGGATGAACCGTAAGGGGTGAAGTCTGAAAGATGGAGCAGGGCCCTATCTACAGAGCTTCATGGGCCATGACAAGAAGTTCATGTTTTATTTTCAAATATGAAGGAAAGTCATTGAAGGGTTTGGAGGAGAATATTGCAATCCTCTTCCATAAAAGTAAGAGGAAGCTGCTGAAAGGTTTTGAGCCGGGGAGTTTTAAGCTGTGTAGGGAGTAGACCATAAGCGGGTAGTTGTGGAAGTGGGGAGATCAGTGAGGATAAAGTCAAGGAGATGAGCAGCTTGGAGTGTTCTGCCCGGTGCTTACTATACTGCTGAATGCAGGCTTCCAAGAGGTCTCAGGGGGTAGGGGAAGAGGAAGCATCCCTCATCTCTTTGTCAAGCCACTGTTCTGGACACTGGGGTTGCAAAGAAGTGTATGAGTCCTTGTCAGGCACTTACAGTCCACTTGGGAAGACAGGACTTAGATACCTAATAAAAGCAAGTACAAACTGGCTCCAGAAAGCATATGCTAAGCATTAAATAAGTTCTACAGTGAACAAGGGTTGCCATGGTCTCTGAGCAGGGAGAGGTCAATGTGGACAAAGATGGTCAGTAAAGCCTAGAGGGTTGCTAAATAGTGTGACTGTATTTCTCAGTTTGCCCAGGATGGCTCCAGTCTGTTAGTCCAATGTGATTATTAACGGTGCCTCCTTTAAAAACACTCTCAAAAATCCTGATTTGGGGAATTCCCTGGCGGTCCAGTGGTTAGGACTCGGTGCTTTCACTGCCATGGCGCCGGGTTCAATCAATCCCTGGTCTGGGAACTAAGATCCCGCAAGTCGCGCCACGCAGCCAAAAAAAAAAAAATCCTGGTTTGGACAATATGTCATAGAGTAGTGCTGGTCATGAGGGCCCTGTGGAGCAAAGGGCCTCACATTTGAATACTTGACATTAACTCCAAATAATGGTCAACACTTAAATAGCATGCACTATGTACCAAACATAGTTTAAGAGCTTTACACATACGACCCATTTAATCCTCATCCCAACCCTATATGGTAGGTACTAGTATTATTCCCCTTGTACAGGTGAGGAAACTGAAGGACAGAGTGGTGAGAAACTTGCCCAAGGTCTCACAGATACTAAGTGACAGAACCTGCCCCCAAACTAAAGCCCTCTGGTGGAATTCATTCCTGGAGGTTAGTCTCAGTTCAATATACCCAGAGAAGCTAACATTTAAAATATTACACGTTTGTATCCCTTCAATTTTTCACTCTCACAGGAACCACACAAACAAGCAAAAAATCAAATGCCCTGGGTCTACCTCAGCCTCAGAGACTCTGTCTCGCTTTTAGGTAAGGTGAGGTGAGGTGGAAGAGCATTCCAGGCTGAGGTCCAAGAGAAAGATGATAGTTAGGGAGAATCAGAAGTTTCAAGCAGGGAATCAAACTGTGAGGGTCCAAGAATGCTGGGCTAAGGAACCAGGATATTTTATTTTCTGAAGAAAAGAGAACGCTTTTAGCAAATTTCTATTTTGAAGGCAGTACATCGCACTAGATGGGAAGGAGGAAGGGAGAGAAGAGAGGGAAAGAGAAAAAGAGGTGAGTTTGGAGGGAAACACTGTCTTTAGACTTCTCCCCAATTTCATAGACCCTCTCCCCCAATAAACACAGAAGAACTTCTTGCCTATTTCTCCTATTTGCTGACACTATTCACTACAATCCCTTGATTTCCTTGCTCCTCAAAAGTTCTTAGGATCCTTTCAGAAATAATACTCTTCCAGTCAGGAAAGGCTGAAGGGTTGAAAATTTCTAGTGGAGGGCCAGAGACGCCCAGAAGGAAAACAAAACCCCCCAAAAAACACAAACAAACAAAAAGGGAAGCTTTACAGGGCCTCAGGGATCATCTGGTCCAACTTCTCATCATGCATGCATTCATTCATAAATATTATCTCTTTTACGCACCTACTATGTGTTGGGTACCCGGGAAAGAATAGAAGTAAAATACAGGCCCTGGCCTCACAGCAAAGAAGCCACCCGAGAACCAGAGAGGGACACTGAGCTGCCCAAAGCCACACAGCGAAAAATTCTGTGGCCGCACCGGGTCTCAACACGATTCCCTAGGGACGCCCTCTTCCCTTCTCCCCATAACTGTAACTCGGGGGTCACAGCAAAACAGGTACCTTCAGGGCTTGGCGGGCCAAAAGGCTCCCGCGGCCCCAAACAAGATGCTACAAAGAACCAGGATCGGGACCAGCCCCGAGGGGTCGAGGCGGGGCCGGGAGGTCGGAAAGGAACCATCTGGTTCCTGGGCTGGCTGGAAGAGTATGCGGAGGCAGGAGGCCCTTTCGCGAAGGAATAATGCCCCTCTGCAGCTGCCGTAGCCGAGCAGGATGCGTCTTCCGGCCACGTTTCTCTGCCCACGGAACTAAAGGGAGGAATTCAGGATGGCACATGTCGCCAGGAGTGAGGCCCCACTGTGCTCCGAGCAGTTCGGCTCCGGGACGGCCCGGGGCTGCCGCGCCGCCGCCGACGGGAGCCTGCAGTGGGAGGCCTGGGGGCGGCGCTGGTGGGGGTTCTCTGGGGCCTTCACAACGAAACCGGGAGGACGAGATGGGGGCGAAAGTGTGGCTCCCGGGACGGCCGTCCCACCTCTTTCCCGGCTCCTGGCTGTCTTCCTGCCTCAGGGCTTCCCCGATAGCGTCAGCCCGGACTATCTGCCCTACCAGCTGTGGGATTCCGTGCAGGTCAGCCCGGCCGACTGGGGAAGGGAGCGACATGTAGCCGGGGCAGGGGAGACAGCGCGCCGCCTCTCCCTCCCCGCTTACAGACTGGACACTGAGGCCCGGAGCCGAGCTGTGACACGTCCCAGGCCACACACCCAGGAGAGCTGATAACAGGTCTTAGACCTCCATGCTCCTGCGCCCACTCCTCACCCCACTTCTTTTCTTCTCCAGGCCTTTGCTTCCAGCCTCTCGGGTTCCCTGGCCACCCACGCAGTCTTGCTGGGCATAGGGGTAGGGAACGCAAAAGCCTCGGTTTCAGCTGCCACGGCCACCTGGCTCGTGAAAGGTGAGCTGGACCCCTGGAGTCTCACCGATCGCTCCTCTCAGCTCTGCCATTTCTCTGTCCATTTTTTCCTTCAGCTGGGAAGCCCAGCCCCTATTTTCCCCTTCTCCCAGTGTTTTGGCACCTAGCTCTGGGCTCTGATGAGTATGTTTACTTATGCATTCCTGTCTGATTAGATCCGGGAGCCAAGCCTCCCCACTTCCTAGAAGAGTGCCTTGTACCTCGTTAAAAAACAAAATTCAACTGAGTAAATTTTTGTATTGGCTTTATTGACGACTGACTAGTAACCCATGGCGGGAACACCCTGATCCCGCCCACTAGCCTCGGTAGCTGCACTCCGTTCCCCATACGTGCTGTGCAGTGTCCCTTAATCATCTGGAGCCCAGATCCCTAAGTAAACCGTCCCCTCCCCTTTACTCCTAATCTGTGGAGGACTGCCTAAGAGTTTGGTTATTGAATAAAACTGCCAACTGCCTTGGGTGTGGGAAATTGGTTAATTCTAGACAGAAACAGTTTTGTAATAGGTCCTGAGTGGCAGAGAGGAGCTTTGGGGAAGGATGAAAGGCGTTTTATATCCTCTGGGATACTAGATGATGCCATGAATAATAACTATAGTAACTATCTGTTGAATGTGTACCGCTTTTTGAAAAACCACTAAAGGGGGGGAAAAAAGATACAGTTTGGTACCGTGCTACTTAGAGAGTGAAGTATAGAAGAAAAGGGGAACTGCCCACATCAGGAGGGCCAATGGCTCTCTCCACCATCCTTTGTCTTTCACTGTTGTTCCCAGTGGAGGTTTAAATCAGACCCAAGGTAAGGCTCATTCTGCACCTGGCATCAGCCTGGCCACAGCTCTGGTGAGCCTCCGTGGACCTTTTGGAGAATCTGGAGGCTCCTGCTTATACCCTTACCATGAAGACGAGCATACTGTCCAAATGTGAGTCACTGCTGGAAAGAAGCTCTTTCTCTGAGACTGCATATCAGTGGAGAAGTGGTGGTGATCTGTGCCTCTTGTCCTAGTTGTCTCTTCTTTTAATAATAATAGTTCCTGAACAGTACTTACTGTGTACCGGTCTTTAAATGTCCTGACTCAGTCTTCACAATAGTTCTGAGACGGGTATTGTCATTATCTCCATTTTATAGATGGGAAAACTGAGGCACAGAACGGTAACTTGCCCAGGGTCACGGATGTGAACCCAGGAGGTTTAGTTCCAGAGTACATTTTCATACCACCGCACTGTGCTTAATTTGGATCTTTTCCATTCCTCTCCTATTGGTTAATTGTTTGGAATGCAGTGGGAGCTTGGGTCAGTAGTTCCATGTCATGTCTAAGCACCCTAGTCTTATCACCAACATGTTGCTTATATATGTCTTCAGCTCAGGCAAGTTATTAAGAAAAAAATAAGACCATTTTAAGATGTGGAAAAATATCCTCTTACTTTAAAGCCTGTTGTTGATATTAAAGGAAACCCCCTTAACTAGAAAGGATATTACAAACTTGTTTCCATCAGACATGGGAAATTTGTATGCGGAGCTTTATCTAAGAAACTCCCTTGGAATTTTTTGATGTGGTCACTTTTAGTTACAGATCTCTTAATAGAACATGATGTTAATTGTCATAACTAGCAATAGTAATACTACTAGCAGCCAATATTTTGCCAGCTGAGTGTATGCCAGGCGTTTTGACGTGTAATATGTAACTTAATCTCTGCGGCAGCCATATTAGGTAGATGCCTTTATGAGTACCTTTTTCAGAGGGGGAAGCTGAGGCACAGAGAGGTTTAGTAACTTGCCTAAGGTCACCTAGGGCCAGGATTTGGACCCAGGCCCACTGACTCCTGTGTCCCACTCTTAACCACCCACTCTTTGGCCAGTTAGGATTTCAGAGTGGAGCCGAGTACAATTTATGGACAGTTGATCCCTTACTAGGACTCAAAATTTTGAGATCTTACAGCATGGACAATTGTAAGTGAGGCAGAGAGGAGCAGGTGGGAATTAAGTTTCCTGGTCTAGTGGACAGTGTTGACTTTCAGCTAATAGGGAGGATGTATGTCACTGCGTCCTATTGCCAACCTCCAGATTCTGACAAGGGCCCTGCAGACTGCCTCCGATGAAAGATGAGTAGGTCCCTTTCTTGTGTGAAGAAAATACATACCTGATTGGCAAAGACTGTGCAGTCGGAGGGAAGAAAAATAGTCTGGCCCTGTGAGCTCTCACCCCGTAAAAGTAACCTTGCCATGTTCAGAGTCACTAAAATGATCCAATACAAAAATCTTGAACAATGAAAATCTTGTGTAGAATTAAAAGTACTTGAAAGGAGGAGTGTGGGTGAGTGACAGCGGGAGGAGGCTTCTCAACCCACCCTGGGAAGTATAACTTCCATGGACAGAGGGGACAGAAATAGAGAAGCCGAGCAGGCCGGATGGGAAGTGTGTTGTACACACGCCTCTGAATGAGGCAGCTGCTACTCAGCCCCAGCCAACTGGAGCGGTACGGGGAAGCAGGCCTGGTGCTGCCGTGTCTTCAGGTTCTTCTCGGAAAGCTGTAAATCCAGATTTTCTTGAAAATGCCCCATTTTCGTTTATCAGTCTTCGAGCTTCAGTTGCTTCATCTAAAGGGGATGATCCCTTAAGCTCGTAGAATTGTTGTGACAATTGAAAGACTTGGGTATTTCAGGTTTCTGCCAGAGTGCTTAGCGGTCTCCTTCAAGTCCAAGGCTGGGTAAAGATGTCTAGCTAGAAGGGGTCAATGCCCAAGGATGGCCGCCGTGGCAAGAGGAGAATGAGGAAGGCTGGCCCATGTCACCACCTTTATATGTCGTGGGACGTTCTCATCCCTCCTACCCACAACCTAGTTCTCCTTCTTCTAGTCCCCCACTTAAGAGTCCCTTCCCTCAAGCTCAAACAAGCTAAGGGTCCTCTGCCCGCTCTGCCTGTCCTTCCCAGTGCCCGCAGTGTGAGGCCTTCTCAGTTTGATTCTAGAACAGTCCTTCTTTGTGATCCCCCTGCTGGGCTTAATGAGTACTACTCTCAGTATAAGGTAGGGTCTAAATCAGTGGTGGGCAAACTTTCTGTAAAGGACCAGACTGTAAACATTTTACACTTTGCAGGCTGTACAGTTTCACTTGCAGCAACTTGATTTTGCCATCGTGTTATGAAAAAAGCCATAGACAGTCTGGAAACAAATGGCACAGCTGTGTTCCAGTAAAACTATTCACAAAAACGGCGAAGAAGCCCACAGACCACCGTTAACTGACCCCTGGTCTAAATCAGTGTTTTTCGTAGGGGCTGCTGTCTGCTTTTACTCTGGCTTTTGAGCCTGGAACCATGACTCTGGCTCACTGTAGTGCCCCCCAGGCCTCACGGCAGTGGGTAGCCAAGAAGCACTTGTTGTGCAAGTGAAGGTCTGGTGGATTCCAGAGACCTCTCTGACTCTCCCTAGTCTGAGGAGGCCTCTCCCTCTGCCCCACACTCCCAGCTCACTTGTCACCAACCTGCAGTTCAGATCCTTTTTACTTATTTATACTCTGATGGCCACCTGTGGACCCACTGCACAACCTAAGAGCTAGAATATCAACAATAACCTCTGAACTTTCCACACAGAATTTCCTGCTTTTTATAAAAATAGTTTTACCATATAGATATATATACCCAAACACTATATTGTTTAGTCTCAGTCGTTTTCGAGCTTTATGAAGAGTGTACTGTGCTGTATGTAGTCATCATGACTTACTTTTTTATGCAGGGTGATAATACTAGGATTCATCCATGCCGATGTGGGTAATTGTGGTCCATTAGATTTTCACTGCTGTCTAGTATGCCCCTGAGTAAATGTACCAGAATTTGTTTATGCATTCTCCTGTTGATGAGCATTTGCATTATTCCCAGTTTTTTGCTGTTATAAACAATGCTGCAAAGAATATTTCTGGTCCGTGTCTCTTGGTGTGCATGGGTACCTAGTTCTCTGGGGTACATGCTGAGGGACTGCTAAGTCTAGGCACTTCTGACCCCATAATGCAGCTACGTCTGTCTAGAACTTATACCAGACTGAGCTTCCAAGGGCAGCGATCCAAGATGGAAAGCCATCTCAGTGCCAGGCTCTGCCAGGCCCTACAGCCCCCAAGGCTCTTGCTTGTTCCTTACCGATGCCTCTCTCCCCCAGATTCAACTGGCATGCTGGGCCGCATCATCTTTGCCTGGTGGATGGGGTGAGTTTTTCTTCCCGATCTGCAGACTTCTAGCCACTCTCCCTAGACAGGAGTCATGTCTTTCTCAGCCCTGGCTGTATTTTCAGCTCCCCCTCTTTCCTACCAGTCTCCAGGGGTGGAGAGATTTAGCAGGTATATCAGAGCTAAGGAGTCTTTAGTGAGTACCCAGTACAGGTGACTTGCCCGGGGTCACCAAGCAGTGAAGCCACAGAGCCATTACCAAGATGAGATCTGCCTTCAAGAGCACCGATTTGCCCCTCTGCTGCCCATCATGGAAAAACACAGGGAGCCACAGGCTCTGAGCATCCTCTGCTGGCTTGTTAAAAGAGAAGCTTGGATGGGACAGTGCTTAGCCCAGAAGGAATACCTTTACTCCAGAGGCTACTGTGGCGGCTTAGATACTTGGTTAGACTTTGCTAAGCTGAGTGGGGAGTGGGCTTGGGTAGGTTATCAGGATCCCTGTCCGACGTGGGATCCACATCACCATTTATCTAGAAGGGATTGAGGGTGTCGTGCTGCGTGCTTCCTCCTTGAGTCACTACTGGGTGACCTCAGGAGTGAGTTAGTATCTGCCTTCAGTCGTGGTTGTGAGGTGCAGTGAGCTATGTAAAGTGCTTAGCACATAATAAGTGTTCAGTAAACACCAGCTGCAATTACTAACCCTAACTGGGCCTTACCAGCTCTCTGTGTATCCTCTCCAATCCTTATAATAACTGTGTAGACTAGGATTGAATGTGTACCTTTTCCAGATGTGAAGCAGACCAAGTCACACAGCTTGTGAGATGGGATTTGAACCTAAAGCCTGTGGTCTTTCTGTGGCATCAGGCAGAGCCCAAGACCAGGCCCACGTGTTCTAGTCCTGCCTTTGCCATATATTCGCTCCATCAGGAGTTCCCCATGTGTGTCCCATGCCCCGTCCAGGAATGCTCCCTTTCCCTCTAGGAGATTTCAAATGAAGGGTCAGGGCTAATGCTGCAAATTCTGAGCTGGGCAGGGGGCTGCAGCATCTCCTGCCACTGGGATCTTGGAGAAGTAGTCCCTGGGGGTTTGTGCAAGGCCAGGGTGTCACTCGGCCTGCAGAGGAGGGAACCATCTGCGGCATCGTGTAATAGAGAGATCCTAGGCTGCATGTCAGAGCCTGGCTCTTTCGGCCTTTTCCCCCCACTCCCATCTGATCCGAGGGAAGTCATATCCCTCTCTGGGCTAGTTGTCTATAACATGCTGCGTAGTGTTTACACTAAATGTATTGTTTATAGAATATGTGGACTTCTTGCTGGGTACCTTCTATGAAGCAGAAGGAAGAGGAGGGGAGTTGGCAGAGGACCCAGGGATGGCCTCTCTCCCAGGAGGACCCGAGGGTGGGGAGCAGCCACAAGGCAGTCAGCTTTTTCCTTTGGTGCCTCATGGGTTAGTAACAGGGAAATATGAGTGACCACTGAAGGTCCTCCCAGCTAATGGTGGCATTTCTGGCAGCAGTGACAGGGTGTGGGGACAGATGTCTGGCTGGGGTGTGGGTTTTCCTGAGCCCTTCGGACCTTTCCAAGGCATAGGAATCGCCTGCACTGCCCACAGACTGTGTTTTCTCCTTAAATCCAAATTGCAAACCAACCTCTCCTCCCCCACAGGAGCAAAATGGACTGTAATGCCAAGCAGTGGAGGTGAGAAGGGGCTGGAACTGAGGGGAGGGGAGTCTTCTAGTATGAAGGTCTCTGACCTCTGACCTCTTATCCCTTCCCCCAGGCTTTTTGCCGACATCCTCAATGATGTAGCCATGTTCCTGGAGATTATGGCTCCCATATTCCCCATCTGTTTCACCATGACCATCTGCATCAGCAACCTGGCCAAGGTACCCCCCTCTGGGGCACCCCTGGACCCGAGATCCCTGCCCTGGTGGTGGTATGTGCGGGCTCGCTTGGGGCCCACAGGGGATCCCCGCCTGGGCCCAGTGTTCAAGGCATTTCTAGAAGAGTGAAGAAGTTCAGATGTTTCTTCTGGGACTCAGCCATGTATTCTGATCCTCCTCCAGCCAGACAGCCTCTAGAGCCTCAGAGAGTCGGTCTAAGGCAGTGTCTGGAGCCACGGGACTGGTGAGGGAGCTCCGAGCTGAAAGAGAGTACGGGTGGTCCAGTGTCAACACCTTGGGACCAGCTCCCTGGCTACCTTTCATTCTTTCAGTAAAATACTTAGGGTGCCTACTGCACGTTCGGCACAGAATACAGGCCCTCCCATCTTTGATAGAAAGCCACACATAATTAAATATTTATCGAGTGATAGCTATAGGTATTCCAGATGAGAAGTGTAGGGGGCTGCAGGAGGGTTCAGCGGGGGATCTGGCCTGGTCCAGGGATGCAGGAAGGTCTTCCCTGGGGCTGGGTCCTGAAGTATGAGTGTGAGGTACAGCGTGGGCGTTCTGAGCAGGAAGAACAGTGCAGGTCAAGGTCCAGTGGCAAGACAGAGCACAGACCGGACAGCAAGGCTGAAGGGGTGATTGGGCTGAATCCAAGCTCTTCTCTGCCAGGCTGCTCACCCTCATGATTCCTTCAAGTTGACCTCGTCCAGATGAGGAAACTGAGGCCTAGCAAGGTTCGGTAAAGAGCTCAGCCTGTCTTCCCCACAGGGTTAAGTACCTGGCACAGAGTAAAGAGTCTTAAGAAGATACGTAAGACCCATCTTAAAGGCCCATCCATCTGTTCAGAATCACTTGTGTTTCTCTGCTGGGCACTACTGATATTTAGGATTTTAGGAACAGTTCTTTGTGGTGGAGGCCATGGAGCTTCCCTGGCCCAGGCACTAAAGGCCGTGAGCACCCCCTCCCCCTCCAGGGCAGGCGACCACAGAGAAACCAAGGATTGTGACCTTTGCCTAAATTCTGCACTAAGCTCCGCCTTGCAGGCCTCAGTCTCTTCATCTGTCGAATAAGGGACTCGAACAGGGCCATGAACTTCCCCTTCCCCACCTTCCCGCCCCTCCCTAGAGTTCCAGCACCTCCGTCCCTGAGGTACACCAACCAGAAGGCTGGTTGTCACCCATGCCTTCATCTCCTCCCCCTTTACCTGTCACCCTCAGCTAAACCTCCATTCATGTCTGTTATTTGCCCTCTTAAATCTCTCCAGTCCTTTCACACCTCCATCCCCATCTCACCTGGTGATTCCTTGCTGCTGAAAAAGCACAGTTATTTCCTAGGTCATCTCCCTGCGTCTATTCTCACCCCTCTTCAGTCCTTCTCAGAGCAACCCCATAGTCCTTATTAGAGTGGAAATCAAATCAGGTCACTTCCCTGTGCCCATTGCTCTTGGTATAAAGACCTTACAAAGCTTGGTAAGTTCTATGTGATCAGGTCCCCGCCCATAACTCCAGCCTCATTTTGATCCACATTCCTCTTACCTTCAAACAAACACTGCCTATGTAACAACTCGTTTATTTGTTTACCATCTGATGGTTTATAAGCTTCATGAGGGCAGGGGTTGTATTGAAGTCTCTCACAGCACCTAAATCTGTATCTGACATCTAAAGAGATTTGATAAACATGAACGAAGTCAGTGACCCTAATCGATGAGCTCTCCCATCTCAGAGGGAGAGCCCTAGGAGGTCAGGGCCACTGGTGTGGGTTTGGAACTGGCCTGGAAGGCTTGGCTAGGCCTCGACTGGGGCAGGAAGAGAGTGGAGTTAGTTCCAGGTAGGCAGAATGTAAGCACCAAGTTGGAAACCAGACTTGGCTCTGCAAGGGGGAGGGTGCAGCCAAAGCAGAAGTTGGAGGCTGGGGAGGTTCTGGGCTAAGAATGGTCTGTGGGCCTCCACCTTGCGGGGAGAAAGTGAGTTTCCTTGGGGCTGGGTCCACAGGGTGGTGTGACAGGCAGACCTTCAGTTTTCTCCTGGAGCAGGACAGGGGAGGTGGGCCTAGTGGAAATGCGGGGTGAGAACAGGAGACCAGGGACGGCATTCAGGGTTTTGCTGCGGGGTGGCCTGAGGCCCAGTTTTCTTAAACTGGTTTGAGCCATTTGTTTGGCTCACCCACAGAGCAGGTTATGGCCACTCTGACTTTCACTCTTCCCTTTCCCGACCCAGTGCATTGTGGGCGTGGCTGGTGGGGCCACTCGGGCCGCACTGACCATGCATCAGGCCCGGAGAAACAACATGGCCGACGTGTCAGCCAAGGACGGCAGCCAGGTGAGCAGCCAGAATTGGAGGGATGGCGGGGGGTGCGCGGATGTACCGGAGGGGGGCAGACATCAGACCGAGCCACGATTTGGGCATATGAAGAGAAGCACCTGAGTGCTTCTACAGGGCGGGGTGGGAGACAGGCGGGAGGAAATGTAGCTTCTCCCTGCTCTGACTCTTAGGATAGGTAGTCGGTGTGAGGGCTCGGGCTCGGGCTCTGGCGGCAACAAGTCCGAGCTGGTCATCTCAGCCCCTGCCTGCTGCCCTTGAGGCCAAGAGGGAGCCCTTGCCCTGGACCTCACCCTCTCTAGGCAGAGCCCCACCCTGGGAGGTGCATGTTCTGACCCCATGAGGCCCCACACGTCAAAGCGCCTGGCATGTGAGGAGGCCGGAGTCACTGCAGAGGCCTCCGCTGGGCAGTTTAGCAAAGCCCTTCCGGCCCAGCCCTCACCTGACCAAAGGAGCCTGAAGTGGAGGTGGAGGCACCCTTAGGCTGAACCCTTCAGGTGTCGCCTCCCTCCGTACCCCGGTGCTAAGTGGCTATGCGCACTGCATCGTTTACCTCTCACACCAATCCTCTAAGGTGGATACTGTTACTATCTCTCTTTTACAGATGGGGAAAGTGAGGCCCAGGGTGGTCACAAGTGTGATGGTTTTCTTTGACACTGAAGCAATTTAGAAACCTCTGTTCTCTCCAGTCCTACTTTCTGGCCTTCTCTTATATTGTTTTATTCAATAGAATTTCATTAAAAAATTGCCTAACTCCTTTCAATAATATTAACACAAGCTAATGTTTTTAAACATTAACCATGTGCCAACTATTTCACGTGGATGAACTCGTTAAATCCTTACAGTGGTCTTGTGCAGGGCTGTTCATTGTTGCCACTCTACAGATGAGGGGAAAAAGGCACCGAATGGTCGAGTCTCCCTGGGTCCCTTTGGGCACATCCCTTCTCCCCGGAAATGGTTGGATGAGTTCTTCCCCATTATCACTTCCACAGGTTGTTAGGGAGGGGAAATAAGTACAACCAGCCCCGTGCCTGCTGTCTCACCTGCCCTCTTTCTAACCCCCAGCCCCTTCCACCCCCAGATGCATTTTCCAAGGCCCCAGGGCTTCCTCAGTTCACGGAGGCAGTAACATCAGTGGGGCAACGAGACGCGTGCTCAGCCCCAGACTCGGCCCCTGCTTTCTGCTGATGTTGCTTTGCTGCCAGTTGATGTGGCTGCTGGAAATGACTGTTCCCACCTGGGGGAGGGGAGGTCCCTCTGCCCCTGAGCTCCAAGGCCCCTGATCCCCAGTTTACTGTCACACCCACAGCCTTTATTTCCACGGCCCACCCCTTTGCCAGGACGACTGGGTAAGAAGAGCTGCAGTCTCAGGCCCCCTCTGTGCCAGAACCAACTCTCCCCGGGAACCCCGTAGTCAGGGACACCAGTCCAGACTCCTCCTCTCTCATGATGAGTTGGGGGGCGGTGGCCAGGGGTCTTTTCCCCTAGGGTAAGCTCAGTCGGGCCCTCTCGGGCCATCAGAGGATCTGATAATATTGATTCTCAAGGGAAGTTTGGATCTTGTGCTTTTCTTCCTGGGTGGTTCCTTGACCCCTTTGCAAAAAGCATCTGCTGGTTACTGGGCGGATGGACCTTTTTTTCTGTTTTTCGGGGTTTTTTGTTTGTTTTGGCCACGCTGCATGGTTTGCAGGATCTTAGTTCCCCGACCAGGGATCGAACCCATGCCCCCTGCAGTGGAAGTGCAGAGTCCTAACCACAGGACTGCCAGGGAATTCCCTTTTTTTTTTTTTTTAAACCACAAAATAAAGTAGTTTTACTCTGTGGACATTTACTTGCCTGAGTGTAGGGCTACACTTTGACTCTTGCAAAACAAAGGAGGCATGTTCCACAGGCATTCCAAGGGCATTGCACCTACCTGGGCAGAGAAGCAGCTGGTATCTTAAATGACAGCTCACTCATCAAAAACGTTAAAAATTTCCTAGGCACCCTTATCAGTGTAGGGAGTGTCTGGGGCAGGGAGGGGTGTGGTGAAAGGCGCTCAGGGGTATTCTTTCTGGCCTGGAGGGGAGCCCTCCAGCTCCCATCCCCTCTGCCATTTTCCAGGAGACGCTGGTAAGCCTGGCAGGGCTCCTGGTCAGCCTCTTGATGCTTCCCCTGGTGTCAGATTGCCCTAGGTAAGCCGGGACCAAGGGCAGGGAGGAGGCGCCCCGCTGGGCCTCTGCTCCTATTGACCACCTCACTCTGTCACCCCAGCTTAAGCCTTGGCTGCTTCTTCCTCCTCACTGCCCTCCACATCTATGCCAACTACCGGGCAGTCCGGGCCCTTGTCATAGAGACCTTGAACGAAGGCCGGCTCTGGCTGGTCCTGAAGCACTTCCTTCAGCGGGGAGAGGTACTTGGCCCCGCTTCAGCCAATCAGATGGAACCGCTGTGGACAGGTGAGCCAGCCCCTCGGTTTCAAGTTTCCTATGTCTCCCCCTGCCTGGGCCTCCTGACTCCAGCTTCCCACAGGTTTCTGGCCATCTCTGTCTCTATCCCTGGGGGTCCCCCTACACCGTGTGACTTCCAGGTGAGTGGCCCAGCATCTCCCACCCATCACCACGGTCACCCCCTCCCAACACGGGCTCCCTGTTCTGATCATACACTGGCCTCCCCCAACCAAGCCCCACCTCTCTGGTTCTCTGTTTCCACCGAACAGACTTGGGGGTCAGTGTGGGTGCTTGAGGGCAGCAGGTGTATGACATGAAGTAGATATAAGGGATCTTATATTTGTTGGATGCAGGAAGAAAGGAAGGGTTGATGTGGGGGAGGGGTAACGGCTGAGGGCTGGATGGCAAGGAGGTGCAGGACAGTTAGGGTTAACAGTTAGGTGGCTCTGCAGTTGACTGGGTGGTCGCTACTGCCTTTGTCTTCTCCTCCCGCACTGCACGCTCTTCTCTCCTTCAGTGTCTTTGAGCTGCAAAAGCTGGTTGAGGGGCACCAAGAACCCTACCTCCTTCGCTGGGACCGGTCACAAAGTAAGTGTGCCGCGTTCCCCCAGCTTCCGACTCACCCTCCCGGGCTCAGCCCCTCATTCCTCCAGCCCCAGGGCCCCAAGCCCTGGACACGCGCTGGACAGTTTGGAGTCTGCCTAGTGTCCTGAAGGGAGCTCTAGACTAAGACTGGATGCATTCAGCTTATAGCTACATGCCCCAGTGAAGTTCCCTTTACCCCTCTGTAAAATGGCGCTAACTATACCTGCCTTATTAGCTGCAGGGTTTTCATGAGGATCAAATAAGGTGACTATGTAAAAGCACCTTGTACATTGCAGCACACTCAGATGAGGTTAAGACCTTTGGTTATCCCTGAGGAACCACCTTCCTCTCCTGTCCGGGGTCACCTCTTGCGGAAACATGTACTAAAGTTTACTGGTCTGCTGGTCGTGTGTTAAAAGCTGCTTATTCTCACTAGCCATTAAAGACGAGCAAAATAAACCCACCTCAGGGAGCTGCTCTGAAGTTGTATCTTAGAAATTACTTGGCCAGAGCACTGGGGAGCAACATGAGATGAAGTTGGAAAGGAAAGGGTGAGAGATGGCCTTTCATGCCAGGCCAAGGCCTTTGGGCCAGACAGGGATGAAGCAGGCTGGTAGGCCTGAGAGTGTCTGGGGACGTGGCCCTTCCCTGGTACCAGTCTGTCCCTGGGTCTCTCCAGACCAGGTACAGGTTGTCCTGAGCCAGATGGCAGGCCCTGAGACCATTCTGAGGGCTGCCACTCACGGACTGGTGCTTGGAGCCCTGCAGGGAGATGGAGCCCTCCCAGGAGAGCTGGAGGGACTGAGGAACCGAGTACGGGCTGGTAAGCGCCTCACAATCTAGGCTGCTTCTGACTCAAAGCGGGGTGGAGAGAGGAAGGACCCTGTTCGGCTTGGGGAACCCAAGAGCTTCTGGTTCTTCACCCCACTCCAGGTCCTGAGAAAGAGAGCTGCGTCATCGTCAGGGAGACCCACCAAGTGTTGGACAAGCTATTTCCAAAGTTCTTGAAAGGTAATATCCTTCTGCTTCATGGCTCCTAGGCCTTCTCCCAGAGGGCCTGCCTACCCCCATCCCCACCCCTTCACCTAGAGGGTGGAAGACCTGGGTTTCTCTCTGTGATCTCAAGTCTGGACCTCAGTTTCCCTGTCTGCAGGATGGGGAGGTTAGGATGGTCTCTGAGGCGCTGTCAGTGTTGACAGACTGTGAATCGCAGTTGGCATTGGAGAACGGTGGGCGGGGGGGGGGCAAGGCTCACAGATTACTGACGATGCTCTTTCATTTAGCACCTACTCCATTCTGGTCCTTTTTCATGTGCTGCTCAATGAATTCTTGCTGCAACCAGATGAGGTTTTAGGCTCATTTTATGCCAGAGATTACCCAGCAGAGGCAAGGGGAACCTGAGCAGTACACCCAGCCCGTGCTGCTCCTTCCCCCTCCCCAGGGGCAGCCCAGAGTCTCCTCCCCAGCGGTATCCCTATGCCCTCTCCCCAGGGGCAGCCCAGAGTCTCCTCCCCAGGGGTATCCCTATGCCCCCTCCCCAGGGGCAGCCCAGAGTCTCCTCCCCAGGGGTATCCCTATGCCCCCTCCCCAGGGGCAGCCCAGAGTCTCCTCCCCAGGGGTATCCCTATGCCCCCTCCCCAGGGGCAGCCCAGAGTCTCCTCCCCAGCAGTATCCCTATGCCCTCTCCCCAGGGGCAGCCCAGAGTCTCCTCCCCAGCAGTATCCCTATGCCCCCTCCCCAGGGGCAGCCCAGAGTCTCCTCCCCAGCGGTATCCCTATGCCCTATCCCCAGGACTGCAGGATGCGGGCTGGAGGACTGAGAATCACCAGCTAGAGGTGGATGAGTGGAGGGCCACATGGCTCCTGTGTCCAGAAAAGAAGCTCTTGTGAGCAGCCCAGCCAGAGGCCCAGGTCCCAGGACAGGAGCCTGGAGCAAGGACACTTTGGCCACAGCAGGACCTGGGAAAGGCAGCTTTATTTTTGCTTAGGGGCACCGGTGTGGCCATTTGGCCAAGGAAGTGACTACCAATCAGATGGACTGGGCCCTAGGCAGAGACAAGGTGGAGAGAAGGGGTACCAGGGCCTTCCCCCGCACTCTCCTGCCCCAGGCCCTTCTCACCATTGCAGGCTCCCCACCCCCACTTGCTGCAAGGCTGTGGCTCATGGCATCCGACACAGTTGACCTCAGGCATAAAAGCCCCAGAGGAATGTGGCCACGGCCATCATGAGCAGGGCATTGAGGTTGACGACTCGGGCCCAGCTTGGGTCCTCACTGATGTCCTCCAGTCGCCTGGCTGCGGCAGCCATCTCCTCCTGGGTAGGGCGTGGGGGACTGCCTGCCCCAGCCCTGCTCATTCCACAGAACCAGAGCAGGCACTGGCGGAACAGGCCTGGTGCTGGGGATGGGGGCTCTGGGAGAAATTGCAGCCGTACAGTTAGTCTGCTCCCCCAGCTCCCCCGCCCCAACTCCCCGGGCAGTGCCTTACCCTCCATCTCCACCGCGTGCTCAGGGCGCCCGTTCTGTACAGGGGCTGAGGTTGGACCTTCTAGCTCCTCAGCATCCAGGTCCTCGCGCTCCTCCTTGCTGTACCGGAGACTGAAAACCAGGCGGTGGAGCTGGGGAAGGGTGGGAGCAGGGACCAAGTGGGAGTGCTGTTCCCCCACCCCGAACCTGGAGGTCCCCCGTCCACACCGGCACTCCCTCACCTCCCTCTGTCCAGCCTGCACACCTGCCCGGGCTCACTCCAGGATGACCTTCCATGGCTGCCCTTTGCCCTCAGGCTAAACCCAAGCTCCTCAGCTGGGTGTTTAAAGTTCTTGGCCCTGCTCAGCCCTCTGCTTCATCACCCTGTCTACACTCATGATTGTAGTACTTTAGTCTTACAGCCCTGCTAACAGTGTTCCTTCCTGTGGGTGTTCGCTCACAGGGTTCCCTCCTGCTGCCTTTCCGCTTCTCCACCTGTGGGTTCCTGCCCATCCTTCTGGGCCCACTTCTTTTGTCCTCCCCCCAGTCAGCTCTGCCCTGGGCCACCTGCCTTGCCACAGCACAAGACCAAACCCTTTTGGGGCTTTCAGGGTAGTACTCTGTCCCTCTCTGCCACCAGTCAGGCCAAGACTCAGGGGGGCTTTAACCTCCCCTACAGTCTTCTTCAAGCCACCTCCAAAGCACCTCAAATAAATGTGATTTAAATAAAAACATTGTACTTGCTTTGCAAATGAAGCTTCAGACTGGACTGACAGCCTGCCCTCACCAAGCCTCAGTATAGAAATTCAGGTGCTACCCACTGGGAGTTCTGGGAAGCAGGCTGGCCGACTGCTGGTGGAGAGGGCCCGCAGCGGCCCACGTTTGTTGCCTGGTCCAGAGGCCCGTACTTACGTGCTTGCGCGGGATGGGCGGTGTGCACAGCGAGACCACGAGGGTGAGGAAGCCGGAGCAGACGAAGAGCACGATGGCGAAGTAGAGGTAGTGCACGCGGCAGAGGAGTGCGGGGCACGCCGAGGGGCGCACGCAGCTGCCCGAGCCAAAGGAGAACTCGGGAACCAGGCGTGCCAGACCCATCAGCAGGCCCCCGATCAGTCCCCAGAAGGCGCCCTGCGGGGCCAGAGAGCGCATCAGCCTCGGGTTTCCAAGTCCGGCCCCGAGCTCCCAATGAGCACACACACTCACCTTCTCATTGACGCGGGGCACGAAGAGCGCCAGCACGAAGACAGCCGACACCGGCGGCGCCAGGTAGCTGGAGACCGACTGGATGTAATCAAAGAGCTGCCCGCCCTGCGCCGCCTGTACCACGGGAAGCCAGGCCACCGACACGGCCACGATGAACACCACCCAGAGCCTGCGGTGGACGGCCATCAGGTGATTTCACCCAGGACCCCGTCTCCCCCTGTCCCTACGAGTGCTCCCTGCCCCCACCCGGGGCTGATTCGTGGGGCAGGAGATGGAAAACCCAGGCCCACCGTCCTACTAGCAGCAACTCGCGGTCGCCCGCGCGGGGCCGCAGGCGCGTGTAGATGTCCATGGTGAAAAGCGTGCTGCTGCTGTTAAAGATCGAGGCCAGCGAGGACATGAGCGCGGCCAGCATGACCGCCAGCATGAGTCCGCGCAGACCTGCGGGCCGACGGAGCCGTGAGTCTGCGGCCACGAGGGGGTCCCGGGAGGGTGCGGGCTGGGCGAGGGGTGACTCCTCCCACTGGCGCCTGTGGGCAGCGGGGCAACACGGGGGCCTGCCCTCACCGTTGGGCATGAGCTTCACGACGAGCCGCGGGTAGGCGATGTTGGAGCACCCCACCTCGGTGCCACACACGCGCTTACACACCTCTGGTACCACGCACGCCACCTCGTCTGCGGGAAAGGGCACGACGCGGCTATGGCGGCACCGGGTCTGAACCTTCGGATCCCAGAAGTGGGGACGGGGAATCCCAGTGGAGGAGAGATGGGCCCCCCGGGTGGGAGGTGGGACTGGGTGGCCCAGATCTTAGGACGGGAACGGAAATGGGAGACAGGCACCTGTATCCTTGCACAAGAAAGGGGCTGGATGGGGCACAGGACTCTCGGTCGGGGCGGGGTTGCAGACGTTACCCGGGTAAAGAATGCGGCTGATCATGCCCGGCATGACCATGAGGAACATGGGCATCAGCTTCAAGTAGCCGCACAGGATGCAGCCCGCCTTGATGTGGGTCAGGTTTTTCCCAGCCAGACAGCGCTGCACTATGACCTGCGACGAGGGGCGTTCAACTACCTGCGTCCAGTCCCGGGTACCCCGCCCCTCCTGCCTTGCCTCAACTCGCCGCTCTAATCCAGACCCCGCGGCTGGCCCATCGAAGCGGGCAATTCAGCTCCAAGCGCAGACCCTGACTCGGATCCAACTCCATCTGGCTTAGCTCTAACTGGCGGGCTTCCCGTTCCCTCGGACCACGCCTTCCACCTGGCTTCCCAGATGGGTTCAGGCTCCACCCATCTCAGCTCCGCCCACCGCGGTTCCAGTTCTGCCCCAGCCTCGCTCGCCGCGCAGGCCGTGACCCCGCACCTGGTCGCTGCACCAGTACCAGCTTGAGACAATGGTAAGCCCCAGAAGCAGCGCAGGCCACGGCAGGTCCCCCGTCACAGGGTCCCGGAGCAGATGGTAGGAGTCGGGCCGGGGTAGATAGCAGGAGCTGGAGATGTTGCCCACCGCCGGATCCTCGGACACCGTCAGGGACGTCATTGCCCCCAGGTATTTGTCGAAAAGCCCCGAATACCCGCCCACCTCGTGGAAGGCTGTGAGGGCAAAGCAGTTAGGGGACATGGTGCCCGCGACAAGGCCCTCCCTAGGACCCACATGCCGCAGACGCGCGATGTCCCTGCTCCCAGGTGGAGAGATCTGCGAACTGTGACCTCTGCGCCCCTCCCCCATCGGCTGAGCCCGTACCGTAACCCATGAGTACGAAGGCCCCCGCGAGAATGACGAAGGTCTGCACCGTATCCGTGTACATCAGCGCTGCCAGCCCTCCTGCAATGGCCTGGGTCAGTGGAGACAGCCCAGACAGGCTGCCACTAGTACATACAGTGTCTTTGTGCGAATTGGAAAAGGGCTCCCCTTTCCTGGAGGGCAAATTTCAAAAGGATGGCCCATTCCCTGGGCTCACGCACTCCGGCATCAGGAGGCAGGGCTGCGTGAGCACAGTGGGGCTGAGTTTTAGACTCCACTAATGCCAGGTGCCCACGTGCAGGACTTCCACTACAGGCCCTCCTCTCAGCCCCAGTTTTCTCTTCTGTGTGATAGGAGGAGGTGATTCTCTAAGGTCCGATTCTCATCCCATTCGAAGGGACGGGCCCCTCAAGCCGGCCTTGGTACCAGGCCCCACCCACGCTGCTCCAGCGTCAGGCCTCAGGCACCACCCCAGAATCCTCCAACCTGCACTGGGTTTGGTGAGCTTTGGGGTCTGGCCAAGTCGGCTCTCCCTTCCCAGGTGTTCAAGAGCTGTTACATCTTCCTTTTTGCCCAGGCCCAGGACGGGCTCAGATCTCTGAACTTCCAGACCAAATCCAAGGAACGTGGAGGGGGGGAGTAGTTTGCTTTCCAAAGATTTAGGTCCTTCTCCTGCTTGGATCACATCACACTTAAGAACTTCTCCAGCCCGCTTTCCTTTGGTGACTCCCCTAAGCCCCGCCCACAGATCCACGCTCCCTTCCCTAAGCCCCCGCCACCTGCCACCTGTCACAGTGTAGATCATGGTGATGACCAGAAGCGCGATGACGGAGGCATAGATATTCCAGCCCAGAGCCTGTTGAATGAATACTGCCCCGGAGAACATATCCACCTTGGGGGGAGGAGCAAGCGCACAGGTCAGGACCCAGGGGCCAGGGTGGGGACCCAGGTCCACTTCCTACCCAGATCACGACCCTATGTGGCCACACCTCAAAGGTTCCCTCGTTTTTCGATGCCCTGGTCTTCCCAGATACCTCTCACTATGGTTGTCGCCCCAGAAGCCTATTCCTTCCAGGCCCTGCCTCCATCACGGTTCTTACAGCCATTGCTCCTTGGTCCCGCCCCATCCAGGGCTTTCCAGAGACCTCCACTGGGTGATCCCACCCTACCAGGGTCCCGACCAGCTCCCCGCGCATGCGCACCGAAATCTTGGTGAAGATGTACAGAAAAAGCGAGAGCACGGACAAGTAGAGGCGGATTCGACGGCCGCCAAAGCGCTTGCGCAGGTACTGCGGCATCGTAATGACACCCGCGGTCAGGTACACGGGCACGAAGAGCCAGCCAAGTAGCAGCACCACGAACAGCGCCTGCGGGCACAGCGCGACAGCTGAGGGTCACTCCCTGTGGGAGATCCTGCCATGAGTGCGTCCTCGCCCCTGATGGGTCTGAGGAACCTTCTTCTCTTGGTGAAAAGTGCTACTCCAAGGCAAGGTTGCAGGAGGGGCCCAGAGGACACAGATGCAGAGGTCCCTGGGCCCTGGTCATTAGGGACAAGGTCTTGATACTTTGTTGGGCCCTTAACTAGAGCCCTTCTTGCCCTGCCAGGCCGTGACCCCTGGCCATCCCTCCCAAGATGATCCCTATCCTCTTCGTCCCCCACAACACACACACACCTGAATCCAAGCACAGAACCCTCAGGCTGACCCCCAACTTCTGCCTTCCCTCTCCTCTCCACCCACCCAAACCTTCTGTCCCTCAAGGCTCAGCTCAGAGGCCTCCTCCTCCAGGAAGCCCTGAGCTCAAAGCCCTGATTTTGCTGACCCTCCAAGGTGAGCCTCAGTCCCAGAGCTTCGTCTCCTGCCCCCTTCTGCAAGGGGCTTTCATTTAGCCTAGTGAACCTCACAGGCCACAGATTCAGAGAGCATCAGAAGAAGCACTTCACTATCCTTGAGACTGTTCATCCCACTTCAGAGAGGAGTAAAATCAAGGCCACAGAGGGCGTGGCTGGTCCAGGCTCACATAGCAATAGCAAGTCAGGAGCAGGGCCTACCCCTGCCCTGAACGTGGTATCTCCCACATGCCTCTGCCTCCAAGCTGGCTGCATGAGCCTCCCTCGAAGTCCAACCCCACCTCACAGCTGGGAAGTCCCACCTCTGGTCTCACATCCCCACCTCTCCCGCCTGGAGCCTCTCCAGGTGTGACCCTTCCAGGGGTTCCCACGGGGAGGTGGGGGTTATTGGCAAAATGGGGCGCTCACATTCCACTCAAATCCAGCCACAGCCAGGCCACTTGCCGCGCCCGTCCCTGCCAGGCCCACGAAATGGCCACTGCCGATGTTGCTGGCGAAGAGAGAGGCCCCGACCTGGGTGGCCAGAGGTTGGGGTGAGCCAGGCTGCTTCCTTAGGCCTCCACCCACTCCATAGCCCAGTCTCTCTCACCGGCCACCACGCCATGCTTCGTCCCGCCAGGAAGTAGCCGCCAACGGTGCCTCTGTTGGTTCTGCACATGGACTGGGGGACGGGAGTGGGGAGAGGCCTGGGTTTGGGGCACATCTTTGGACCTCATTAGCCTCCTCAACACATTCCTCGGCCTTGTTTCAGGCTGAAGATTAACCAGCGCACGGCTCCCCTGACGGTTCACACCTGCACCCCCAGCCTCCTCCCAGGCACCCAGATCTACCCAGACCCTAACCTAGGGTCCGGTTCCCCAAGCCTGAGTGTGGCTGCATTCAGCCACACTTTCCTGGGGACCCTGGATTTGGGTTTCTGGTCAGCCAGCCATTATGTAGAAGAGATCTCATTTAGAATGCTGTCCCGATGAAGACCCACCAACCCCTCAACTAGTCCAATCCAAAGGTGGACAGACAAGGCATGCGTGAGTGTGGGCTGGGCCACCCTGGGGCTAGCAAAAGACTTACTTGCCCCCCACCCCGGGTTTCTCCCTCAAAGATCCAGGCATCCTTCCCCTACCACACATCAGGACTGTCCGAGACTTTTCCCCCAGGCTCCAAAAGCGGGCCCCCAGCAGCATCCCCCAACTTCTCACCCACAAGCCGACACCAATGACCAGCAGGAAATAAGCCGCAATGACCAGGATGTCGGCAGGGTTGTCAATTAGCGCCCTCTGTTCCCCCAGCCCTGGTGCTGAGCCTGCCTCTGTGTGTTCCTCCATTCTGCCCAGAATCTGCCCTTCAGGGCACCAGCCCCTGGATTCCCCCCAGGGGAAGATTAATGGTTACCCCTGGGGCAATGAGCCGACAAGTCCCCCCTCCCTGGATTTGTTTAGCTGAATCAGTTCTCAGCGAGGCTGCAGGCTGGTCCTGCGGAGCTGGACACTTTCAAATTCAAGAGCACTCCCCTTCCTGGGCCTTAGCCCCCACCCCTTCCCCAGAGCTCCAGGCTCAAAATCACTTCTTTCACCTGCTGAAAATACTTACCCTTCAGCTTTGACCTAGGGATCCCGGCTGAGCCAGCCCCCTGATTCTGACTAACCAAGAGGGATCATTTTCAAACCCAAATCTGACAGTGTCACTCCCCTGCTTAGGAAGCCTCCATAGCTCCCCATCACACCCTGGAGGAGGCAGCAGCTTCTCAGCCTGATGCCCCGACCCCTGCCCACCCTTCCCCTTGCTCCTCCATACCAAACCCAGAGTGAAATCATATTTCCTTCCCATTCCCTTGCCCAACCCAGCCCCTGTATTCTCATACCCTCAAACTTTTGTATGAGCTGTGCCTTCTGCCTAGAATGCCCCCCTGCCTCTCATATGGTCAGCTCCTACTTAGCCTTTAGTGCCCAGCCCATGGCATCTCTTTGGGAAAAACTTCTTGGACTTTGCTGACACAGTTCTGAGCACATTGCATGGACCTTGCCTGGGTCCATGTCTGTCTCCCCAGTTGACCAAAGACTCCTCAAGAGCAGGAAATGATCTGATTCATCCCTGGCGCCCCATTGCTCAGCACAGGGCTGGATGCAAGAAGGGAGAGGCTGGATAAATAGCCATACCTCTGCCTTTCTAGAAGAACTGACCCGACTTGGATGTCTGATTTTGGGAACTGGGTTCATGCTGGAGATGGGGAACGGAGAACAATATTTTAGGGGAATGTGATGAGTTATTTAAGGAATGCCTTCATTTTGGTCCCTTCAAAAGCAGACTCTACGATGAGAATTGGGGTGCAATGACTGTATTGGGGAGCCGATCCCAGTAAGGAGTGGGGAAGAGAGACAAAGAAAGGAGAAAAGCCAATAAAGCATGTATTGATCGAAAGGTTACCACTGTGACAATCCCAGTGGGGACCCTCTGAGACACTGTGGAGAACTCACCTCAGAACTGACCCCCAAGGGGCCAGAAAGCTGGGGTATTCATTCACCAATCCCTGTCTCTAACTGGCTGGAGGTTATGGAACTTCCCCCACCCACCCCAGGCCCTCCTCCAGAGAGGACCCTTAGACAGAAACTCAGGGAGCAGCTGGGGAGACTGAGTGTCTGGGAAGTGTCTGCATACGACTTCCCAGGTGGGCCAGGTGGATATGGGCAGGGCACCCACAGTGTCTGCTTCAGTGGGTGATGAATTTGAAGGGCCTGGGAGAAATCCAGGGGCAAGCATCAGAGGACACGTTGGGGTTATGGGCACTTAAAATCAAATCTATGTGTCCTCGCGGGGTCCTGCAAAGCCCTTCGTGAGGTGGCACCTGATTCCTCTTTGACCTCATCTCCAACTACTCTCTCCCTTGCTCACTCTCATCAACCACACTGGCCTTCTTTTCCTTCTTCCAATGTGCCAAGCTCTTTCCTACCGCCTGGCCTTTGCACTTGCTGTTTCCTCTGCCTGGGATGCTCTCCTCAGGCTCTTTGCCTGTCTGCCTCTTTCCTCAACCTTCAAAGTCTCAATGTACATATTCACAGAGGCCTTCTCTGACAATCTGGTTCAAGTACTCCCTTCCCCACCTTCACTAACTTAGTTCTCTATTTTTTCCTTCTACCTTCGCTCCTTTCCTTCCTTCCTCATTCCTTCCTTCATTAGCCAACATTTATGGGGCACTTACCACATGCTAGACAGCATCCTAGACGCTGGACAGATAACGGTCGGCAAAACAAACATGTCATCTGACACACAAACTCCCAGGAGCTTGCCTTCATTTCAGAAATAAACAAGCAACAAACAAACACTTATTTGCAATAGTGATAAGTGAGGGACTAGGGAGGTGCTGTGGGTGGAAACTAGAGGGAAGGGCCAGCTTTACCTAGGCCATCAAGGAAGTCCCCATTACTTCATCATGCTTGTCACTGTGTGTTTGTTTTTCCTCTGTCTCCCCTACTAGACTGTGAGGCCAAGGAACATGTTTCCTATGGTCTCCCCAGCACCTGGCATGGAGCCTAGGACAGCACGTGCTCAGTAAACACTTGGTAAATGAATGGCTCAAGACTTGGTGGTGGTTACAAGCCAAGGGATGGAAAGCATTCCCCAGGAAGAATTTGTGGAAGAGGAAGAGCAGGAGGCCTAGGAAGACCCAGGGGGTGGAGCCTCAGAGAGGAAAGGATCTGGGGGTTCTGCCCGAGGCCAAGACAGAGAACCTCACCTTTGTCTCTTGCCCACACATGTTCTCCTTGGCTGTTAGCTCCTCCTTGAGCTGGAAGGGCCTCTGATAATCCATTGTTTCCAGCCTCAAAGGTCCCTGTAGTTAGGACCCAGGAGTCCAGGCCCCCTCCCTAGGGAACTTCAGAGTCTAAGGTACCAGGCTTAGAGAGGCCTCTGGGGCTTAGGGATTCAGATGGAGCCTGAACTTCTCCATACTTAAGAACCCCTGGCCCCACCCTTCTCTGCTGGGGCTAGGCTCAGGTGTCACCTCCTCCAGGAAGCCCTCCTTGACTTCCAATCTGAGTTAGAAGCCTCCTTCTGGCTCTTACAGCCCCCAGTGCTTCCCTCAGTCACTGCCCTGACCACCCCAAGTGTCATCCTCTGCCTAGCGGAGCTGTTATGGGTCAATACCCATATGAGGGAAGCTGTAATTTAATGCCCAGATCCAAAAGGTGGGCACAAATTGGCACTTGAATGGAGCCCCATCTCTGAGGGTCTTTTAAGGAGGGGGGAAAATCTGGAAACCAGCCAAGGTGGCAAGGTGGAAGGGAGTGGGAGGGGTACAGATTAAGTGCTTATTTCGAGGATATAAGGAAATGAAGGATGGGGGGTTGGGGACGGGAAGGTTTGGTGGGTCCTGCTTTAGCTCCCGTCCCGGCTTGTCACCGTCTGTACAATCCTGCGCAGGTGGCCAGCTTTTCCTCAGGCGCATCTGACAGGTGAAGGACAGCCTGCGAGGGCTGAGTCTGAAGGTCCGGCTCCCGCCACAGGGCGGTGGCCTAGAACGCATCACGCATCACAGCCCGAGACAGTATAAGGGGCGGGGCGTCGCAACGCGAGGCACTCCCGCGCAGAGACACAGCACCTGTGTGACGTGGAATGTGTGTTTATGTAGGTAGAAAAAAGTGCACTGAGCAGTGAGGGGCGGGGAGAGGGACATCCTGGCCTGGCCTCGGATTCGTGGGAATTGCAAGGGCCCTCCTCCAGTCGGGGGGCTCCCTCAAGGCTGGGAATAAAGTGAAGGGCTCACGCGGGATCGCTTGCCAGTGTACGACCCACTTCGTGGGGCGCGTGGCCTTAGGATCGGCGGGGCTTTTTCTGAACTCGCCCATGGAGAACGTACAGTACCTTCGGGGCCTGTCCCTCCAGTGGGTGGGGCCTCACGGAGCTGGGCTGGGGGAGCCCCACGCTCTAAGAGCAAGGCCTTGGGGTCTGGAGAGCCCGGTCTTTTCGGGAAGGGCGAGGTTTGGGGGGCCGCGCTCTCCCAAAGGGGCGAGCCCGGCAGGCGGTCAGCCGAAGAGCTTGAGGAAGCAGGGCTGGCAGTAGGGCTTGCCCGCGCGCTCCTGGAAGGAGCCCTTGGTGAGCGGGCGCAGGCAGAAGGTGCAGGTGAAGTGGTCCGGATGGAAGCGGCGGCCCAGGGCCGACACGCATCGGCCGGTCACCGGGAGGCCACACGTGGCGCACAGCGACCCGCGCCGCGCGTGGAAATGGTTCTCGCACAGCGGACGGCCCTCGTGCTCAAAAAAGCTGCCTCCCGAGAAGGGCGCGAAGCATTCCTGGGGAAGGGCAACCGAGAAAGGATGGGTCAGCGCCGATCTCCAGACGAAATAACTTGCCCTACGAGCTGAATAACCCGACCCCAGTCCCAAGACCCCCCCGCAGCCCCCGCACTGCCCTCAAAGGCGAAGCCTCGCCTCCCCAGGACCCTGCTCTGAATAATCGCCCCGCCCCAGGCTCCAGTCCCGCCCCGCGCTGGTCTGTCCCTCCCAGCCACGCACCCTGCAGACAAAACAGTCTGGGTGCCAGAGTGCGCTGAGCGCCGAGATGTAGTTATCCAGAATGGGGCCTTGGCAGCCCTGGCAGCGCGGGGCGAAGAGCTGCAGGAAGTCTCGGCGGCAGTAGGGGCGGCCCTCCCGCTCGTGGAAACCTAGGAGCGGGAACCGAGTAGGAGGAAGGAAAAGAGTGCGCGGTGGCACCAGGAGCCCCACAAAATCTGAGTCTATGGGGCCAGGGGAGGTGGTAGGCCGAGAGGGATGGGGTCTGGGGCGGGAGCAGAGCGGGAACGGATGGGATGGGAACACACAGGTGGGACAGGTTGGGGCCAGGAGAGAGCAGGAGAAAATTCGCGGCCCCGAGGACTTCGGAGGTCGTAGTGCGCTGGCCCAAAGAGAGCAGGGCGGGATGTCAAGCGGACCCGCGGCTTTCAAGGTGGGAGTCAAGCTCTCACCCTCATCTCCGAAGGGCTCCCCGCAACTGACGCAGCAGAAATGCTCCGGGTGCCAGTGGGTGCCCAAGGCAGTAACCATCTTCTGCGGGGAATAAAAGGGAGCACTCAGTGTGGCCCTCAATTTCTACTCCCCTCCCTCTTCCGCCCTGAACCTAGGTGAGTGGGTTGAAGTACGAGTGTAAGGTGTGGGAGACCTAAGCAGGAACTTGGGAATCAAAGAGAGAGGGCGAAGTCTAAAGGGCCGTGGACGAGAACGAGGGACGGGGCTGGGGTGGGCGTGGGAATGGGAGAAGTGTAAGTGGATGAGGCCCATCCCACAGGCGCCTTGGGTGAGACAGAGGCGGGGCTCACGTGTCGGATGGGTTGATTGCAGAGGCCACATCGTGGGGAGAAGCGCTCGAAGTAGCACTCGGGACAGAAGGGAGCTCCATCCTTCTCGAAGAAGCTGCTGCCTCCCAGGGCTGTGGAACAGCCACCGCATACGAAGTGCTCAGGGTGCCAAGCACGGCCGAGCGCCGTCACCACCTGTGAGTTGGGGGGTGAGGCCTGGGTCAGAGTGGCCCTCGGGCTGCCATGTGCTCAGTGAGTCAAGGTTTGCGTAGCACTTTTCGAATCTTATCTCTGAGCAATCAGGATGAAGAATCTAACGTTAAAGTCACTCAGTCTGTAAGTGATGGAGACTCAACCCGTCTTCCAGCACAGTGCCTAGGGCCCAGCATACTTTAGGAACCCACAAAAATGTTGTAGTTTCTTTTAAAATTAGAAGAAAAAATGAGCTAGGAGAAGAATGACTTCATATATAATACTAATATATCCATCTTTATACCAACACAGTCATAAAATGCAATTTTTAATATATTTTATTAATGGAAGAAGGGGCCCATGAAGGTGAAAATGCTTAGGGCCCACGAAAGTCATAATGCCACCCTGCTTTGCTGAGATTGGAAATTCTAGGATGGTGGTAGGGTGCTTTATCTAGCAGGAGGAACTAGGTCAACCACTGGGCACCGTTACCAGTAACATCTGCTCAGTAATAAGCCAAGGACCGGAGCTCCCGAACCAGACAGGTGGGTGGAGCCAATGAGGCTTTTGTGAAGATTAATTGAGATGGGGGTTTGTAAAGGAGCTAGCGTAGAGCCTGGCACACGGTAGGACCAGAATAAATAATAACTGGATTGGAATTCTTACTCTGCCACTTACTTGCTGTGTGACTTGGGGCTTCAGTTTCCTCATCCGTAACATATGAACAACAATAATACCCCACTGGCCCTCAGTAAAGATGGGTCTGTGGGCCTCTACTCCCTTGTTCGCAGGGCTCCACTTACTTGCCCAGCAATGGGTTTATTGCAGGAGCCACAGAGGCCCTTGGCTTGGGTGGGAACGCCTCGGCGGCTGAGGTCAGACTGAAGCAGCCCCAGCATGGTGTCTAGGCTGCCTTTGCCAGCGGGCCCTGGTGGGGAGGAGGAGCCCTCATTCACGGAGCTTGGCACTGGTGGCTGGGTTGGCCCAGAGGCCGGAAGCTGCAGCGGAGAGGACAGGAGAGTTGAGTCAGCAAGGCAGCAGATGTGGGAGGGTCTAAAATGGGTTGAGAGCCACAAATCCACACTGGCCCACCCCTCACTCCCTGAGTGACTCACATGATTCTGGACACGGAAGTCAGAGAGTGAGGCCATCAGCCTATCTAGCTCCAGGGTGGCTGAGGTGGCCGAAGGCTTTGGGAGAACAGGGGATGGACTGGGAGGGCTGTGAAGAACACAACTTGTGTCAGCTTAGAGCCCCAGAGTAACGCTTCCTCCTGTAACTCAGGCATCCAGGACTGATCACCCCTCTCCCAGCCCTGCCAACTATGCCAAACTCACAGGCTGGGCCTTTTCTTGTCCTCAGATTGGTCCTCCTTCTGCTCTCCTGCAGTCTCCTTGCTAGATGGGAACTGAGACATTATTTCATCTGCAGAGAGGACAGAAGGGCACTGGACATGGGGCCATGCTCTAGCCTCCTTCCCAGGTAAGGCTTTAGCTGCTACTCTGGGAAGGCTATACCCACTTAGTGTCTGCCCTGCCCTGCCCCCCATCACATCAAACCCTGCCCCAATTACCCTGGTACCTGTGATGTTGAACTGAGTAGCGTTAAGTTCCTGAAGCAACCGGTCTAGCTCACAGAGACCCGTGCCCAAGACACCACAGGAAGAGGAGAATGGAGGGGCTGCAGGGGCCGCAGGCTTCGGGGACCGAGGCTTGCATACCGTGCTGGGAAACAGGGTGGGGGCCTGGGTTCAGGGGTGGGGAATACAAGACTGAGTCTCAATGGGCTCCCCCATCCCCCAGTACCCAGCCCCCTCACCTGTACAGATGATCCTTGTCCCCAGAGGCTCCTGAAGATTCCCCGGACCCCATCTATAGAGAAGGACATATGTGTGGGATGATAGGCCTGCGCCGCACCCACTCAGGCCTAGATTCCCTTTGCCCTTGCCAAACCTGGCCCTAGTGGTTGCCGCAGTCCCCAGCATCTGATCTCACCTGTGTCAGAGGAGACGTGAGGGGCTCTGGGGGCCGCTCTTTTAGAGCCCCTGACCTTGGCATGTGAGAGGTTGTGGTCTCCAGGTCAGAGAGCAGGGCATCTGCAGGGAGAGGCCGTCAGGGTGAGAGGTTGGGAGGTCAAGGTTAAGGCAGAGACAGGGCCTTAAGAGATCAGAGAACAAGTGTTCTAAGTGGGCAGTGTTTGAGGAAGACGGAGGCCAGTATTAGGAGCAGAGGTCAAGAATCAGAAGAAACACAAAGCCAGACCAAGGCAGAGATGTGGAAGGGCAGCAAGGACTATTTATGATCAGAACATTCCACATGGCTCATCCTGAGATTCATATACAAATTCAGCTACCTGATTCTTTTATTCTCCGAATCTTCCGTAATGCAGTCAAAAGTGGCTTTTTACTGGAGCCAAATTTGGCTTCACCCCAAATTGCTCAACTGGCTGTATGCCTGACACCAGCTTTCTGATTGGATGCTCTTTCTGCCACACCCCCTACACCTAAAGAGACCCCTCCCAGCCCTGGCCCACCTCCAGACGCCACTGGGCTCCACCCTATGCACCTCATTGGTGAGTCCGCTGGGACCTGCTTTCTGATTGGCTTATTCTTCACCGTACCAGTGCGCGTTACCCCAGCTGAGCAGCACCCCCTACTGCAGGGTGCTGGATCCTTTTCTCTCCCACGAAGGGCACAGCCTTCCAGCCCCAGTTCTAACAGACAGGGAGGATGAGATGCCTGGGTGCGCCTTCCTGCCCCAAAACCGACAGACAGATACACACACACACACACACACACACACACACACACACACACACACACACACACACTGCCCCCCAGGCCTGCATCCCCAGATCCGAATCCTTTGAACTCATTACCTTCCAGAATCTAGAAGTCCCTGACCCTTTACTCCGCATCTCTGAGCGCCTTGGTAGAACACTTAACCTCTCCCTGGCATCTTGGCACTCATCTATTATACTTTCTGCCCCAAGGACCTGACCCCTACCATACTTAAGGGCCCTTAACTCTTTCATTCCCAAAACCCTAGGGCAAGCCCATTTTCTTCTCCAGAACTTGATGTCATATTCTCCCTTCCCGTCTACTTTCCCAGTCCCTGGACCCAAGGTGCCTTTAACTCCTCCCTTCCCAAAGCTCCTGAGCCCAGACGCCGACAGGCGCTGCGCCTCCCTGCCCATCCGTCCGCAGCCAGTGATGGAGGAGTGGAGCGAGGGAAGAAGGGAGGGAGCAGCCAGTCTGGCAAAGGCAGGAAGGGAGAGGCAGGAAGGGGGACGTGGAGTCGGAAAGGAGGCGCCGGCAGAGACCAGAAGCGAGAAGACAGGAGGCAGGGATGGAGAGATGCCGGGAGTGCGAAGGGGGCGCCAGGATGGGGAAGCGGGTCCAGGCGGTGGGGAGGGACTGGGGACAAGGGGACCCGGGCCCCACTCACCCAGGTCCTCCATGACGGGGCGCGGGCAGACCTCGCGGGGCGAGCAGGGCGGGGGCCGTGTCCGGTGGGGGCGGGGGGCGGGGGGACGTCCGGGAGCTGGAGGCCCAGCCGTGACCATGTAAGGAAGCCGGGACCCGCTGGGATAGGGCTGGGGGGGGGGGCAATGAACGGGAGAACCCGGGGTGGGGGCCTGAAAGGGAGGGAGGGCCCCGGGCCCCGGCCCACTCAGGCCCAGCCTGCTTGCTTGCTGCGGAGACGGCCACACCCCAGCCTTGGCCTCAGCTGCCGGAAGCCCCCCGCGGCCAGAGCCAAAGTAAGAAAGTGGCTCTTGCAGACTAAGCTGGGGATCCTCTGCCCGGGAGACCCTTAGACACACACTGAGGTCCCCAAGCCCACCGCCACCCCAAAACTAGCACCCTGAGTCCTAGACAGAGCTCCTCTCCCACCCAGGCTGTTCCTGGGAGCCTGCTCCAGACAGAGTCTTGGGGTTGGAGGTGGGAGTGATGTTCTAAGGATCAGTCAGATCCCAGGTTCAGAGACCTTCCCTTAGAGACCGTGACAATGACATAAACAGAGATCCCAAAGGGCACGCAAACTAGATACAAAGAAATCTTTCAGAGACAGAGACACACAATGAATCCACCCACAGACTCTAAGTCATAGTGTTGGAAACGGATATACAGACACAGGTAAACAGAAACCAAGGCCCCAGCCCCACACAGACTCAGGGGAAACACTCCCAGGCAGCCAGCCCCAGCCAGCCGTCCCCAGCACTGAGATGAGCCAGACCTGTCCCAAAAGAGCCCTTTCCCAAGATACTGCTGAACATAGCGAAGAAAGCAAGACACAGACTCCAGCCACAAAGGAACAAGAGGCCTTCCCTGGACTGAGACCCTGAGAAATCAAGTCGGAAACGAGAAACTCTAGAGATAGGTGTGGACAGACACAACAAGTGTGGCTGCAGCCACTGGACTGTGGGTCTCAACCCAGACCTGAGTCCAGATGTGAGCACTGGAATGGGGGCAGGGGGTTCCTCAACCCAGCAGTAAATCAGAACCTGGGAGCTTTTTTCAAAATACTGATGCCCAAGTCACCCTCCCCTCAGTCCAATTCAGTCAGAAAGGGCCCAGGCATCAGTATTTTTAAAAAGCTCTCTGTGGACTTCCCTGGCAGTCCAGTGGTTAGGACTCCATGCTTCCACTGCAGAGGGCATGGGTTGGATCCCTGGTCAGGGAACTAAGATACTGCATGCAGATCCCATATGCCACGTGTCACAAAAAAAAAAAAAAAAAAAAAAGACAGAGAAATGAATAGATCCTTATATAAATATTTATATAATACATTAGCGGGAAAAAAAAAAAGCTCTCTGTGTGGTTTTAAGGCACAGCCTGAGAACAGAGACCTGGACACTCCCTGAGGCACAGAGGCAGCACGGGGCAACCTTAGCTCCCCAGAAGCTAGCAGACAAGCCCAGTCCAGACACTGTCCTCAAAGTCAGGCTGCCACCTAAGTGGCCAGTGATCTGGGAGCCAGATTATGGAGACCCTGCCTGGACGACCAAAGCAACGCAAGCGCTTTCCTCACCTGAATGCCAGCCTAGGGCTCCAGCTCCCTCTGGGCACGACTAAGGGCCTCAGGGCCTTGAAGAACACAGTAGGTCTTCCCTCAGAAAAATGGCAGGACAGTTGGCCCAAGATATGAAAATGGATCCAGAGACTAAAGACCCACGATGGGTGAAGGGAACTGAGGAAACCATAATGCCAAGGTCTTGGATGTACATCCCCACTCTCACATCCCCTCAGCACAACCCTCTTAGTCCTGATCAAGGTCTGTGTCTAGCTGGGTGGCTATCTGAGCAATGAAGTAGCCTCAGCAGGAAGCAGGCTTCCCCTGGGGCCTAAAACCACATCCTCAGAAGCAGCCTGGGAACTCAACCATATCCCAGGGCTCCAGGAACCAGCGCATAATTACTTATTAAACTCCTGGGCTTCCCTGGTGGCGCAGTGGTTAAGAATCTGCCTGCCAATGCAGGGGACACGGGTTTGAGCCCTGGTCCGGGAAGATCCCACATGCCACGGAGCAACTAGACCCGTGCACCACAACTACCGAGCCTGTACTCTAGATCCCATGAGCCACAACTACTGAAGCCTGCGCGCCTAGAGCCCGCACTCCGCAACAAGAGAAGCCACCGCAATGAGAGGCCCGTGCACCACAACGAAGAGGAACCCCCGCTCGCCGCAACTAGAGAAAGCCCGTGCGCAGCAACGAAGACCCAATGCAACCAAAAATAAGTAAATAAAAAATTTAGAAAACAACTCCTATAGGCCAAGGGTGGCCTGTATTGAGACACAGAAACCGCGACAGGACCCTACTTGATGGGTGAAGGGGTTGGGGTACCACCACAGGAAGGTAAGCAGAGACACCACACGACAGGGGTAGCCAGCTCCAAAGTGTTTAATTCCAACTCCAGAAAGCTGAGCCAGGCCAAGTGCCTGGGGCCGTGGGCGGTCCTCCATCTTGTGGGCCCCATGCCTCGCCTTGGCTTCTCACTCTTGAGCCTTCAGATCATCAGCCCGGGGTCTCGGTCCACGCTGTCATTGGTCCTTGACGGGGACCCCTTCTGCTCGGCCTCCTCCTGTGCCGCTCTGAGGGAGAACTCCTCACAGATAACTCATCCTCGGGTCTCCTCCCAGGGGACATCAACCGTCGAGGCTGGGACCCTCGCCCCCCAATTCTACCCCCATCATCACAGCCAGGAAGGCCTCAGTTAGGGGCCCCGCCTCGTCGCCTGCTGCCTCCACAAGCCCCACCAGGGCCAGGGCCCGCTTCCGTGGGCACTGCCCCGGCCCCAGGATCCAGCGAGCGCAGTGGGCAGCCAGCCGGGGCCGGCCCAGGCGGAAGACCTCACCCACTGACTCTGGGCCGCCCTGGGGTCCCAGGTGGATGCGGCCCACGGCTTCTTCCAGCTCCTCCTCCAGCCCGGGCAGCAGGAAACGGCCAGCAGCTTCCAGGGCTTCCTCAGCCTCTGAGCCCAGCAGGCGCTGGCCCGGCGGAGGGACGGGCCCCAGGGCAGCTCTGCAGCCCCGGCAGCCGTGCAAGTAATGCAGGACAGGCCAGGCTGCGCTGGGTGACAGACCCCGCAGTGGCACTAGGTCCATGTGGGCTTCGGCAAAGCTGCCAGCTAGCAGGGCCCGAAAAAAGGGGGAGGCGGTTGCTGAGGCCGCTCGCTGGGCAGGGAGCTGGAGGCCTGAGTCCAGCAGGAAGTGGAGGTCAGGGGCCGCCGTGGGGGCGGGGCCCAGCAGAGGCTCATAGAGGCAAGGGGAGGGCGGGTCCAGGTCCAAGGGGATTGCAGGTAGGAGGGCCGGGCTCACAGTGGGAGACACCAGGCCTTGGAGGCAGGAAAGGGAGTCCGCAGCAAAGAAGAGGAAGAGCGGGTGTGGAGCTGGCCGAGTGAGCGCTGAGAGGAGGAGACGGAGGCCGCCCTGGTCCAGAAGCAGCCGGCGCCACAGAGAGGGCTTCCTTCGGGGAGAAAAGAGAACCTTTCAGAAGGTGGGAAAGGGCGGGGCTGGGGAACAGCAACCTTGCTCCCCCCACCCCTGCGAGGCACCCACGCCTCCCTCACCGACAGATGAAGGGCAGGGTGAGTGCGCAGGCCACGCGGTCCTCAGGGCTCCCGGAGAGCAGCAGGTGAGTGAGGGCACCCACTCCAAAGGGCGATTCGGCCTGCACGGTCAGGTTCTGCAGCAGCATCTCACCTGCCGGTGTGGGCAGAGCAGGTCAGGTTGGGAGCTGGTATCCAAGATGGCGGTGGGATGGGCAAGACAGGCCTCTGGGTCCCCGAAAGGAACGGGGGCGAACAACCCCGGGGCAAGGAAGAGGGGGATGACTGAAGGCCCTGGAGGGATGGGGTCTGGACACTAGGAACTGGAGGTCAAGGGCAAGAACGGGGAGTGAGATGGTCAGGGAGTGAGTCTGGGCCCTCAAGGACTGAAACAGGGCACAGAAGCCCCGGCAGTCCCTGGCAGGGCTGGAAGGGGTGGTGGGGCCTGGGAGGACATGGTGCCCGAGCCTGGGTTCACCATCAGTGGGCCCAGTGGTAGTCAAGGACAGTGCAGGAGTCAGGACAACGCGGAACCAAGAAGACACTGGGTAAGGAGACGAAGACAGGCACAATTCTAAGCTGTTCGGGCCAAGCCCAGTGCTGGGGTCTCTGGGCCCCAAGGCTCGGGCAGAGGCTGAAGAACTCTGCGTGTGGGGACAGTGGAGCAGAAAGGAGTCCCTCCCCGCCACCACCTAGTGGCTGAGGTTGTCCAAACGGTGGGCGGTGGGCAGAGGAGGGCAGTGAGACAGCGGGTGAGCTGCAGGGCGCACGGAAGGCATGCAGGGGCGCGTGGCCTCACACGTGGGCAGGGAGGCGCGCGGGTACCCACCCAGCTCCCGGTGCTGGTGCTGGCTGCGACGAGCGGGCCGGGCGCGCAGCGCGGGCCAGTCGTCGGGGGCGACGCCGAGCACGAGCCAGGCGCGCAGCAGCGCCGCCCCGTAGCTGCGCACGAAGGCCTCGAGGCAGGCGGGGTTGCAGGTGAGCCGCGCCAAGATGCGCAGCGCGCGGGGGCTGGGCGAGCCCGGCGCGCCCGTCACGTAGGCCAGCAGGCCGCACAGGGCCTGGCCGGTCACCAGCGCCCCGCTGGGGTCGGGAGCCTGGGAGAAGCGCGACAGCAGCAGCAGCGCTGGCCCCTCGCGGCTCCAGGGCTCCTCGGGGGCAGTGGCGGCGGGGCTGCGGCCGGGCGGGCGCAGGGCGCGGGGCGTCCGCAGCGAGGTCGGGCCCAGGGAGGGGCTGGCCCGACTGGCCGGCTCTGGCGGCGGCGGACAGCGCTCTGGGGACCAGTCGGGAGAGATGTCGCCCGGGCCCGCAGCATAGCCCTCGGAGATCAGCCAGGACCTGCCGAGGGAGAAAGAGGGAATGGAACCCAGAGCCGAGGGGAGGGGGCAGGGCCAAAAGATCGGTTGTGCAAAAAAGAGGTGACAGAGGCCAGGAGAGAGGGTGGGCCCGAGCGGGGGACAGGGAAAAAGGGAGGTAGGGGCAAACCCCAGCTCATTCAGCGATTACTGATTCCTGTTGTGTGCTAAGCCCCGTTTCAGATGCTGGGGAGAAGCAGTGAGCAAAAGGTCCTGCCTGCTAGACTCTATATTCTAGTGAGGAGAAACAGATAACAAAATAAGAAACCACAAGGTATGTTAGTGTGCAATTAGTGTGGTGTGAAGTGATGCATACGGAGCAAAGTAAAAGGGAACAGAAAAGAGCCCAGGGAGGGGAGAGCTGACATTTTAAAATTGGGTGCTGATGAGGGTGAGATCTAATCAAGGCATCTTGGAGGAAGAGTGCCCTAGGCACAGGGAACAATAACCAAAGAGGCCCTGATATGGTACTTATCTGCCAGGTCCAAAAACTAGCTAGAAGGCCAGTGTGTAAGAGTATCGTGGGCACCAGGAAAGCAGTGGGAAATGAGGTCAGGAGTTCACAGAGGCTGACGTTTACTGAGCGCTGCTTAGTGCCAGGTCAGGTGCAAAGTGCCCTCATTTGATCTTTACAACTCTATGGGGTAGGTATGCATTAGCCTTCGTTCTACTAACAAGGAATCCGATGCTCAGAGAAGTTAATTAACTTTCCTGAGATGACTCAGCTTGTAGGTGGTGGTACCAGAATAAGAACTTAGATGCCAGAACGTATCATCAGAACCAGTGCACATACTACCTTCCAGGGAACCTGTCTGGGCCCCAAAGTTCAGAGGTGCTGGGGTGGAGCCAAGGTCAAAGGTGGCCCCAAGGGAAAAGAGGTGTATTTAATGCGGACTGGAAAGTGGTTGTGTTCAGTGAGAACAAGGAATTAGGAATCAGAGTCAATAAAAGTCTTACCGAGACAGAACGGGCGGAGAGTGAGGGTAGTGAAGAGACTCTACCCCACAGCATCAGGTGGGAACTCACCTGAGGCTTTGGAAGCTTCCGGCCTCTGCCCGCTCAGGAGTCCTCTCCTCAGGGAAGTCCCAGGAAGCAGCTTCTCTTCCCTCTTCTTCCTCATCACCAGCCTCACCACACAGTTGCCCAGCCAGGAGAGGTACAAGTCCCAGAGCCTGCAGCCGGCCCAGGGCCCCAGTATCATAGAGGAAGCCCACGAGGGCTGCCACAACACGAGGGTGCCAGGCGCTGGCGCGAGGATCCCGCAGCAGGCCCATCAGCAGCTCCAAACCACCAGCATCCCGCAGTCGGGCCCGGTTGATAGCCTCCCGGCACAGCAGACACACGGCCCGCACCAGGGGCTGCTGGGAGGCTGGGCTAGCCCCGCTGGGGTCGCGGCGCCGCCGGAGTTCACCTAGTAGCACCTCCACAGCACCAGCGTTGCCCAGCGCAGGCCTTACCAGGCCCTGGGCGCACAGATTGGCAAGGATCAGGATGGCTGCCTCACGCACTGCTCTTTTGGGGTGGGACGCCAGGCTGACCAGTGGGCCTAGTCCTCCACCCAGACTTAGCTGCTCAGCACAGGCCCGGGAGCAGCCTCGACTCAGCTCCAGGAGGGCACGGACTAAGGCCAAGGTCAGCGCAGGGTCTGGGGCAGCGGCCAGAAGCTCGGCCAGCGGGCGCACCACTCCCTGCTTTGCCAGGGCCAGGCGGTGCTGGGGTGAGTCCGCCAGGTTGCGGAGGGCACGAACCACACTCTGGCGGCACTGTGAGTCCTGGCAGGCCGTCAGGCCCTCAACAAGCAGGGGAACAGCACCTGCAGAGGGAAGAAGACAGAAGGTGAGTGAGGACAGACACCCAAGCCCCTCTCCCACCCCCAAGCCCTGGGTGGCTCCACCCTCAGAGCCTGCTCACCAGCAGAGTGGATGTCCCCACAGCTCTCAGGTTCCATGGCTAAGTTCCCCAGAGCACGGGCCGTTCGGTTCTGGATGCTGTCTGTCTTCACACACTGAAGAATAGTCACTGCAAGAGGGTTTGGCCTCTTGAGGTTTCTACCCCTTCTTGTCTCTCTCATTAATCACCTCAAGAACGTCGCCTGAGAGAGTCAGGGAAGGCCTCCAGAAAAGGCCTAACACTTGTGGGGGCTGGAAGGTTAGATAGGTAGGTATTTGCTAGAAGGATGGTGGATGGGAGTGTTACAGGGCATTTCAGGTTTCGAAGTAACCTTTGCAAAGGCCCAGAGGTGAGATCTAGTGTTTATGCTATGACTTCATGAAGGGCCTTGATCAGGCCAAGGGCTCAGGTCTTGAATGTGAGGGCACTGGGAGCCACACAGCGTTTTAAGAATGGAAGTGACATGATAAAATCTGGCAGCCATGGGGAGAATGGATTACAGGGGGAAAGAATAAGGCAGGGGGAGCAACATGGAGGCTGTTGCAATAGTGAGAAGACGGCTTGACCCAAGTCAGCTACCAGCACAGCCCAGCACAGTCTCTGGGCACGTGATGGAAGAAGGCAAAGAAGTGGATGGATTCAGGAGATATTTAAAATACAAAACAGTGAATGAGGACTTATTAATGTGCCAGGCCTCTTGTCAATGAAAATTTTAAATATATTAATGTTTTATTTTATCAAAAAAATTAAGATTTCATCAAAATAGGCATAATTTCATAGCTGGCAATGAAGTGTAAACTGTGTTCACAACATTGCCACTAGGAGGCGCCAATTTAGCTGGTAAACAGAAAAGCTTGCTATCTTTTGTTAGGATTTGTTCTTTTTTAAAAAAATTGAAGTGTAGTTAATGTACAGTATTAAATAAGTTTCAGGTGTACAATACAGTGATTCGCAAATTTTAAAGGTTACACTCCATTTATAGTTATTATAAAATATTGGCTTAGAATTTGTTCTTTTTTTTTCTGGCTGTGCCACAAGGCTTGCGGAATCTTAGTTCCCCGACCAGGGATCAGAACCCAGGCCCCAGGAGTGAAAGTGCCAAGTCTTAACCACTGGACGCCAGGGAATTCCCAGGATTTGTTCTCACTGTGCTAGTTTTTAATAACTAGAAGTACCCAGTCCAGACTCAGATATCTGTGTTCTATCTTTGTATTTCATTTTCTCCCTATTCCAGTGTTTTGAGGTAGCTATTACTCCATTTTACAATCCTAGCCTCGGATGGGTCTAGGTGACTGCAGAGCCCACATTTTCAACCACTACACTTTCTGACCCCCAGCTCATCAAATGGGATTTCAGAGCCCTGCACAAGGCTGGACACAGTAGGCACTGAGTGCCTGCTATGAACATAAATGGAGAGTAAGAATCATTTGAAAGAGTCATCAAATAACCCTTTGGCCTCCACCAGCCCAGATGCGAGAGAGGTGCTCTACAACCAATACCCAGGTAATTGGCATCTGATCTAAGAGGGCTAGGGTATAATTTATAGAGAGAGCAGTGACGTCACGGGTCATGACATCATGAGAGCTGCGGGCGCTGCGCCGTCAGAAAGCACGATCTTCCAGGCTACAACACAAAGAACTCAAGACTCCGCCCAGGCCCAGACACAGACAGAGGTGTGGGTAGAATCCTTCTAGGAAATGGGGGCGGAGCACTTACCCAAAGGGATAATGCCTCCGAGTCTGCGCACTTCAGCCCGGCACTCCCCTTCCGTACAACAGTTGGCTAGGATGCTGAGCGCCAAGTCCAGCGTCTTGCGCAGGCGCGCTGGTGGCGAGGGCGTCGATGACGACACAGCAGAGGGGGCGGGGCCCGGAGAAGGGGCGGGGCCAGAAGCCGCTGACTCGACAGACGAGGGGGCGGAGCCTGGGCCAGCCTGGGAAGGGGCGGGACCCGCTGCAGCCGCTCGCCGTAGCACCGCGAGAAGGGGGCGGAGCCCGCCGCGTGCCCGGAAGCGTTCGATTCCCCCAGCTGCCTTGACGTGGCGCGTACGGAGGGCTAAGAGCGCACGGCCCAAGGGTGCCTCGTTGGTAGCTGTGTCCTTTCTCCCACCTAGACCCTCCCCGGCCGCCGCCGTGAGCTGCGCGAGGCAGAATGAGAGCGAGTCCGCGGGGCTTAGCTTCGCAGCCGCCATCTTGGCTCAGGCCTAAGGCTCCGCCCTTCTCCTCGCCGCTCATCCTAGGGAGCGGAACTGGAAGAGAAGGACGTGGCCATGCACCTCCTCTCTGACGCTTTTTAAATAGCGCCGCCGCAGTTGTCATGCGAGTCGGAAGTTGTAGTTCTCGATCCCGGTGCTCTGGCTTGCACAGTTGCAGAAGGCATGTTGAGAGTAGTGGTTATCTAATCGTAGTGCGAGCCCCAGAGGCGCGTGCGGCGCATGCTGGGTTATGTAGTCCGCGCCAAGCTTAAGACGCCTAGCTTAGGATGGATGGGAAACTCTCTCAAGGGACTCGGGTGGGCCGGTGCCTCTGGAGAACCCAGACATCCGATCATGGAGTTTCAGTACAGTGCTGCTCCAGGTGACTTGTCTACTCTGCCCCCAGCGTGTCCTTGGCAGCAACAGCCTTTTCCTTCAGGCTCGCTTCGCCGCCCCTCATTGGTGGCCGGGGCACTGAAGTCCGAGCTGACGGACTGAGAACCCCGAGCCAAGCGGAAAGTATCAAGTTCCTACAGCGGCTGCAGATGGGAGCACTTGCTCCGCCAGGTGAATGAGAGGGTTAAACCTACCGAGACCGTTCGCTGCCACTTCCTAGAACTGCACGGGCTGGTGGACATTTCCGTTTCCGGTGATGAATCACTGGGTCCAGAGTGTCTCCAGCTGTGGTTGTGCTTGTGAGCCCAGTGGTTGGTATCTAGGAAACGGTACGTTCTTACCGCTATGGAGTTGGTGGCTCCAGAAACGGCAAGGGAGGACTCCGACGGGGCCGAGTAGCGGGGGAACCAACCGGTCGTCAGGAGCCCAGGGAGTCCCGAGGTCCGCCTTCGATTGCGGAGTTGTTCCACCCAAGCGGCCCTTCCTGGTGTGGCCGGGGCAGCCGGCCGCACGGGAAATGATGATGGGCCTGCAGTACCTACGTAGGTCAGTCTCTGGCCCTGGGGAGGAAGAAGCCCCTGGCAAGACCAACTATCCTGCAGTCCCCAGAGCCTTCGAGCGCCAGGAGTGTGGACTGTCCGCAGCCTACCTCCCTAACCTCATTCACCACCAAAGCAGCCATGGGTGCGACAAGCCCTACTGCTGCCCGGAGTGTAGCAAAAGCTTCCGACGTGGCTCAGATCTGGTTAAGCACCACCGAGTACACACTGGAGAGAAACCGTACCCCTGTCCTGAGTGTGGCCGTTGCTTCAGCCTGAGCTCCAACCTCATCCAACACCGTCGCTCCCACTCAGGCCTCCGGCCCCACAAATGTCTGGAGTGCGGGGAGGCTTTTGGCCGCAGCTCGGACCTGGTTAAACACCAGCGGGTGCACACGGGTGAGAAGGCTTACACCTGCGCTGAGTGTGGTAAGACTTTCAGCGTTAGCTCCAACCTGATCCAGCACCAGCGCACGCACACGGGCGAGAAGCCCTACCGCTGCGGGCACTGCGGCAAGCGCTTCAGCCTGAGCTCCAACCTGGCGCAGCATCAGCGCTCACACACGGGCCAGAAGCCCTACCGCTGTGCCTGGTGTGGTGACAGCTTTGGGCGCAGCTCTTCTCTGCTCAAGCACCAGCGATTGCACACTGGGGAGAAGCCCTACAGTTGCTGTGAGCGTGGCGAGAACTTCACCAACATCTCGGACTGCATACGGCACCAGCGCACCCACAGTGGAGAGCGGCCCTTCAAGTGTCCTAAGTGTGGTCGTGGTTTCAGTGAGCGCACCCAGTTCACCAGTCACCAGCGCGTTCACATGGGTGAACGACCCAATGCCTGCCCAGAATGTGGCAAATCCTTCTCCCACAGCGCCAAGCTCCTTAAACACCAACGCTCGCACACAGGCGAGAAGCCCTATAAGTGCCCCAGCTGCAGCAAGAGTTTTGGAGACAGTTCACATCTGCTGCGGCACCAACACCCTCACACGGGCCAGAAGCCTTATGCTTGCGGCGAGTGTGGCAAGAGTTTCCGCCGGAGCGCCCACCTGCTCATCCACCAGGTGGCGCACAGCGGTGAGAAGCCCTACGTCTGCCTGCAGTGTGGCAAGGCCTTCGCCCGCAGCTCCAACCTAGGCCAGCACCAGCGGACGCTGCAGGGGCACAGCCCCTGCCAGTATCCCTGGCTTAAGTTGCAGCCCAGACTTCAGCTCTGACTTTGGTCCAGGCTCAAGGAGCCTGAGGGGCCCAGCATTTCTCAGTAAACCTCACTTCTGCTCCTCTAGGGCTGCTGATTAGTGGGCTGAATCAGGGAACCCCAGGCTGGAGGAATCGGAACAGAAAAGTGGGCTTAGGCCTGTTCTCTGAGGCCCTGGAGATGGGATTCCGGCTGGAGGGAGAGTTTGGGGATGGCAAGAGCTGGCCCAGCTGCTTTAAGATGCAGAACACCTTTGGCGGCCTAGGTGTGTCCCTTCACAGGCCTAGGGAGTGATGGGGCTAATCACACCAAAAGCAACAGTTACCTCAGCCCAGAGGAATGGGGCTCAACGCCAGGCAAGCCCCCGTGAGGAATGCAGTAGGGGAAGAGGGGGTCGGGGAGGTCCTCATCTCCAGAGGGGACCATAAGGCAGGCTGTGTTCTAGCACAAGGATCAGAGTTTGAATTTGGGACCATTAGGTGAGCTCTGGGGTGTGTGACCCCTTTGAAAGAGAGCTGTCTTTACAGGGTGAAGCTGGTGGGGCCCAGGGCCAAAGCAAAGGACCGGGAGGCCTGTCTGTTGAGCTCGGGGGGTGCCCGGTGACATTTCTAGGCAAGGGCAGAAGGCCCGAGGTTGGTTGTCTGCCCCTACCTCTTCTTTAGCCTTTTCCCTTGCAGGTTCCCCAGGCTTTTTCTCTGATCCCTCAACAGAGGAGAAAATGTGAAGATTCACTTGTGCCCGGACACCGGGGACTAGACATGGTCGTTTTGCCAGGGCGCTGGGGCGGGCTGCCTCCGTAAACGAATGTGTTTCTATTGGTAAAACTTAGAGTATATGGGAGCCAGACGGAGGCTTCCCGAAGCACTGCACAATGTGTGCCCAGAGCAGAGTCTAAGCTGTGAGGCCCTGCTCTCCCCCCCGTAGCTGGCTGTGTTCCTGGGAGAGGCACAGAATGTAGCCCTTATGAGGTTGGGGGAGGCCTAATGCCCACCCCATGGGACCATGAGCCTCATGCATCTGGTGCCCTGTCCCCAGATCTTGTCTCTCACCAGGTTTGGTGCATCTAGAACCGTATCCACGGGGAAGAGGGGCCAAAGGGGAAGGATGTGAGGTAACTCCTCCCTCAGCTTCTAGCACAGAGTGTCCAGGCTTCTCTCTTTGTGACTGTGGACCCTGGACAGGTCTGCCTCTTCTGAGCTTCAGTCTCTTCATCTGTAAAACAGGGATGATGAAAGGACTCGGCAAGGAAAGGACTCAGCAGTCCTCAGTTCCCTGCTCTTCCTCAAGGCTGTCACCCTGTCACCGGTGGTGTTGGCCCACAGACATCACGCCAGCACGCTTCCTAGCTTCTCCCAAAGGTTACAGAAATGAGTGAGGCAGCCCCAGTCCTGGAGTAGTTTGGTGTCGTGAAGGAGATGGACTCAGGCTCGATGCTGGCACTGGAGAAAGGGCATCACCTGGAGTAAGTCTAAGAGGCTTCATGAAGGTGACATCTAATGGATGCCACTTGTCTCCTCAAGCTGGGTCTGTGATGAACAGATGGGTTCTGGCATATTCCCCATCAATGGCATCTCAAAATAGCACAAGCCAGTGACTGAGTTGGAGGCCTGAGCCAGGTGCATCGGTAGTAGGCATTCAGTAAATAGTTGTTATGATCAGGTCCTGTTTACTCTTACTAGTGACCTTGGGGCCTCAGCTTCCTCCAAGCTGGATTGCGTTCTCTGCGAAATTGTAACTGCAGGTGGACGTTAGGTACATGGCAGAGGTGGGCATGGGAGGAGGATTTGTTTGCAAAATCCCTTTCAGTCAACTGGAAGCTAATTTCTCACATTAAGGTAAATAGCCATGTGCCCCATCTCCTCTCAGTTGTAGAGACAGGTCCTGCCCAGAGCAGGGAGGCAGGCCAGTCCTTGGAAACAGGAAGGATGGGCTTAATCCAACAGGGGTTTATCCGGCATTCACTGTGCCCTGAGCTGGGAAAGAGGCACTCTCCAAGCATGTGGCCAGTACTTAGGCCAGAGGCAGCGGACATGTTTGCTTTGGCCTTCACTCTGTGTGTGTGTGTGTGTGTGTGTGTGTGTGTGTGTGTGTGTGTGTGTTTACACTATTGAGCCACCTTTTTTTTTTTTTTTTTTTTTGCCGGTGGCTTGTGGGATCTCAGTTCCCCAATCAGGGACCGAACCCATGCCCTCAGCGGTGAAAGTGCGGAGTCCTAACCACCGGACCACCAGGGAAGTCCCATGAACCAACATTTAAATCAGGAGATTTCACATCACAATCTAGATTTCTAGTTTGCTGTTTTTGGGGAGGAGAGAGGGGAGAGGATCAGAAAATTCAGCAACACTGGAGCTTTCCAGCAACAACGTGTTGACAGGGCTGAGTAGTGGCTGCCCCGGACATGGACAGTCCCCACCGCTCCCTGGTGTGTCTCTGACTCAGCGAGTTTCATTTGAATTACTTGCCTAACAGCTACAGAAAGGCGTTTGGGGGTGACCATCCCCACCCTACACTCTCATGGGTGAGAAAGGCCCATACAGTGGAGGCAGTTTCTCTTTTCCCTCACCCCTTCCTGCCCCCCACCAGCCATTTTCCTCCCCAGCCCCCAGCCCAGCTGACAGACCGGACCTGCTTTCCCGACCCCAGATATCACCCTCTAATATTGAAGCTCCTTTCCGTATGTGCCAGGGAGTAGGGGCAGAGCTTACGGGTTCAGCAAGGCCAGGCAAACCCCTGTGTGCCTTGGTCAGAGGGCCGAGTATTGGGCCCTGTGAACCTCAGGGAGACAGTCCTCAGCAGACACCCCTCGCAGGGCTATTTTGGGAAGCAAGCAGGTGTGGAGGTGCTCTATAAACGCTAAGGCCCCGGTGGGCTCGGAGGGAGGGGGCGTCAGTAATACTGTCTCCCCTGGGCTGGCCCTGGCTTCTGGACATGTGCTTGGACTCCATCCAGTTCTGTCTGATCTCACCCAGTCCTGGGAGCCTGGTTCCTCCTCTGAGCCTGGTGGGCGGTACAGAGGCTGGTGCTGGGCAGTGGGTGTGGCCACTGGCTGGCAGCTGGAGTCCCACCCACCCAGAAGCTCAACAGTGGCTGGCAGGTGCTTTTTTTTTTTTTTTTTTTTTTTTTTTTTTTTGCGGTACGCGGCCTCTCACTGTTGTGGCCTCTCCCGTTGTGGAGCACAGGCTCCGGACGCGCAGGCTCAGCGGCCATGGCTCACGGGCCTAGCCGCTCCGCGGCATGTGGGACCTTCCCAGACCGGGGCACGAGCCCGTGTCCCCGCATCGGCAGGCGGACTATCAACCACTGCGCCACCAGGGAAGCCCCATGGCAGGTGCTTTGAGAGGTGCACTGGGGATGCCGGAACAGCATCCCCCCCTGCCCCAAGCCAAAGTCCCTCCCTCCCTCCCTTCCCTAGACATATTCCAGGAGGACAGGGACTCTGCATTGTCCCTGTTGAGTCCCCAGCATCCCACATGGGGTAGGTGCAGAACACCTTGAGGAAGGTCTGATCACACTGCCTGGGTGATTCGCAGCTTCTCTTCCCTGGGATTCAGGATCCCTTTCTGTTCTTCTTTCCTCTTCTGTTCTTATTTCCTGCCAGTTCAAAATGCTTCTCTCTCTCTCTCTCTCTCTCTCTCTCTTTATTCCTAAATAATATGGATTTTCTAAAAACAAGGAAATTATCAATGATCCAGTACTGTCATCTAATGAACAGACTTTATTACAGTTTCACCAATTATTCCACTAATAGTCTTTATAGCATAAGAAAAAAAATTATGGTCCAGGATATAATCTCAACTAGATGCGCATATTGCATTTAGTTTTCATGGTTCTTTAGTCTCTTTTAATCTAGAAGAATTCTTTAGTATTTTAGGACAATTTCTTTGTTTTTCATGACCTGGAAAAATGCTTATATCTCTTAATGGCCAGCGTCCTCCTGGATCTGAATTAGGCACAACACATTCAAACCTCAGTACAATCTTTGTAAATTTAGAAACTCTTTGGGCACCAAGAAGTTTTCTGCAGGTTCTTCTTCCAGCTCACCCGTGCCAGCGTCTTCATACCACCCTTTGCCCACCCCCACTCCCCAATCACTTCCTTTCTCTGGGCCTCAGTTTCTTCAGCTGTAAAATAAGCAGATAGGATGAGATGGTTTTCAGAGCCCCTCGCAGAGCTTTCCCTCAAAGAGTTTATGATTCTGCTATGTGTAGGGTGCATGTTTGCCAGCATGGGTTTATACCTGCATTGAAACTTGGCTTTCCCATAGTTTGGGATGTCATTTGACACCTAGAATCTATTCTCACTTCCTTCTAAAGAGGCTCTCTGGACTGTAGTTGTTGGAAAACTAAACACTACATTTCTTAGATTCCCTTGCATATTAGGTTCTTCCAATATCCTTGCATGAGATTTAGAAGGTGTGAATGAAATGGGCCACTTTCTTGCTGCTATTTTCTGATGACCAGTAAGGTAGAGGAGGCATGGGGATTTTCTGTTGCAGTGTTGCCGTGTCTAATCTTCAGCCTTGTGGGTGTCAAGAATCAGGTTAGAGGCAATGAAGCAGCTTCCTAATCCCCGGTTTGCAGCTGTGATCCAAGTCTTCTCTAGCTTATATGACACCACGTGAAGAAAAAGTTGCCCCTTCTGGGAAGACACAGCTCTGGGGGTCAACAGAGGGCAAGGTGGAGCCTGACTGGCCCAAGGTCACTCAGGCAGCTGGTGGCTGAACTTAGACCAAAATCAGGGTTCTTTCCAGATGTAGTCCACTTCTGGGTGCCAGGGCAGATATGTGGCTCCCAAAGCTGAGGGGACTTGGCAGAGGGGCACTAGGGTTAGATGAGCGAGGCATCAGCCTCTAGTGCAAAAGTTAAGGGGGCATGAAAATACTCGCAATCAAGATAAATGATACATCTATGCGTATATATATTTTTAAGGTTTATTTATTACTTATTTAATTTGATTTATTTTTGGCTGCGTTGGGTCTTAGTTGTGGCACGTGGGATCTTTGTCGAGGCATGCGGGATCTTTCCTTACGGTGCGTGGGCTTCTCTCTAGTTGGAGTGCGCAGGTCTTCTCTAGTTGTGTCGCGCGGGTTCTAGAGCGCATGGGCTCTGTAGTTGCTGCACCCGGGCTCTAGTTGAGGCACGTGAGCTTAGTTGCCCCGCGGCATGCGGGAACTTGGTTCCCTGACCAGGGATCGAACCCTTGTCCCCTGCATTGCAAGGTGGATTCCTTACCACTGGACCACCAGGGAAGTCCCCCTATATATACTTTTAAATCAGAAAGCTACCACCTGTGCCAGCCACCTGCTTTTCTAAATAAAGTTTTATTGGAACCAGGGCCATGATTAGGGTGAGGTGAGTGAGGCAGGGTGGAGAAAATACAGGGTTGATGCCTGTCTTTATTTAAATCTTCGATATTTCGATATTTTGTTCACCATGAATTTTTTGCATTCATTTTGATTTTTTTGAAATATCGCGTTGCAATGTCTTCTCTTGATTACTGAGTTTGGGGGCGTTCCCTTAAATTCTCTGCCAGAGGCCAGCTCCTCACGCTCGGTCTTTCCTTAGCGAGAGGTTTTAGGTACCACCACACCACGTTAGGCCAGGTCACCTCCACCAGGGCTCGCTCGCCCGGGCGCCCCAGCCGGCTACTTCCTCTCACATTCTAGTTAGGGACTGGGATGTGGTTCCTCGGTGGCTCTTTATGGTGTGCTCACCGCTCTGACCGGTTCGGCCCATCTTGGGAAGGCCTGGGGACAGGCGGGGCGGGTTTTGGGGTGGAGAAGCAAGCAGGGCGGCGGGGGATGGAGCGCCTCCTGCCGGAGGTTGAGTAAGGATGCCCGGGACCCTCCGCATCCGGGTCTCGGCCCCTTGCGGGACTACATTTCCCAGAAGGCGCCGCGGGAGGCTGCCAGCCGTGGAGGTTGGGCTGCGTCCCTCGCAGCCGAGCCAGGCGCCGCCGCTGCCGCGTTTTCTCAGTCTTCCCTCGGGTGTCAGCCCTCTCGGGATTGGGCCCTCTGCGACGCCACGGATGGCTTTCCCGGAACTGGGGTCTGGCCCTCTCCGGAGAGTGGGGGCGACTGGCCCCGTCTCGGCTGCACCTCGGTTGTGTCATGCAGGAGACACGCAGGTGCGGGGTCTCAGTGGGTAAGAGCTGGCGATCGGCAGCAGCCCGGCCCGCCGCCTCCACCTAGAGCAGGGGGCGTTTCTGAACACACGCCTCCGCCGAGCCCCTTTGAGGCGGCGCCCAATGAGCCCCGAAAGCACACGGGTGTTATCCGGAGTAGAAAGGGCGGGACGAGCACCTCCACAGCCCTTTTCAGCTTTCCACCCTCCATTCTCTTCCTGGAGTCCAGTTATTCTATTAACTCCCTTAAAGAACCACAGCCCCTCCCGCCTTAAAATCCGGGCCTCTACTACTGTTCCCAAGGTGTCCGCTGCGTTCTGCCTTCACCACCCTACCCCACCCCGCGCACCCGCCTTCCGTCAGGTTCAGCTTTCTCAGCTCTCCACTAGGCCACTGTGTACCCCCAGCCCGGACACAATCATGTAGGCTTAGACGGTTTGGTTAAGTTAAATTTTATCATCATGTGACACTGAGTCCAGCTACTGAGAGCTGCACACACCCAAGTTCAGGACTCGATCTTAGTCTATTGATACCCTGGACCCATTGCTCAGAAGGGACACACTGCAGTGAAGGAAGGAGTAACCTGTGGAGGTTACTGAGGATAACCTGAGATATCCCTTTAGTTAAGAGGTTCTCAACCTTGGCTGTACGTTATTGTTATTACTCTGGGGTACAGCCTAGGCAAAAGAATTTTGTAAAACTTCTGGTTAATTCTAGTGTGCAGCCAGGGTTGAGACCACTGCTTTAACCCCTAGGACAGATGGGTGGGGCCTGGGATGCCCAGAAGCACTAGGCCAGGCCCCTTCAGCTGGGAGCAGCCTCAACCCTTTATCCCAGGGTGCTGCACAAATCATTGTTAACATTTTCTATGTGTCCCAGGCTGTGGAAAAAGGAAGCTCTGCCCTACAGTAAGAAACGTATCTGACAGCCTTATGTAAGGCAGTTGGAAGAAAGACACAATAATCTCAGGAAGAGGTAAGGAAAGCCCAGGCTAGACAGGGAATGTAGGAGGGGAGAGCAATGATAGTCACAGACAGAGTGGTGGATTATGGTGGCTAACAAGATCGAAGTTTTTGGCAACCTGTGGCACTTTCAGTTGTCACAAGGGCTGACTGCACTGACTGTGTCCCAGCTGGCTCAGAGAGCATTGCCAGAACTGCTGTGGTTTTCCTAGGGCCCCCAAGACCATGAATGGACCACGGTCATCAGGCTTGGCTCAGTCTCAGACACGAGCAAATTGAACTGTGGCCATTCAGATTTTCAGAAGAGCGTCTACTTTATGAAGGCCAAAGGCCCTTTCTTACATAGGGCATCAGCTGCACTCCTGAGGATGATTTCCACACAAGAGATTAAAAAAAAATAAGCTCTGTGCGTGGCCTGAACATGCTCATGACAGCATTTTCTGTAGTAATGACATTCCAATAATAAAAGAAATGAATAAAATGTGGGATTTTAAATAAAAATTGTATATAGCCATTAAAATATCCTTATGAAAGAATATGAATGAGCCAGAAAATGTTCACAAGTAAGAAAAGAATGCACAAATTCTTTTCGGAAAGCAAAATTAGATTCATCTTTTGCTTGGAGTAGTTTTCTCTTGTTCAGTAGCTAAACTATGACTACAGAGTAGTCAGAATATGTAGGCATGTTGGCAAAGCCTGAAGAAACATGCAAACATGATGATATTATTCTTAGAAGTGGTGGGATTATGGAGGAAAGGTAGTTTCTTTTTCAAAATTGTCCTAATGAGATAGGCGTTATAGCAGAGAAATTAGCAGGAAGCTCTCTTGAGCCAGACCGTTTGGGTCCTGGTTCTGCCACTTATTGTATGGATGAGCACTGGCAAGGTTAAAACCTTTCGGTGCCTCAGTTTATTCATCTGTAAAATGGGGTGATATTCCCTCTCTTGGTTAGTTGTCGTGAGGTTTAATCAACGTGTGGAAATTCTTAGAACAGATAATCTCATTAGTACAGATGCGTAGATGAAATGCACTGGACCCAAGTAAACAGCATTGTTTTTAGTTGCTTTTCTCTGTTATTGCTATAGAAATAACCATGATCTCATTGACTGGCAGGCAAAGTGACTGGGAAGACTTAGATTGGGTGTGGTCACTTTCATGGTCCCTTTGGTTAACTTTCCAAGTGTGTCCACATTGTAACTTGGGAGGACAACAAAGATAAAAGAATCTGAGTCTTCGCATAAGCAAACCTGAGCAGCCGGAAGTGGTTCCTTGATTCAGTTACCATTTATTGGGGGCCTACTGTGTCAGGCACTAGGCCAGAGCCTCTGCTCTCGTGGAGCTCAGTCTACTGGGGAGTCAGACATGTGACCAGACGTTCCTGATGGTTCTCAATGCCACTGCAACAGTCACCACACCAAGTGTGATAGGAGAGTTTGGGAAAGCTTTCAATGGAGCTGGGGCTCACGTGATAAGTAGGACACGTTTAGGCGACAGGAAAGGGGGAAGGGCATTCTGGGCAGTTGGAAGTAAAATAAGTACAAAAGAACAGAGGTGTGAAAGGTCATGGCGATTAAAGCTGCAGAGCTGGGGCAAAGCCAGGCTGAGCTCTGCTGTCCATGCTGAAGCATTTGAACTCTTCTGTAGGCCGTGTTGTGGGTGGCGTTTAGGCACAGGTGCTTTGAAGCAGGGGAGTGACATCAGAGTTAATGCTGGAGTCTGGGGTTTAAGGGAGAACTATCACTGGTGGATTATATGGGTGATAAACCAGAATGCAGGGACTGGAAGCAGGGGAGGCTGAAGGAGTCTTTTGCAATAATCCAGGCAAACGATGACAAGGATTTGCACTTAAGGCAGTAGAACTGGCAACAGAGAGGAGAGGATGGAGTTGAGAAATCTTTCTGAAGTAGAACAAAAAGGATGTGGTGCCTGAAGAGACTTGAGTTGGAGGTGCAGAGCTAGGGGAAAAAGCGGAGTCAAGGACTTGGGTAGGGGAATTCCCTGGTGGTCCAGTGGTTAGGACTCCGTGCTCTCACTGCCAAGGTCCCCCGTTCAATCCCTGATTGGGGAATTAAGATCCCACAAGCCTCACAGCCAAAAATTTAAAAAATAAAAAATAAAAAGAGTACACATGAAAAGATAAGAATAATAAGTAAAAAGAAAAAAAGGACTTAGGTAGCAAACCTGGAAACGGGATGGGTGATGCTCTGAGGCACTTCTATGCTGTTGGAGTTCTCATCGAACTCCACATTTTTTTTTATGCTAATAGCACATGGTTGGGAAGACCAACACAAATTTTTAAATAATTTTTATAAAATACAAGGGAAATAATTTATTAATCACTGATGTTGAGACATCACTTAATATTATGCTTGTCCATACCAAGGATATAAGGATTTCAGTAACATACCTTTGCCTACTACCTCCCTAAATCCTTCTGTAAATTGTGAGATTTGAGGGACAGGAGAGAGGAGACGTTGTTCCTTTTGAATCTCAAAATGATGTTAGACAAGAGAAGCCAGACACGAAAGAATACATAATATGCAATTACATTTAGATGAAAATTTACAATAGGCAAAACTAATTTATAGGGGCAGAAAGCAGATATCAGTGATTATCTGGGGCTGGGTGGGAGAGGGAGTGGCTGACTGCACAGGGGCATGAAAGAACTTTGAGGGGTGATGGAAATGTTCTATACCTTGATTGTGTTGGTGATTATGCCAGTGTATACATTTATCAATATGGGCTCATCAGATTTTCAGCAGGAGGGGTACTTGGGCAGGTGCACCACAAGAGGGCAACAGCAGCAGAGGATGCTGGCAGCCCTCAGGCCATCGACCAAGTACCAGCTCTTAGTGGGAACTTCCAAGCTGAGGCTAAGGGATGGGAATCCCCAAGGAATTGTTTGGTGATGACCAGCAAAACTGAGTGGAGAGAGGGGCGCCTAGAACCTTTTCAGGTAAAAATACCCCCTTCATTTTTGTTTTCTCCAAGAGCCATAATCATTCAGTAGGGAGGGGGCTTGAGGGGACTGTGTGTGGACAAAGAAGCCAAGTAACTTTAACTGGAATAAGGTCCCATCTTCTCAGCAGCAATTCCAAAATACAACTGGGAAAAAGCAACTGTAGGAAGAATTCTGTTATAGCTCAGTGAGGGCGTGGGAATAAGTTAGCAACACTATATAAAATTTAACTGTTCAACAAGGTTACTAAAAACAAAACAAAACAAAAAGCTGAAAAAAGACGTGTAGAACCAGTTTAGCCCCATCAGGAGGAACAGGTGTGGAGAACCTTCTTGAAAATATACCTTCCTCATTTTTCTTTCATATATTTAGATTAGGTATCAATACATAAAACTTATTTTTCTTTTATATATTAAATTCATGTCAGGTACATCAGCTCTTGATCAAAGCTGGGGGCATCCTGTTGGACTGTAGCTCTGAAAAGGCGTTTCTATAGCGTTATCCAAAGTAACGGTCCAAACATTCATTAAATACACATTTTTAGAGCACCCACTTCATGCCAGGTTCTGTGCTCGTGCTGAGGACAGAACCACGGACAAGGCAGACGTCAGCCCTGCCCTGTCTTGCAGTTTTCTAGAGCCTCTAGGGTTCACACAGCCCTGCATATTCTTTCTTCTTTTTCCTCCAAGTAGCCTGATTTTTCAGACTGAAATAACATACTTAGCAGTAGGCACTTGTCAAGTTTGTGGCTGTCCAGCATCTTTGGAATACTCGTCCTACATTTTCTCCAAGATACAATTCCTAACCTCCTGAAGGCAGAAGCCAGAACTAGGTCTCCCAGCCTTTCCCGAAGCCATGGCACAGGCAATGACCTAGGTGTGGCCAGTTGGTGCCCACGTGATTCCTTGATCGAGAAGAGAGCAACTGAAGGATGCAAGTTTCATGAAGAATCCGTTTTCAAGAGGGGATGAGGGTGGAAGAATCTAGCTTTTGATCAAATAAAATTTTTAAGGTGGGACAAGGAAAGTTTTAAGCATAAAATTGTCTGCCCCTTTGAGCCACTACCCCCTCCCCTTTAGTGTGCATTGTGTGTCTGCCTTATACATTAACTAGATACCCTTAGAAGACACAGGAATGCCTACTCACTCCCCTCCACCCTCCCAAAAAAGCAATTTCCTCCTGGTGCCAGCAGGGTAATTCCTTGGAGATAACATTCCTTTCTCAACCCTGTAAGGGGTCACAATAGCCCACTACATGCCTTGTTGGAGTATGTAAACTGTCAGTATGTTACATTGATGTATAACCCTTTGTCTCAAAAACTTACATAACTGTATCTCGACCTCTAACAGGTGGAACAATCCTCAGAGCTTTCTGAAAGACTGTCTCCCAGGTTATAACCCTCAGGTTGCCTCCAATAAAATTTTCCATTTCTTTTTTTTAATTAATTAATTAATCTATTTATTAATTTATTTATTTAGGCTGCTCCGGGTCTTAGTTGTGGTATGCGGGCTCTTAGTGGCAGCATGCATGCGGGATCTAGTTCCCCGACCAGCGGTCGAACCCGGGCCCTCTGCATTGGGAGCGGGGAGTTTTACCCACTGGACCACCAGGGAAGTCCCTATGTCTTTCTTAGATTGACTACTGATTAAATTTTGGTGACACTTTCCATGGCAGCATTGATGACATTTTTGGCACTCAGTGTCCAGCAGTGTGAACTGTCTCTGCACAGCTGGCCCACAGAATGGTTTGTTTCTGGCGGTACCAGAGATACCGCGAGCTACCTAAGATTCACAATTGCGTATCTTTTTAAAGCTAGTTAAAGGGAGTTCTGCTCTTTGCAAAGAACTGTGACTAATACATATACTGAGCTCTTGTTCCATGCCAGACTCTAGGCTGGCACAATCCTCTGTTGCTTTACCTAAACTTCATAAAGATCATTTAAGGTACAAATTATTATACAGTTTACACCTGAAAAAATCCTGAGATTCAAAAGGACACAATTCATTCTACAAATATTTATTAAAGGCCTACTGTGTGCCAGCCACTGGGAATACAGTATTGAACAAAATATTTCCCCACAACTATAAAAAGAATGGCATATTGTATTTTAAATGTCCCCTTACCAAAATAAGAGGCACAGTACAGCAGCTGTCTGGAGAGAAAGACCTCCAGGCAGGCCTCGTTTTAAATATAGAAACCCCCTAAAAATAGCCACCCACGTTACAGACTCAACAGGTGATTGGCCGGAACAGAGGGGAGGGGAACCGAGGCCTCAGTGAAGGAGAAGGAAAGGACGGTGCCGTTGTCCCCAGCTTCTCTCACTGACATGGCTTTGCCTCTGAGGTCCTTGGGTCGGGGCTTGGCCAGTGCGGCCAAGGGAGACCACGGAGGGACAGGAGGTGAGTTGCAGCCAGGGCCTGACCCTGTGGCTTCCTGACCTTGTCCATCTGTCCCCCACTCCTGCCTCTGGGACGTTCCAGGGTCCTGGCGACGCCTCCCCCTCCCGCCCAGTCCGTCTCTCTCTCAGCCCTGCCTTTCCCCGCTGCAGCCCGCACCTGGCGCCTCCTGACCTTCGTGCTGGCGCTCCCGAGCGTGGCCCTCTGCACCCTCAACTCCTGGCTCCACTCGGGCCACCACGAGCGCCCAGAGTTCATCCCCTACCATCACCTCCGGATCCGCTCCAAGGTACACTGGCCCGCGCGGGCGCGAGCGAGGGGGTGCGGGGGACCCCCAGGCTGACGCCTCGCTCCCCCCTCCCTCTCTCCACAGCCCTACTCCTGGGGAGACGGCAACCACACTCTTTTCCACAATCCCCGTGTCAACCCTCTGCCCACGGGCTACGAAAAGCCTTGAGGCCTTGGACGATTCCCCCAGACGCAATAAAAGTGTGGAAGCCGTGTGTGGCCGTGGGCTCCATGGGGACCACGGGGCGGGGCGTCCATGGCTAGAGCTGGGCTTGTGCGCGAAGTGCAGTGGGCGCTCCACGTGCTCTTCCGGAGACCTTGACTTGGGAGGGACTCGAGGGAACAGCCTCGATGGACAGGTAGGAGATGGCCCCTCCCCTCTCACCTATTAATAATTAGGGCTCTAGGCTGTAAAGGGCTTTAATATACACTGACTTCTCACAGTAACTCTGGGAGCAAGGTCTAAATTTGGTTCCACCTTCTCCAGAGGAGGAATATGAGATTCTCAGAGATTAAATGACTTAAATTCAGGCAGCTCGTCGGAGGCCCGGTGGAGACTCAGGGCTGCAGATCCTGAGGTACCACTCTTTTCCTGACACACATTCAGGGCCTCTGTGATTTCCCGCTGTCTAGAGACAATTGTGATTTCAAACACAGGATCTACAGCCCTCTGTGTAGATCTTCATGACCTAATTCTGGATTTGGAATATTTTGGTCATTCGCTATGACCACCTTTAATGGGTCTTCTGTATTAGTTGGGGGAAATTAGATGTTCCCTTTCTGGAAGCCTGGTTCTCCTAGTTTTGGGGGACCCCATTCAAGGGGGATGTTGGTTCAGACAAGCTCTGGACATTTCATTCACCTCCTAGGACAGTCAGCTCACTTGCCATTACCAAGGAGCCTGACGCCTAAGCTGAAACCCATGACCAACACACAAACACACACACACACATACACACACACACACACACACACACACACACACACACACACACACAACTTATTTTGCCCTCCTCTCCTGAAACTAGTCACGGCACCATTAAGAAAAGATGCTCACAGGCCCCAGTCACCTGAGAAAGAGAGAACATTTTCTGTACCCACAAGCAGCCCCTCCCCCCTTACTAGAACAGCATTCAGGTCCCTAGATTAGAGCTCTTTCATACAAGGAAACTGTGTTATAAACATCCTCATTTAATGTGACAGTTCTTATACATATGAGAATTCATGCTGGCATCATGCCCGCTTCTGTAAAAAGTGGGTCATCACTGAAGTCTGGTAGATATGTAAAAACATAAAAACCTTTCGATGCCTTGGGAAGATGGCTTAGCACCTGGCAAGTTGCTCAGGCCAGTCCAGATCTACACAGTCAGCCCATGGGGGTACAGCTAAATGGGAAAGTGGATTCTTAGGACAAAGGCTGATTGGGGGCCTCACCGCTGAGATACTCCCCATTGAATGTGACAGTGTCTTCAGGGTTGTCACCCATCATTTCTTTGTATTGACGTTTGAAGAAGCCACACTGTGAGGGGAAATAAATCAGAAAATCTGGATCAGAGGGCAGGGTAGGAAGTTGGGAGTAGGAAGAAGCTGAGACAGAAGAAGGAAGCCAAACTGACTTGTATTTGTGTGCCAGAACACTTATGTGAACAACAGCTATCACGTACTGAGTGTCTTCTCTATGCCCAGCTCAGTAGCCGTACATACCATCCACAGCAGAAAAGCAAAGCTTCTGCATACCCTGGCCTCATGTCTGTCTCATTTCAGTCACTCTATGATGTAGGCATTATTTCATTTCGAAAATGTTGAAAGGGCCTCAGGGAAGTTGAGCAACTTGCCTGACATTATACAGCGAGTCAGAGCGAAAATGTGTACCCGGACCTGCCTGACTTCACTGTCTGAGTTCTCCCTGCTATACCCTCCTGTCTGTGGGAGGGCTGGGGTTGGGTGCTGGTGGTGTCAAGAGTGTGATGAAAGCACTCACCTTGTACAGTGTAGCTGTGATGAGAGCCAGCAGCAGCAGTCCTCCCACAGAGCTGCTCACAATGAGGGGGATGGGGTTATAGACCTCATACTCTTCTAGCACCATCTCTACCTGATTTGGGGATCAGAAAGTATCAGGCTGTTCCAGACTCCTCCCAGTTTCCCAATCTTTAACTCCCTCCCTTTCTTCATCAGTCTCTGCTCCAAGGGGTGAGATACAGAAGCATTCATGGGCTTAGGAACAGTTGCCTGCCTAGGGACCTCCAACCTTCCTCCCTCCAGGCTTGCAAGCCCCCCACCCAGCATCACAGATTTAGCATCAGGAGCTCTCTGATCAGCCTGGTCACTGCCTACCACACGGTCACTACCTGGGCTCTCAAAAATGCCTCCTGTCCTTGAAGCTGGGAATACATGGATCTGTTGAAAATGATTTCAGCCACAATCACGACACATATCTTCTTCTGCAAAGTCTACAAAAAAGAAGGGGAGGGCTGGGAACTAGCTCTGGGGAGGGCTTGGGGTTAGAGAAACACCCTGGCTTGAGGTGGGCACAGACACATCAGGCCCCACCTGAGTCTGGGAAGGGACACACCTGGCTGGCCCAACCGAAGCTGAGGTTGCCCTTCAGAATAAAGTCAAGTTCCTCCTAGACGCCAAAGGAGGGGATATCACAGCAGAACCTCAGGCAGGCAGCAGTGGAGCAGTCCTGGGGACAGGAGAGGAGTGAAACTGAGGCGGGTCTTCACTTAAGGAGGAACCACAAGAGAAAATGAAATCTATCACCTTTGGGGTGGGGAATAGATGGACAATCCCCATCCTACCCCTTTCTCTCTCTGCTTCAATTTTCCCACCTTAAAATCTTCCAGTTCTAAACCTCTTTTCAAATTTGAGTAAATCACTCAGCTTCTCCAGTCCTTGGAGAGGCATGTAGTATATGGCCATGGGCACAGCTCTGGAGCCAAACCACCTGGGTTTGATTCCTGGTTCTGCCACTTACCAGCTGAATGACAGGGGTAAAAACCTCTGGATTTCCTTGTTGGCAAAAAGGTGTATAACAGTAACTATATCGGGACCTCCCTGGTGGCGCAATGGTTAAGAATCTGCCTGCCAGTGCAGGGGACACGGGTTCGAGCCCTGGTCCAGGAGGATCCCACATGCCGCGGAGCAGTTAAGCCCGTGCACCACAACTACTGAGCCAGCGCTCTAGAGCCTGCGAGCCACCACTACTGAGCCCAGGAGCCACAACTACTGAGCCCACGTGCCACAGCTACTGAAGCCAGCGAGCCTGGGGCCTGTGCTCCGCAACGTTAGAAGCCACCACAATGAGAAGCCCGTGCACTGCAACGAAGAGTAGCCCCCGCTCGCCGCAACTAGAGGGAGCCCGTGCGCAGCAACGAAGATCCAACGCAGCCAAAAATAAATAAATAAATAAATAAATTTACAATAGCTATATCACAGAGCTAATAGAGTGGTTAAATAAATGTAAATACATGTAAAGTACTTAAAACAAGGCCTGGCATATCGTAAGTATATATGACTGTAAGCTCTTATTGTAAATTTCAGTGTTTTCCCGTGGATAGAAGGGGAAATTCACACATGGAATTTGGAAGGGCAATGACACTGCCTGAACCCCCTCTCTAGTTCCCCTGAAAATTGGCACAGCAGCAGCAGCAGCAAACTCTGTCCCATGGCAATATTATAAGCTTCTGATCAACCCTAAAGCCTCTGGAATTCAGCCAGGTGGGTGGGGCTCCTTGTCCTGCTCCCAGCCTGGCCCCTTCCCCAACCTTTAGAACCCAGAGCAGCAGCCCTACACTTGCCTTTCCTGTGGCCTGCTCAGCCCTGGGCTCTTAAAAACCGTCCCAACAGTTTCTCACATCTCTGCTGTCCTCTGAGTTTTGTGAGAACCTGACCTTCTCTTCACCCTGTGTGGTGACAGACCATATCCTGTTGGGCACAAGCTCCCCACTTCAGAGTGCTCAGAAAAGCCTCAGTCTTAATCTAGTAGCTTCAATTCAGCGTATTCGTGTTTAGCACAAAGGCTGGAACTGGCTTCATGTTAAAGGAAGCCTGCATCTTGGAGAGAGAGAAGAGGATACACAGTGGTGGCAAAGCATGTGTGTCCCACCAGCAGGTCAGTTCGTCAGAGAAGAACCAAGAATTGTGGGATATGGTGCTATGGTATAAATATATGGCTGGTCACAAGAATCGCCATGTGGGGAATCAGAGTGGCTAGCTTAGATACCCATCCTCAAAAGAGCAGGCTGGCCTGCAGGGCGAGGTACTAGGCTTGGAGGAAGCTCCAGGGAGCTCCCCACCACCAGGGTCTGCAGGCTGAACAAGGAAGGACAAGACTGGGACAGAGACTCAAGGAAGTAGATTGGAATTGAATCAGGGGCAGGGGCAGGGCTGTGGGAACTCACAAGCTACAGGCTGATAACTGTCCAATCAAAAGCATTTCTTTGTTAGAAGGAGAGCCAAAGGGAAACACAAGGACTTCTCATCCTATGAGGATGGGAGACCCAAAAGCTTGAGTGTCTGGCTATAAAAGGAGATAGAGCTCACTCACCCTGAGAAGCTGAGGCTGACACTCAGGTCCCCTTGCCCACAGTTCTTCTCAAAGGGGAGCTGCAGCAAAACAGTATGTTCTCTTCCCATCCATGTCTTAATCCATCTCCAATCCCCTCATTAGGAGTACTCATCGACATTGAGTATTAGCACCCACCCTGCACCCAGCACCGTGCTAAACACTGGCAAGTAGGGCAATGAGGGAGGGGCAGTTAGAATATAAAGGGAAGATAAGAGAAGATCCTTGGCTTCAAGGAACAGAAAGCTTAGCTGAGGAGTCAAATCCAAATCACACTGGAACAACCATTCAACAAACATTATAGATTGTCCATGATGGAACAGGTTCTGGGTCAGGAAAGGTGGGAACTACAGGTGAATGAGACACGGTTCTTGCACTCAAGGAACCTTCAATACCAAAGGAGCCACAGAAGTAGACACAGATTGCTATGAGTCCAGTCACATGGTATTTGGCATGGTATCACCATGACACAACAAGAGGCCAGAGAAGAGGTGACAGATGCTGAATGTATCCCCACGTGGGGAAGGTGGAGAATTATGGTCCCTGCCCTCATAAGCTCACAGCCTAGAAACAGAGACCAGCACATAGGACATAACATCACAGCGAGATCCATGCAAGGGTGGGGTCCTCAGTGGTACCCAAGAGGGCTTGTTAACTCAGGCTGGGGGTCAGAGATGCTTTCCTGGATGGGCCTCGTCTGAGCTCCAACCTGGAGGATGAAAAGGAGTCAGGTGAAAAGCGGGGAGGAGAAAATCCCAGACTCTGGGAATAGTGGCTAAGACCAGAAGGGAGAGGGAGGTTGGCACATTAATTAAAAAGGAGTTCCCTGGAGGTCCAGTGGTTAGGACTCTGCACTTTCTCTGCCGAGGGCCTGGGTTCAATCCCTGATGGGGGAAGTGAGATCCCACAAGCCACATGGCCAGGCCAAAAAAGAAAAGAAGTGTATGGCGTAGGGGGGAAGGGGACAAGGTGAGGCTGGAAAGGCAGAGAGGGACCAAATCATGGGGTCATTGTGGGCAAAACTTCTGGTCTTTATAAATGGAAGAAAGGGGCGGTTGAGGGGTGTTAAACAGTGTTTAGGACCAATCGCTGTAGTTCCCTGTGGAGAGTGCAGGGGGCGTGCAAGAATAGCCGTGGGCACAGCTCAGAGTGGGTGGGAAGACGAAGCCTGTCCTCGAGAAAGGCAGTGGAGAGAGCAGACCTCGGATGTGTCCTGGAGACAGAACCTAGAGGCCCGGGTGTGGGAAGAGGGAGGGAGGAGGACAGCTGGGTGGACATGGAGGTGAGATTTGGGTTCCTGGGCTCATTCTGTCCTGAGGATATAGGGCTGGGGGCCTCTCGGGGGCAGTGAGGGTCTGGGTCTACCAGGAGGAAACTCACCTAGCTGGTCCTGTGAGCTTTTGTGGATAGTGAGACAGCCTGTGGCGTCCCCAGCTTCCAGGGCGGTGGGCAGCTCTTCGCAGCACTGGTACACAGACTTTGTCACCTCCGGGGGTGTGAACCTCATAGCCACCTCCACGTTCAGCACCGGCAGGCTCCTGAGGGTGCATGGGGGGCTGAGGGCAGGCCTCTGGCCCCCAGAAGGAGAACAAGGGAGGGGGCAGCTTAGTGAATCAGACACAAGGGGCAGGCAAGGGGAGAGTAGGGGAGTTTTCACCTGAGCAGCAGCGCGTGCCCCTTGGCCCCGACGGCCAGGTCCACCAGTCCATCCTGGGTGAGGTCCTGACCCCCGCTCAGTGAATGCCCGAAATACTGGAGCCTGGGGGAGAGCTGGGAGCCTGCAATCCACTGGTCAGGGAAGGATAAAAGCAGTGCAAATCAAGGAAAGGGGATTGGAAAGGTTGGGGAAGAAAGATTTGGAAAGGACACTGAGTAGAGAAGTTGAAGAGCGGGGAGGAGGGAGAGCAAGCAAAGTGAGGACCCCACAGTCCACAGGCAGAGAGGAGAGCACTTTGGGTCCAATGAGGACCACGAAGGTGCAGGCCAATGACAAAATCAAAGCGTAATGATGGGAGCATAATAGATTCATTTATTCATCATTTACACGTTGATTCATAAATTACGTATGTTCATTCATAAATATTTGAGGAATGGAGTGCTTAGTGCTCTCACGGAGTTATCTTTACAAGAAGCCAATAGAATTTGCTCATCCTTTCATAGAAGGAAACCAGGGCTCACAGAGGCTAAATCGGTCACTTGACTGAGGCCATGCAGCTCACAGGGCTGGTCAGGCATTTGACCTGGGGCCTGTGATCTCTTAACTACTAAGCTGCCCACACACTCTGAAGTCTGGAGGCAAAGGAGAGAAAAGAGAATTGTGCTTAGCTGGGCCTGGGGAAATTCAGGAAAGTAAACCACTGAAAGCAGGAAGGGAATGGTCACTGCCGAGGCCGGTGACAGGAGGCGGCATCAGGCGAATCTACGACAGCGGGGAGGAGGCGAACAGAAGAGGCTGAAGCAGAGGGGCCTCACCTGGCTGTGGGCGGGGCTGATGCCCAGTCCCGAGGTTCCGTGAAACAGGTAGACAGCACCCCGGTTCTCCTGCTCTCCCGGGGCCCCAATGGCCACGTCCGTCAGCCTGTCCCCGTTCACATCCCCCAGCACCGTCAGAGCTGCCCCAAAGCGGGCCCAGGGGTGGCCTGGCTCCCCTCGCAGGACAGCACCACACTGCCGCTTAGCCCTCTGCAGAACACAAACAGTGTCAGGTCCCACCCCAGGCGACCCCTCCACACCCAGACCCCACCCAGCCCGGGTCTCATCAGCCACTCACCCCCCGGGGAAAGGGGCACACGGACACCTGCCCGCCCCGGCTCTGCTCATAGTAATGGGGGGCCCCGATGAGGACCAGGTCGGAGCTGCCATCTCTGTCCACGTCCACGGAGCTGAGGGAGGCCCCGAAGTAGGAGCCGATCTGGAGGGCAGAGCGTGGAGTCATCCTGCCTACCCCTGCACCCGCGCTGGGCCAGGTCCCGCCTCTCCCCGGATACCGGCCCCTCCCTGCTGGGTCCCGCACTCCCTTCATCTCCCTCTCTGCCCCTGGAGACCCTCCTCCACACCCAACCTGGGTCCCTGTGACTTCAGCCTTCAGCCTCCATTGCCCGGACACCTGCGTGAAGATGACAACCTTCCCGGTGTGCTGATGGCGGGGGGCCCCCAGGACAAGGCTGTGTACCCCCTTCCAAACGGCCAGCTCTGTGGAGTAACCTGAGGGGACCAGGCCTCAGCACAGAGGCTTCCACTCCCCACCCCCGGGCCCCTGCCCTTCCCAGGCAGCCCGTCTCCCGCCCGGCCCTCCGACCACAGCCTTGCCTCACCCAGGTAAGAGTCACTCATGTCCGCGTGCTCCTGAGACACGTGGATGAAGGTGGGGCTCCTATTTTCGGGGTACAGGAAGGCACCTCCAGACCAGCTGAAGCTCCCCACAGCCCCCAGAACTGGTCCATCCTGGGAGGAAAGGATTCCAGAGCAGGTGGGAAGAAGAAGAAGACAGCCTATTCAGAAGCAATGGCTGCCACTGACTCCGCCCATCATGTGGAATTCTCTTTGCTCTTCCCTGGCTCTCACCAGCAGCCTCCGTGTCCCTGATTCCTACATCTCTCAGTCCGTCCCCACTGCCGCCATCACGGTCACCCCAGCGCCTCTCACCCACTGCCCTTCCTGCCTCCTAGCTTGCTTTCCTCTGTTTCATCTACTGCCCCAGAGTTGGGTTTCTTCCAACCCAAACGTGCAGCCACCACCCTGCTGGCAAACCATGGAGGCTCACTGCCCGCAAGCTCCTGAGGGTGGCATTTAGGATCCTTCCCAATCGAGCCTGCGCAGTGACACTCTGTTCCAAGATACACCAAGCCTCTGGCCTGGACGCTCCTCTCTCCTCTTTCTGGGACGCAGCTCCTCTCTCTGGAAGAGTCAGCCTCTAAGTCAGCTCTGCGAGGTCTTCCTAGGCTCCCTCAGGAAGGGATTGGCATTTCCTCCTCTGAATGCTTATTGCCTTTGCAAACTTTTGCTTATGGCTAATTTAGGACATTAACAGTCGAAAGAAATGTGTAATGAATCCGTAAGAACCCGTGACCCAGCATCAGTGATTAACTCATGACAAACCTTGTTCCACGTCTACGTCCCCCTCAATTGCCCTCAAAGTTATTCTGAAGCAAATCTCTCTGGATATTTTGAACACACATCTACTTTCAGACAATTGTCTGTCTATATTGTCACTTCTTTGGTCTGCACGGGCTGGTCTTTCCCATCTCTCCCACCCTCTCTCCGCGCTGCCCCTAGCTCACTCTGCTCCAGCTGTGCTGGCCCTTCTATCTCTCTCGTACAGTAACCTTGTTCCTGACTCAGGACCTTTGCACTTGCTTTTTCCTCTACCTGGAGCAATCTCTCGCCATATTTTTCCAGGCCTCGCCCTTTCTCATCATTCAGCCTCAGCTGTTACTCCTTAGGCCTCCTCTGACACCTCTCTTTCTCTATCCCAATGCTTAGCACAACCTGAAAGTCTTTCGTTTGTTTGTCGTTTGTCACCGCCTCCCACTAGTTATGCGATCCAGGAGAGGAGGAACCTCTGCTATCCTGTTCTCTGTACCTACATACACTGCCTGTGTGTCTCTCCCGGACTAGACGGTGAGCTTGAGGACAGGGTCTGCGTTCTTGTTTATTCTGGTTCCCAGCTCCCAACACAGGGCTGGTGCCTGATACTCGTTAATCGAGCACACACTCCACTCACCGTTGTGAGGACGGAACTGAAGCCTTCTTGAGACATCTCATGCTGGAAGGAGCGACTTGTCTTTGACTGCGTTCCTGTGGGCAAACAGGTCAATCGGGCTCCCGGAGACCTTGAGACCATGAAGATTCAGAGCAGAAAGAGGAGAATGTGGTCTGGGGCTTGGGTTCTGGGGAACAATTTGGGGTGAGCTATGAGCAGGGATGAACCTTCAGGACTGAGGGGCACAACTCGCGACTCTTTCAATTCCGAGACCCAAGGTCATGCCCCATTTACCCTCGACTGCAAAGATCTCCTGCAGCTGCTTCTGGGTGTTGCTGAGTGCCGCAAAGTTGTCCACCTTGAACACATGGTCCTCCGAAGGCACTGAGCCAATGATGTTCAGCTCCTGCCTTGTAGTGGGATCCTGGAAAGCATCTCCCACCTGTGGCAGAGAGGCAGCCGAGGAGGAGGAGCCAGCCAGCCCTTCTGCCTGGGGGAGGTGCAGGCTGAGTCTGGGGGAGCCATGAGGAAGGGGACGCACCCCAACGGCATAGCGGACGATGCGGGCTCTGTCTGCCTGGGGGATGACGTCGCTGTATTTCAGGGGGTCTTGGAAGTTTTATGGGCCCCATTCTTACTGTGAAATAGTTCTTTCCTATCGAGGAAGAAAAGGGGGGTGATTCTACTGAGATTCTGGGAAGAAATCATTTGCAGCACTAGAAGCTCCTCTGGAAAGACTGGGGAGTCCTGGCGCCCTGAGACTCAGGTATGTTAAGACGTGGATACATACTGACAATCATTAGTGAGACTGAGAACAAAGGTACTCATATTCCTTGTTCCTAAAGTTCCATCCACTACAGAACCTCATTCCCAGGAGGCAACAAGGCAAGTTACTTCACCTCTCTGCGCCTTTGCTTCTCTCCATGCAAGATGAGAGCAATAATTGTACCATAGCTGGTCTCCAAAGATGGCCCCCAGTGAGCCACACCTGGTTCCTTTCCCGTATTGAGCCCGGCCTGTGACTCCCTTTAATCAGCAACATGCAACAGAAGTGACTCTGTGCCAGTTATGGGCCTAAGAAACCTTGGTAGCTTTTGCACTTTGCGGAGCCCTGAGCCGCCATGAGAGAAGTCTAGCCAACCTGTTAGAGGCACCCCGTGCAGTGGCCACATGAAGAGAGAGGCCCAGCCTCCCCAGCTGAGCCCAGCCTTCCAGCCAATCCTGCCAAGGCAGCAACCACGTGGATGAAGCTCTCATAGTCCAGCCTCAGGTGCCACGTGGCCACAGCCACGTGAGAGACCCCACCTGAGAAGAGCTGAGCCCCAGGATCATGAAAAGGAGTAACAAAAGGGGCGTTGTTTAAGCCACTAAACTTGGGAGCGGTTTGTCAGGCAGCAATAAATAACTGAGACAAATAGTATCAGGTTATCCTGAGGGTCAAATGAGGTGAAGCTTTTCCAACAGTGACTGGCCTACAGGTAAGCATTAATTCTATGGTAGCTATTACAAATGATTAAAAATGTAACATATATGTTCATGCAGTTCTACAAACTCAGAATAAACACACACACACACACACACTCACACACACACACACACATATGCACCAAATAACATACACACACCAGATATAATACTGAAGCAGCCTAAATGTCCCATGTTAGGGAAGGGGTTTAGCAAATCATGACCCAGCCCCTTGGTGGAAAAGTACACAGCCATTTCAAAGGAAAACAAAAGCTGTAGAGAAGCGTGGAACAGGTTTATGGAACAGATGGAAAAAAATGGCAGGATGAAGATAGTTTCTGCCCTGATTGTGACTATATAAAATATGTCTACATAAAGACAAGGATGGAAATGACACTGTGCTTTTTGAGAGTAGGATTTATTTATTCATTTGTACTTATTCTTTCTTGTTGCCAAAATACTGCAAGATGGTTGGCTAGAGGAACTGTAGGTAATATTTCTTTTTTTTTTTTTTTTCAAAACTTTCCTTAATGTTGTTGCCTTTTTGTCTTTTTTGTAATGAAACTTCTAAAAGAAAAAAAAAAAAAAACACAGCAACAACCCAGTCAGTGGCAGAGCTGGGCTTGGCTCTAGGGAGCAGGGAGGTGATGGGAGAGGATGGATTTTGATGAGAACTACACCATCGCCCACGGCTGGGAGGAGCTTTAGGGACTGGGAGAGATGCCTCTCCTGTGTGACTTTCAACTCAAGAGACAGAGGCTTTCTTCCTGGTTGTCCAGTCCCAACAGGTCAGTGTTCAAGGCAGAAAAGCCACCCAAAAGTAAAGAGAGTGCCTTTGGAGAGATCATCCCTTTTTCAATATTTCTCCAGCACCATCCCCAGGGCAGTGCCCAAGGGTGTGCAGGAAGTCAAGGATCCCAGACATTCTACCCAGTTTTTTCCCATGGGAACCACACATTCCACTGTGGTCCCACGACCTAAGCCATTTTCTTCCCGGACCACCTAGCCCCCAGTTCTGGGCAGGCACATGGTACATAGAGACTTGAGTGGATGAGGGATGAGAGGATGAAGGGATGAAGGGAGCTGAGTGGGGAGAAAGGCACAAAGAAGACACTTGGAAATAATTCCTGAGTCCCTTCCAGGGAGGTAAAGAGGAGCTGCACCATTTTTTGGATAAAATCCCCAACCATTTATCTCGCACTTCTTGTGCGGAAACACCTCACCCATGTTATCTCGCTTAATCCTTCTAACCAAGTTGTGAGTTTTTCCTCATTGGACAGTTTCCTGAGACTTAGAAAGAGTCAGTAACTCCAAGGGTGGCCCAGGTAGCTAACGGAGAGCCAGGATGGGAACCGAGAAGCAAAGCCCAGGTGGGCTCAGGGTCCAGCCAAGCCAAAGCCAGGCAAAGGGGAAACACGCTGCAGAGGAGTCCCGCCTTAGATCAGGGGATGGCAATGAGCGATGGGACCAGAAACACTCCAGGGAGGACTCTGCCTGCAGCCCCCTCGCTCCCCTGTGAGCCCCTTTCCCCAGAGCCTCCCTCAGCCTCTAAGAAGGGCTGTGCAGACCCAGCAGTAGGTAGCAGTGAGGTAGCAGCTCATTCACAGGCAGCATGGGGCAGAGCTTACACCACTGTCTGGGTGCCTGTGGCTGTGAACGTCAGGCCACTCAGTTGGACGATGGGATCCACCAGGCTCTGAGGGCTCCGGCTGGTCTGAAATTGGCTGAAGGTGAAGTGGGTCTTCAGAAGGTTTGAGTATTGCATCAGCAAGAACTGTGAAGGCCAAGAAGAGGGCCCTGGGGCTCAGGAGTTGTTTTTTAGGAAGTTTTTTATTTTGGAATAATTTTGTATTTACAAACCATGCTCCATGTGATTTTGAGGCCCGACAAATATATACTGAGACCCAGAAAAAAATAAATGGTCCCAAAAGAAACCTGGAAAATCAAAACCAAATAATGTTTCTTTCATAGTTTACAAAGAATAGCCTTGCCAACCACAATATTTGTTAAACTTAGATTTTTTAAAAAAATTTATAATACATGAAATCAATTTGTAGGTTATATTTCCTTGCTTCTCAAGAATTTGTATATATATATATATATATATATATATACACACACACACACACACACACACACACTGGTTACTGGGAAATAAAACAATAAGATAAAGAAATTGTGAGTTACATGGAAAACATAATAAAGAAATCATCATTTGGCCAAGTTACCTTCAGTCAAATATCACAGTAAGTTGATTTGATAATCCTTTCAATGTATTTAAACAGCAAAAACATTGTATTTCCTGTGGCATGCGGGGACATAGTACATGTGATGGGGGTACCTCCTCAGATTAGGACTCAAATCGGCCCTGCACTGGGACCATACCTTGACCTTGGACCCTGGCCTCCTCATGGCACACGTCCACTGAGCCAGCCCCCAGCGATGCCAGGCCCCCTCCCAGGTTGGCCTTCCCAGAGGTAGACCCTCCCTGATCCCAGTCCCCAGGCCTCGGGGGCCCAGCCTTCACCAGTGTGTGGGTGCCCTTGAACTGGTCCATCACAGCTCTGACAAAGTTCTTCATCCGTTTAAAGTCATTTCGGTCAATGCTGCCAGAGCAGGAAGACAACGTCTATCTCTTGATGTGGACACTCTGCAGAGAGGGAGGGAGGAATCAGAAATGCATGGGCAGGTCCCAGCCACTTCCTGGGACCCAGAAACCCTTTCTGCTCCACAGAGCCAGGGGGCCGTCCTTGGCGTAGGGATGCCAAGGCCCCCTGGCCCACCCAGTTTCTGACACCCTCCAATGAGGAGGTCCAAATCTGTTGGCCAAGCCCCTTCTCCCTTCAGCAGAATCCCTGTTGCTCCCCTCCCTCCACAAGGCCTACAAAAGGGGAGGAAGAAGTAGAGGGTGGGGCCCGGGTGGGTTCCTAACTCATTTAGTCAACGAATATTTATTGAATACACCACCAGGGATACTGTGGGGCTCAGTGGAAGGCAATTTAGCGAAGCGGTTCAGAATGTGCATCCTGGAACCAGCATGCCTGGGCTCGAATGCCACCTCTTCCCACCTCTTAGTGGTGAATGCAGGCAAGTTACATAACTTCACTGGGCTTCAGTTTTCCCCATCTGTAAAATGGGTGATAGTAGTGCCTACCACATGGGATTATTGCAAAGATAAAAAGAATGAATATGTACATAAAGTACTTAAGACAGGGCCTGGCACCCCATGAGGGGTAGCTGTTATCACCATCATCACCACATGCCAGGCATTGTTCTAGGCCCAAGGACACACCTGCAGCGGATGCTAAGGTGTGCCACCAAGACCTGCCCCCCACCAGGATGGAGGCGCTCATTCCCAGCTGCAGGAAGTTGGCTGTTGATGGCTTCCAGCAGAGTTCCTCCCTAAGTGTCACCCCACTCAAAAGGGAGGTGCCTTGCCCAAGGTCACCTCCTGCTCCTGCGGGCAACCCATATCCGGCCATGCTCTGAGCTCTCCGTGGGGCAGCTGAGGCCTCTCACAGTGCACCCCCTCCGTCTGCCAAGTCCTGCTCCCCTCACACTCTCATAAGGATTGCTCCCGAGAACATTCCCAGGTGAGCCTCTAAGTCTATCTCTGGGGAAACCTGATTGAAGACCATAGCTTTAAAAAAGATCTTGTGGGCTTCCCTCGTGGCACAGTGGTTGAGAGTCCACCTGCCGATGCAGGGGACACGGATTCGTGCCCCGGTCCGGGAAGATCCCACATGCCGCGGAGCGGCTGGGCCCGTGAGCCATGGCCGGGGAGCCTGTGCGTCCAGAGCCTGTGCTCTGCAACGGGAGAGGCCACAGAAGTGAGAGGCCCGCATACGGCAAAAAACAAAACAAAAAGATCTCGTCCCTGCCCTTGTGGAGTCCACACCGTAATGGAAAGACACATCATACGTAAATGAACAAATAAAACATTTCAGGTTGTCCCCAGACTTACATAGGGGCTTGTGGCCTGCGTGCAAAACCCGGTTGATGCCTCCACCAGCACCCCACATCCTGTGTTGGTCCCAGGGTGCTGGGAGATCAGACCACCACAGCTATGAGGTGTGATGCTGAGCTGTGGTACCCTGCCTCAGGGCACTGAAGCAGAATGCCTTCTCGCATCTCCTCACTCCTCACCCATCCCACCTACTCAACCAACATCACCAGTGCCCAGAAGAAATGGAAGATCACTTCCCTCCCTGCTTCCTTGAAGACCAGGAAATCCAGCCACCGACACAGCAGGCCAAGAAGCCCTCAGGTGCTCCCCTTCTCACCCTTGATCTGTCCCTGACAGCTGGGTAGCTGGCGTTCCCTGCCACCACGTCTTGTACTTGGGCCCACATTTTTAGCTGCATCACAAAACCACCCCCACATGCTCTCTCAGACTAGGCCTGGGGCCAGCGCCCTCGCAATGTTACTTCTGTTTCTTGCTTCTTTTATTGCATCCACTGGGCTTCCCATAGCAGGCAGCTGGCTGTAGCTGAATGGCCTTCTGAAAAAGAACTGAGCCAATCAGGCAAGGTTGGCTCAAGCTCTGGGCTCTGCCACTTCCTAAAGTGGAAACTCACCTCTCTGAGCCTCAGTTTTCTCTGTCAAATGGGGATCATCCTGGCCTCCACAAGGATCTTGAGAGGATGCTATAAGGTGATGCACACCCGGAACCCAGTACCCAGTACTGCCTGGCACACAGTCTTGCCAAATCTATTCAAACCTGCCTCGTCTGGACCAGTTTTACACATCTGTGTCCCATTTTCATCAGGCATCCCACCTCATGAGCCCCAGAAACATCTAGGAAAAGACATTTACCATCTAGTAAATGTCTGGCTGCACAGACATCCCAGGTGGGGCCTGGTACCCACAAGAGTCTTTTCCACTCTCTCTGTCCCCTCTATAGACTCTGCTCTCACAATTTGGTCTGGGGGCTCTTTCTGCTGCTGTTTCGCTTTCTGCTAAAAGCCCACCAAGGCTGGCGTCATGGTTTCTCTGGTTCACATCTTGCCTTGAGTGGTCCCTGGATCTCATTTGGGGCCCACTATTCCCTCTGATGCCACAGATGGGGCAGTTTATCTGTATCTTCCTCCTAGACGGAACACGTGGTCTTCAGCTAGAAAATCAGTCATAATGGCGATCACATACATGTGCCAGAAAGGAGTCGAAGCACTTTATGTGTATTAAATTTTTTAATCCTAATAGCCACCCTGATTATTAAGCTCCATTTTACCAATGAGGAAACTAAGGCCCAGGGAAAGAAGCCACTTGCCCAAGGACACAGAAGATGAACTTGTAAAGACAGACTCTCAGAGAGAAGCCACGGCAGGGCCCCCAGTCACCATTCTCTGTGGATGACATCAGTGCTGCAAAACTGTGCCTCACACTCCCCATGGCTGGGTCATTTGCTCCCCTTGGAAGGGGAGGAGTGAGTCTGGGGGGGGTCCTGGCAGTTCAGCAGTGAATGACCCAGGACTGCTTCCCTCTTGGATTCTTGGATCTATCGTCCTCACCACACATTTTCATCCCCCCCCCCCAAGGCCCTTCCTCTGGAAACCAGGAGGCATCCCTGCACCTGTTGGCAAATGTAGGGCCCTCATGCCTCCTGCAAGAGCTGGACTCCCTCCTGCCCCATCAGAGCCATTACCGCTTGGCCGGCTTAGGGCTCCTGCCATGAGCTACCCCTCCTGCCAGGCCAGCCCATGCCCCCAGCCCCTCCTGTGCTTGCTGAGGCCTCTGGGAAGGGACCTGCACACAGGAGGCCCAAGAGGCCGAGACCCAGGCTTCATGCTCTGCACGCATGAGCAGTGCCAGCACGTGCTCCATGTGGAACTGCTGTCTCTAGGGGACCTTAGGGTGGCGGGGACTGTCCAGGTGATCTGCAGGTGGGAGCCCAGCAGGAGGCAAGCGCCTTTTGCATACATGTTCTCCCCACAGGCTCTGTGCATGGTCGGGCCACAGGCCTGGGGACAGAGGCCTGTGTGGGCGAGGGGGCCCCCAGAACGCTTCCCCTCCTTCTCGCCCAGCCTCAGCCTCCTCTGGCTCCTGTTCCTCCCTTGAGACCCTCCTGGGACCCAGAAACACTCACCAGCAGCCAGGAGAGATCGGTGGAGGCCACCAGGGACAGGCCCAAGGACGTGTTCACGGCCTCTGGGGGTGCTGAGAGGACAGACACACAGGGTCACACTCAAGGGCACACTCTCGTTTGGGGCGACAGTCCGAGCTGGAGGCTGAGGAGGGGGCGGTCTGGTGTAGGAGGGTTGAAGGCCCTGATTCCTGGGGCGAGTCACTCACTATTCAGCAAGATGGGCCGACACAAGCCGGTGGCAGCCAGGCAGTCGTACAAACGTCCTGTTTTGTTGACTGCGACCACCTCCAGGGGGGCTCCCACCACGAGTCCGGAGGCACAACCAGGACAGACAGGGGTTGGGGCACAAGGTGCTTCGGGTGAAGAAGTGCCAAGGGGAAGTGAGACTTCATGAGGGGAGCTCTTGGCTTCGGCCACGTGTGAGGCTATTAAAAATCAGGGCCCCCCCCAAAAAAAACAAAAAAAAAAACAACAAAAAAAATTCAGGGCCCGAGTCTAACCCACGTATGTTGAAAGGCCGCGCTGGGCTTTTTGTTTATTTGTTTGTGTATGTGTGTGTGTATACATAAATATATGTGTGTTTGTGTATGCAAATGGTTTGTGTGTGTGTGTGTGTGTGTATTTTAACATTCACCCAAAATAATACTATTCAGAACAAAAACAGCATTTCCCAGCCACAGTTCAGTGCGATTTGTTTCCTAGGAGCCGTCATTCGGAGCCACCCAAGAAATAGGTCGCCTCAAATAGAAAAAACGGAAAAATGTCCCGAAGCCATAAGCTTTTGAAACCAAATAGATAATTCTGTAATTAATTGGACAATTTAAATATAAGATAAACAATTTAAATTGGACCATTTTAAGCAGCTGTATCAGAAGTCACATCTATGTCTGCAGTCATATAAATGCACCCATTTATTTGCAAAATTCCTTGAGAGGAAAGAATTTTTTAATTTGGAAAAATGTTCTCACTACCAACAACCTCGCTACTCAGATGAGGAAACTAGACAAATACTAGTGTACTTTAACTAATTAGCCAAGCAAGTCTTGTTAAATTGTCATTTAACAAGATTCCTTCTAGAGAGTCATTTCTTTATGGAAACCTGAAATCCCTGTTTGTCTAAGGCTTGAGGATGAAACTGAATCAGATGCTGGAGATGCAGCCGTTTGGGACCTGCTGGCACAAATGTGTGAATCAACTTTTAGTCTTAGGCTATTGATCTGCATGTCTTTCTTCACCCTCCAATTCCTTAGACGTGGGCTCAGTCTTCCCGTATTTGGGTAACAACTCAGCAGAAATGAGGAAAAACAGTAACTTTGTAGCAATTAGAATATCATCCAATATATATTATTTACTTTACTGTAAATACTGGTGAACAGCAGTCAATCAAGAGTTTTATATTCATTTTTTTAAAAAAATAGGGCCCCAACACAAATTGGTGGTGATGGTAAGTGGGACAGAGGCTCTCTTTGGATTTGTTCAGTGTTGTGTGATCGGGAGAGTCCCAAGGGAACACACGCGAGAGGGGGCTGGAGAGGTTCTACATCTTGATGTAGGTGGTGTTTACCTGGGTACACACATATGAAAAATTCATTGAGTTGGATTTGGTATTTGTGCATTTCAGTCTCTGTGTTATATTTCAACACAAACAAACAAAGAAAAAATAAAACTCTGGCTCCTGGCACTTGCTTCCACATCCCCAGCCTGCCAGCAGGGTGAGGAAGGAGGAGGGATGTACAGTTTGAACTCAGTGGCCTCTGTGTGCTCCCTCTTGGCCACGTGAACTGTCTTGTGCTCTCAGGCTCTTTGCCAATGCCACCTCCTCTGTGAAGTCCTCCTGGAATTCCCTCCTTGGTTTGAGGTCTCCCTTCTTCTGCCTCCCAGACTTTGGTTATGCTTGCATCACACTGTGACTTCAACTCCTTGGGTCCCTGTCTCTGGGACCCAAGAATGTGCACTTCTGGAGGGAGGGCAGGTACATAATTTGCTGGTCCCAGTGCAAAATAAAAATGCAGGGTCTCTTGTCATTGGAAAAAATTGTTTCCCCCTTTCTTCTGCAGTGCCTCCCTCTCTGCCTGTCCTGGTGTTTCCTATTTGCTATTTGGTGTCACACTCCTTCATGCACGGGGATCCTCACAGGGTCAGCACAGACTCTTAAGGACTGGGCAGGCTGGGCACGGCTGACCCTGTCCTTGCCCAGCTCATGCCAGGGGTCAGGAGTCAGTGGTGTCATGTACAGGCTCCTCGCCCATGCTGCCCTTCCTCCAGGGAACCTCCTGGGCTACCACATGCAGCCACCTCCCTGCAGGCCAAGGGGGTGGAGCTGGGGAAGTGGACGGAGCCTACCTAGATCTGCCAAACTGGACCACGCTCTGCCCAAAGCCGGCTCCATCCTCTTGGAAGACCATGGGCTCCTCCACATCCAAATTGAATCCATGATAAGAAGCCAGGACTGAGGAATTTGGGAAGGGGAGGTGAAAGGGACAGTCAGAGAAGCCCCTTCTCCTCTGGACACCTGACTTCTTGGGATCTTGATACCCACCCTGCATAGCCTTGGTTCCCCATCTGCCCGGGAGAAGGGCATTCTTTCCTTCTTTGTTTCCTGGTTGCCTTCTGTGTGGCTCCCATCTCTTACCCTCCATCAAAAATAGTCAAATCACAATGCAACGGGAAACAATCCAGAGAAATGCCCCGTCATGGGCACTTCAAATACATCCACAATCTGAAATTAGGCCAGTCACCTCCTGATAGCTTAGATCAGGAATATCCTTTAAAGATAAAGTGACCGTACATTTACTGTCTAAACTGGGACGTTCTGAGAGTGGAAGGGGCACCATTAATAATTACACCAGGGATATTGGGACTGCCCCCAGGTCATCCACTTAAAAACTGTCGTGCCCCATCTTCTCGTTATGCAGAGACCCTGAGATCCAGATTGGGGAACAGACTTAGAATTCTGAGATTAATTATTTGTCATTATGTGTTCTCCATGTCCCCGTCCCTGGTGCCAGGCTCTAGGAGGGCAAGGACTACTACATCTCTCTTGTCTTGGTGCCTGGGACAGTGCCTGGCCCTTAGCAGGGGACATGTATTTGCTGACTGACCCAGAACTGCACAGCAAGTCACTGGCACAGCCAGGAGTCCAATTCACTCTCACCAACCTTGACTCATCGACGTCCCCCTTCCCAAAGGCTAAGCTAGAAAGCCTCAGGGAAGACCCCCTACATTTCAAGGGCTTTTTCCAACCCCCCGCCCCCCGCCCCGCATTTGTCAACCCCAAACACAATCCATTGCTTGGAACTGGGATGTTCAGAATCATTAATTGGTGTCAGGAGTGGGGTATGCTAGAAAGGCCCTGGCTCATGGTAACAGGTGGTTTAAGAAGAAAAAGGTAAAAGGGCAGGGAAAGACAAACCCTTGATCCCTGGATGGCATTCATCCTATGAAACTACAACTATGCTGCAATCTGTTACTAAAGGTAAAATTTACTAAATAAAGTTTAGAAATAATAGTAGCCCGACTCCCAGGGAGTTGGCTCTTGGATCTATAAGGAAATGCAAAATAATAAGCATGCTAAACATACAGCCCCTTGATGATTATTATCCATAATAGCTAAAATGAAATTAAAAGAAAGTGTGGGTTGGGCCTTGATGCTAAACCAACCTCAGATTTAGGTGAGTCTGAGCTATGGCCACTAGCCTCAAAGACATACCTCAAGGAAAAAATTGTGCAGGATGTTAAGAACAACAGGCCAGGGGAATTCCCTGGAGGTCCAGTAGTTAAAATTCAGTGCGTTCACAGCAGGGGGCGCAGGGTCGATCCCTGGTTGGGGAAATAAGATCCCATCTGTATCTCCCAGGCCATTGCTAAATGGGTGGTAATATTTCAGACTGCTGGATTCGTCGTCAAAAACTCTGATCTGTCCATTATGCTAGAGAACCCCTGGTCCCTTTCCCTGTCTCTGGTTAACAACACAAGTTTGGAGAACTTTGCCTCCAGGCTTTATGCAAAGAAAGGGACACAAAACAAGGGTCATAAAAAATTAAAAATTGAATTAAAAATAAAAGGAATAAAACTGCCTGTATTGTCTACATACCCCTAACATTTTGTTGGCCTTCATGACTGTCACATTTCCAGTTCTGAGCCATAGATTCAAATGGAAATTATCAGGAGGCATTCATGATTCAAAATTAGCTCCCTTTACTAGATTCCTACTTCCCTGGTTATGCATAAATGCAAATGAGGAACCTCTCCTTAACTACTGAAAATATTACAGAATCTGCTGCAGTAGCAATAGCTGCCCAACAAAAATTCTTATACTTTCTGGCCAAAGTTGTGGAGGGTTTTTTCCCCAAAGTTGTTCTTGGTAATAGGATAGCCCTTGATTACCTTTTAGCTGAGGAATGAAGTATGTGTTCCATGGCCAACACCACCTGTTGCACCTGGATTGACACTTCTGGGAACGTTGACACCCAATTACATAAGATCACTGAGCAAGCCACTTGGCTTAAAAAGATGACTCCTTCAGCAGGGTCATCTTTGACTTATTTGACTTTGATTGGTTTGGGTCTTAGGAACCATAGTCCAAAGTGTGCTCCAGACACTGGGGATCATCCTGCTTATTTATAATCTTAACGCTTTCCGAAGTGCATTGTATTCTCTCAAAAGCTTTAAGTGCATGGTTACAGCTGCTAACCACCAAGCAAATGATCTCCCTAAGACTGGGACATCTAAAAAGGAAGAAAGAGAATGACTGACTTAAAGATTGTAAACTTGAAGCTGTGACCTGTAAATATCACAGGGATTAAGCAAAACTGTTATGACCTATGGACACTACACAAAGGACTGACAAAAATTGGAGAACTTCAGAGCAGTAGCTGAGAGTGGCACTAATGCCTTAAAATTTTTATCACATCTTTCAGCTAAGCATAGAGTCTGATCAAAAGGGGAGAATCATTAAAAAGGAACAACAGGCCCAAAATGGAGTCACTTGTGCTAAGCCCCACATCAACAAACCAAGACTTAATACCTAACCTAATAACAGTTTCAACATTTCCCAGAACGTAGTTTTAACCAGTCTGTCTGGAATTTTCTGGTCAGCACCAGTGAGGTACCACACGGGCCCTTCCCATCCCCCAGAGGAAGATGAGGTAATCCACTCTCTGCCTAGAAAAGCCTTCCTTTTAGTACAGCTCCTCAGAGCTCCTCTCTACTTGCTAGATGGGATGTTGCCCAAATCATGAATGGTTCAGTAAAGACAATTAGATCTTTAAAACTTATTCAGTTGAGGGACTTCCCTGGTGGTCCAATGGTTAAGACTCTGCACTCCCAATGCTGGGGGCTCAGGTTCAATCCTTGGTCAGGGAACAAGATCCCATATGCTGCAACTAAGACCTGGTACAGCCAAATAAATATTTTAAAATAAATAAATAATAAAATTTATTCAGCTGAAAAAAATTTTTTTAAACAAGGGACAACAGAAAGTACCTCTAAGATCCCTGATCATGAAGAAGGTAGTCAATGTGAAGGAAGGGCAAAACCAAGCAACGAGTAAAACCAGGGAGTAGAGTGTGAAGGAGTTGTTTCATTTTGTGAATTGATATTATAAAATGGATTGTGAGAGTAATTAATTTGGGGACTGGTCACTGGTTGAGTGCTGCAGAGTAGAAGAGCATGTTTGGGTTGATACGGGACACACAGCTCACTATAGAACAATCACAGATGGCTATATGTGATCCAGACACACACGAGGTTATTCCTGAGGGCTCAGCCAGCCTGATGGACTGGAGAAAACATCTGTTAACCCTGAGAAGGGAGATTGCCCATCACCCGCTATGAATGCCAAGTGGAACACCCCAAATGAAGCAGCTGATGTGCTTCATATGTAAGCCATGTGGGACGGGCTTTGTGATGACTGAGATATTTACCTGATGAATATGCCCATTACCCAGGACATGGTAAATGCTGTGGTTAAGGGGTCCCCTTTCACAAAGGCACCCCATATAACCCTATTTTTGCAAAACCAAAGAACAGTGCAGGAAGCTTTATCGAATTTCCTGTCTCAGCTTCCCCTCATAGGTCTTACAGATGTAACCAAGCAAAGGGCTCATGTACCCAAGCGCAGAAAGCCAAACTATGACAGCAGGTGTTTGCAGCAAGGTAAGGATTTACTGCAGGGTGTCAAGAAAGGGAATGGGAGACAAGCCTCAGATCCACTCCAACTTGATCTTTGAACTAAAGGTCTTTCGGGGTTTTTTTAAGGTGAGGAACAAAGAGGCTGGGATTAATCATTTCTTATGACATTTCTTAATCATAGTTTTGGAAGTCAAGATGTCTCTGATGTATGATTCTCTGACCAGGTGGTCCATGGCTTGGGAGTCTGTGAGCTTATTTTACCCCGAAGAAACAACCTGAGTCTGTACGTTAATGATGATATCTATAAGAGCAATTTTAGTACATTAAACACTTTATCGACAACAGCAAAATTTTAGTCATCTGACTCTGGTTGGCTAGTGTTCAGTTAGCACAGAATTGAGGTTAGAGGGGACAAGAAGGGGAATAAAGTTTTGCATAAAGGGATTAATCATGAACTCGGTAAGGGAACTTGGTTTTAGAAGAACTCAGTTTCACAGGTGGTAATAAAAACATTAAGTTAATTAACAAGAGAATGCAAAGAGGCCGAGGGGAGACTCAGAGGACTTCCCAACAGAGTGGAAATTTTTGAATAGTTATTAAGAAATAAGGTGAATAAGCAAATATTGATAGGAGCAAAACAAAGAGGAAACAGAAAGAGGAGAGTCATGAGACCCGTCCCAGCAGGAGGGAAATTTTTAGATGATTTTGGAGAAATTGAAAAAGTCAGCAGCTATATTTGTCTAGAAACATTAAACATAATTTTTTCCATTTGTACGGGGCTAATGCACTGTATTAAATAGGTAACGTCTTATCTACATGGGTTTGATGACAGAAACTAATAAAGTATTCTCTAAATAATGGAAAAAAAAAAAGAAAAGTAAAGGTCAGAATGCAGAAATTACAGTGAGAAACCTGAGCAGTCATCATTTGGGACAGTGGTTAGATTAATCAGGTTAAAGATTGGCAAAAGCGCCTTGCTTCAGTCCCTCACTGGTGACCAAAAGACTTTGGCACAAGAGTGGGCAAAGTGGTCAGAGGGTGGAGAAAAGTTTCCAGGACTCCTTGATACAGAAGCCACACCTATTGGTGAAGCCCCTACATGGGCAACAATTAGATCGAGAGAATGTAAACGTGTAATGATTGATAGGATTATGAAAGTTGGAATGCTTCAACAGGTTATACGTAAAGAATTTGTGTCTCCTTTTATGGGAATGGATATTATCTTTGGCTGTGGAACATTTCCCCTACCCAGTATTGCAAACCAAAACCTCTGGATGAAGTCCTAATGGAGGCTACAGTTAGAAATGTAAGGTAAAAGTTTGTAGGAAGATTGATACATTCCAACAGTCTTTATAGTGGTTGCATTTCTTTTACTTGGTTGTATTATGGGGGTGGACATCTACTCTCACAGGGGAATATTTCCCCTACGTAGTATTGTGTAAAACAGAAGGCATGTAAATCCGCCCTTCCAGCAATGCTAATTGGACATGCTAAATGGGAATCAGGAAGATTCCCTGAGCTCACACATTGTAGAATAGAAGCTGGAGTGTTGGTGCAGACAAATTCTCCCTGTGATAGCCCTATGTGAGATAGCCCTGCGTGGAGCACAGACTGGGACATATGGCAAAGCCTATGAGCAATGCCTACTGGGACTTAGGACTGGAGAGTTGAAACACTCTGATGAAGATGGTGGTGCCCAAAAGAGTTCCATAGTAAAATGGAAATTGCTTATATAGGGTCTTATTTTGGGGAGAATGCAAGGAGGACATAGATACCAGCAGGGAGCCTTTTCCCCGCTAAGACTGACTCTGGAACTGTGTGAGGAGTTGATGGATTCTATTGTCGCTTGGTCAGTGCCCTATAAACAACTCTCCTCTGACAGACAAAGAGCTACTTGGTTTGTAGATGGCAGTTCCAAGGTAAATGGACAACATTCTGATTGGAAGGTCACCAATCTGATTGAAGGAGGTAAAAAGAGATCAGCCTGGTGTGCTGAATTGCATGCTGTTTTCCTAGCAGTGATGGAAGAGTTGAACAGTGGTAAAAGCCCCTACATTTGGGTTTTTAATGACTCATGGGCAGCGGTCAATGCCCAGTCCATTTGGTCAGGTGGGAGGTTAATGGAAACCTGACCTGTTAAAGGGATGTCCATAAGGGGCGCAACCCTATGGAAATCCGAGGAGTGCATTAAACTAGGACATGTCTATGCCCATCAGAACTCCCTTCCAGGTTTGGAAAGTGACTGGAATTAACAAGCAGACATTCCCACATGCTCTCTCTTTTTCTTTTTTTTAATATATTCATTTATGGCTGCATTGGGTCTTTGTTGCTGTGCTTGGACTTTCTCTCGTTGCGGTGAGCAGGGGTTACCCATCGTTGCAGTGCACGGGCTTCTCATTGCGGTGGCTTCTCTTGTTGCAGAGCACAGGCTCTAGGCACGTGGGCTTCAGTAGTTGTGGCACGCAGGCTCTAGAGCACAGGCTCAGTAGTTGTGGCACACAGGCTTAGTTGCTGTGCAGCATGTGGGATCTTCCCAGACCAGGGCTCGAACACATATCCCCTGCATTGGCGGGTGGATTCTTAACCACTGCTCGGCCAGGGAAGTCCCCCCACATGCTCTCTTGAGATGGCCCCTTGGGTCCAGAAATGAGGGGACATGGGGGCACTGCAGCAATGCAGAGATGGGTTGAATCTAGACATGTTCCTTTTGCACCTGTTCAATAACAAAAATGCAAACAAGTAAATTTTAAAGATCTAATTGGCTTTATAAAATGATTCATGAATTGGGCAGCATCTCATCTAGCAATAGAAAGGAGCTCCATCAACCTGCAGGAAACAAAAGGTCTTTAAAGGTAGAGAGGGAGCAGAGAAAAGGAAATTATCAGCAACACAAGCATTGTTTTAGGCAAGGTCATCCTTCTAAGCAGGAATGGAAGGGTTTATCAGCAGATTTCTTCCTTGTGCTGCCCAGGAAATTCCAGGTTTGCTGGCTAAAGGTTGCATTCCTGGGGAAGATTGAAACTGTAATTAGTTATGTATTGAGTCTTGGTTTGCTGACATGGGAACCTAACAAATGTTACTCCATTTGGGGACCACTGTCTCCTTTTTATCACACTCTCTAAGGTACAAAATGTCATTAAGAACTGTACTGTCTTCCAGCAAAAGAGACAGAGACTGCAGGTGGTTAGAGACTGCAGATTTCCTGGTGGGAAGGCCCTGAACATAGCTGTCAAATCAGACTGATTCTCCTAGCCCTGGGGGCTGCAGATGGATCCTGACAGGAATAGACACTGACTCTGGAATGGGCTTTGCTTACTTGGTGGTAGATGCAAATGATTAGAACATGACGAAAGAACTGGAAGAGAAGATATTATACCAATATGGATGGCTAACCATCATTTCTTCAGACCAAGGAACTCACTCTAGAGCCTATAATGTCCAACAACGGGCAGAGAGATGTCCTCCTTGGAGTACTAGTTTGATAAAGAATTGGAACTGACAGTTAAAGCACTGGTTGTCTAAAACAGAGTGGGGGTGGGGATAAAGGCATGAAAAGCTGGCTTACATGCCTTTACAAGTGTGTACTCATATCCAACACAAAAACAAGTGGGGCCAAAATAGTGTCCCTACTGGATAGATTTCTCCATTTTTTTGGCGGACCTGTTACAGAACTGAACTTGAGTCTGCTCATCCGCTACACAGCAAAGCCAGTCTACTGGTTATGGTGAAGGAATATTGCAGGGCACCAAACAAGGAGAATGGGCAGCTCATGCTCAAAAGACCTGAGCTCCCCAGTGGCTTTCAGGGAAGGGTTTTTAAAGGTAACACTTGGCGTGAGGGGTGCAGCTCCTGCACTTTCTTCTGATTGGTTGGTGGTGAGGTAACAGGGTGATGTTTCTGGAATCTTAATCATCAACCCTCTGGTCGCAGTCAGTCTGGGATCTACGTGCTTGTAGTCAGCATATAGTTAGCATCCTCCACCTGAGTAAGAGTCTTAGTTTCTGCAGAACAAATCAAAGACATGTGTCAGATCATTATGTATGTTCCTTGAGGAGGAACTAGGACTCTGTTTTATCACTGAACTATTGTTTAAGCTATCGTTACTTTTCTTGCTTGACTACTTTTCCTTTGTAGCTGCATTCCCTCACTTCCTTAATTAGCTTGAGTCTGCTCTTTGAAGCTCAGGGAAATCATAAGAGACAAAAGCTTTCTTTCTACAAACAAGAAATGAGGGACTCAGAGGGGATTTTGTACTTGGGAAGGTCCCCCAGGGTCCTGCTTGGTTTCAGATCTGGGGAAGGGAGGTTAGGGAAGGTGCTGTTATTCTCTCTTCCTTGCATCACTTCAACTTTTTTTTCTTTCCTCCTCTTCTTGATGCAGTGGTTATAAGACCAGGGCTGCAACTACAAAGGCAGGAAATGGGGGTGATTCCTAAGCAAGAAACTCTGACTGTGTTTTTAACCTTTATGTTGGAATTCCTAAGGGCCTGATGGGGCAGGACATACCTTCACCCCATCTGACAAAATTGGGGCTAACAATAAATACAGCTATATTGCCTGGTGGTAAAGATAGCCCACCAGTTCCGCGCCTGTGTAACCTTACATTTTCTGAATAGAAGTGGATTGAAGGGGAGGCATTTGCTACACCAGTGCTGCTGCCTGCAATCTAGACCAGTACAGTGGCCAAACTTAATGTCTCTTCCAAAGGTGGAAACGTTTGGGTATAAAAGGAGAGAAGGAAAAATAGTAGTTCCGGGTAAAGGAATGAATAAATGGGTTATGTAACAAGGGAAATCTAATATTACATTAACACCTCCAAAGGGGCTCAGAGCAAGAGATGATGTTGTCTCTTAGCTCAATTATACCAAAGGCCTGAAAGGGTGAAGCCACGTGTTGCTGACTCCACTTCTGCTTTTGGAGCCTCACAATGTTAAATGGAAGCCTGAGAACCTGAGTGGCCTCACCCTGATATGCTTTTTCATACCATAGGACGATGGACTGGATTGTTACCAGTAGCTGATAGTTATTAATAGGGATTCTAGTAATATACCAGTACTTCTGACTTTTCTGGTTGTTTTACTATAAGAGAGCCATGTTGGAAGACCAGCAGTTGGACTGCGATATTATGATTTACAATAAGAAATATATATTTGGTCATGGCCCCTGGCACAGAGCTTCTAAAACTCTTGGAATTCAGTGATGCGAGTGGCAGAGGTATCTTTTGTTACGTTAATGAGGTGACTTTTGGAAAGCACCTAAGGATGGGGGCTGGTTGCCAGTAGAGTGGACCAAATGATTACGGGGTTGGAATTTTCAGCCCCACCGAGAGGGGAGAGGGGCTGGCGATTGAGTTCAATCACCACTGGCCAATGATTTAATCTACATGCCCATGTAATGAAGCCTCTACAAAAATTCAAAAGGACGGAATTTGGAGAGCATCCGGGTTGGTGAACACGTGGAGATTTGGGTAGACTGATGCACTCAGAGAGGTCGAACACTGTACCCTTTCCCCAAACCTTGCCCTCTCTTCCATCTGGCTGTTGCTGAGTTACATCCTTTTATATTAAACCAGTAATCCAATGAGTGAAATGTTTCTCTGAATTCTGTGAGCCACTCTAGCAAAATTAAGCAAACCTCAGGAGGGGGGATGGTGGGACCGTCTAATCTACAGCCAGCTGGTCAGACGCACAGGTGATAGCCTGGATTTGCAATCAGTGTCTGAAGTGATGGCGAGGAGCAGACTTGTAGGACTGAGCCCTTCACCTTGTGGAATCTGATGCTCTCTCTGGGTAGTGTCAGAATTGAGTTAAATTGCAGGACACCCAGCTGGTTCCGAGAATTGCTTGGTGATATGGAAAACGACACACACACACACACACACACACGCACGCACACCATTCAAACTGGGGTGCTCAGAACCGTCAAAGCTATACTTAAAAAATAATTAAACACGGGTGCGCCTGCCCCCCCCATGGATGCCACAACTGTTGGACTTTGGGGGCCCAGCCTAGGGCAGTGCTGCAGGGCTGCTGATCCCTAGTGCTCTTATTGACTGTATGCATGGACCACCCACCCTCCAGCCCGGGGCTGCTCAGGCCTGGTTGCCTTCATGGAGGAATCCTCCCCAGGAGGGCAGAGATGGGTGCTGGAACCTTAATTCCTCAGCCTCCTGGGATTCGGCCAGCCAATGCTCTCTGTCTCAAATACTGTGCTGTGAGTTGTTTCAATAAAGAGCCCCCAGGGCTGAAAAAAATAATTAAAGAACACATTTAATATTCTCTTCAAATCAGTGTGAGGGAGGATATTTTTACAGCCTTTCACCAGAATAATCTGTGCTTGCCTCAGTAACAGAGGCATGGACACAGGTCCCCACAGCTTAATTTCTGCATCCGGTGGTTTTTTTTCTTCTTCTCCTACTATTTATTTTGATTGAACAAGAAAATCCTAATTCAAAACTATAGGTCAATAGAATGGCTGCATGTGTTGACAGCTGTGCATGATAATTCTAGATTTCCAGATAAAACATGAACACCTAAAGTCATGAAAAAGTCTCTCAGATGACTTTATTTTTACTTTATTTTTTATTTATTTATTTTGGCTGTGCCGGGTCTTAGTTGTGGCACATGGGAGCTAGTTCCCCAACCAGGGATTGAACCTGGGCCCCCTGCATTGGGAGTGTGGAGTCTTACTCACTGTACCACCAGGGAAGTCTCTCTCAGATGACTTTTAGAGTTTCATCAGGTGCTAAGTTGATGAACATTCCAAAGAGGGGAGCTTGAGTGTTGGGATTTAGGAAGAGTAGCACTGGATTCCTAGCTCTGTCTTTGATTGCATTTCCTCAGACTCTGTGCTCTGCTACAGCGTTAAGATGTAGTTTTGAATCATGTCTACCACGGTATTATTTGTTATTTGTTTTTCTCTGATGAGTAAAGACCATCTTGAAGTCGGGGCAAACACAAAAGTTCGTAACACAATTTGGTCTTAAGAAATCCCAGTGGCTTTTCCTTCACCTTGAAAATTGTGATATTTTGGCCTTAGACAGGTTTAAGCTATTTAAGATACTAAATAATATATTGCTGAAATGTGAAACTTGAACAAACCACTTGAAATTTTAAAACTGGGTTTATGTTCATCGTCAGAGTCTGATAAAAATTCTCTGTCTCATTAGCCGTTTAAAGATCGCATGGAATTACAATGGAATGCTACTGTACAATAAAAAGGAATGAAATACTGGTACCCACAGCAATATGGCTGAACCTCAAAATCATTATCCTGAGAGAAAGAAGCCTAACAAAAAGTAGCAAATCCTGTATGATTCCATTTACAGAAAATCTTTTAAAAATGCAAAACTAACATATAAGGACAAAAAGAAAATCAGTGGTTGCCTGAGATTAAAAAGAGGCATAAAGTTGGGAAAACTGGATCTCTACATGCAAAAGAGTAGCAAGGGCAATCCAGCATCCTTGGCAATGTACCGTCCCACTCGGGCAGTATAGCTGAAGGGTTCGTTGTTAGAGCTCATATCCGGGCTACAGCATCAGCTTCCTCATTGCCAGGGGTGTTGGCGCCCTCTGAGCCAGGATATGGAGGACAGTGAGGACTGACTCAGGCTCTTGCAGGCACACCCAAATGTCTTTCCACATATCCTGGCCCCACAAGTGCTTATTTATGATCATCCGCCCCTCAGCTTCCCATTTTCTAAGCTATAAGGTTAATCCCTTTAGAACAGCCCAAATGTAAGTGCAAAGTGTTAACGGCCAGAGCTCATGACTGATCACCAGGCAAACCTCTCTGAGTTCAGCCCACTGGTGCACCCCAGCCAGACCCATCTGTATACCAGGCATCAGCAGGCATCTCCCCCACTCCCTCCTTACAGGCCACAGGACCAGGATTAGGGGCAGGAGAATTTGGAGGACAGGGTGTCCCTCTGCTGCAGACGGGCGAGCCCTTTTGTCAACTTGAGAGTTAGCGCCAGGCAGAGGTGGGTCGATGACACATGTTGTCAACCTTCCCCGTCAACAGGAAGGGAGATTCTTACCATGATTGCTGTTCCTTCATGAGAGACTCCACTTGGACGAGTGCTGTGTGCACTGCTAGGAGCTCGTGCTATATGCAGGTGTATTGGGTTTCTACACCCTTCTAGAACTGGGACCAAAATCTTAGGGGTACTCCCTCCTGTTGTCTCTGAGGCTGTGCCGAACTCATACCTCCCAGAGTCACAGACGCATCTAACTCCAATGGTAGTCCTGCTTGGGGGAATGCCTAAAGCTTCAATCTGCTTCACTAGTGTCTTGCCTTCTCAAAGGCGGCTTGTTGCTCTGATCCCCTGTACCACACGTGCCCTTCCTTTATCAGGCAGTATAAGGGACGGAGGCACTGTGCAGGGTGAGGAATACAAGTCCTCCAAACCCCAAATCCTACAAACACTTGTGCTTCCTTCCCATTCTTAGAGGTTGGATAGACTTGCACCTCATCCATCACAGCTTCTGGGACAGTGTGCCCCTTCCCCCAACAAAGGAGTCCCCAGAACTTTACGGCAGTGCCTGGGCCTTAAATTCTCTGTGGGATCACCACCCATCCTCTCCCTCACACATGTTCCAGCCAAGTCTGCAGAGTGTCCTGAGCAGAGGCAAGTCTTCCTATGTTAATATTCTATCATCAGTGTAGTGGGCCCGTTTTACTAACGTGGGGAAGGAGAACAGGAACAGGTCTGGGGCTACCATCCCGTGACATACGGCGGGGCTGTGCAGGTAGCCTTGGGGAGCACTAGAAAGGTTCACTGTTGCCCCTCCCACGTGAAGGCAAATTGATCTTGAGATTCAGTGGCCAAAGGTCTACTGGACCTCTTGTGTGAAGGCCTTTTATATGTCTTTATGTACTCTGTGGGTTCCTGTTACTTGCAGCCAAAAGCAATCTTCTGTGGAGACATTAACCTCACTGCTGGTTCTGTAAGCTTCTTGGAAATTATGGGACTCACACATGCTTTTGCTATCAAAGCAACTTTGATTTATGCCACTGGAGTTTTCTGTCTTCTCTGTCTTCAGTGATGAAATTAATTGATTTTAGATGGGAAAGTGATATGTTGCAGTCATTCTAAGAAACCTCTGTTGCTTTATGTGAGAGGTCATTATACTTTGTTTGAAAATGACACAAAAGCTTTGATAGTTTCATGGTACGATTTGACAAAGTTTCATAATGGACAACAGCCTAGGAACAAACAGATATCTGACCCAATAAAATCCAATTTTCAGCTGGTATATTTTCTAGATAAATTTTTTAGCTCATAATCACTCATCCCAGCATTCATGCATCCTTATACTCAATGTGCACTAGAAACTTGTTCAGTACTGATTTTGATGACATTATTCTAAGTTGCAGCAATTATGTTTTATTGATTTAATCACAACTTTTATGCTTCAATGAATAATTTTTGAGCCATTGATCTTTTTTTTTTGATTTGGAGATATAATACAATTAGATAGCAATCCTGAAAAATTGCAAGTATAATGCAGGGAAGCAATAAATCATGAAGGAAAATTATGTAAAAATAGCACCCATTGCCTGCATGTTAGACAAGAGCCCCCTGCAGTCCTTGGAGTCCAGGGACAAGCTTTAGGAACACAATTATTAAGGGTATAACAGGATTTCTGTGAAAGTCACCAGGTTCAGATGTGTGAGATACGTGGGTTTAAAACTGTTTCTTGCTTTTTTTACCCTCTAAAACATAGCACTTAGGAGACCATTGGAGACTGCCAGAGGTTCGTGGAGCACCTTTTGAGAAATAATACTCTAAAGCCCAATCCTTATAAAGTCTAAATGGAGCCCGGCTTGAGACAATTTCATCATAGTTGGTCCTTCTGAGTTCCCAAAGCTTCCAAACCCTAAAGGGTTTTGGACCCTGTGATGGATGGGGGAGATAGTTTTGGGACAGAAGGGGATACAGTTGACCATGTCACCTCAAGTCACATGGTTAACTGCCTCCCCTTCTGCTTTTCTAACTAAAATGTCCACGTGGCCCAGGCACCTCGGTCGTGGCAGCAGTGGGATCTCTCCAGGGCAGGGAATGGCCTGCTGTGTGTTGACTCCCGGGTGAGCACCGGGCACCACTTTGAGCGTTATGCTGAGATGGGCGGCATAATAATAAGAATGACCTTATTGGGGGCAGCACATCTCTGATAGAGGACTTCAAAGTGCTCTCCAATCACTAACCATAGGCAGACAATATTCCATTCAATACATCCCAGGGTTTTTAAGAAACATCTGTGTATTGGTTCACAAGCTGAAGAGTTCAGAAGTTACACTGCGAGTAATGGGAAGCCACTGAAGATGGATGAGGATGAGAGCCTGGTTCAGAACTGTATTTTAGGAAGACCATCGATGGTTAGTGGATGAAGGGAGACTGGAGCCTGAGGCTATTGTCCATCTATTTCTAGGTAGAAATTCCAAGTCAAGTCCTCAGGAGAGGCATGTCAGGGATCCTGTCCTGGGATTTCCAGTCGGAGCCTTGACAAGACCAATGGCCCTTCCCAGGCTAGGTGCTTTGTGCAAACACACTGCATCCTCCCAAAGAGAGAAAGCAGCCTGATGCCAGCCTCCCTCAGTTGGAATGTTCTTCCCCATCAGGCCTGACTTGGGTGAAACTAAGAAGGCCAGGGAACATCTCAGGGGAGAGCAGATCCAAAGGAGAGCAGGAGGTAGTTTCTTACTGGGCAACTTGGGGGTCTCCTGTCCCATTTTCTGGAGCAGGCTGTCCATTTGCTCCCTCCATCATTTCCTTGTACTGACGTTTGAAGAAGCCAACCTGTTGGGGATGAAGGAGAAGAAAATCAGGAAGTCCAGTGGAAGAGAGGAAAAGAGATGATGGGGAGGGGGAGCAAGCACCATTTCTGGAACCCCCCTATGTTCCAGCACTGCACTAGGAACTTTATATAAATTGTGTCATTTAGACTTTGCCACAGTTCTGTGAGCTGGGTAGAACCACCTTCAGAATGAGAAACCGAGACCGAGCATGGACCAAGCACATGCCAATGGTCAAGGAAAGAATCAGTGGTGGTGTCAACATCAAATCCAAGGCTGTGCTCTCATGTTCTAATTTGTGTTTAAGGGAAACATGTAAAGAGGTGGAGAAGAGTGAAAAAGAAATGGAGACAGATTAGAGGAGGCTTGAGAATCAGATAGAAAGACATGGGGTCAACTGGGGACTGGTTATGTCACAGGTGGGAAGCGATCTCTTACATGCAGTGACTTAGGAAGAATGTGTGCCTGACTCCATGGTGAGTCTTTCTCACACTGTAGAAAGTGTGGTACCAAATTCTCGTGGTGTCAGGAGTGGGATGAAAACACTCACCTTGTACAGTATGGCTGTGATGAGAGCCAGCAGCAGCAGTCCTCCCACAGAGCTGCCCACAATAATGGGGGTGGGGTTATAGACCTCATACTTCTCCAGCACCAGCTCCATCTGGAGTGGAGATGACTCCATCAGAAAGTATCAGGACTCTTGCTATCCCAGACTCCTCCCAGGTCCCCTTTAACTCCCTCCCCTTCTTCATCAGGCTCTGCTCCAAGAAGTGAGATACAGAAGGATTCATGGGCTAAGGGACAATTGTCCTGCCCAGGGACCTCCATCCTTCCTCTCTCCAGGCTTGCAAGCCCCCCACTCAGCATCACAGATTTAGCATCAGGAGCTCTCTGACCAGCCTGGTCACTGCCTACCACACGGTCACTACCTGGGCTCTCAAAAATGCCTCCTGTCCTGGAAGCTGGGAATACACGGATCTGTTGAATGTGATCTCAGCTACACTCACAACCAACACCTTCTTCTGCAGTGTCTGCAAAAGAGAAGGGGAAGGCTGGGAAATAGCTCTGGGGAGGGCTCGGGGTTAGAGAAATGCCCTGGCTTGAGGTGGGCACAGACACATCAGGCCCCACCTGAGTCTGGGAGGGGACACACCTGGCTGACCCAGCCGAAGCTGAGATTGCCTTTCAGGATGAAGTCAAGTTCCTCCTGGACGCCGAAGGAGCGGATGTCACAGCGGAACCTCAGGCAGGCAGCAATAGAGCAGTCCTGGGGAAGAGAACCGGCATCAGGCCCGAGAAAGGTGGGTTTGAAGGTAGAAGACCGCATTCAACTATCTGATTTGAGGGGAGCAGCCACATCTGAGCTCAAGCAGGCTGTTCAGCAGACATCCATCTAATGTAACATGCATTCCTGAATTAAATTCCTCTGAAGTGTGGCTTCCAGTGGGGGACAGCCCAGAGCCCTCTCACCAGGACAGGCTTCTTCTGAAAGTGGGTCAGGAAGTCGGACTCTGTGGGCACTGTTCTCTCTGAAGGGCACTGAATCGATGGGTTCTAGGAAAAGACACAGGGAGAAAGCATGTGATGGGGTCATCAGGGATTCATGAGGACCGAGGAATCCAGGGAGAGGGCATTAGTGGAGGACATACAGTCTTTGAGTACCTGAGGGTGGAGGACCTCCATATCCTTCCACACGGTCAACCGATTCAGCTCCACGGGCACTGAGAAGTCAATGCTGACAGGCAGGTCCCTCTGTCCCAGGTTGTTCACCTGCACGGAGGACAGTGAGGGCAAAGGTCATGTCGAGCCCCACATCCCTCCCGAACCTCTGGCTCCTGGGCCCCTGCCCCAGCCCACTCTCCTGAGTCACCGTCACGTGCCTGGTATCTGTGCTGAGCCCCGCTGCTTTCCTCCTCCTCGGAGGCCGAGAAGTTGAGGTACTTGGTGGACTGTTCATGGCTGAGGGGAGAGGAGGCGTGGGTGGATGGGAAGTTCTGTTAGGGCCTCCTAAGGAGGCTCTGGCTGGGAGCATGACAGGACAGGTTGTCAGAGGCCCCTGGGGTGGTCTGGAATGAGGTCTGTGGCTGATCTGGGGTAATGGGAGGGTTTAGGGAGCAGGGCTGTGCTTCAAGCTGCGTGCAAGGTTCTTGCAGAGGTTGCCCACATAGGAGACCGCCAAGGCGGCTGGGCTGGGGGTGCGGTGACAGGGACTGAGAGCTCTGACCCGGGGGGAGCGGGGGCCAGGGCCTGTCCTCTCTGCACCTGGGTTTTCCTTCCAGGCCTTCATGGACACGGAGGATGCCGGATGGGCAGGTAGGACACAGCAAGGTTTAGGGAGACTCAGGCGGATGCTGTTGACAAGTGTCTACTGGACCTGCCCCTTCTGGTCTCCCAGATGCCTTCCCTGGGGCCCTTCTCTCCTGTTTCCTCAGCTTTTCAAGCCCGCACCCTCGACAGTGAAAGTGCAGTGTCCTAACCACTGGACCGTCGGGGAATTCCCTCCTCAGCTTTTCTAGACCTGAGGTTTGGAGGTGAGGGTGGGCCCAACACAGACTCTTCCCTGGGTCTTAGTGTAACAACACCTTGAGGCTGCCTAGGCCCCTCTGGAGACCCAGTGGCCAGCCTGGCCCCTCGCTGGGTGGCTGCTCTCACTTCTGCCCCACCCCCCTGCCCCACTCTACTCTTTGCATACCTGCCCTTTACCTGTACCATTCAAATTCTAACTCCCACTCCGACTCCAAAGTCTCATCCCTCCTCTGTGAGGGGCTCAAACACCCCAGCCTTGTCCTGGGGGCCCCTCGGAGTGCCCCGACCCACAGAATCACAACTGTAGAATACAAGTGTGGAGTCACACACACCTAGGCATGGCATGTCCTGCTGGTGGGTCCCCTGCAAGCAGGTGTGATAACCCCGGAGCTCACACCAGCAAGCAAGCTCCGAGCTGAAGGCTGCCTGGGCTGCTGAGAGCCCCCAGTGTGCAGGTGTGAAGGAGAGAGTGAAACCCTGGGCAGAAGGAGGTAATCCAAGGAGGCCCGTGGGCAGAACTAGCAGGGGAAGGTACCCGGGCTAAGCCATGTGGGCCTGTTTCACACCACGAGTGTGTGGATCTCACAAAGGCAGGGGCTTATGTCTGGTGTTGACTACACATAATAGGGGCTCAATAAATCTTTGTTGAATGACAAATGAATTTATGGAAAGTAACCACAGCACTGTGCCTGGAACATAGTAGATGCTAGGAAGGTATTTGTTGAAGGAAGGTATCTGCTCAAGCTCTCAGCTTGACTCCTTAGTGTCAAACACCGTGTGTACCCCTCCTTGGGCAGCATTTAAGCCCTTTTCCTTTCATCCAGCTTTTCCCTGATCCCCAGTCTCTGCAGCCAGCAGGTCATTTCCCCCTGTCCTTCCCAAAGGAGACTGGGAAAAAGGGGAGGGGTGGTTCTAAAAGCCCTGCAGAGTGTAAATCTCTTCCTTGTGGTGAGGAATTGTCCTGCCCAGATGCCAAGGCTAAAGCGCAATGCCATGGACACTTCAATGTTTAGCTGAAGCCTCCCCTGCCAGGAGACCCTAGTGTCCCCTCGTCCCCTTGAAAACTCAGGTAGCCTCAGGAGACAGAACCACAGGGAGGCCCCTGATGAGATTCTTCCTTGAATCAGGATAACCTTGCTCCCCAAAAAGGCTGTAAGAACCTTGAAAACAGGGTCACATCTCGTATGTCTTAGGGAACCCGGGACAATCTTGAGGCTTTTAAGAAAGGTTCCTGAGAACTGAAGCCTCTGTTAAATGTAGGATGTAGTGATAATAATATCACAATTACTATTATCGTCAATAACCCACAATGAGCACTCGATGACTGATTAGTAAGTGCTTCTGGCAGTGTCATCTACCGATTGAGAGGGTGGTGATAAAGCTTAAATATCACAGATGTTCAGCTGCTGCAGAGTGAGAGTTCCCCGAGCCCCACAGAGTGATGGAGGAGGAGCCCTTGGAGGTCGTGGCGTGGTACCTGCTGATCATGGTGTACACGGCGTACTTCACTGGGAGCTCCAGCCGGAAGGTGGTCTTGCTCATCTTGGGGGTGTTATTCTCACTGGAAAGGGAGGAGGATCCCAGCTGGCAAGTTCCCCAGAGGAGGAGGCTGAGCGGGACGGAGCACTGCCCTGGGCCTGGCCCAACTCACCTGCTTACATTGGCTGCAAGAAGCAGCCGGCCTCCCAGCATGGCCGTGGGGGAGACGTCAAAGGTGGCCCTGAAGGTGATCTGAGGAAGAGGTAGGAATGGGGTGTGGGGGAGGTCACCGAGGAGTAGGACGGGGCGGGGGTAGGGGAGTAGGCGGGGCAGAAGCAAGGCTCACCTGGGCGCCCTCACGGAAGATTAAGTGGTTGATGCTACAGCTGGTGCTGAGGGTGCCCTGGCTCCCGGTGGGGGCACTGTCACAGTTCAGGCGCGGGGCACGTGACTGCAGCTGGTTCCAAGGAAGCACAGATGAACCAAGGCCGGTGAGCATTTGCTAGTGTTCCAACGAGACTCCATAAACTACTGACAGTTTCCTGAATCTACCTTAAGGTTATGTTTCTTTAAAAAAAAATCTTTAAACACTATCTGGTCAAACTTCTTCCTAATGTAGAAATCCCAGATTTATTAGCATTTCTTCCTTTTTTTTTAATAACTTTTATTGGAGTATAATTGCTTTTCTTCCTTTTTATTTATGGTTCTTTTTAAAAGGTTGTACTATGAAAATTTCAAATATACTCAAAAGTGGAGAGACTAGGTAAATCTACCCAAAGTCCCCATCACGCAGCTTAAATTATCAACATTTTTCTACTCTTGTTTTATTCAGCTGTTCTCCACTCTTTTTTCTCTTTTCCTGATTAATTTAAAGCACATTCCTAACATCACATACTTTCATCTTGAAAGACTTCAGCGTGTATCACCAACAGACAAGGGTATTTTTTAACATAAGACAAGACTCAACAAATCATACTCAACAAAATCTGATCCCTAAGATCAGCTAATATCCAGGTCACGTTCTGTCTTCCTAGATGGTCTCCAAAAATGTTACATTACAGTTCATTTTTAAACGCAATATCCAACAAAGGTCCACGCATGGCATCTGGTTGATGTGTCTAGAAGTACCTCCAGCGATAGGGTGTTCACCCCCCACACAGCTGGAGTTTGCCGCTCCTAGTGTATTTCTTCATGCATTGATCAAAATATGCTCCCATTGGGAAGACTAGCCTAAGAGAGACATGGGAGACCAACCAAACATTATGTGCAGACCTAGTTAAGAGGTTGGTTCAAATAAACCAGTTAAAAAATATTTTTGAGAGAATTAAGGAAATTTGATTATGGTCTAAATACCAAGGAATCATTCATTTCATTGGGTGTGATAATGGCTATGGGGTCACGTAAGATGTCCCTACTGTCCATAACAGTGAAATAGGAAGGTGTGTGATGACAGGATGTCTGGGATTGGTTTTAAAATATTTGAGTAAAGGGAAAAAAAAACAGGTGACATAAATGTGGTGAAATGTTGATCATTGTTGAATCTGGGCAATAATTTTGGGGGAGGTTTGTTGAACTACTCTCTTCTTTTGTAAATGTTTAACATAATTTTTCATAATAAAATTTTTGTTAAAAATCTGTTTCTCTTTGACTCCCCGTGGTCCTAGTTCTGTCCTCTAGAACAGGGATTGCCATATGACAGTCCAGCACCAACTTTTATAAATAAAGTTATATTGGCACACAGCCATGCTCATTCATACACATATTGTCAATGGCTGCTTTCACCTTACATCAGCAGAATTGAGAAGATGTGAAGACACTCTGTGGCCCACAAAGCTGAAATATTTACTATCTAGCCCTTTATAGATAAAGTATGCCAAGCTCTGATCTAGAGTAACCAATAAATCCAACTCCTTCCTCTACAGAGCAGTATTTTATTTTATTTTACTTACTTTTTATTTAATTTTATTTTATATTTTCCACGCTGCACAGCTTGAGGGATCTTAGTTCCCAAGCAGGGATTGAACCCGGGCCACGGCAGTGAGAGCACCGAGTCCTAACCACTGGACCACCAGGGAATTCCCCAGAACAGTGTTTTAAAGTATTTGAAGGCCGAATCATCAAAAAATCTGCAAACAATAAATGCTGGAGAGGGTGTGGAGAAAAGGGAACCCTCTTGAACTGCTGGTGGGAATGTAAATTGATACAGCCACTATGGAGAACAGTATGGAGGTTCCTTAAAAACTAAAAATAGAACTACCATATGACCCAGCAATCCCACTACTGGGCATATACCCTGAGAAAACCATAATTCAAAAAGAGTCATGTACCACAATGTTCATTGCAGCTCTATTTACGATAGCCAGGACATGGATGCAACCTAAGTGTCCATCAACAGATGAATGGATAAAGAAGATGTGGCACGTATATACAATGGAATATTACTCAGCCATAAAAAGAAACAAAACTGAGTTATTTGCAGTGAGGTGGATGGACGTAGAGTCTGTCATACAGACTGAAGTAAGTCAGAAAGAGAAAAACAAATACTGTGTGCTAACACATATATATGGAATCTAAAAAAACAAAAAATGGTTATGAAGAACCTAGAGGCAGGACAGGAATAAAGACACAGATGTCGAAAATGGACTTGAGGACACAGAGAGGGGGAAGGGTAGGCTGGGACAAAGTGAGAGAGTGGCATGGACTTACATATATGTTACAAATTTTAAAATAGATAGCTAGTGGGAAGAAGCCACATAGCACAGGGAGATCAGCTCGGTGCTTTGTGACCACCTAGAGGGGTGGGATAGGGAGCGTGGGAGGGAGACTCAAGAGGGAGGAGATATGGGGATATATGTATATGTATAACTGATTCACTTTGTTATAAAGCAGAAACTAACACACCATTGTAAAGCAATTATACTCCAATAAAAATGTTAAAAAAAATAAAATAAAGTATTTGAAGGCCAAGGTATGTTTTCCTTTAAAAGAGGAATATTGATAGGATGTGGACTACAAAGAAATGTAAAGCAGGGTCCTTGCTCTCTTCACATTAGCAGGCTCCTGGGAACTCATTCCTGACGGTCATTCTTAAAATGCAAGCCCAGAGTTGAACACAGAATGAGCCAATGCATGCCCCAGCCAACACAACCACATCCACCCAACCATGATCAGCCCAGCCCTCTTGGTTTACAAGAGGCTGTTAAACAATGGAAGCCCTGCCTGAGCCTTGAACCCAGCACAGGAGTCTCTGCTGATCCCCTGCCATCAGCCTTTCCTTCCCCAGAGAGGACAATACCTGCCCCCCTGCCACACGTCGATAAGATAGCCCCGGTGGGTAGAAGAAGGTGATTGTGGTTCCATAGGAGTCCTCTCCATCATTCCACACTCTCACTTCCAAGTTCAGCTCCAGGTTACTCCCCACAATCAGGGTCTTCAAGCTGGGTGTTGGGGTAGAGGGGAGGAGGTGATTCTGTGACTGAGGCTGGAAATGGTGTGGGGATGAAACACAGAGTAGGAAAGCGGGGGAGAGATGGGGACAGGATGTCTGGGTCCAGAGCACTGGGTAGAGATGTTAGGGAGAGCCAGGGGCAGGAGTTCCGGGTTCCAGGAAGGGGGATGGGGGACCAGGGGAGGTCTGAGGGGCTGGACGCTCACCCTGAGACCCCAAAGGAGATGCCGAGGTCGTCCTGGCAGACGTGATCGGCACCACAGTTCTTCTCAAAGGGGAGCTGAGAGTGAAGGGAAAGCACGGTTTTCCCCAAGATCTGGAGTCCACACCCTCCACCCGCTCTGGAAGAGCCCAGCACCAGGACTCACAGAGGTCATGAAGTATCTCTGGGCATCCACTGCCAGCATAGGCTGGAGGTTTCCAAAGCCAGAGACAGGCTTGCCCACTAGGGAGAAGTTGAGACGCAAGATGATGGGGGTCACCGGGTCCTCCACACAGGCCTGGCGAACGGACATTGGAGGGAGCAGTTGGCTAAGAAATGCACCATCGCAGCCACTAGCTGGGTCCCGTCTCCTCATCCGTAAAGTGGAGTAACAGTGGTACCTACCCACCCCCCATAAATGCTCATCCACAGGATTCTGCGTGCAGAACCTCTGCTGTGGTTGTCCTTGGTCTTGAGCACCCTTCCCGCAGCCTCCCAGAAGCTCACTTACTCTACTCAGGGTCTCCCCAGACTGCTCCCGGTGACCCCCCAACACCCTCTCTGTCCTCTCCCCAGCTTTATCTCTCTTCATAGCCTGCATCACCACCTGACATCTATTACTTAGGAATCTGGTCACTTTTGATCTTCTCCCAGAGCTCCCCCTGGGCATGATTGCTTTGTCCACTGCGGGGTCCCTGGTGACAAGGACAGGGCCTGTCTCAGAGGAGGAGCTGGATAAAGGAATCCCATCCCCATCGCCCCATGGCTGTCTGAAGCAGCCGTACTCTTTTTCCTGAAATCCAGCCGTGTAGCCTCTGGCAGATGAAGCCAACCTCATCCATCCATTCACTCACTCACTCCACCAACATGTGTCAAGTACCTCAAGTACCTCCTGCATTCCATGTGCCATGCTGGGGCGGAGCGAGGACCAGAACACACCCGTTCTTTCCCTGCCCAGTCCCCTGACAGCCTCAGAATGGCCTCTATTCCCAGGACTCTGAGGCCCCCTCACCGGCAGGAGCAACCTCACGGGCTCACAGTGCTGTGTCAGCCCCAGGTCTCGAACACGAGTCAGATTCCGAGTCCCTGTCTCCTCGAAGACAGCACGAGGACTCAGGCGGCCAGGGTCAAGGGTTAGGTCAAAGGTCACAACGCTTTGGAGGTTAGCTGTAGGAGAAAGCGGGGAATAGAAAAGGCTGAGAGAGTGAGGAACTTCCCAGCTGGGCAAGGGGCAAGGTAGGAGACAGGAGTCCTGGGCTTGGAGACTCCCAGGGTCAGGGCATCCTGGGTCAGAGGGGAAATAACTCACCCAGCCGGTTCTTGGGACTTTGAGAAACACGAAGGCAGACAACGGCCTCACCCAGAGACTGGGCGAAGGCCAGCTGCTGGTGGCATTCATACACAGACCTGGTGATCTCTGGAGGTGTGATGTGGAGGTTTGCCCACACCCTAAGCACAGGTCTGGTCCTGCGGGCAGAACACTGAGCTGAGGACAGGCCCTTGGTCCTGGGAGGACAATCTGGGAGGGCAGGTAGGGAGGCTGGTGTCCTAGGCAGACCCAGGACCACCAGGGGAGTGTCTGGGGAAGGCTGTTCTCACCTGAGCAGCAGCGCGTGCCCCCAGGCCCCCACAGCCAAGTCCACCAGTCCATCCATGGTGAGGTCCTGCCCCCCGCTCAGCGACTGCCCAAAATACTGGAGGCTCGGGGAGAACTGGGCGCCTGTGACCCGCTGGCCAGAGAGGGAGAGGCAAGTCAGGTTGGGGGTGATGGAAACAAGTTGGACAGAAGAACGAGAGGAGCAGGGAGCTGGGGGTATGGGAGACAGAACGAAGGGGTGAGCAGTAAAAAGACATCTCCAAGAAGTGCCTAAAGAGAGGCGGGGATGGGAAAGTGGTGACTGGAGACAAGGGAAGATTCCTAGGACAGAAATGAAGAAGTGGAGATGGAAAGACTGGCCCGGTGACCTGAGTTTTGTTCACTCACTCAGCTAGTTAGTCTTGGGTTCTGACTTTGGCTCCTTCACTTATGAGCCATGGGACCTTAGGCCAGGGGTCAGTCTTTCTGTGCCTGTTTCCTCAACCCTCAGCTGGGATAGTAACACCTCAGAGAATTGAATGAATTAATTCATGGAGTTCTTAGAACCACACCTGACGTATGGTCACTAGTCAGTAACTTACTATTATGAGTATCAGGGCTCCAGCCCTACCTCCCACATTGCAGATGGTGCCAAGGCCATAGGGCCTTTAAGAGGCCAATTCCAGACTTGAAATCAGACTCTGTGACCTCATGCCCAAGACCCCTTTTTGCTCTCCGTAGCCACCCTGTCTCTTCAGAAGACAAGGTGGGACCAGGTCGGGATGGGGAGGGGCTGTGCCCATGTGCAGATTCCACGCTCCTGGACCATCCGCCCTGTGGGTCCCTCCCCTTTTATTTCCATGGCTCCTGTAACGACCAGTCCCTTTAAGAATATGCCCTTTAAATCTCTGGGCACTGACGGGACTGGCAGACATTGAGAGTAGTAATAATAAAATGAATGAGAAATTTACCAATTACCAAGGAAGAGGGGGTAGAAATAGTACAAACACAGCCAGACAGCCTTGTGTGCAGGAGAACTGACCTCACCACCATGTCATACCCATGTCCCTCCTCTACACCCCAGCCCCTGACAACCACTAATCTCCTTTCTGTCTTTATGAATTTACCTATTCTGGACATTTCATGTAAATAGAATCATACAATATGTGGTCCTTTGCGGCTGGCTTCTTTCATTTAGCATAATGTTTTCAAGGTTCATCCACGCTGTAGCATGTGTCAGTGTTTCGTTCCTTTCATGGCTGAATAATATTCCATTGTATGGGTATACCACATTTTATTTATCTGTTCCATCAGTTGATGGGCATTTGGGTCATTTCCACCTTTTGGTTATTATAAATAATGCTCATATAAACAATCACGTATAACTTTTTTGGTGTGGTCATGTTTTTAATTCTCTTGGGTGGAACTGCCAGGTCATACAGTAACTCTGTGTTTAACCTTTTGAGGAGCTGTTTTCCAAAGCAGATGCATCATTTTACATTCCCACCAGCAGTGGATGAGAGTGCCGGATATTCCACACCCTCACCAACGCTTGTCATCTGTCTGTCTGATTCTAGCCATCCTAGTGGATGTGAAGTGGTTTTGATTTCCTGACAACTGGTAACTAATGATGTTGAATATCTTTTCATGTGCGTATTCGTCCTTTGTATATCATCTTTGAAGAAAAGTCTTTTCAGATCCTTTCCTTATTTTTTAATTGGGGCTTCCTTAACTTTTGCCAGGGGAAGTAGCCCTCCCTTCTCAGAGAACCCTGCCCCCTTGGGTGAAAGGCTCCTGCCTGTGGGCATTTGGCAGGATTACTGATGGCAGGAGAGAATAAAGTCATGGCGTCCAGGGAGATGAAGGGGTGAGTGGACAGGCAGACTGTGGCCACCAGAACTAAACTGACTGGCAAAGGGGGGCTCCAAGAGATGGAGCATTGGGTTAGAGTCAGGAGGTTGGAACCTCCCTCATCATCATTCTTGATCCACTATAAACCTTGGACAAGTCCAGGCACTTATCTTCTCCATGCCCCAGATTTCATCTCTAAAATGCATTTGCTAATGCCTGGCCTATGTACAGTGTAAAACTGCTGGGGGACTAAAAGGCTTGGGTGGAGAACCCACTCAAGTATCAAGTCACCATGCAAAGCAGGGAATGGATCAATGTTTCCATTTCTCAAATTCCACAGATTTTTCTTACTGTCTACTAGGTGCTCAGTGCTGGATAAAAGAGATAAGATAAGGGAAAAAAGAATTTTCCAGGCAGCAGTGTCAAAGACAGGGAAAAGCCTGGAGGAGGTTGCTGTGGCAACAGCAACAGTGACCGGGCCTCACCTGGCTGTGGGTGGGGCTGATGCCCAGTCCCGAGGTTCCGTGAAACAGGTAGACAGCACCCCGGTTCTCCTGCTCTCCCGGGGCCCCAATGGCCACGTCCGTCAGCCTGTCCCCGTTCACATCCCCCAGCACCGTCAGAGCTGCCCCAAAGCGGGCCCAGGGGTGGCCTTGCTCCCCTCGCAGGACAGCACCACACTGCCACTTAGCCCTCTGCAGAACACAAACAGTGTCAGGTCCCACCCCAGGCGACCCCTCCACACCCAGACCCCACCCAGCCCGGGTCTCATCAGCCACTCACCCCCCGGGGAAAGGGGCACACGGACACCTGCCCGCCCCGGCTCTGCTCATAGTAATGGGGGGCCCCGATGAGGACCAGGTCGGAGCTGCCATCTCTGTCCACGTCCACGGAGCTGAGGGAGGCCCCGAAGTAGGAGCCGATCTGGAGGGCAGAGCGTGGAGTCATCCTGCCTACCCCTGCACCCGCGCTGGGCCAGGTCCCGCCTCTCCCCGGATACCGGCCCCTCCCTGCTGGGTCCCGCACTCCCTTCATCTCCCTCTCTGCCCCTGGAGACCCTCCTCCACACCCAACCTGGGTCCCTGTGACTTCAGCCTTCAGCCTCCATTGCCCGGACACCTGCGTGAAGATGACAACCTTCCCGGTGTGCTGATGGCGGGGGGCCCCCAGGACCAGGCTGTGTACCCCCTTCCAAACGGCCAGCTCTGTGGAGTAACCTGAGGGGACCAGGCCTCAGCACAGAGGCTTCCACTCCCCACCCCCGGGCCCCTGCCCTTCCCAGGCAGCCCGTCTCCCGCCTGGCCCTCCGACCACAGCCTTGCCTCACCCAGGTAAGAGTCACTCATGTCCGCGTGCTCCTGAGACACGTGGATGAAGGTGGGGCTCCTATTTTCGGGGTACAGGAAGGCACCTCCAGACCAGCTGAAGCTCCCCACAGCCCCCAGAACTGGTCCATCCTGGGAGGAAAGGATTCCAGAGCAGGTGGGAAGAAGAAGAAGACAGCCTATTCCAAAACAGTGCCTGCCGACGGTTCCACCCACTCGCCTGATACTCACTCTTGCCTTCCCTCCTCCCATCCCTGCCTCACCCTACATCAGTGGCCTGAAAGGGGCCCCACTCACAGGCATGAGCACAGCACTGAAGCCCTCCTGGGACATCTCCAGTTCGAAGGAACTGCTGCTTACAGTCTGCGTACCTGGGGGAAAGCATGACACCTAGGATTCATGGGGAAAGACAGGCTTTGCCAGGTTCAGGAAGGATCTCAGCTTTAAGAGGATCTCATGTGGAGACTAATACCCAAAGGGAAAGACTGGCCCATGACACAGGAGTCCAGGTTCTAGAAGGAAAAACATTTATGGGTGAGGGCTTCTTCAGTGAGTAGTTCCATCTCTGACTTACCCTCAATGGCAAAGATCTTCTCTTTCAGTTGGTTTTGAATGTCTCTCAAAGCATCAAAGTTCTCCACTTTAAATATGTGTTCATGGGAGGGCTTCGATGCGATGTCCTTTAATTCTTGCCAGGAATGTATATTTTGAAAAGCCGATCCCACCTGTCCCCAGCAAAGACCAATTCAGTGAAAATAATCATAACTATAATATGCCTGCTGGGTGCTGGGATCTTCCAATATAACCCTGCAAGGTTAATATTATTACACCCAGTGTACAGGCAAGAAAAATGAGGCCCAGACAGCCTCATCAAGGAGCTTAGGGAAAGGATGAGGATACCCCAGGCTGAAACAGAGTTTTCATCCTGAAGTAGAAGCTGAGAGAGCTGGGGTTTCTGCCCTTGAAAGGGAAGGTGGCTTAAGAGGCCGCGAGGGGAGGAAGCAGTGGGAGGGCATCCCCACATCCTACCCCGATTGCATAGCGGATGATGCCAGCAGCCTCAGCACTGGGAATGACGTCCTTGTAATCCAGAGGGTCACGTTTTTTCTGCCCATCGGTGATGACGATGAGGATTTTGGAGGCATCTTTTCGGGCCCCATATAAGGCACTGAACAGCTGTTCTCTGTCAGAGAAGATGAGGGTCCAGAGGCCAGTGAACAGAGCTGCTGCTCAGCCTCTGATGCCTTTGTGAGAACAAGGAGATTCTGCTTCCTCTGTGATGCCCCCATCCCACCCAGAGGCCCCCGGCTTGGTGAGGAGACCACAGACTGAACTCCAGTACCCATCTCTCCCTTCCTCTTGGAGACAGATGCGGCCCAAAGGAAGACCCAGATGCTTTGGGGGAAGACCTGGGAGGAGCCAGGACTCACGTGACCATCCTGATGGCTGTGGCCGTGTGCGTGTACCCATTCAGCTTCTGTACGGAGTTCAGCAGGCTTAGTGGGTTTGAGCTGGTTGCGAAAGTTTTGAAATTGAAGTGCACATGGAACTTGTCGGAGAACTGCACCAGGGAGAACTGGGGGAACCACACAGGGCTGGGGGCTGGGCCAAGGCACCAGGACCCTGGGGTTCCTCCCACAAGCTTCCCCTGGGGAGGGGAGGGCGAGGGGGCGGCTGCACCCTTTCCTTCCCTCCCCTGAGAGCACACCTGGGAGCTGGGACTCTGGAACTGGCTCATCATAGCCTTCACAAAGTTCAGCATTTTGGCAAAATTGGTGGAGGAGATGCTGCCTGAACCATCGATCAGGAAGGCAATGTCCTGCTCCTGCCTCGGGCACTCTGGAGAAGGAGGTGGCACCAGTCCCCCGAGGGACACTCCCAAAACCCAGGCCTCCTGGCCACGAGAACCCACCCTCCCAGGGGCTGCCCTAATTCCTGCCTAGAGCAGGGCCCTTTGGTCTCCTGAAGTCTCTGAAGAGGACATGTCTGCGATTCAGCTGCTCACACCTGGTTGATAAAAAAGTAACAATTCCTCCAATCCAGATGGTGAAAGGCTGGGGGCCCCTCCTTCCTCCTCGGCTGTCTGTGCCCCGCGCCCTGACCCTACCCCACCTTCTCCCCCAACATGGCCCCCATCCAGCACTGAAAGGACCTTGCTCCAGCCCCTGGCCCGGTACATCCCCAGTTGGTCAGCACCAAACTGTACTTTTGCTAAACATTTTTAATGTCATCCCTGGCAACAGCGGCACACTGGTCCTATGCTGTCCTCAGCTTCCATCTGGACCCCACTCTCCTCAGAGAGGAATCTGTCCTCAGAAGCGGAAGCTCTCCTGGTCCGGCTTGCTCAGGGAGATTCCTATCTAGCTCCCAGCTGCCCCCTTCTGCCTCCAAGGCTTCCCATCAGAGAGAGGGGTGTCCTGTTGGTAGCCCAGGCACCTGTGGATGAATCTAGAACCTAGGAGGTACTGGGAGGGGCACCCCATTCAGGCCCCCAGATGTCAGTCTCCCCAACGGCCTGAGTGTGAATGTGAAACCAGGGAGGGGCCTCGGCCTGCCCCGGGGTGGGGGGTCTGAAAAGCTCACTGTTCCACCTCTTCATCCCCCTTCCCTGTCAGCACCAGGGAAGCTGGGCCCTGTGCTTCAACGTGCACACACACACACACACACACACACACACACACACACATACATAACACAACACACACATATACATGTATACATACATCACACACTCATACACACACACATACATAACACAACACACACATACACATGTATACATACATCACACGCTCATACACACACACATACACACTGCTCAGACTGCCGGCACCCACACCACCCCTTCCCAGCCTGCTGCATGAGCGAATCTGTGCTGCAGGGTGCATTATGTGAACATAAATGCCCTTCACTCTAAAAATTCTTGCAGCTGGCATTAACTGAGCCCTCACCACATGCCAGGCACTGTGCCAAACCCTGGCCGAGGACCATTGTGTGTTACTCTCAGTGTTGGGTGTGATATTATCCCACAGGCAGATGAAGAAACTGAAGCTCAGAGAGGGAAAGGTCCTAGGAAAGGTCCTGCGGCGGGACAGTGATGGGGCAGGTGTAAAAGCAGGCGGTGACCCCTCCAGCCCATGTTTGGAATCACAATACCATCCAGTAAATTTTTTTTCTGGATCCCTCTTTTTTATCCACTTTGGGGTGTCTCTGACTCCACTGCAAACCAGAGTCAGAGGTGTATAGGTACCTTGAAGGACTCAGTGGCCCCAAATACTCACCCTGCAGGGCAGCCGGGATCCTCTGGGCCTGCCAGGATGGGGAGACCAGCAGGAAGCAAAACCCGGTCAAGTGCATGTTCTCCCTGCATGCATGGTGCACGGTGGGGCCACAGGCCTGTGGACAGAGGGGCCTGGTGGGAGGGGTTGCCCCTGATTCTGTCCCACCCTCCCATCCCAGCACCTTCCCCCTTCACGAGACCCCCAGCACCAGCAGCCCCAGGTCCCCACTCTTTCCCTCAGATGCTCCCGTGACCCAGGGCAACTCACCAGCAGCCGAAAGGGGCTGGTGGTGGCCACCATGGACAGGCCCAGGGACATGTTCACAGCCTCTGGAGGCACTGAAGGTACAGATGTGTGCGTGGTCACCCTCAGGACAGAGGAGGCAGGGAGCATCTCCTCTCTGGGAGATTAGGGGTTCTGACAGGTGAAGGGGGCTCTCAGGTCTTGATGGAGGTATGGGGGTACAGGGGTGCGTTGGGAAGGGAGACTCTGGGTAGGTCAGGAAGCCTGTCTGAGGGTAAGGGTCTGCAGACAGAGCTGAAGCCAGGAAGTGTGTCTCCTGTGCTCTCCACAGGCCCCCAGAGCACGGGAGCCTGGACCTGGGTCTCAGCCGGGAGCAGTGACTCACCCGGAAGGAGGATGGGTTCACACTTGCCCGTGCTGTAGTCGCACTGGTAGAGGCCGCCTGTTTGATTGGAAGCCTTTATCTCCTGGGGGGCTCCAACCACCAGCCTAGGGGGAGAAAAGAACACGGCAGCTAAGAGTGTGGATGTCAGAGCCAGACTGCCACTTGACCAGTTTGTTTCCCCTCTCTGAGCCTCAGTTTGCTCATCTGTAAAGTGGAGATTAACAACAATTTAAATTCCGCATGGGAGAGATTTTTGTCTCTTTTATGCTCTGGTGTATGCCTGGCTCCTGAGACATTTAGTAATAGATGCTCAATAAACATTTGTTGAGTGATGGATTCCTACGTCATAAGGTTGCTGTGAGGACGAAATCAGTGCCCACAAAAGGGTGCCTGGCACTTTGTAACTGCTTGAGAGATAAATAAAGTTAGCTGGGGTCCTCGAGATGGCAAGACGGCCCTTCTTTCAGTCCAGCTCTTCAAAGCCTTGGCGGGAATTGCCATGGCAGACGGAGGAGAGTTTGTGAATAAAGAGAGGGATGTGGGGAGGGACAGGGGAAGAGTAGATGCGAGCCAAAGGCCAGACACCACACAGTCCTCACCAGCTGGCATACTGGACCACGCTGTATCCAAACCCAGCACTGTCCACATGGAAGGTTGTTGGCTGGTCTATGTCCAAGTTGAAGCAGAAAGAGGAAGCCAGGGCTGGGGAGGAGGGTGAGGAGACACACTTTGGTGAAGGGTCTCCCTTCTGCTCCGTCTCCCTGGCCCCCAGCCCCCTGCCCCACTGTCCCCTCCAGGTGCAATGCCCCAGCATCTCCTGGTTTCCTGGACCCCCAGGCTCAGCTCTGCTTCTCTCCTTCAGATGGTCCAGAGATAGCTGTTCACCCACTGGTCTGCTAGCAAGTTTCAGTTCTTCATTTCCACAGAGCAACGCCCAAGCTCTAAAGATGCTCCTTTCCCACCCCTCCCCCTGGGCTCCTATGAGGAAAAATCCAGGAAAACTTGGGGCCAAATGGATGCAGTGGACAGAGTATAAGATTGACTCGTTCTGCCTACTTGAAAAACGTTTGGATTGCCCAGGGAACTGGCCTCTCTTCCAGAATCTCTTGAACTTCCCTAAAATGGGTTCAGTATCCTCTCGATCTCCACAAACTCCAGATCCCAAACCCGCTATAACTCCAGCTCTCCCCCTACCTGGACCCCCATCCCCTCCTCCCCCTTCGTCGTGACTCTCAGCTTACCCATCGACAGGAGGAGGAAAATCCTGGTCCTGGTCATGACTGGAAGGTCAGACATGGGCATCGGAGCGTCTGAGCCACCAGGGAAACAGCTGGGCCAAGGTGCCAAGAAAGCAAGTAAACAGAGAGGGACACAGGAGGCCGCAGATAGGGAGGGAAGTTGTCAGCATGACTCAGAGGTGGAGGGTGGAGAATGCAACTAAAATAGGAAAAGAAAGGGGCCAGGCAGCCCACACACTCTGCGTCCAGAGATGATATGACTTGCTTCTCTTAGTCTCCCCACCCTAGGCTCGGGTGCATGCAAATCTCCTGCCCTGCCCTACCTCTCCAGGTTCCCTCGTTGTACTGGCAAAAGTTTCCCCTTGACCTTGAAACTTCAGTTAACCTGGGGAGGGGAAGGGGTAGATGCCAAGGTGGGGTCAGGGCCCTAAGAGAAACTCTGGTAGGAACTCTCCTTTTTGGACCTGGAAACCTCTGGGCCCAGGAGTCAAGTAGCTGGACCCTAGAAGGGGGTACAGCGTGAGTATTTGCTCATTTGTTCATCGTTTATTCAACAAGTCTAATTTGAGGCTGATTATGCAAGCCCTCTGTTAGCAGAGGGAGAAAACACAAGCCACAAGGCCCAAGCCCTGGGGTCAGTGAAGAAGAAAAATATGTAAACAGCAAGACATTGCTGTGAGAGGAGATGGTACCCATCGGTCACAAGGTATCTTACCCAGTTTGGAAGCATGTGGATTTCCAGGAAGGCTTCACCGAAGAGGTGACACTTGATCTGAGTCTTGAAGGCAACTGACTAGAGGGGAGCGTATTTCAGAAGGGTTGGCCAGCTGTGGAAGAGGCATGAGACAGGAAGGCCTCTTAGGAAATCAGTGATAGAAACCAGAGAGTGGGAGGTAGAAAGTGACAAGAGATGAGGTCAGTGGGGGAAGAGGGAAGGGGAAGCAGGCCCCAGGCCCAGAAAGCCCCCTTAAGGCCTGTTGATTTTACGAGGACAGAGGGAAGCGTAGAAGCAAATTATGAAGACTGAGATCTTCAATTTTATGTTTCAGAAAGCTAGAGAGAGGGGCTGTGTAGGGCACGGTTTCCTTGGGAGCTAGCTGGAGACAGATCATTCAGGAGAGAGGTGATGAGGGCCTGTGGGTGAGCTGGTGGCCATGGGGATGAACGGAAGGCTGACTTGTCCCTAAGGCATGGACAGTGGTGATGGTTCCTGGGTACTGGAGGAGGGACGGGTGGTGGGCTAGGGCAACTTTGGTGTTGAGGAAGCCAAAACATGGTGTTTAAGAGTTTGGGCTCATAAAAAAGAATGAAATAATGTCATCTTCAGCAACATGGATGGACCTGAAGTAAGTCAGACAGAGAAAAACAAATATATGATATCACTTATATGTGGAATCTAAAAAAATGGTACAAATGAACTTATTCACAAAACAGAAATAGAGTCACAGATATAGAAAACAAACTAATGGTTACCATGGGGGAAACGAGGGTGGGGAGGGATAAATTCGGAGATTGGGATTGACATATACACACTATATATATAAAATAGATAACTAATAAGGGCCTATTGTATAGCACAGGGAACTCTTCTCAATACTCTGTAATGACCTATATGGGAAAAGAATTTTAAAGACTGGGTATATGTATATGTATAACTGATTCACTTTTCTGTACAGAAATTAATACAACATTGTAAATCAACTATACTCCACTAAAAATTTTTAAAAATAATAAAAATAAATTTAATTTAATTAAAAAAAAAGTGTTTGGGCTCTTTCATTGAAAACCACTGCTCCCAGGGAGGGAGATGTGGAGGGAAAGGATAAGGGCCTGTTATTTTTCATAGCAAAGCTTGTAAAATAATTTGTGCCTATGTATAACTTTGATAAAAATACAAACTTTAAAAAATAAAAATTTTAAAAGTTAAAAAAAAAAACGTGGGTTCTTCCGACCTCTCTATGCCTGTTTCCTCCTCTGCAAAATGGGGTGATAATAAAAATACACACCTCCTATTTTTGCTGGGACAGTTGAGTTTGTAAGTGTGAAAATGCTCGAAAGAATATTTAAGAGCTTTTATTATTGGCTATTATCCTTACTATGCTATGATGATTATTGCGTTAGGTAAGTGCGCTTCCCAAGGGGGGAAACCTCCACATCCTGAAGGGTGTGCAGGGCTGGATCTCAGGAGAAAAGTCTGTGCTGGAGATGAGTTCTGAAACCATCGGCAGAAGTGCTAGATGAGATACTGATGGGAGTGTGAAGAGGAAGGAGAAAAATGGGCCTGGGCTGGGTCCCAAGGAAATGCCAATGATGGACACAGAATAGGGGCTCAAGAAGGTGGGGAAAGAAAGTGTCCGCAAAGAAGGAGAGAGAAGGGCACAGTGCAAAGGCAACGTGGAGAGAAGGAGTATGAACATCACAGGCTGCCGTCAAGTGACACTGAGTGAAGTAAGAAATGAGGAAGTCTCTGGATCTGGCTACAGAGGCCATTGGTGACCCTGGAGCGGGCTGTGCCAGGGCAGTGGGGGAGGGGGAGGGGACAGGGATGGGAGTAGCAATGTCACCGGAGGGGAGCAGCCCTGAGGAGACCTCAGACACAACATGGCTGGATAAAGGCCCTGGAATTCTTGGCAATGAAGAAAATTTGAGAGAGGGAGAGAGCGAGGGTGCAGGGGTTCAATTCCAAGAAGGAAATGGTGACAGAAAAACCCAATAAAGAGAAAGGAGAAGTAGCCCAGATCCTGGAGAGGATAAAAGACAACCAGAAATGATTTAAACCAGAAGAAGTCTGGGAGACTCAGAGCTGGTGTTGTGGACAGGTCAAGAGACCACCAGCCTTCAAAGGACCTTGAACCTGGCCTTTCCTTCGCTCTCTTTTCTTAGACTTGGGTTCCACCCTGGATGAGTGAGGATGGACAAGATAAGAATCCTGGATGAGTAAGACTCCATCTCTTCTCTCAAGCTGCCCAACATACTTCCATGATGTTTCAGAGAAAAGCCACGGTAAGGCACCTTGCCTTTGTCAAGGATAACTTGGATCGTAAAAGTGTAGAACAGGATGGGTTCTTAATTCAGCACACTCATTTTACAGATGAGGACAGTGAGGCTCCAGCCAAGACCTTAGGGTATCTGACACTCACAGCCCTATTTCAGTGAATCATGACTTTGACATTTCCAGAAAAAGATGGCAATTGAAGGGGATGATAGAGGAAGGGGTGGACACCCCAGTTACTCATATTCTCAGCCCAGTGAGATCATGAATCAGTCACATCTAGCTTTTTTTTTTGAATTTTTGAACTTTATTTATTTTTTTTATACAGCAGGTCCTTATTAGTCATCAATTTTATATACATCAGTGTATACATGTCAATCCCAATTGCCCAATTCATCACACCACCACCACCACCACCACCACCACCACCCGCCACTTTCCCCCCTTGGTGTCCATATGTTTTTTCTCTACATCTGTGTCTCAATTTCTGTCCTGCAAACTGGTTCATCTGTACCATTTTTCTGGGTTCCACATACATGCATTAATATATGATATTTGTTTTTCTCTTTCTGACTTACTTCACTCTGTATGACAGTCTCTAGATCCATCCACGTCTCTACAAATGATCCAATTTCATTCCTTTTTATGGCTGAGTAATATTCTATTGTATATATGTACCACATCTTCTTTATCTATTCGTCTGTTGATGGGCATTTAGGTTGCTTCCATGACCTGGCTGCTGTAAATAGTGCTGCAATGAACATTGGGGTGCATGTGTCTTTTTGAATTCTGGTTTTCTCTGGGTATATGCCCAGTAGTGGGATTGCTGGATCATATGGTTGTTCTATTTTTAGTTTTTTAAGGAACCTCCATACTGTTCTCCATAGTGGCTGTATCAATTTACATTCCCACCAACAGTGCAAGAGGGTTCCCTTTTCTCCACACCCTCTCCAGCATTTGTTGTTTGTAGATTTTCTGATGATGCCCATTCTAACTGGTGTGAGGTGATACCTTATTGTAGGTTTGATTTGCATTTCTCTAATAATTAGTGATGTTGAGCAGCTTTTCATGTGCTTCTTGGCCATCTGTATGTCTTCTTTGGAGAAATGTCTATTTAGGTCTTCTGCCCATTTTTGGATTGGGTTGTTTGTTTTTTTAATATTGAGCTGCATGAGCTGTTTATATATTTTAGAGATTAATCCTTTGTTGATTCATTTGCAAATATTTTCTCCCATTCTGAGGGTTGTCTTTTCATCTTGCTTATGGTTCCTTTGCTGTGCAAAAGCTTTGAAGTTTCTTTAGGTCATATTTGTTTACTTTTGTTTTTATTTCCATTAAACTAAAAGGAGGATCACACAAGATCTTGCTGTGATTCATGTCAAAGAGTGTCTTTCCTATGTTTTCCTCTAAGAGTTTTATAGTGTCCGGTCTTACAGTTAGGTCTCTAATCCATTTTGAGTTTATTTTTGTGTATGGTGTTAGGGAGTATTCTAATTTCATTCTTTTACATGTAGCTGTCCAGTTTTCCCAGCACCACTTATTGAAGAGACTGTCTTTTCTCCATTGTATATCCTTGCCTCCTTTGTCATAGATTAGTTGACCATAGGTGTGTGGGTTTATCTCTAGGCTTTCTATCTTGTTCCATTGATCTATGTTTCTGTTTTTGTGCCAGTACCATATTGTCTTGATTACTGTAACTTTGTAGTATAGTCTGAAGTCAGGGAGTCTGATTCCTCCAGCTCCGTTTTTTTCCCTCAAGACTGCTTTGGCTATTCAGGGTCTTTTGTGTCTCCATACAAATTTTAAGATTTTTTGTTCTAGTTCCGTAAAAAATGCCATTGGTAATTTGATAGGGATTGCATTGAATCTGTAGATTGCTTTGGGTAGTAGAGTCATTTTCACAATATTGATTCTTCCAATCCAAGAACATGGTATATATCTGTTTGTATCATCTTTAATTTCTTTCATCAGTGTCTTATAGTTTTCTGCATACAGGTCTTTTGTCTCCTTAGGTAGGTTTATTCCTAGGTATTTTATTCTTTTTGTTGCAATGGTAAATGGGAGTGTGTCCTTAATTTCTCTTTCAGATTTTTCATCATTAGTGTATAGGATTGCAAGAGATTTCTGTGCATTAATTTTGTATCCTGCAACTCTACCAAATTCATTGATTAGTTCTAGTAGTTTTCTGGTGGCATTTTTAGGATTCTCTATGTATAGTATCATGTCATCTGCAAACAGTAACAATTTTACTGCTTCTTTTCCAATTTGTATTCCTTTTATTTCTTTTTCTTCTCTGATTGCCGCGGCTAGGACTTCCAAAACTATGTTGAATAATAGTGGTGAGAATGGACATCCTTGTCTTTTTCCTGATCTTAGAGGAAATGCTTTCAGTTTTTCACCATTGAGAATGATGTTTGCTGTGGGTTTGTCATATATGGCCTGTATTATGTTGAGGTAGACTCCCTCTATGCCCACTTTCTGGAGAGTTTTTATAATAAATGGGTGTTGAATTTTGTCAAAACCTCTTTCTGCATCTATTGAGATGATCATATGGTTTTTATTCTTCTATTTGTTAATATGGTTTATCACATTGATTGATTTACATATATTGAAGAATCCTTGCATCCCTGGGATAAATCCCACTTGATCGTGGTGTATGATCCTTTTAATGTGTTGTTGGATTCTGTTTGCTAGTATTTTGTTGAGGATTTTTACATCTATATTCATCAGTGATATTGGTCTGTAATTTTCTTTTTTTGTAGTATCTTTGTCTGGTTTTGGTATCAGGGTGATCGTGGCCTCATAGAATGAGTTTGGGAGTGTTTCTTCCTCTGCAATTTTTTGGAAGAGTTTGAGAAGGATGGATGTTAGCTCTTCCCTAAATGTTTGAAAAAATTCACCTGTGAAGCCATCTGGTCCTGGACTTTTGTTTGTTGGAAGATTTTTAATCACAGTTTCAGTTTCATTACTTGTGATTGGTCTGTTCGTATTTTCTATTTCTTCCTGGTTCAGTCTTGGAAGGTTATACCTTTCTAAGAATTTGTCCATTTCTTCCAGGTTGTCCATTTTGTTGGCATAGAGTTGCTCGTAGTAGTCTCTTAGGATGCTTAGTATTTCTGCAGTATATGTTGTAACTTCTCCTTTTTCATTTCTAATTTTATTGATTTGAGTCCTCTCCCTCTTTTTCTTGATGAGTATGGCCAATGGTTTATCAATTTTATTTATTTTCTCAAAGAACCAGCTTTTAGTTTTATTGATCTTTGCTATTGTTTTCTTTGTTTCTATTTCATTTATTTCTGCTATGATCTTTATGATTTCTTTCCTTCTGCTCACTTTGGGTTTTGTTTGTTGTTCTTTCTCTAGTTCCTTTAGGTGTAAGGTTAGTTTGTTTATTTGAGATTTTTCTTGTTTCTTAAGGTAGGCTTGTATAGCTATAAACTTCCCTCTTAGAACTGCTTTTGCTGCATCCCATAGGTTTTGGATCGTCGTGTTTTCATTGTCGTTTGTCTCTAGGTATTTTTTTATTTCCTCTTTGATTTCTTCAGTGATCTCTTGGTTATTAAGTAGTGTATTGTTTAGCCTCCATGTGTTTGTGTTTTTTACGTTTTTTTTTTTTCCTTGTAATTCATTTCTAATCTCCTAGTGTTGTGGTCAGAAAAGATGCTTGATATGATTTCAATTTTCTTAAATTTACTGAGGCTTGATTTGTGACCCAAGATGTGGTCTATCCTGGAGAATGTTCCATGCACACTTGAGAAGAAAGTGTAATCTTCTGTTTTTGGATGGAATGTCCTATAAATATCAATTAAATCTATCTGGTCTATTGTGTCATTTAAAGCTTGTGTTTCCTTATTAATTTTCTGTCTGGATGATCTGTCCCTTGATGTAAGTGAGGTGTTAAAGTCCCCCACTATTATTGTGTTATTATCGATTTCCTCTTTTATAGCTGTTAGCAGTTGCCTTATGTATTGAGGTGCTCCTATGTTGGGTGCATATATATTTATAATTGTTATATCTTCTTCTTGGATTGATCCCTTGATCATTATGTAGTGTCCTTCCTTGTCTCTTTTAACATTCTTTATTTTAAAGTCTATTTTATCTGATATGAGTATTGCTACTCCAGCTTTCTTTTGATTTCCATTTGCATGGAATATCTTTTTCCATCCCCTCACTTTCAGTCTGTATGTGTCCCTAGGTCTGAAGTAGGTTTCTTGTAGACAGCATATAGATGGGTCTTGTTTTTGTATCCATTCAGCAAGCCTGTATCTTTTGGTTGGAACATTTAATCCATTCACATTTAAGGTAATTATTGATATGTATGTTCCTATAACCATTTTCTTAATTGTTTTGGGTTTGTTTTTGTAGGTCCTTTTCTTCTCTTGTGTTTCCCACTTAGAGAAGTTCCTTTAGCATTTGTTGTAGAGCTGGTTTGGTGGTGCTGAATTCTCTTAGCTTTTGCTTGTCTGTAAAGCTTTTGATTTCTCCATCGAATCTGAGTGAGATCCTTACCGGGTAGAGTGATCTTGGTTGTAGGTTCTTCCCTTTCGTCACTTTAAGTGTATCATGCCACTCCCTTCTGGCTTGTACAGTTTCTGCTGAGAAATCAGCTGTTAACCTTATGGGAGTTCCCTTGTATGTTATTTGTTATTTTTCCCTTGCTGCTTTCAATAATTTTTCTTTGTCTTTAATTTTTGCCAGTTTGATTACTATGTGTCTCAGTGTGTTTCTCCTTGGGACTCACTGCGCTTCCTGGACTTGGGTGGCTATTTCCTTTCCCATGTTATGGAAGTTTCCAACTATAATCTCTTCAAATATTTTCTGTTGTCCTTTCTCTCACTCTTCTCCTTCTGGGACCCCTATAATGTGAATGTTGTTGCGTTTAATGCTGTCCCAGAGGTCTCTTAGGCTGTCTTCATTTATTTTCATTCTTTTTTCTTTATTCTGTTCCACAGCAGTGAATTACACCATTCTGTCTTTTAGGTCACTTATCCGTTCTTCTGCCTCAGTTATTCTGCTATTGATTCCTTCTAGTGTAGTTTTCATTTCAGTTATTGTATTGTTCATCTCTGTTTATTCTTTAATTCTTCTAGGTCTTTGGTAAACATTTCTTGCATCTTCTCGATTTTTGCCTCCATTCTTTTTCCAAGGTCCTGGATCATCTTCACTATCATTATTCTGAACTCTTTTTCTGAAAGGTTGCCTATCTCCACTTCATTTAGTTGTTTTTCTGGGGTTTTATCTTGTTCCTTCACCTTGTACATAGTCCTCTGCCTTTTCATCTTGTCCATCTGTCTGTGAATGTGGTTTTTGTTCCACAGGCTGCAGGATTGTAGTTCTTATTCGTTCTATCTGCCCTTTGGTGGATAAGGCTATGTAAGAGCCTTGTGCGAGTTTCCTGATGGGAGGGACTGGTGGTGGGTAGAGCTGACTGTTGCTCTGGTGGGCAGAGCTCAGTAAAACTTTAATCCGATTGACTGCTGTTGGGTGGTGCTGGCTTCCCTCCCTGTTGGTTGTTTGGTCTGAGGCAGCCCAACACTGGAGCCTACCTGGGCTCTTTGGTGGGGCTAATGGCGGACTCTGGGAGGGCTCACGCCAAGTAGTACTTCCCAGAACTTCTGCTGCCAGTGTCCTTGTCCTCACGGTGAGCCACAGCCACCGCTCACCACTGCAGGAGACCCTCCAACACTAGCAGGTAGGTCTGTTTCAGTCTCCCCTGGGGTCACTGCTCCTTTCCCTAGGTCCCGATGCGCACACTACTTTGTGTGTGCCCTCCAAGAGTGGAGTCTCTGTTTCCCCGAGTCCTGTCGAAGTCCTGCAGTCAAATCCCACTAGGCTTCAAAGTCTGATTCTCTAGGAATTCCTCCTCCTGTTGCCTGACCCCCAGGTTGGGAACCTGATGTGGGGCTCTGAACCTTCACTCCAGTGGGTGGACTTCTGTTGTATAAGTGTTCTCCAGTCTGTGAGTCACCCACACAGCAGTTATGGAATTTGATTTTACTGTGATTGTGCCCCTCCTACCATCCCATTGTGGCTTCTCCTTTGTCTTTGGATGTGGGGTATATTTTTTGGTGAGTTCCAGTGACTTCCTGTTGATGATTGTCCAGCAGCTAGTTGTGATTCTGGTGTTCTAGGAAGAGGGAGTCCACATCCAGCTTTGTCCACCTGGCACCCCTAGCCTGGAGCAAGAGGTCAAGGGCAGAGGGAGGGTCTGGGGAGATTTGGAGAACAGTCATCCTTTCCCACTGCTGGCATTCCTGGCTCAGTAAGTCTCTACTCTGTCCTTGAGCTCAGAGATGCTGAAGACGATTCCAGAAGGATGGTGGGGCAGGAGGGGCTGCATCTGATCTGCCACATACTGGGGCAGGGTTGGGGTGGTGGAGAAACCAGGACAAAAGCTGTTTTAATTCAGGTCTGGTTTGCCTGAGCTAAGTGGAACTGAATTATTTGGAATCTGTCTCCCAGGTTGTTTCTTTTCCATGGAAAGAAGAGAACAGAAATCTAATGGGCAGAAACCCTCGGGTTTCTCATGTATTTCCACCCCATGCTCACCCACAGGGCCTGAATGGATTTTCCCTAAAGTTTCTGCCCTTCCTCCTGCTACAAGCAACCCGTCTCACTTCTCTGTCTTCGAAGGACAGTTTCCTACCTCGCCCCCACATTTTCTCAAAACAATTTATTTGAATTCTATCGTATAGAAACACACACAGGCATAGGTACTCAGGAAGATGCTTCTCTCCAAAAGCATCTGGTTCTCCCTACACTCCTGGATCCCTGGGCATGGAGTTCTGGTGTGATGGATGATTTGAGGGTGCTGGAGAATTTTAGCCAATGCTTGGGAAGGTCGGGACATGGAAGGGAGAAGCAGGCATAGCATAATAACATCTTACTGGCAGAACAAAGGAGCTGTGATAATCCTAACATTTATGTCACTGTGCACTTTATTTTTTTCCAGTTTTATTGAGATATGATTGACCTACAGCACTGTGTAAGTTTGTCATACAATGTAATGATTTGACTTACATACATCATGAAATGAGGACTGTAATAGGGTTAGTGAACATCTATCATCTCACATAGGTAAAACATTAAAGAAATAGAAAAAAAATATTTTTCCTTGTGATGAGAACTCTTAGGATTTATTCTCTTAACAACTTACACTTATAACATACAGTGGTGTTAATTATATTTATCATGTTGTACATTACCTCCCTATAACTGGAAGTTTGTACCTTTTGACCACCTTCATCTAGGTACCCCTGCCCCCAAACCCTACCTCTAGTAGCCACAAATCTGATCTCTTTTTCCATGAGTTTATCTAATTGTTTTTGAAGTCTAATTGACCTACAATACTATGTTAGATCCTGTCACACAACATAGTGATTTGATATTTCTATACATTTCACCATGATGAGTCTAGTTGTCATCTGTTACTGTACAAAGATATTACAAGGTTATTGATTATATTGCCCATGCTGTACATTTCATACCCATGACTCATTTACTTTGCAAGTAGAAATTTGCACCTCTTAATCTCTCTCACCTATTTCTGTCTTTCCTCCTTCCCCCTCCCCTCTGGTAACCACATGTTTATCCTCTGTATCTATGACTTTGTTTCTGTTGAGTTATATTTGTTCATTTGCTTTGCTTTTTAGATTCCACATATAAGAGAAATCACAAAGTATTTGTCTTTGTCTGACTTATTTCACTTAACATAATACCCTCTAGGTCCACCCATGTTGTCACAAATGGCAAGATTTCATTATTTTTTTTATGGCTGAGTAGTATTCCGGTATGTGTGTGTGTGTGTGTGTGTGTGTGTGTGTATGTGTGTATATATATATATATATATATATATATATATATATATATATATATATATATATATATATATATATATATACACCACATCTTTATCCATTTATCTGTTGATGGACACTGAGGTTGCTTCCATATCTTGGCTATTGTAAATAATGCTGCAATGAACATCGGGATGCATGTATTTTTTTGAATTAGTGTTTTTTGTTTTCTTCAGATAAATACCCAGAAGTGAAATTGATGGATCATCTAGTAGTTTTGTTTTAATTTTTTGAGGGACCTCCATACCGTTGTCCATAACAGCTACACCAATTACATTCCCACCAACAGGGTACGAGGGTTCCCTTTTCTCCACATTCTCACCAACACTTGTTACTTGTTGTCTTTTTGGTAATAGCCACTCTGACAGGTGTGAGGTGATATCACATTGTGATTTTGATTTGCATTTTCTGATTATTAATGATGTTGAATATCTTTTCATACGCCAGTAGTCCATCTCTATGTCTTCTTTGGAAAAATGTGTATTTAGGTCCTCTGTGCGATTTTCAACTGGGATTATTTATGTCACTGTGCACTTTATGTCTATTAGCTCATTGAATCCTCACAACAGCCCTAGGGGAAGGAGGTAGCTATTATCCCATTTTACAGATGCATAATTGAGGCACAGAGAAGTTGAGTCATTTGCCTCTGTTTGCCCAGCTAGTACTACGTGAGGATAGGTTTCAAGGTGCTGGAGTCTTAACCACGATGCCGACGATCTTACTTCCCCCCTCTCTACCCCACCCCCCCCCCCCCCCCGCGCTGCTTGGGTAGCGTTATTTCACTCAACCATTCATCCCATACATAGGAGCTGCTCACCTGACCCAGGGCTGTAGGCCAGCTGCTGGGGAAGCAAGACATGCAGCTAAGGGGGCCAGCCTTCAAGGAGATCATACCCTACAGGAAGAAAATAATCTCATGCGTTCAAATAGAAGTTTTACTGTACAGCACAGTGACCTGCAGGAAGTGATTAGTTCTGCTTTGGTGAGTCTCAGAAGGAGACACTTGGAGAAGGAAAAACAAAAAGGAATGACTTGACGTGACAAGGATTGGGGGGAGGGCTATAGACCTCTTCAATGTAGGGACTGTGTCCTTCTAGCTCCTCTATCCCCAGCACCCAGCACAACACCTGACACATAGGAAGCACCCCATCAATACCCAGTGCATGAACGAAGTTAAAGAAAGGCAGAGATGATCTCGGGCAGGGGAACGGGTCTCTCTGTACAGAAGATGCAGGTTAGTTCCCATCCCAGTCACAGTTGGTCCTAAGTTGGAAGCAGGGCCAAAAATTAGGGGAGCTGTCAGCAATGCACAGGATTCTAATTTCTCCCTATCTTGATCAACACTTATTTTCTGTTTGTTTTTATTTTTATTATTATTTTTTTCGGCTATGCCGTGTGGCATGAGGGATCTTGGTTCCCTGACCAGGGACCGAACTGTGCCCCAGTCTTAACCACTGGACCGCCAGGGAAGCCCCTGTTTGTTTTTAAATAATAGCCATCCTAAGGGGTATGAAGTGGTATCTCATTGTGGTTTTGATCTGCATTTCCCAAATGACTAATGATGTTGAACATCTTGCCATGTGCTACTGGCCATTTGTATATCTTTTTTGGAGAAATGTCAAGTCTGCCACTTACATTCTTTAAAGTATATATTTAGGGCTTCCCTGGTGGTGCAGTGGTTAAGCATCCGCCTGCCAGTGCAGGGGACACAGGTTCGAGCCCTGGTCTGGGAAGATCCCACATGCCGCGGAGCAACTAAGTCCATGGGCCACAGCTACTGAGCCTGCACTCTAGAGCCTGTGAGCCACAACTACTGAGCCTGCGTGCTGCAACTACTGAAGCCCACGTGCCTAGAGCCCATGCTCCGCAACAAGAGAAGCCACCGCAATGAGAAGCCCACGCACCGCAACGAAGAGTAGCCCCCCCTTGCCGCAACTAGAGAAAGCCCACACTCAGCAACGAAGACCCAACGCAGCCAAAAATTAATTAATTACTTAATTTTAAAAAAATCTTCCAATAAACAAAAGCCTAGGACCAGATGGCTTCACAGGTGAATTCTATCAAAACTTTAGAGAAGAGCTAACACCTATCCTTCTCAAACTCTTCCAAAATATAGCAGAGGGAGGAACACTTCCAAACTCATTCTACAAGGCCACCATCACCCTTATACCAAAACCAAACAAAGATGTCACAAAGAAAGAAAACTACAGGCCAATATCACTGATGAACATAGATGCAAAAACCCTCAACAAAATACTAGCAAACAGAATCCAACAGCACATTAAGAGGATCATACACCATGATCAAGTGGGGTTTATCCCAGGAATGCAAGGATTCTTCGATATACGCAAATCAAGCAATGTGATACACCATATTACCAAATTGAAGAATAAAAACCATATGATCATCTCAATAGATGCAGAAAAAGCTTTCAACAAAATTCAACACCGATTTATGATAAAAACCCTCCAGAAAGTAGGCATAGAGGGAACTTACCTCAACATAATAAAGGCCATATATGACAAACCCACAGCCAACATTGTCCTCAATGGTGAAAAACTGAAACCAATTCCACTAAGATCAGGAACAAGAAAAGGTTGCCCACTCTCACCACTATTATTCAACATAGTTTGGAAGTTTTAGCTTCAGCAATCAGGGAAGAAAAAGAAATAAAAGGAATACAAATTGGAAAAGAAGAAGTAAAGCTGTCACTGTTTGCAGATGACATGATACTATACATAGAGAGTCCTAAAGAGTCTACCAGAAAACTACTAGAGCTACTCAATGAATTTGGTAAAGTAGCAGGATACAAAATTAATGCACAGAAATCTCTGGCATTCCTATACACTAATGATGAAAAATCTGAAAGAGAAATTAAGGAAACACTCCCATTTACCATTGCAACAAAAAGAATAAAATACCTAGGAATAAACCTACCTAGGGATACAAAAGACCTGTATGCAGAAAACTATAAGACACTGATGAAAGAAATTAAAGATGATACAAACAGTTGGAGAGATATACCATGTTCTTGGATTAGAATAATCAATATTGTGAAAATGACTCTACTACCCAAAGCAATCTACACATTCAATGCAATCCCTATCAAACTACCACTGGCATTTTTCACAGAACTAGAACCAAAAATTTCACAAGTTGTATGGAAACACAAAAGACCCCGAATAACCAAAGCAATCTTGAGAAAGAAAAACGGAGCTGGAGGAATCAGGCTCCCGGACTTCAGACTATACTACAAAGCTACAGTAATCAAGACAGTACGGTACTGGCACAAAAACAGAAATATAGCTCAATGGAACAGGATAGAAAGCCCAGAGATAAACCCACGCACATATGGTCACCTTATTTTTGATAAAGGAGGCAAGAAATTACAATGGAGAAAAGACAGCCTCTTCAATAAGTGGTGCTGGGAAAACCAGACAGCTACATGTAAAAGAATGAAATTAGAGCACTCCCTAACACCATACACAAAAATAAACTCAAAATGGATTAAAGACCTAAATTTAAGGCCAGACATTATCAAACTCTTAGAGGAAAATATAGGCAGAACACTCTACCACATAAATCACAGCAAGATCCTTTTTGACCCACCTCCTACAGAAATGGAAATAAAAACAAAAATAAACAAATGGGACCTAATGAAACTTAAAAGCTTTTGCACAGCAAAGGAAACCATAAACAAGACGAAAAGACAACCCTTAGAACAGGAGAAAATATTTGCAAATGAAGCAATGGACAAAGGATTAATCTCCAAACTTTACAAGCAGCTCAATATCAAAAAAACAAACAACCCAATCCAAAAATGGGCAGAAGACCTAAATAGACATTTCTCCAAAGAAGATATACAGATTGCCAACAAACACATGAAAGAATGCTCAACATCACTAACCATTAGAGAGATGCAAATCAAAACTACCATGAGATATCACCTCACACCAGTCAGAATGGCCATCATCAAAAAATCTACAAACAATAAATGCTGGAGAGGGTGTGGAGAAAAGGGAACCCTCTTGCACTGTTGGTGGGAATGTAAACTGATACAGCCACTATGGAGAACAATATGGAGGGTCCTTAAAAATCTAAAAATAGAACTACCATATGACCCAGCAATCCCACTACTGGGCATATAACCTGAGAAAACCATAATTCAAAAAGATTCGTGTACCACAATATTCATTGCAGCTCTATTTACAATAGCCAGGACATGGAAGCAACCTAAGTGTCCATCGACAGATGAATGGATAAAGAAGATGTGGCACATATATACAGTGGAATATTACTCAGCCATAAAAAGAAATGAAATTGAGTTATTTGCAGTGAGGTGGATGGATCTAGAGTCTGTCATACAGACTGAAGTAAGTCAGAAAGAGAAAAACAAATACCGTATGCTAACACATATATATGGAATCTAAAAAAAAAAAATTGTCATGAAGAACATAGGGGCAGGATGGGAATAAAGATGCAGACCTACTAGAGAACGGACTTGAGGACATGGGGAGGGGGAAGGGTAAGCTGGGACAAAGTGAGAGAGTGGCATTTACATAGATACACTACCAAATGTAAAACTGATAGCTAGTGGGAAGAAGCCACATAGCACAGGGAGATCAGCTTGGTGCTTTGTGACCACCTAGAGGGGTGGGAAGGAGGGAGACACAAGAGGGAAGAGATATGGGGATATATGTATATGTATAGCTGATTCACTTTGTTATAAAGCAGAAACTAACACACCATTGTAAAGCAATTATACTCCAATAAAGATGTTAAAAAAATAAAATAAAATAAAATTGAAAAAAGAATAAATGGTGCACCAGAACATTCACACTCCAGCTGGTGAAAAGATGGCAAGGAGGAAAGGAGCATACTCCTTCTCTCAAAGGACCTGACTACAAAGTTGTTCACTCACTCTACTCACATCCCCTTCATCAGAATCTAGCTACATGGCCACACCTAGCCACAAAGGAAAATGGGAAATGTTCTTTCATTGTTTGGCTGTATTAGTTATCCATTGCATCATAACAAGCCACTCCAAAATACAGTGGATTGAAACATCCACAATTTATGATTTCTCACAGTTCTAGGAAGTGACAATCTGGGCAGTTCTTTTGTTGGACTTGCCTGTAGCCACAGCTGTTGGATGGTTGGACTGGACTGGAAGGTCAAATGTGGACTCGTGCATGTGGTTGTGCTGGCTTGTCAGCTGAGGGCCTCAGCTGTCTCATTCTCCAATAGGCTAGCTGGGTCTCAGCACAGTGGTCTCAGGAGTCTGAGAGGGTGAGCACAGAAGCTGCAGTGCTTCTGACGGCCCAGGAACTTGCACAATAGCCCTTCTACCACATTCCATTGGTCAAAGCAAAGCACAAGAGCAGCCCAGATTCCAGAGGCTAGAGAGGAAGACCCCACCACTTGATGGGAGCAGCAGCAATGTCACATTGCAAGGGAGTGGGATGCAGGGAAACACAATTCACTGAGGGTCATAACTATTAATATAACAATATAACAATCTTTCACGGTGTCCCCGATAAGAACCTATTACTAAGTAAGAAAAGAAGGGTGGAGACTGTAGAGATTTGTTTATTCTGAACCCCAAAAAGTAAAAACAAGGACAGACTTTCCTGGGTTTATCTGCTTCTCACCAGACATTTATGGCCCTGTTTATTAGTAACTTTGTGATCATGCTAGGGTAATTTGTCACTACAAATAATTTACTTTTTAACCTATCATAAAGCTCCTATCTGACTGAATTCAACACAAGTTTCCAGTGCAAAGAGGCCGATGTGGACTCTGAGCCTTGACTGCCCATCCAAGGACAGGTGCCTGCAGGTACAGAGGCCCTCTCCTTTCTGGGTCAGTTAAGGACATCTGGAGATCTTGAGGTCTTTTGTCTTTCAATGTAAGGAAGAAGAAAATGGATTTTTAATGGATTTTGAAGTCAGAAGAAGAAATTGTGTAGAACAATTTCAAGTGACATGTGTTGCAACACCCCCAAAGATACAAAGGGCCATTATCTTATCAGTCATCCTTTGATGACATCTAATTGCGCTTTGAATAAAACTCAAACTCCTCACTCTAGTTTACAGAGCACAGATGCCCAACCAAGCTCCTGCCCACTCTTTTAGCCCCACCTGTGCTGCCCTCTGACTGGAAGACTCTTGCCCCTTCTTGAGTCAGGGGTCGCCTCCCCTAGGACACTTCCCTCACCTGCCTTCCTTCCTATCACATCTGGAGCAGATGTCCATCTAAGCCATGATTTTCTTGTATCTCGATGAACTGCATGCAATTGCCATTTTTGTCAACAAACGTGTCAGCGATTTCATATGATTCACCTGATATTATAACAGCTAAACAACAGCCACTCTCTCCCCCCTACCTCCCTCGTGCCTGCTGCAGGCCATTCCTCTGAGGCCATTGGGACAGTTAAAGAGAAAAGCTTTGGAGCCAGACAGAAACAGGTTTGAATCCCAGCTCCATCTCCTCTTTATCTGTATGACCTCAGGCAATTGAGATGATCTCTCTAAGTCTCAGCTTCCTCATAAGTGAAATTCAGACATCAGTAAATAGCAAGAGATGACCACTTAACAGGACTGATGTGAGCATTAGGATGGGTGCTAAGGGCAGAGTCGTGGGTACTGCACTGGCAAAGGTTGGGTGATGGGCAGTGGGAGAACGCCCCAGAGGAGGGAGGGCTACCTAGAAACAGCTATCAAAACTTCATCTGGGGCTTCCCTGGTGGCGCAGTGGTTGGGGGTCCGTCTGCCGATGCAGGGGACGCGGGTTCGTGCCCCGGTCCGGGGGGATCCCACATGCCGCGAAGCGGCTGGACCTGTGAGCCATGGCCGCTGAGCCTGCGCGTCCGGAGCCTGTGCTCCACAACGGGAGAGGCCACAACAGTGAGAGGCCCGCGTACGGTCAAAAAAAAAAAAAAAAAAACTTCATCTGTACACACTCTTCATAGCAAATGCTGTTGGTATCCTGCCTGGATCCCTGTAGGCCTTGCCAGGGGCTGTGCTCACCTGGCAGACTTCCAACTGGCAGCATCTGTAGCCCTTTCTCTGGCCACCAGAGCTGCTCTGCCTACATTCAGGGCCGGCCCAGAGGTGCCAGGGAATTAGCACTTCCTTCCCCACGAAGAGCAACCCTCAGCCAATAACTATGTGGAATTGGTGTATCCACGCGCCAGCTCCTTCTCTGCTCGGGTGGGAAGTGTCAAGGTGCTTGTTCTACTTTGCGTCCCAGACCTCCCCGGTGGGGTTACACTCCAGGAGCTCATAACAGTCCCTCTGTTGATAATATACCCTTTACTGGCTGCCTTTCCCTCCCCAGCTCATGTCCCTCCCCCACTGGTATTTCCTGGAGTCTCTCTTAAATAAGCTTCTTTCACTCAAATTCTTCTCTTGGGGTTGCTTCTGGCAGAATTCAGACTTCCGGGAATGTATCCTATAAATTGTCTTACACATATGCAAAAACGACATATATTCAATTTATTAATTCACCATTGTTTGTCATTGCGAGAAGTTGGAAATAATGTATCAGAGGGAGACTGTTAAGGACGTTAGGATCCACCCACACAGTGGAACGTGGTGCACTATATAAAAGAATGAAAAAGTACTTTATGTCTTCATATAAAACAATGTCTGAGCCATATTAATGAAAAAAGCAAGATGCAGACAGTATAAACAACGCATGCTGCCATTTGTGTAAAAAAGCTTGTGCGTGTGTATGTGTGTGTGTTTGCATACACCTAGAATCTTTGTGAAGGAGACCCCAAGTGCACAGCCTGGACTACCCGTTACAAGAGACCTAAATGGCTGGCAGACCAGGATGGAAGGGGAACTTCATCACACACCCTTGCGTGTCTTTTGATTTTGATACTACAGACCTGTTCATCCATTCAAAAAATAAAAGTAGCATTAAAATAATAAAGTGAATACATAAAGGGAGGTGCACCATTGTGCACTGGACACATCAGCTCTAGTGCGGAATGGGTTGGACAGGTTCCTGCTGGCTTGTCCGGGTAGGCTCAGGCCCAGCTGCATGGGTTCCTGCTGGCCTGCGGGCTCACCCATGAAAGGAGGTCTCACTTCCTATAGCTGGGGGAGGATTTCTTGCACTTCCCTTTGTGTTCACCCACAAGAGCTGCCATCACCTCTGTCCCTGAGGAAGAACCAATGGCACCTTCACCCCCGCACAAGGAAGCCCAAGCAACTCCCTCTGCCTGAGATTTGTGCCAAAGGCACTTGTCCTCATGCAAGAGAGATCTGAGCCACACACACAATTCACACTCGTGCATGCACACGCGCGCACACACACACACACACACACACACACTGGAATGGAAACCCAAGCAGGTTGCTCCTGAGTGAGACATCACTGCCCTGGTCTCCCAACAGATGTGTCCGTCCAGCAGCCTGGGGACCCGCTCGCTCTTCGGTCTGACCACATCCTGTTTGCTGCAGGGGAGGCCACTCAGCAAAGAGTGGGGAAGGAGCTGCTGTTACTGCGGGGGAGCAGTTTCAGGGCCAGCTTCAGTTATCATGTCCTTGTACTGTCGTTTGAAGAAGCCAAGCTGTGGAGGCAGAGACAGGGGAGTAAGGGCATCAAGGCCAGGAGGGCGAGTGAAGGCTATGCAGGCCAGGCTGGGAGATGGTGGGACCAAGAGCTGCAAAGAATAACGTGGCGGAGTGCAGAATAGATCTGGGGAAAGTGGGACAGGGAGGGGGATGGCATCACTATTGAGAAAGAAAAGAGGGAAAGAAATCTAAAATATAATAATAAGTACTCTTTATATAGTGTTTACTCTGTACCAGAGACTATTCTAAGTGCTTTAGAGATACAAACCCAAAGAGCTCCACAGAATGGGTATTTATAGTCTCATTTTACAGCTGAAGAAACTGAGGCTCTGTGAGCTGCCCGAGGCACAGCTGGGAGCTGAACCCAGGAAGGTGCTGCTGAGTGAGAAGCCGTGGGGGTGGGGGGAGGGGAGGGGCAGGAAGAGGGCCCCGGGGGACTTACCTTGTACAGGCCGCCCGTGATGAGGGCCAGGAGTAACAGCCCCCCAGCCGAGCTGCCCACGATCAACGGGACAGGGTTATGTACTTCGTAAGGCTCCACCTTGGTCTCTGTCTGGAGCAGGGAGAAGGGGAGGGGGGAGCATCAGGGGAGAAAGACTCTGAATTTCTGGGGGTTCCCCAGTCAGACCTTGTGTGCTCCCCGAACCCCATGACTAAATCCCCTGTGCCGCCCAACCCCAGCCCTCACTCCTCCTTCCCGGCCCCCCCCCACCTCTCTCTCTCCCACAAGCCCAGGCCCCTCTCCTGCCTCCAGCGGTTCTTCTGTGTCCGAGACAGATACCTGGGCCCTCACAAACGCGCCCTGTCCTGGGAGCAGGGCAAACTCCGATTCATCAAACAAGATCTCCGCCGTGCTCACAACCTGAAGATGGTTATGCGAAGTCTGTGGGAGAGAGAGGATGGGAGCTGGACCCACTGGCCCTGGAGGATCTCGTCTGTGCCCAGCCAAACCTCAGGCGCCCACATACCTTGATGTACCAGTCAAATGAGAGGTTGCCCTTGAGGGTGACCTTGAATTCTTCCTGGACGCCAAAGGACGGGATGTCACACTGGATTCTCTGGCAGACAGCGATGGAGCAGTGCTGGGGAAGGGAGGAGGGGAGAGAGGTGAGCAGGAAAGCTGGATGCAGGCCACATCCCATGCACTCAGCCGGCAGTTGAGAGCCGGTACTGGGCCCAGGTGAGGGGACAGTGTGGAGTCTGCGTGCAGCCCCGAGGCTGAGGCTGGGCTTAGTCTCACCAGCAGTGGGGCCTTCTTAAGCTCCCCCAGGAAGTCAGAGCGACGAAGGTCAGTGTTGTTGGTGTGGCATCTACTGGAGAGGTTCTGAGGAAAGAGGGACACTGTGAGGACGGATTGAAGCGAGGGCTCCTGGGTCCACCCTCCAGGAGGTGAGAAAACCGAGGTCCAGGAGAGGCTCAGAAATGGCTCCAAAACCCAACAGAGGAAACAGAAGTGATTTTAGGAAAGACCAGGGCTGTGGAGAAAGGAGTTGGACCCAATCCTCAGGCCCAGCTGCGCTTACCTGGGAGAAGGTGACTTGGAGCTGGTCCCACACGGTCACATTGTTCAGCTGGATGGGGACCAAGAAGACCACGCTGATGGGGAGCTTCCTCCCGCCCAGGTTGTTGAACTGCGTCGGGTGGGGAGGGGCAGATATCAGGGTTCTGGCCTTTCTGCCCCCACCAGCAACTAGAATCAGGCTCCCCACTCCCGACAGCCCAGTACTGAATCAGGCCTCACAGACCCAAGCATCCTGCCTCTTGATGCTTTCTGAGAGACAGGAGAGCACAGGGGTTAAACACCCATTCCAGAGCCAGACAGGCTGGCGGAAGCAGTGGCTCTTCCACTCTCTAGGGGTGAGACTGTGGGCATGTTCTGTTAGCCTCTCTGAGCCCCAGTTTCTTCGTCTATAAACTGGGGGAGACAACAGTACCTCCGTCACAGGGTCATTACGAGGGTAAAATGAGTTACTTACATACATGTGTGTATACACATACAGATGCACGTGGTGGTGTGTGTGGATTCACAGCAAGCTTAGAACAGAGCCTGGCCCAAAGCAGGCACCTCATGCATGTTTCCCATCATTTTTTTTTTTTTTTTTTTTTTTGTGGTACGCGGGCCTCTCACTGTTGTGGCCTCTCCCGTTGCGGAGCACAGGCTCCGGACACACAGGTTCAGCGGCCATGGCTCACGGGCCCAGCCACTCCGCAGCATGTGGGATCCTCCCGGACCGGGACATGAACCCGTGTCCCCTGCATCGGCAGGCGGACTCTCAACCACTGAGCCACCAGGGAAGCCCTCCCATCATATTTTTTTTGGCCACGCGGCATGCGGGATCCTAGTTCCCCGACCAAGGATCAAACCCATGCCCACTGCTTTGGAAGGCGAAGTCTTAACCACTGGACTGCCCGGGAAGTCCCTCCTACCATTCTTCCTGTGTTCCCATCATCTCGATTTCCCTCCCCAGGCTCCTTCTCAGCTCCCCACCTGATACTGATGCTCTATAATGTGGCGGGTCTTCTCTGAGGCTGTGAAGTTGAGATATTTGGTCGAGACCTCAAGGCTGATGGGAGAAAGAAGAAGGGGCAGGAGGTGACAGAACATCAGGGGAGTCCTGGGAGGGGGTCTTGGGCTAAGTGTGTAAAGGGGTGAACAGGCACGCAGGTAACACAGCCCTGAGAGGGTGCGAGCGGGATGGTGTGCAGGGGCAGTGTGGGTGGGACCTCCAGCATGTGCCAGTTTGGGCCCCTCACACACACACATACACATGCACGTACAGACATACATGTGCGCACACATATCCTCAGACTCACTCACAGGCACACGTGCACAGACTCGTGCACACAGGTACTCAATGCGCCATGTCCAGCCCAGTGGTGAAGGCAGAACTAAAAGCCCCAGCAGCCAGTACCTGGTGACCACCATGTAGACAGCGTATTTCACAGGCAGCTGCAGCTGGAATTTGGTTTTGTTGTTCCCAGGTATGTTGTTCTCACTGAAGGGAAACAGAGAACTCTGGTCAGCTCTTGAGAATTGAGAATCAGCCTTTCCTTCTCCTCCTTCCTCTCCCTCACCCTCCGTCACCAACCAACCACCAAGTCCTGTCCTCTCAGCATCCTAAACGCTGTCCTCTAAATCCAACAGAGGAAACAGAGATTATAGGAAAGACCAGGGCTGCCCCTGTGTAGCCCAGGCCCATCCCCACTCACCAGGACGGATACCTGCAGAAGGGTGCCTTCTTCTCACTGGTCCCCTGAATTCAAAATGACTCCCACTCCAATCCCCCCGCTCCTGGAGAGTGATCTTTCTAGCATGCAAAGGTGATCACATCACTCCCAAGTTAAGTTGCAAATTCCCTAAGAGCACTCGTCGATCATTTCCTGACACGGCCCATGTCTAACCAACTCCTTCAATCCTGCCTCCTGTGCTCAGACTCAGCCTGACCTTTGCAGTCTCCGGGCTTTGCTTGGTCCACACTTCCTTCTCTCTGTCTTCATGCCCAGCCTCAATTCATGCCTTTGCTTGGCTAACTCACAGCCTGGATGTAGTCTTCTCTGAACACCAATCTCCCAAGAAGACTGGACATCATTCATTTCATACCGTATCATAATCATCGGCTTTCCTGTCTATCTTTGCCCCTAAATTATAACCTTTGTGAGGGCAAGAATCACAGCTGTCTTGTCCATCACTGTCCCACCAGCACAGGGGGCCACGCCTGGCACATGGTGGGTGCTCAGTTGGTGTTTCTTGAGTAAAACAATGAGCTGAAGGGAGAACAAGTGGGGAGAGGGCAATGGTCCACCCTGAGCAGGGGGGCCGGGGGCTGGGACCTCAGAATGGAGGAGGCCAGGCATAGCGCACCTGGTCACGTTGGCCTTGAGAAGTAGTTTGTTTCCAAAGAAAGCATCAGGGTTCACGTCAAATGTGATATTGAAGGTGATCTGGAGTTGGAGAAAGAAGAGACGGTGACAAGAGTAAGAGAGAAGGCACAACCCAAACGTCCATCAGCTAAAGAACGGGTAAATAAAATGTGGCACATCCATACAACAGAATATTATTCAGCAGTCAAAGGAATCTGAATATTAATACATCCTGCAACACGGGTGATCCTTGAGAGCGTGATGCTCAGTCAAAGAAGCAAACCTATTGTATGATTCCATTCATATGAAATATCCAGAGTAGGTGAATCTCAAGACAGCAAATAGATTAGCGGTTGCCTAGGGCTGGGAGAGATGGGACGACACGGGCCCATGGCTGAGGGGAGCAGGGTTTTTTCTTGGGGTAATAAAATACTCTAACATTGATCATGGGGATGGACGCACAACACTGTGAACATTGCAAAAGCCACTGGATTGTATACTTGAAGTGGGTGAATTGTGTGGTAGATGAATTTTATCTCAATAAAGCTGTTTTTCAAAACAAAGAAACATCTACTTAAAAAAAAAAAAAAAAGAAGGGGGCTTCCCTGGTGGCGCAGTGGTTGAGAGTCCGCCTGCCAATGCAGGGGACATGGGTTTGTGCCCCGGTCCGGGAAGATCCCACATGCCGCGGAGCGGCTGGGCCCGTGAGCCATGGCCGCTGAGCCTGTGCGTCCGGAGCCTGTGCTCCGCAACGGGAGAGGCCACAACAGTGAGAGGCCCACGTATCGCAAAAAAAAAAAAAAAAAAGAAGGGAATTCCCTGGCGGTCCATTGGTTAGGACTCCATGCATTTTCACTGCCGAGGGCGCAGGTTCAATATCTGGCCAGGAAACGAAGATTCCACAAGCCATGGGGGGGGGGGGAGAGGAGGAGGAGGAGGAGGGGGAGGGGGAGGGGAGGGGGGAGGGGGGAGGGGAGGGGGAGGGGAGGGGGAGGGGAGGGGGAGGGGGAGGGGGAAGGGGGAGGGGGGAGGGGAGGGGGAGGGGAGGGGGAGGGGGGAGGGGAGGGGGGAGGGGAGGGGGAGGGGGGAGGGGAGGGGAGGGGAGGGGGAGGGGAGGGGAGGGGGAGGGGGAGGGGAGGGGAGGGGGAGGGGGAGGGGGAGGGGGAGGGGGAGGGGGGAGGGGAGGGGAGGGGAGGGGAGGGGGAGGGGAGGGGGAGGGGAGGGGGAGGGGAGGGGAGGGGGAGGGGGAGGGGAGGGGAGGGGGAGGGGAGGGGGAGGGGAGGGGAGGGGGAGGGGGAGGGGAGGGGGGAGGGGAGGGGAGGGGAGGGGAGGGGGAGGGGAGGGGAGGGGGAGGGGAGGGGAGGGGGAGGGGGAGGGGAGGGGGGAGGGGAGGGGAGGGGAGGGGAGGGGAGGGGAGGGGTAGGGGAGGGGGAGGCGGAGGAAAGAAGAAGAAGAACTAGGGAAGAATTCAGAGGAAGACAAAGGAGAAAAAGGGAGAAGGAGCCAGCAGCCTGACCTCCGAGTTGTCTGGGAAGATGGGGTGGTTTATGCTGCAGCTGGTGCTCTTCAAGGTCCCAGACCCTTCAGTGGAGACGTCAGACTCACAGATCAGGCGCCAGGACCGCTGTGAGCGCTGGTTCTGGAAGGCAAAGGAGGCAGAGGTGATGATGTCAAACACCACCCATGGGGGCAGGGAATGCAAAGTCAGATGGAGCCTGAGAAGGGTTTGGCTACCTGGGCTCCTGACACCCTCCGATAGGACAAGCCAGATGGGTAGAAGAAGGTGACCTGTGTTCTGTAGGAGTCCTCGCCCTGGTTTCTCACAGTCAGCGTCACGTTTAAGTCCCGAGAACCACCTACCACCAGGGTGTCCAGGCTGTGGTGGGAACAAGCCAGGCCATGAGATGCTGAGGGCTTTCCTGCAGCGAGTCTGCTCCAGCGGGAAGGAGGCGCGGACACTCGGAGGCAAAAGACAGTGCACGAGGCAGCCACAGAAACACACCTCTGAGGCAGCTGCTCTGCGCCGGGCTCCCTTGGGGGCCAGGAGAAGAACAGAGCAGCAGGTCATGGTGCAGGTCTGGGGGTAAAAATGAGGACAGGAAACTCACCTCATAAAACTGAAGGTGATGCTGAGGTCATCCTGGCAAATGCTGTCATTGCCACAATTCTTCTCAAAGGGAAACTGCCGAAAACAGAGTATGAGGAAAATGAAAGGAAATCGTGAAAAGACGTGAAACGAAACAGTAAAATGAAATCTTGAAATAAAATTATGTGAAATGAAATAAAATGAGCTTCAACAACCTTGGCCTCTGGTCCCTTCCACACCCCGGCTGGACCCCAACTCCCAGACTCACCGAGGCTGTGAAGAGTGTTGGAGCGTCTACATCCAGCACTGGCCGGAGGTTCCCAAAACGGGACGAGGGCTTCCCCACCAGAGAGAAGTTGAGGCGCAGGGCAATGGGGGTCACTGAGTCCTCTACACAATCCTGAGAGACAGTGGGGGTTTGGTGGTCTGCCCTCCTCAGCATCCCAAGCCCACCCCATGCTTGGAGGACCCAGGAGTATGGTCACCCTCTGCTCACCAGTAACCGGAGCTTCAGGGTCTCACATTGCTGACTCAGCCCCAACGTCACTATATGTCTGAGAGTGTTGTTCTTAGTCTCATCAAAGATGGCCTGGGAATGTGGGCGACCTGGGTCCAGAGCCAGGTCATATGTGATGGTGCTCTGGGTATCTCCTGAAGGGCCAGGGAAGAATGGTGGTGAGGAGCCTGGGTTTGGAGTCAGACTGGCAGGAGGTGGAGGCCCAGCTATCTGAATTTGGACATGTTAGCTGACCTCTCTCAGGGCCTCAATTCCTTATTTTTAAATTGAAGATAATAATTGGACCTTCCCAATAGTAAAAACGAAATAGTGCCTACAAAGCATTTAGCATAGTGCCTGCCACACAGTAACTGCTCAATAAATAGTAGCTATTCTGTCACCTACTGGAAAATTAAGTATATTTTTTCTGGCTGCTTTTAACTTCTTTTCTGTCTTTGGTCTTCAGCAGTTTGTGCCTTAGGATGGTACAATGTCTAATGTTATCTTGCTTTGATTTGGTAGAGAATCTTATTATTTTTTATTGTTTTTGGCCGCATGGCATATGGGATTTTAGTTCCCCAACCAGGGATCAAACCCACGCCCCCTGCATTGGAAGCAGGGAGTTTTAACCACCAGACGGCCAGGGAAGTTCCTAATTTGGTAGAGAATCTTGATGTTTTTCATCAATTTTAGAAAATTCTTTACCACCATTTCTTTTTTTTTTTTTAATTTTTATTTTATATTGGAGTATAGTTGATTAACAGTGTTGCATTGGTTTCAGGTGCACAGCAAAGTGATTCAATTATACATATACTTGTTTCTATTCTTTTTCACATTCTTTTCCCATTTAGGTTTAACTGTTGCTTCTTTCTTATTCTCTCTCTCTCTCTCTCACTCTCTCTCTCTCTCTCTCTCTCCCCCTTCCTTTTGGAACTCCAATTACATGTTTATTAGATCTTTCACCATGTCCCATATGTCTCCTATGGTTTATTTTTCATCCTTTTTTCTCTCTGTGTGCTCATCTGGATACTCTCAATTTACTTACCTTCCAGTTCACTAATTCTCTGTTCTACTTGTTTAAAATATAAGTATAGATAATTTACAATATTGTGTTAGTTTCAGGTGTACAGCAAATTGATTCAGTTATACATATATTTTTTCAGATTCTCTTCCATTATAGGTTATACGAGATATTGAATATAGCTCCCTGTGCTATACAGTAAATCCTTGCTGTTTATCTATTTTATATGTAGTAGTATACATCTGTTTGTTCTGTTTCTAATCCACTATTAAATCTATCTATTGAATTCTCAATATCATTCAGTGTATTTTTCAGCGCTAGTGTTTCCATTTAACTCTATTTCATGAATTCCAGGTTTTATTTGAAGTTCTCCATCATTTCCTGTTTTTTCTTGAAGATATTAGTTTTAGTTATCTTTTAAATTCCTATCTGATAATTCTAATTGCTGAATCACCTATGGGTCTATTTCTATTGTCTATTGTTTCTCTTGGTTTGCTGGTTTCAATGGACATTGTCCCAGTAGAAGGACCAAGGTGTATTTTAAGGTCCCTCTCAAATCTCAGCTTCCTAGATTTCTGTTCAACGCTTGAGCTCTCCAGTTGTTGTCTTCCACTGAGTTTCTAAGAGTATTGATCTGAACATGCATGGCTTAGAAGTCAGCCAATGACTTACAGGAAATTTCTATGTAGATTTTGGGACACCTTCTCTGTAATTCTCTAGTCTCCAAGACTTTGCTCTCAATTTCTAGCCATGCTGGCTGCCCAAAACTCTGACTGCTATCTCCTCAGTCCAGTAAGATGACTGCTAGAAACAAATTTTATCCCCTCCCCCTGTTTCCCTCTAGAACCACCATTACTCTTCCTCACCCCAAGGACAATGCCACTCTTTGAGAATAGAGACAAGGAAGGAAGTAAAGTTCGTTGTGATAAAATGCATATCTGAATGCTTTGTGAGTTTGTGTTTAGCTTCATCAGCTCAACCTCCCCTTTAAACGAGTCATCTCTCAGTTTAAAAAAAAGACCTGGTTAGTTCACATGGATGGGGCCCTTCATTCTCTGGAGAACTGAGAGTGTAAAGGAGTGCCACATGCTTACTTCTTTAGGGGTGTTTGCTGGGCCTCCCCACCCACCCCCCCAGCAGGGGAACCACCTGCTCACTCCACCCAAGCTTGAAGAAGGCTATCAGAGCCTGTGAGAACTTTACTCTGGGCCACCCGTCCATGTCCCCAGTGATTTAACCTCTTGAGACTTACCCAACCAGCCTCACCTTCTTTCAGCCTGTCCCGTGTGTTCTTGCGGACACGGAGGCAGACTCTGACCTCCCCAGCGATCTTTCCTTTCACCACCCGCTCACGACACTCATACACATCCCTTGCCACTTCCCTGGGTGTGAAATCCATGGTCACCTCAACTTTCAGCACTGGCTGGGACCTGTGGGGGGACACCAGAGGGCCCTCAGTGGTCTTCAGACAGCAAAGCCACTCCTTAAAAAGAAGATACCTGGGGGACTTCCCTGGTGGCGCAGTGGTTGAGAATCCACCTGCCGAGGCAGGGGACACGGGTTCGAGCCCTAGCCCAGGAAGATCCCACATGCCACAGAGCAACTAAGCCTGTGTGCCACAACTACTGAGCCTGCGCTCTAGAGCTTGTGAACCACAACTACTGAGGTCACGTGCTACAACTACTGAAGCCTGCGTGCCTAGAGCCCACAAGCCACTGAGCCCGCGTGCTGCAACTACTGAAACCCGCACGCCTAGAGCCCGTGCTCCGCAACAAGAGAAGCCACCGCAATGAGAAGCCCACGCACCGCAACGAAGAGTAACCCCCGCTTGCCGCAATTAGAGGAAGCCTGAGCAGCAACGAAGGCCTAATGCAGCCAAAATAAATAAATAAATAATTTTTAAAAAAATTATTAAAAAGAAGTACATATGTTAAAAAAAAAAAGAAAAAGAAGATACCTGGTGTGCTCTCACCTGAGCAGCAGCACGTGCCCCTGAGCCCCTACAGCCAGGTCCACCAGTCCATCCCCTGTGAGGTCCTGGCCCCCGCTCAGTGACTGCCCAAAATACTGGAGCCTCGGAGAGAACTGGGAGCCTGTGATCCGCTGAGGGTAGAAAAGAGGAGGAGAGAAAGGGGTGGGAAAGAAGAGGAAAGAGTGTAACTCAGTCTCCTGGGATGACCCAAGGAGAGATTGTCTGGGCTCTACTCAGTCATATCTCCCACACCTTCTCAAGGAATTAGGGTAACTATTAAGCTTTAGACCACAACCTTGAGATGATATCCAAAGTGTCCATCAATTACTGGGTTTTCCAGGGAAAACAAAAAATATCACAGGAAAGAAGTGATATAGTACACTATTTGACTCAGTTGAATCTCTTACATGGCCAGGAAAATGCAAACACTGAACATAGATCTAACCAAAATTATCATATAAATTTAAGGAATGGGGGGGTGAGATGGGAGGCGTATGAATATGTGTCAAGAGGGGCCTGAAAGAGAGCTCAATCCTCACCTCCCATAGTGGGAAGTCAATGCGAAAACAAAAATCAAGAAGCAGCAAAATAATTGTGCCCTTGGGAAGTATGGAGAATCATTGAAAGAGCTGAAAGTGGTTTCCTCAGAGGAGGGAAAATGAAGAGGAAATCACAGTGTGGGTGTGGAAATTGTTGCTTTTCATAATAAGCTGTTAAGAACAATTTTGACTCTTTAATCTATGTGCAAAAGTAACACTGAAAGGATAACAGCCAAATATATTAAGAAATTTTAAAAGTGATTTTGTCACGTACTTAATGCCGCTGAAGTGTACACATAAAAATGGTTAAGATGGTGAGTTTTAGGGCTTCCCTGGTGGCGCAGTGGTTGAGAGTCCGCCTGCCGATGCAGGGGACACGGGTTCGTGCCCCGGTCCGGGAGGATCCCACGTGCCGCGGAGCGGCTGGGCTCGTGAGCCATGGCCGCTGGGCCTGCGCGTCCGGAGCCTGTGCTCCGCAACGGGAGAGGCCACGACAGTGAGAGGCCCGCGTACCGCGGAAAAAAAAAAAAAAAAAAGATGGTGAGTTTTAGGTCATGGATATTTTACTGACATTTTTTTTAAGTGAATTTATCACCTAGAAAGAATGAGGAAGTGCGGGATGTTGGAAATGTGCTATATCTTAACCTGGGTGGTGCTTACTCGAATTCACAGAGAGGAAAATTCATCACTTGAGATTTGTGTGTTTACTGCATGTACATTACACTGCAAATTTTTTTGAGAAAAAGTTAGCGTATTCTGTTGGAAGGATGCTTTGCTTTGAAATTATATAATAATGGTAGTTGGGAGAGCCACAGCAGTTTTGCTCGTTCACATACTGATCACCCTAGCCCCAGTCACAGGAAAAGAGCAAGTAAAAAACGCAAACAGTAGAGCAATAGTATTGCATGACCCTTTTTGCATTTGTTTTTAATTCCAAAGTCTGTGGGGTGGGAGTGGGTATATGGGGGGTTTGGTTGGTGAGAGCAGGTATGTAGGTGTGGGTGAGGGTGGGTGAGTGTGTGGACCCTCCCCTTACCTTGTTTTCCTTTCCAGGTGCAGATAAGGGGAGGGTGTTAAGACTTTCACTGTTGTTGTTTTTTCTTCTTCTTCTTTTCTTATTATTTTACAAACCCTTGTGTCGAGGGCTGACCTTCAATAGATCGCAGCGACGGAGCTGCTCTGCTTCGTACGAAACCCCGACCCAGAAGCAGGTCGTCTACGAATGGTTTAGCACCAGGTTCCCCACGAACGTGCGGTGCGTGACGGGCGAGGGGGCGGCCGCCTTTCCGGCCTCACCCCGTGTCCCAGGACGAAGGGCTCTCCGCGCCGGACCCCGGTCCCGACGCGCGGCGGGGCGCGCCGGCGGGGACGGCGGGGGACCGGCTACCCGAGGCCCACCGAGGCTTCCGCGGCGCTGCCGCATCGTTCCTCCTGGGCGGGATTCTGACTTAGAGGCGTTCAGTCATAATCCCACAGATGGTAGCTTCGCCCCACTGGCTCCTCAGCCTAGCACATACACCAAATGTCTGAACCTGCGGTACTGTTTACTTTAGATTTTTAAATTTGTACAAGCATGTAAAGCTTTTGTAATAAAAATGAAGTAAAACCAGAGCCTTCAAATCCCATTTACACAGAGAAACAACAGGTGCCAATGAAAAGAGGCATATTATAGTCTTCACACAATTGTGGAAAGAGGCTCCGTGACACAGAGGGAAGAATGTGAGGCAGTAGTGCTTAGCCCGGGCTGCAACTAAAGAGCGTGTGAAAAATACTAGGGCCTATGTAGTGTACTATTCCATACACTAGAATGGGCAAAACTAATCTGTGGTGGAAAATAATTGGAACGGTAGCTTCTTCTGGGAGGGAATGGGGTCAGAAATTGACTGGATGGGGGCGGGAGGGAACTTTCTAAAGTGATAATTATGTTCAGCATCTTGATAGGATTGTGGATTATATTTTTCAAAATTCTTTGACTGGCTAAAGATTTGTGCTTTTCCTGTCTGTACATTTTATCTTAAAAATAACAGTAAGCATATCTGAATATTTTAGATTCTAGTTAATGATATACATGCTGAGGTATTTAGGGGTGAAGTTGGACTGGTGTTGCAAATTACTTTGAATTGCATTAGAAAAAATAATGATGAACTTGATGGACAGGTAGAAAAAGTCTGAATACAAAGGATGGAGATGTGATAAAGTAAATCTAGTAAAATCTTCATCGTAGATTTTAGCTCATAAATATATGGATGGCCACTGGACAATTCTTTCAACTTTGCAGTAACTTTGAAAATTTTCTAAATACAATGTTGAAAAAACTCTACTGATGCCTGGGGCCCTGACCCCAGACCAATTAAATCAGAACCCCTAGTGGCAGGGCCCAGGCATCTGTTTTTTAAGACGTTCAGGTGATTTTGATGTGTGGGTAGGGTTGAACCTCTAGGGTGAGGGATTTGTCAGGAGTGATGAGGAGACAGAGAGAAAGGACAGAAGAAAAACGTGAGGCTGGAAGAAAACCAGAGACCAGAAGCCAGCAGACCGGATGGCCTCGGTGGGCTGTGATGGGAGACTGCCAGACCGTGGGGGTCCCTCCACACAGTGGGCTTCATCCAGCAGGAAACAGGGAGCCACTTTAGAGAGGAAACCATCTGTGGTGACCCGCATTTCAAGTGACCAACCACCAGGATCAGCTACGTAATTTGCAGGACCCCGTGGGGAGAAAAAAATGCAGGACTCCTTGTTCAAAAGTTATCGAGAGTTTCAAGATGGCCAGAGCAGAGCCTTAATCTGAGCACAGCGCCGTTCTGAGAGGAGCCCCGTGTAACTGCACAAGTCACAAGCCTGTCAAGCACGCAGTCCTGGGAGGGTGACCAACCATAGGGCTTCCTGAGCTGTGAGACTTTCAGTGCTAAAACCGGAACAGACCTGGGCAAACCGGGTCTGCTGGTCATCCTACCAAGACTGAGATTCGGGGCTTCCCTGGTGGCGCAGTGGTTGGGAGTCCGCCTGCCGATGCAGGGGACACGGGTTCGTGCCCCGGTCCGGGAAGATCCCACATGCCGCGGAGCGGCTGGACCCGTGAGCCATGGCCGCTGGGCCTGCGCGTCCGGAGCCTGTGCTCCGCAACGGGGGAGGTCACAATAGTGAGAGGGCCCCGTACCGAAAAAATAAATAAATAAATAAAAGACTGAGATTCGGAGGAAAGGAATGTCTACATCCTAACACTTCCAGCTCACCATTCATCACCTCTGAGCCTTCATCTTCTCATCTGTAAAGTGGGAGTGATGATGGCCCTGTGCACCTCCTCTAGTTGTGGTAAGAATGAATCTTTTCTGTGAAGTATGTGTTATTTTTGAAGCTTCCAAAAAGGACTACTGGGAGAACTGATCTGGCAGCTGTCGGAACATTGAATTAGAAAGGGACAGATTGGCAAAGAGGCTACAGTTGTAACAAAAACAGTGACCGGGCCTCACCTGGCTGTGGGCGGGGTTGATGCCCAGTCCCGAGGTTCCGTGAAACAGGTAGACAGCACCCTGGTTCTCCTGCTCTCCCGGGGCCCCGATGGCCACGTCCGACAGCCTGTCCCCGTTCACATCCCCCAGCACCATCAGAGCTGCCCCAAAGCGGGCCCAGAGGTGGCCTTGCTCCCCTCGCAGGACAGCACCACACTGCCACTTAGCCCTCTGCAGAACAAAAACAGTGTCAGGTCCCACCCCAGGCGACCCCTCCACACCCAGATCCCACCCAGCCCGGGTCTCATCAGCCACTCACCCCCCGGGGAAAGGGGCACATGGACACCTGCCCGCCCCGGCTCTGCTCATAGTAATGGGGGGCCCCGATGAGGACCAGGTCGGAGCTGCCATCTCTGTCCACATCCACGGAGCTGAGGGAGGCCCCGAAGTAGGAGCCGATCTGAAAGAGATAAGGCCAAGATCACATACTTCTTTCCACCTAAAGCAGAGCACGGGGATTTTTCTCCCTGTGAAGAAAAATCACGCCTGCTGAGGAAAGCCCTTTGGAGCGGATGTGATCCTCTCTCTGTTTCACGATCAATCCTTGTTTGAATGTACTGCCAGTTAGAGGAGTATATGATAGAGTTGACAGGTAGTGGGTGAGGATCTACCCCAAAGGGTGTTCCAGGGAGATGATTAAGGTAGCGAAGAAACTGGATTTGAAAATACAGACAGAAAAGCCTGGAAAACCAGACAGGATATCCTTTCAATATATTGTAAGTCTTTAGGGAGGTAAGTCAAATTTGGCAGTCTGGCTAACAAGGAATCAACTGGCTTAGACGAAAAACAACTATTGCCACAGGAATTTTTTTGCATGATATTGAGAAATAATGTCTACCTTTAAAAAGAATTTTTAAAGTATGTTCAAAAAAACACCAAAATATGTTCAATGTAAATAGGTAGAATTCATCCATAGGAATCATCAATTTAGTCATTCTTTCATTCAATAAACAAGGGTTTGCTATTTGCTAAGCGTGAGGCTGTGTAGTGGAGACAGTGCCTTCCAAGGCTCTGGGTGCAGCAGGGTGAAATGGAGGGGAATAGTAACAGATTTTAATTTTTTTAAAAAAGAAGTAAAATTTGCAAATATTTTCTCCCAGTCCATAGCTTATCTGTTCATTCTCTTAATGAACAGAGCAAAACTTTCCATTTTGTTGAAATCTTAGTTATCAATTTTTTTCTTTATGGACCATATGCTTTTAGTGTTATATCTAAGAATTCTTTGCCTAACACAAAGTCACAAAAATTTTATCCTATGTTTTCTCCCACAAGTATAGTAGTTTTAGATTTTACATTTAGCTCTATGATCGATTTAAATTAATCTTAACATGGTTGAATTGACAAGATATGGGTAAGGATTTTGTTTTGTTTTGTTACCATGGATGTTCAATTGTTCCAGCACCATTGAACTCTCCATTGAATTGTCTTTGTGCCTTTATTGAAAATCAATATGTGTCAGACTTATACTTCAGGCCTATTCTGTTCCACTGATCTTCATGTCTATCCTTTTGTCAATGCCACGCTGTCCTGCTTACTGTAACTTTATAGAAAGCCTTAAAATCACATAGTGTATGAATCTTCCACTAAATACCTAATGGTATTTACATAAGATCCTTTTCAAAATTGTTTTGGATACTCTACTTTCTTTGATTTTCCACATAAATCTTAGAATTAGCTTGCCAATTCTACAAAATAAAATAGGATTTTGATTGGCATTGTGTTGAGTCTATGGATCAACTTGAGGAAAAGTGACATCTTAACAATATTGAGTCTTCCAGTCCGTGAACACAGTATATTTCTCCATTTATTTAGGGCTTTGATTTCTCTCATTAGTGTTTTGTAGTTTTCAGTATAAAGATGTTGTACACATTTTGTTAGATTTATACCTAAGTATTTCATGGTCTTTGGTGCTATTGTATTAATAAATGGTCCTTTTTCTTTAAATTTAAATTTCCAAATGTTCATTGTTAGTATAGAAATACAACTGATTTTTACATATTGATCTTGTATCCTGAGAACTCACTGAAATAAGTTATATAGCTTTTTTGTAGATTCTTTGGGATTTTCCATGCAAACAATCATGTCATCCCCAAATAGAGACAGCTTTATTTTTTCCTTTCCACTCCGCATGCTCTTTTTTCTTTTCTCTTCTTGTCTTATTGCACCAGCTACGTCTTCCAGTATGATGTTGTATAGGAGTGGTAAGAGTGGATTTTCCTGCCTTGTTTCCAATTTTAGGAGAAAAAAATTCTCTTTTACTTTTAAATATGATGCTAGCTGTAGAGTTTTTGTAAATATTCTTTCTTAGGTTGAGGAAGTTCCCTTTAATTCCTAGTTTGCTGAGAAGAAAACATCATGAAAGAATGGATTTTGTCAAATTCTTTCTGTGTATCTGTTAAGATTATTACGTTTTTCTTCTCTAGTCTATTGTTATGGTTAATTACATTGATTTTTTTTTTCAGAATGGCTCTTTTAAATTGAGATAAAATTTACATTACATAAAATTCATCATTTTAAAGTATAAAATTTAGTGGGTTCTAGTATATTCACAATGTTATGTAACCATCACCACTAATTCCAAAACATTTCCATCACCCCAGAAAGAAGTGCTGTAACTCTTAGAAGTCACTCTCAATCCCCCCCCCCCACAATACCCTGGCAACCACTAATCTACTTTCTGACTGTGGGTTTGTCTATTCTAGACATTTCAGATGAATTAAATCATATAACATGTGTCCTTTTGTGACTGGTTATTTTCATGTAGCATAAATTTTTCAAGGTTTATCCATGTTGTAGCATGTATCAACACTTCGCTCTTTTTATGGCTAAATAGTATTCCACTGTATGGATATACCCCATTTTGTTTATCTATTCATAAGTTAATGAACATTTAGGTTCTTTCTACCTTTTGACTATTATGCATAATGCTGCTATGAACATTCACGTATAAGTTTTTGTTTGAACAACTATTTTCATTCTGGAAAAGGATATATACTTAGGAGTGAAATTTCTGAGTCATATGATAAATCTATATTTAACTTTTTGAGGAACTGTCAAATTGTGTGCCATGAGGGCTGTATTATTTTACATTCCCACCAGCAATATATGAGGGTTCTAATTTCTCCACATCCTCACGAACATGTGTTATTTTTCATTTTTTTCTTTAAATAGCCATTCTAGTGGTATCTCTATTGTGGTTTTGACTTGTATTTCCCTAATGATGAATAAAGTTGAATATCTTTTCATGTGCTTATTGGTCATTTTTATATCTTATCTGGAGAAATATCTATTCAAATCCTTTGTCCATTTTTACATGAGGTTGGCTTTTTATTGTTGAACTGTAAAAGTTCTTTATATATTCTAAATACTAGACCTTTATCAGATATATGATTTGTAAATAGTTTCTCTCATTCTTTTCGTTTTCTTGATAGTGTCCTTTGCTGCTCAAAAGTTTTTAATTTAATGAAGTCCAACTAATCTATTTTATCGTTGGTTGCTTGTGCTTGTAGTGTCATATCTAAACAATCGTTGCCAAATCTAAAGTTACAAAAATTCACCTATGAATCCCTCTAAGAGGTTTATAGCTTTAGTTCTTACATTTAGGTCTTTGATCTATTTTGAATTAATTTTTGCACATTGTGAGGTAAGGGTCCAAATTTATTCTTTTGCCTGTGGACACCCAGTTGTCCCAGCACCTTTTTTGAAAATCAATTGACCATAGATGTATGGGTTTATTTCTAGACTCTCAGTTCTATTTCACTGGTCTATCCTTATGCTAGTACCACCCTGTCTTGATTACTGTCACTTTGTAGTAAGTTTCAAAATTGGGGTGAGAATCCTCCAACTTAGTTCTTCTTTTTCAAGATTATTTTGGCTATTCTGGGTCTCTTGCATTGTCATATGAACTTTAGAATCAGCTTGTCCATTTCTGCAACATTGTTGAACAAGCCCTGCATCATTATAAACCACAACTGGTCACGATGTACTATCCTTTTTATAGACTGCTGGATTCTGTTTGCTGACTTTTTTGAGGGTTTTAAAAAACAGCTTTTGCAGGGGTGATATTCAAAATATTGAACTCCTGGGACTTCTCAGGCACCAACCATGGGCTTAGCTGGAGTGGGTCCTAGAGGTCCCCCCTAGAGGTCCCCTAGAGGTCCCCACCCCCTGGAGTGGGTCCTAGAGGTCCTAGAGGTGTCTTCTCAGGTACCAACCATGGGCTAAGCTGGAGTGGTCACTGACTTCATAGTTGCTGGATCATGGGGAAGTTCAAAGAGTATTGGGGGGAGGGGTCAGAGTGTATGGCAGGTGCAGGGGGGAAGGATGTCTCAAGGAAACAGCTGTTTATTGACAGATATAGAATTATTTCAATATTTTAATAACTAATATGGCTATACTGGTTATGGACTGGTCAAATGCCAGCTTTGTGTACAGGTAGGCTTGTAGAGAGCTCTGTACAGGTCAAGTGTTGTTATTTACCATTATTAGAAAAGTGAGGACACAACATTCTCAAATGCAAAGTTGGTCCCATGACTCTCCAGCTTAAAGCCCTCTGCTTTACAAGACTCTGCCACACTTGGAATCTGATGATGCCCATCCCAGAAGCCCTCAGCCCCCAGGGTGCCTCTGTTGGCACATCCATGCCCCACACACTCTGCACTCACCTGGCTGCCCTTGATTTCAGCGTTTTTCTCCCAAGCACCTGCGTCCTTTTTGAATATCACCACCAGGCCGATGTGCTGATATCGAGGCGCCCCCAGAAGCAGGCTTTGCGCCCGGTTCCGCAAGATGACTTCAGCAGCATAACCTGAAGATGATGAACTAAGAGGAAAAGCACTGCCCCCTCCAACAGGACTATCCCTTGAACAGGGGCAGTGGGGCAGCCCCATGCTTGGGAACTTGGGGTAATTGGACCTTGCACTATATTCCTCTTCGTTAACACAATTAAAATGAAGCTTTGAAATTTCTGCCTTTAAACCTGTCCCAAGAGCTTATGAAAGATCCAAGGACATCTAAACTAGTTGAGTTATGCCATATCCTGACCCCTTCTTAAAGTAACCCTGCCCTCTCTACTTACCCAGGTAAGCATCATTCATGTCTGAATCTACCCTGGTTGTGTTGATGAAGGAGACTTTATCCTGTGACGTATGCAGAAAGGCTCCACCAGCCCAGTCAAAGCTCCCCACAGCACCCAACAAGGGACCATCCTGGGCAAGAATGTAGAACAGGATTGAGAAATCTAGAGCTTCAGTGTTATCCCTATCAAAAATCCCAATGGCATTTTTTCACTGAAATAGAACAAACAATCTTAAAATTTGTATGGAACCACAAAAGACCCCAAATAATCAAAGCAATTTTGAGAAAGAACAAAGCTGGAGGCATCACACTTCCTGGTTTCAAACTATATTGCAAAACTATAGTTATCAAAACAGTATGGTATTGGCATTAAAAACAGACATGTAGATCAATGGAACAGAACAGAGACCCCTGAAATAAACCCATGCATATATGGTAAATCAATATACAACAAAGGAGAGAATAATATACAGTGACGAAAGGACAGTCTCTTCAATAAATGGTGTTGGGAAAATTAGACAGCCACATGCAAAAGAATGAAACTGGACCACTATCTTACACTAGTCACAAAAATCAATTCAAAATGGATTAAAGACTTGGACATAAGACATGAAACCATAAAACTCCAAGAAGAAAACATAGGTAGTAATCTCCTTGACATTTGTCTTGGTGATGATTTTTTAGATTTAACACCAAAAACAAAATAAGCAGTGGGACTACATCAACTAAAAAGCTTCTACATAGCAAAGGAAATCATCAACAAAATGAAAAGGTAACCTACAGAGCAGGAGGAAATATTTGCAAATCATATATCCAGTAAGGGGTTAATATCCAAAATATATAAAGAACTCATACAACTCAAAAGTTTGTTTTAAAACCTGATTTTTAAATGGGTAGAGGATCCAAAAAGACATTTTTCCAAAGAAGACATACAGATGGCCAAGAGGTGCATGAAAAAAGTGCTCAACATCACTAATCATCAAGGAAATGCAAATCAAAACCACAATGAGGTATCACCTCACACCTGTCAGATGCCTGTCATCATAAGAGAAGAAATAAGTGTTGTTAAAGACGTGTAGAAAAGGGAACCCTTGTACACTGTTGGTGGAAATGTAATTGGTGAGGCCACTATGGAAAAGAGTATGGGGGTTCCACAAAACTTTAAAAATAAAACTACAGTATGATCCAGCAATTACACTTCTGGGTAAATATCCAAAAGAAATGAAAACACTAACTTGAAAAGGTATATGCAACCCCATGATCGTTGCAGCATTTTTTACAATAGCCAAGACATGGAGGCAATGTAAGTGTTCATCAACGGATGAACAAATAAAGAAAATGTGGTGTATATGTACACAATGGAATATTATTCAGCAAGTAAAAAGAAGGAAATCCTGCCATTTGTGACAACATGGATGGACCTGGAGGATTATGCTGAGTGAAATAAATCGGAGAAAGTCAAACACTGCATGATCTTACTTATATGTGAAGTTAAAAATAACAAACTTATACATACAGAGAACAGACTGGTGATTGCCAAAGGCAGTGGTGGGTGGTGTGCAAAATGGGTGAAAGTGGTCAAAAAGTACAAACTTCAAACAAAATTGAGTTATTTGTAGTGAGGTGGATGGACCTAGAGTCTGTCATACAGAGTGAAGTAAGTCAGAAAGAGAAAAACAAATACCGCATGCTAACACATATATATGGAATCTAAAAAAAAATTTTTGTTAATAGTTATGAAGAACCTAGGGGTAGGGCAGGAATAAAGATGCAGAAGTAGAGAATGGACCTGAGGACACAGGGAGAGGGAAGGGTAAGCTGGGACGAAGTAAGAGAGTGGCATGGTCATATGTACACTACCAAACGTAAAATAGATAGCTAGTGGGAAGCAGCCGCACAGCACAGGGAGATCAGCTCGGTGCTTTGTGACCACCTAGAGGGGTGGGATAGGGAGGGTGGGAGGGAGGGAGCTGCAAGAGGGAAGAGATATGGGGATATATGTATATGTATGACTGATTCACTTTGTTATAAAGCAGAAACTACCACACCATTGTAAAGCAATTATACTCCAATAAAGATGTTAAAAAAAAAAAAAGTACAAACTTCCAGTCATAAAATAAATAAATCCTGGTGGTGTAATGTACAGCATGGTGACTACAGTTAATAATAGTGTATTGGGGCTTCCCTGGTGGCGCAGTGGTTGAGAGTCCGCCTGCCGATGCAGGGGACACAGGTTCGTGCCCCGGTCCGGGAAGGTCCCACATGCCGTGGAGTGGCTGGGCCCGTGAGCCATGGCCGCTGGGCCTGTGCGTCCGGAGCCTGTGCTCCGCAACGGGAGAGGCCACAGCAGTGAGAGGCCCGCGTACCACAAAAAATAATAATAATAATAATAATAGTGTATTGTATACTTGAAAGTTGCTAAGAGAATAAATCTTAAAGTTCTCATCACAAGAAAAAGAAATTGTGTAACTGTGTAAGGTGATGGATGTTAACTAGACTTATTGTGGTGATCATTTTGCAATGCTATACACATATATTAAATCGCTATGTTGTGCACCTGAGGCTATTACCATGTTTATGTCCATTATATCTCAATTTTTTTAAAAAAAAGAACAGGATTGACAAGGAAGAGAGAAGGGACCACTGCTGCCCATCAAAGAGGTGCCTCCCAACAAACACCTGTCACAGAGATGAGCCCCCAAACCTTCGAACCTCTTCTCCCTCTTCGTCTTGCTCCCAACCCCAATTAAACAAAAGACCACTTACGGAGGTGAAGACAGCACTGATGCCTTCCTGAGACATCTCATACTCTAAGGAGCTGGTACTTCCTGTGTGCGTACCTGTGAGGAGAAGAACATTTACATTAAAGAAAGTAGAGGAGCCTAGAACAGGAGTTGGAAACTCAGGGCTGTGGTGGCCAGACAAAAGGAGGCTCAGATGGAAGCCGTGTGCACCCCCCTTTTTCTTACATGTCCTCTGTTATGCTTTCCTTTTTTTATTGAAGCATAGTTAATTTACAATATTAATGTTAGTTTCAGGTGTACAGCAGCGTGATTCAGTATTTTTGCAGATTATACTCCATTATAGGTTGTTACAAGATAGTGCAGGGACTTCCCTGGTGGTCCAGTTGTTAAGACTCCGCACTTCCACTACAGGGGGTACGGGTTCGGTCCCTGGTCGGGGAACTAAGATCCGCATGCCTCATGGCGTGGCCAAAAAAATAAATGAATAAATCAGAAAAAAGAAAAGATAATGGCTACAATTTATATGTTTGTTGCTCATCTAGCCATATGCCCCTTTTAAAGGGATGGTGGCTATTTGGCTCCAGCTACTTTTTGCCAAGCGGGAATATGGTCCTAAAGGTGTCTAATCTTCCAAATTTTCAAGAGAAACCGTAAATCCAGACTGTATATGAACCTTCCCCCAACTTTTAAATTCTTTTATTCAACAAACATTTATTGAGCACCCTTTATGTACCAGGCATTATTCTAGGCACTGGGGATACAGCAGTGAACCAAAGAGACAAATGTTGGCAACACATCCAAATTTGGGGGAAAATACTGTGAGGGATTTGACTCCCCTACCCTCTAATTTTTCAGCCTATAGCCAAGATTGCAAAAGTAGAGAGAAAAGTCTAAATTTTTCCATTTCAAAGTAGTTGAGCAAGAGAGGCCAGAGTTGCTGGGAAATGGAAGAAGAAAGGAGTTGATGCTGAGGCTCAGGGTTCCAAGGGCTAGGAGGTTCTTGTTTCTACAGGGAAGTACGTGTTTTGGGATAAGGAGCTGCCTTTGCAGCTGCTCCAGGACTACAAAACCTTAGCTCACCCTCAATCGCAAAGATCTTTTCCTGAAGCTGGTTCTGAATGGTCTTCAGAGCTTCAAAGTTATTCACCTGGAACACGTGATCACCACGCGGCTTGGATGCGATGGTATCGAGCTCTTTTAGAGATTTGTCACTGATGAAGGCATCTCCCACCTGTTACAAAAAAACAAAAGCTGAATCAGACACTTTCTGGGGGTAGTACTCTCCTCCAGCAAAGAAAATTCTGCAGGAAAAGAATCTGAAACAATCTCTGTCCAAGGAAGGAATGCACCAGAAGGCCCCTGGGACAGAGCTGCCAGGTACGGTAGAGCAGGTTGTACACTCTACATTCTGTCAAGGGAGAAATTGGGGCTGAAATCCAGCCTTTAGTCCATTTGCAGCCCCTCCTGGTGTGGGGCTGACCTCTCTTCAGAACAAGGGGGCGCTTTCTCCTTCATATGAAGGTGTTTTCTACTTGCCAAGCCAGAGACCCGTGATGATACCTCTTTCTATGTCATGCAAGACATTGTAGTAGTTTGAGGACACTGATGTTCCCAACCCTTTGCCCCTTCCTGTAGCCAAGGCCTTTCCCCAAAGCTGTGCTCTGCCCTCCTCCTCTGGGCAGAGTATTCTGTTCCGCTCATTGTCTCTGGGCTCAACCATGTGTACTGGTTTAGCCCACGCACATTATCATATGTGATAAAAACAGAGGCTGGGGCTCCCCTGGTGGTGCAGTGGTTGAGAGTCCGCCTGCCGATGCAGGGGACACGGGTTCGTGCCCCGGTCCGGGAAGATCCCACATGCTGCGGAGCGGCTGGGCCCGTGAGCCATGGCCGCTGGACCTGCGCGTCCGGAGCCTGTGCTCCGCAACGGGAGAGGCCACAACAGTGAGAGGCCCGCGTACCGCCAAAAAAAAAAAAAAAACCAGAGGCTGGAAAAAGTGCTTGCCACATTTCCACTTGCTCTTTTGTTCCTCTGCCTTCACCACGAGGACACACCCAGGCTAGCCCACTGGAGGATGAGACACAGGGAACAGAAGAGCCAAGTTACCCCGGTCGTTCCAGCCCGGCAAACAGATATCGATGGCAACCCTCAGAAATGGAGAGAGCCCAGCCAAGATCATCAGAGCTGCCAACCAACCTGCAGCTGATTACAGATGCATGAGGGAGTCCAGCTAGGACCAGAAAAATTGCCCAGCTGACGCACAGACTCACTTACTGTTTTAAGCCACTGAATGTTGGGATAGTTTGTTACATAGCATTATTACGACAATAGTTCACTATTGTGAACATATGGGCTAGCAGAGATGAGCCTTGCCCCACTTTGATTTTATTGATGTTTGCAAATTCAAAGGAGGGTGTATCCAAGTAGAATCCTCTACGGAAGCATCAGGCCGGAGAGCCACATTTCCTACCCCAATGACGTAGCGAATGACCCCCTTTCTATCCGCTTCAGGGATGACATCCTTGTAGTCCAAAGGATCGCCAAACTTTTCTCCATCTGTGATGACAACCAGTATCTTAAGGGCATTCTCCCGGGCTCCGTTTCTGCTGTGAAACAGTTCTCTTCTGTCCAGGGTAGAGGAGGGAAAAGTCAAATTCGAGCCGACAGAGATACGCTTGATGCTAGGGAAGGAACGTCAGCAGTGACAGATGCAACTGGGCTCTGTCTAGGAGGTACTTGGGTTCTCCTGGGACAAGCACTGAGATGTAGCTGCCCCAATATCTGGAAGGGCAGCAGGAGAACAGGAAAGAGTGGAGGGAAAGGAAGCCTTCATTGCCGTTATACACTTTGGCATAGATTGATTTTTTTTTAACTGAGTATTATTCCTTCTAAATTAAAAAGAAATTAATAAGCTTAATTGTGCCTTCATCAGACCTCTCCTGATGTGAGGCAATGGTTCTCCAGCATATCATCCTGCACTTTTGTCCCAATCCCCAGCCTTGCCTCTACACAGACACACACACACACAGAGATCAGAGTGAACTTTCTAAAACAAGATATGGGTACGTGTCCCCACTGCTAAAACCTTCAATGGATCCACTGGCTTTTCAGTTGCCTTGATGATCTGGCCTCAACTGATCCTTCTAGCCTCTCTCTAGCCTTCCCTTCCCTCCCCGCCCCCTTAATCCCACCTTTACTCACGACTTGTATGTCATGACCATACCAGGCACAGTCCCTCCTCCACACGTTTACTCACCCCTCCACCGGAAATACCCTCTACCCCAGCCCTGTCTGAACAACTCCCCTCTTCCTGCAAAGCTCAACGAAAAATAAAACCTCCTCCTTCCATCCTAAGCAAAGAGGGAAGAGCTTACACAACTTTGCGGATCCCTGTGGCCGTGTGTGTCCTTCCCAACAGCTGTATTATTGGCCTCACCAGCGATGCCGGGGAAGGGTTTCTCTTGAAATCGTTGAAGGTGAAATGAGTCTGAAATTCTTCAGAGTACTGCATCAAAGAGAACTGGGAACGGGCACCTGGTATTACACTGGAGAAGGTGTCCCTCCTCCCCCTTAACCATCCATAAATCTTGAAACACTCTAGTCTCCAAATTCCTCCCAATTCTGCCCTGCCCCCAGTCCTTCCGCCTCACCAGGACAGAGATCAGCCATCAGCTCCCACTTTCCAGCACTAGAACTCAGCCAGAGATGACATGTGAGTTTCATGTCCCACGCCAACCCCTATCAATGAGTCTGCCTGCTTTACAGGGGGCTGGAGGAAAGCTGAGGCCACATCCAGACAGAGCAAGGAAGCAAATCATGAAAGAAAATGATGATCAGCTGGCAATTGGCAACATCTCTAATAGAAGCAGGACAGGAACGTGGCAGCCTGGTTGCCACGTATTTTCCAGCCTTATGCAAGCTGTTCCCTAACCTACCCACTGACCCTTACCAAGGTTTTGGACTTTTGGAATTGACTCATCACAGTTGAGACAAAGTTCTTCATCCGCTGAAAGTCTGTCGGGTTGATGCTACCAGAGCCATCAATCAAAAAGGCAATGTCACTCTCTTTCTGAGGGCACCCTGGGGAAAAAGGAAAAGGAATTGATTACAAGAGACTCAGGTTCATTTTTTGCATGTCAGCACTCTGCTGACATGAGAATGAAAGGTAAACACGATGCAACCCATGTGCCTAGCTAAATAAAAACATGGGACAGAGTGGTATGGAAAAATATGGTTCATTCTGCTCAAGGCAGTCAGGGAAAGCAGTGCTATCACAGCTACCTCATGAAGAATAAGAAATAATTTGCCAAAGATACAAAGGGAGAAATAAGTTACAGGGGAAAAAAGGAATAGTGCATATAAACGTATGCTGGATGTCCTCCCTCCAGCCCCCCATTCTGCCCCAGCCCCAAATCCACTTTCTACCATTCCCCACTTTGCCCAGAGCTCAGCCCACATGGGACATGTCAACAGGGCTCTTTCAACCTCTGGCTTGTTTGCCCAATTAGGAGCCTCAACAGGAGACTGGAGGGAGGGAAGAGGGTGAGATCAGAGTATTTCCCTCAGCTCCCTTCCTGCAAGCCTGCTTTGGGCCAACTGTGTCCCTCAACAGATCAGTGCTCCTCTCAAGGAGGCCCACTCCCCATGACTCCCTGTCCTTCCAGATTCTGGGGACTTCTGCCTCTCTTTGTCCCATCAGCCTAGGGTGGCAACAGCTCCACTGTTGTTCACCCTGGGTTCCTGGACCATCCCTTGTAGCTTCTTTAGACCCTGCCACACCTTTATAATTAGTCCCTTTCTAAATACAGTTGACCCTTGAGCAACGCAAGGATGAGGGGCCCCCACCCTCCATGCAGTTAAAAATGCATGTATAACTTCACAGTCTGCCCTTCGTATCCGCAATTCCATATCCGCAATTCTGCATCTGCGGATTCAACCAACCTCAGATCCGGTAGTACTGTAGCACGAATTTAGTGGGGAAAAAAAATCCACATATAGGTGGACCCACGCAGTTTAAACTGGCCATTTTTCAAGGATCCAGTGTAGAAAAGGGTAGCACAAAGGATTTTTTTTTTCCTGTACGCGGGCCTCTCACTGTTGCGGCCTCTCCCGTTGCGGAGGCTCCAGACGCGCAGACTCAGCAGCCATGGCTCACGAGCCCAGCCGCTCCGCGGCATGTGGGATCTTTCCGGACCGGGGCACGAACCCGCGTCCCCTGCATCGGCAGGCGGACTCTCAACCACTGCGCCACCAGGGAAGCCCAGCACAAAGAATTTTTTAGGAGGTAAAAGAATTCTTTCGTATCCTGTTCATGTTGCTGTTTACACAAATCTAAGCATGTCTTAAAATTAATGGAATTGTACACCACAAGGGAAAAAACGGTCAATTTTACTGTATCATTAGTGAAAAAATAAGATAAAATTATCCAGAAAAAGTGTTGGCTTTTTAAAAAATAGACAAGCAGATTCTAACATTTATATAGAAAATAAACAGGGAAGATAAGCCAGAAATTTTCTTGAAAATCTCAAAGGTACACTAAGTGAAAAGAATCAAGGTACAATCCAGTGTGTAGAGCACGCTACCTTTTGTGGCACAAAGTGAAGTATACAGACGCCTATGTCAGTAAATATTGATACGTGGAGTACCTCCAGAAGAAGCCATGAGACACTGGTAACAGTAACTGCCTCTCAGGAAGGAAAGAGGAGCTCCGAGACCCAAGAAGGAGAGGTTTTTATAGGATAACCCTTAGTGCCTTTTGAACTATGAACCGAGTGCATGTTTCATCTATTTTTAAGGAAATGAAAATGTTTTCAAAAAGAAGAGTCTGGAATGCTTAAGAGTGAGGACTGAAGAGAGAAACGTGGGGGTGGGAGCTGAAGCCACAGAATTGGATGCAGTCAGACACGAAGAGCACATGGGCAAGAACAGAAGCTGTAATCAGGTGGGCAGGGGAGGCAGAGGAAGACAGCTTGGAGCTGGAGCTTCGTAGGAGCCCTCAGTAGGGGCACAAGTAGGAGGAAGAGAAGAGAGGAGAGGAGAGATGTCTGAAGCCAAGGTGCTGGGGGAAGGAAGAGGTGATCTGCAGGTCACATTGGAAAAGTCAGAGAACGTGAGGACAGAATAGAGATTTGGCCTTTAGAGGGTCACAGATGCCACTGGCAACAGCAAGGTCTATATGATGGGTGGGCAGGAGCCAGATGTCAAAGGGTGAAGGATCACAACATGGGGGCAATGGAGGCAAGGAGAGAGATCCCTTCCAAGAAGGTTGGTGATGAAGGGAAGGAGAGAGGGCAGAAGATGGAGAGGAGACCGGGGGAGGGAAGGTTATTTTCATTGCTATCAGTTTGAGTGGTTGATTCTTTTTAAGTTATGGGTAGCATGAGCAGGTTTACATTCAAAGGAGGGGTTGGGATTTAGGTTCCTGGAGAGAGCAAGTGACTAAAGATGTGAACCCCAGAGTTGGTGATGCGAGAGAGCCTCAAAAGCCCAGATGGAAAAATTACTCATGGAAAGGACAGGTCTTCCTCTAAAATCAGTGAGATGCTGCCAAGAGTGGTGCCAGGAAATCTGGACACGGAGAAGGAGGACGTGGAAGGAGTTTACACCTGGCAGTCTTCGTTTATTCTGTGAAGAAGGAGGGAAGGTTATTGTCAAAGTGAAGTTCAAAGGAGCTTGAGAAAAAAGAAAACTGTAAAAGAAAGACATATCTGCCCTTGGTTCCAGAACAAACTTGGAAACAAGCAAAAAGATGGCCAAGGAGTTGAAGAAATCGGTGTCAGAAATCAGCTGGATATGGGACTTCCCTGGTGGCCCAGCGGTTAAGAATTCTCCTGCCAATGCAGGGGACACGGGTTTAAGCCCTGGTCCGGGAAGATCCCACATGCCACAGAGCAACTAAGCTCATGTGCCACAACTACTGAGCCCGCGTGCAACAACTACTGAAGCCCGTGCGCCCTGGAACCCACGTGCCACAGATACTGAGCCTGCGTGCTTCAACAACCACAGCCCATGCTCCGCAACAAAAGAAGCCACGGCACTGAGAAGCCCACGCACTGCAACGAAGAGTAGCCCCCACTCGCCACAACTAGAGAAAGCCCACGTGCAGCAACAAAGACCCAACACAGCCACACAAAAAAAAGAAAAAAAGAAAGAAATCAGCTGGATAAAAACATTCATTCACTTACTCTCTTTCAATCAAGAGATGCTTGGGGAACAAGGGTAAGGAGCCACCAAGATGGTCCCCAAGATTCTCACCTCCTGATAGAGTTAACACCCTTGCATAATCTCCTCATCTTGATTGTGAGCTGGAGTTTTTATTTATTTATTTTTACTGAAGTATAGTTGATTGACAATATTGTGTTAGTTTCAGGTGTACAGTAAAGTTATTCAAGTATATTTTTCAGATTATTTTCCATTTAAGGTTATTACAAGATATTGAATGTTGTCTGCTGTGTTATACAGTGAATCCTTGTTGCTTATCTATTTTATATGTAGTAGTGTGTATCTGTTAATCCCAGACTCCTAATTTATCCCTCCCACTTCCCTTTCCTCTTTGGTAACCATACATTTGTTTTCTATGTCTGTGAGTCTGTTTTTGTTTTGCATGTAGGTTCATTTATATTATTTTTCAGATTCCACATATAAGTAATACCATGTAATATTTGTCTTTCTCTGACTTACTTCACTTAGTGTGATATTCTCTAGGTCCATCCATGTTGCAGCAAATAACATTATTTCATTCTTTTCTGTGGTTGAGTAGTATTCTGTTGTTTCTGTTTATGTGTGTGTGTGTGTATATATATACATATATATATATATATATATATATATATATATATATATATATATATATCACATCTTCTTTATCCATTCTTCTGTTGGTGGACACTTAGGTTGCTTCCATGTCTTGGCTATTATAAATAGTGCTGCTATGAACACTGGGGTCCATGTGTCTTTTTGAATTAGGGTTTTTGTCTTTTCCAGATATATGCCCAGGAGTGAGATTGCTGAATCATATGGTAGCTATATTTTTAGTTTTTTAAGGAACCTCCGTACTGTTCTCCATAGTAGCTGTACCAATTTACATTCCCACCAACAGTGTAGGAGGGTTCTCTTTTCTCTACATCCTCCCTGTGAGCTGGACTTTTTGACTCACTCCCAAAGAATACAATATGGCAGAAGTCTTCTGAGATTAGATTATAAAAGACTGTGACGTCCATCTTGGGTTCTTACTCTCTCTTGCTCTCTCACTGCCTTGTTCACTCACCCTGAGGGCAGCCAGCTGCCATGTTGTGAGTTGTTCTGTGGGGAAGCCCATGGGACAAGCAAGTGAGGGAAGCAGGAACCAGCAGCCAATGTGGACTGAGGCCCTCAGTCCAACCATCTTATAAGTGAGCTTGGATGTGGATCTTCCCCTAGTCAAGCCTTCAGATGAGACCACACCCCTGGTTTGACAACTTCAAGCTCTTGAGAAACCATGAGACAGAGATCCCCAACTAGTCTGTGTCCAGATTCCTGATTCACAGAAACTGTAAGATAATTAATGTTTCTTGTTTTTGGCTGCTAAGTTCAGGAGCAATTTGTCAAGCAGCAAGTGAACAAGCTCGACAAAATCTCTGGCTATCACAGAGCCTACATCCCAGAAGAAAGGGCATCTAAGAAATAAGTAAAGGGCTTCCCTGGTGGCGCAGTGGTTGAGAGTCCGCCTGCTGATGCAGGGGACACGGGTTCGTGTCCCGGTCTGGGAAGATCCCACATGCCGCGGAGCGGCTGGGCCCGTGAGCCATGGCCGCTGAGCCTGCGCGTCCAGAGCCTGTGCTCCTCAACGGGAGAGGCCACAACAGTGAGAGGCCCGCGTACCACAAAAAAAAAAAAAAAAAAGAAAGAAAGAAGTAAAATATGGATATATAGGTATGAAGAGGGCAAAGCAGGGCAATGTGGTAGGAAGTGATGGTGGAAATTATTAGAAGAGCCACTCAGGGAAGGTCTCTCTGAAGAGTTAACATTTGAGCTGAGATGACAGTAATAGGTTGTCAGCTGAGATCTGGGGAAAGAGCATGGCAGGCTGAAGGAATAGTAAGTGCAAAGTCCCTGAGGCAGGGGCAGCTTGGTGTGGTTCTTGGAGAAGAAAGGCAGCTGGAGCACAGTGACTAAGGTAGAACGGTTGGGAAAGAAGTTGGAGAGGTGGACGAGGGCCACACCAGCTAGAGCCTCAAAGGCTATGCTCAGGCACTGTGGCCAGGCTGAGTCCAGGCACTAACTCTAAGGACAATGGTTGAGACATTGTCTCATATAGATGGGTGGCTATATCAGGACTTTCCTCAAAGTGCAAGATCCTAGCACCTCTCCAGAGCCCCTCTCTGCATTGGAACCCAGTTCCCTCATGCTTCTGCACCAAGACTTTTAAATAACCCCCCAGACTATGAGCCCCTCAGCCCAGTCCTGCCAGCTCCCTCCAGTCTCATGCTACTTGTCTGTACTCACCTCTGAGGGCCTCTGGGAGCCTCCTGGGTTGCTGCAGTAGGTTGGGTTCAAACAGGAAGCAGAAGCCGATCGCATAGGTGTTGTCCTTGCAGATATGGTGCCCAGTGGGGCCACAGGCCTAGGGCGCAGGGGACAGGTGGGAGGGGCTGTCCCTGCTTCCTGTCCTTTCACCCCAGCACCTCCACCCAACAAGACCCCAGCCCCAGCAGTCTTAGGCCTCCAACTCCTTCCCTTGGGACACTCCCATGACCCAACGCAACTCACCAGCAGCTGGAAAGGTTTGGGGGTGAACGCCAGAGACAGGCCCAGGGACATGTTCACAGCCTCCGGGGGTACTGAGGGGACAGATATATATATGGTCACCCTCGGGGATGGACGGGACTGTGTAAGAACTGGACAGGGGATGGACAGGAACCTCAACCAGGGAGACATGGAGGTGTGAGGGGTTCAAAGAAGCACGTAGGCCATGGAAAGGGACACAGAGGGGTGTCCAAGGGTGCCTGCATACAGCTCAGAGGCCAGGGAGCTGGCTCCCTGGGCCCCCATCACAGATCCCAAGACAAAGGCAACGTCTGGCAAGTCCAGGTGTGTACAGAAGTGGAACCCTAGCCCTGGGTCCCAGCGAGGGGCAGTGACTCACCCTGCAGGGGGATGGGTTCACACTTGCCCATGCTGCAGTCACACTTGTAGAGGCCGCCCGTTTGATTGGAAGCCTTTATCTCCTGGGGGGCTCCAACCACCAGCCTGGGGGGAGAGGTGGGAAAAGCTCACCACAGGGACAAGAGAACGCTATGATATCTGGGGAGAGAAGGAGACCATGGAAGTTCCGCCACCCAAAATAAAAGTGGGGGAGCCAACCTCACAGGGATTCCCCAACTCCCAGAAATAGGAGGAAGATTCAGCAAAGAAAAACATGGGAATTTTTTTTAACCGCTGATTGTTTATTGTGAATATTCTCGTAATCCAGTCATTTGAATTCCCAGAGGTCATTTCAGTAAATTCAAGAATTTCCAAATCCTGAAGGCCAAACAATGAAGGTAGACAGTCTACCTTCCCAACTTGGAATCACTTCCCCATTCAGGCAGGGATGCAATATTGCATAGAGGACAGGAATAGAGGCCTTGGAGTTTTACTGCCCGAAATTAAAATTTAGTCCCACCCTTACTTCCTGTGTGACCTTGGGCACGTCAACTAATGACCTTATTGTGCTTCAATTTTCTCATCTCTAAAATATGGATAATAGCAGTACCTACCTCAAGGTTATTATCAGGATTAAATGAGTTAATCCGTGTACAATCCAAAAATGGGAAAATGTTTAATCTTGGAGTAAGAAGGAACTCTCTAAGAATGACATAATACTCAGAGGTCATTTTAAAGTGAATACATTCAACTCCACAGTCATTTTAAATAAATTTCTGTATCTGATCAACTACCAAAAGCGAAGTCAGAAAACAAACGGTAAACCGGGGGAGGGAGATGAGCAACTCATGCCCCAGACTACTTTCCTCAGTATAGTCAGAGCTCCCACAAACCAGTAAGGAAAAAAAACAAACCAAGAGAAAAATGGGCAACAGATAAGAAAAAAGTGTTCACAGAAAAGGAAATAAATCTCTCCTTAAAGAAGAAATGCAGGGCTTCCCTGGTGGCGCAGTGGTTAAGAATCCGCCTGCCAATGCAGGAGACGTGGGTTTGAGCCCTGGTCCGGGAAGATCCCACATGCCGTGGAGCAACTAAGCCCGTGCGCCACAACTACTGAGCCTACGCTCTAGAGGCTTCGAGCCACAGCTACGGAAGCCCACGTGCCTAGAGCCCGTGCTCCACAGCAAGAGAGACCACCACAATGAGAAGACCCCATACGGTCATTAATTAATTAATTAATTAATTTTTTTAAAAAAATAAATGCAGTTTAAAAGTAAATTGAGATACCGTTTCTCACCTGTTCAATTTACAAAGATCATAAGTTTGCTAACATTTTGGGTTGGCAAGTGGGTGGGGAAGTAGGTGTTTGCATAAACTTCTGGTGTGAGTGCAAATTGTTGTCACCCTCATAGAGGGTAATTTGGAAAAATCTATTAAAATTACATATGCACATGTACCCTTGGATCCAGCAATCCTAGTCCTAGGAATTTACTTCCAAAATATACTTGCACATGTACAAAATGCCAACATTGTTCATATAGCAAAAGTTTGGAAACAATCTAATGTCCATTAAGAAGAGATTTGGGGACTTCCCTGGTGGTCCAGTGGGTAAGACTCTGTGCTCCCAATTCAGGGGGCCCGGGTTCAATCCCTGGTAGGGGAACTAGATCCCACATGCTGCAACTAAGAGCCCACATGGTGCAATTAAAGATCCTGCATGCCGCAACTAAACATGCCGCAACAAAAATCCTGTGTGCCGCAACTAAGACCCAGGCAGCCTAAATAAATAAATAAATAAATAAATTTTAAAAAGAGATTTAAATGTAATATAAATGTAAATTACAGTGCTTCCAAATAATGGAATGTGATGTAAGCATTAAAAAGAACAAGTAAGCTCTTTTTTCATTTATTTGTAAAATCAGCAAGCTCTATTAATTTTAAAAAAATGCCAAGGACAGTATAGAGCAGAGGCCAGCAAACTTTCTTCTAGAAAAGTAACATTATTTCCATAAATATTATTTCTGTAAAGGTAAATGTTTTAGGCTTTGCAGGCCATAGAGTCTCTGTCCCAGACTCTCTGTTCTGCTACTATAGCTCCAAAACTGCCCTAAAAAATAAATGACTAGAGATTATCATACTAAGTGAAGTTAAGTCACACAGAGAAAAATGATGTAAATGGACTTATTTACAAAACAGAAACAGACTCACAGATTTCAAAAACAAACTTATGGTTACCAAAGGGGAAATGTGAGGGGGAGAGATAAATTAGGAGCTTGGGATTAACACACACACACTGCTATATATAAAACAGATAACCAACAAGGACCTACTGTATAGCACAGGGAACTCTACTCGATTTTCTGTAATAACCTATATGGGAAAAGAATCTGAAAAAGAATGAATATATGTATATGTATAACTGAATCACTTTGCTGTACATCTGAAACTAATGCAACATTGTGAATCAACTATACTCCAGTAAAATTTTTATAAGTATTGGAAAATAATAAAAAATAATAAAAATAAATGACAAGTGGGGAGTAGGGGTAGCCAAGTGTCAATAAAATGTATTTACAAAAATAGGCAGCAGGTTGTAGTTTGAGTATAATGTGTGCAACAAATTGTGTGTGGGATGATGCGGAGGTCTGTGCGCTGGAGAATCTCTCTGAAAGAACACACGAGAAACCGTTCAACAGGGACCCTGCTAGGGAGGGAATTGGGGGAACGGAGTGAGGAAGAGACTTTCTTACTATCACACTCTTTTGTATCTTTTGAATTTAGAGCTCTGATAAATTAAGAAAAAAACAAATCAAGGAAATTGTGATTTTTTTTTTCAGGTATGTTAAGCCTTGGAGGGAAAGTGCGTGAGCAGGGAGTCCCCCTGTGGCCCTTACCAGGATCCCTCAAGCTGGACCACGCTCTGCCCGAAGCCCCTTGCATTGTTTTGGAAGATGACTGCTTTTTCCGTGTCCAGGTTGAACCCGTGACATAAGGCCAAGGCTGGAGGGAGAACAAGGCGGGCGGGAGTCAGGAGGACAGAAGGAGACAGTTAAGAAAGCAGCCTGGGGACTTCCCTGGTGGCGCAGTGATTAAGAATCCAGGGGACATGGGTTTGAGCCCTGGTCCAGGAAGATCCCACGTGCCGCAGAGCAGCTAAGCCCGTGCGCCACAACTATGATCTGTTGTTTGTTTTGTTTTGTTTTTAATCTTGAAGGAACATATCCCTGACTTGTTTGATGTTCTTTGTTCTGACAAGATATAAAACTGTGCTGAAAACCATGCTTCTCCGGAACAGTTCCTCAGAGTTCTCTGAGAGGCTGTCTCCTGGGCTATAGTCCTCAGTTTGGCTCAAAGAAAACTCTTTTCTTGTTTATTGATCATTTCCATCAACAGGTGCATTCAGCCCCTCTCTGAGCCCCACCCTGGGTTCCCACCCCACTGATTTGCCCAACAATCAAGTTCCTAAAGACTCAGTTAGGTAATTTCCTTCCTATGCAACTTTCAAGCATTTCTTTCCCTTCTCTGGCTCTTCGTCCACAAAACACAGATACAAAGGGAAAAAAACTTGAGTCATTTTGATCAGTCAGTCATTCAACAAACATTTACACCTGAGTCCTTGGAAAAGAGGAGACCAATAGGAGGAGGTGAGGTGGAATCCAAGAAGAAACACTCCAAGAAGAGAAGCCAAGACCTGCTGTGCACACTTAGACGTGTCATTTCACCTCTCGGGGCCTCAGTTTCCTCCTCTGTGAAGAAGGGACCAGCCAAACCCCCTTGCATAGTCCGTGAATTGAGTCATTTATCCAAAGCTTCTCTGCTCATCGCATCTCGGTCTAGTTCTACTCTGCTGCTTGAATCCCTTAACCTTCCCCCAATCCCCTTTGTCCCTCCCAGCCTAACTCCTAAGTATTCTGTACCCTTTATCTCCACAAACTCACAAACCCAAAAACTCCCCCCCTCCTCACTCTGAGGGCCCCCCAACTCCTGGCTCACCTGTTAGTAGAAGGACTCTGTGAGTCATCGCTGGAGACAGCAGGAGCCGTGAGGCTGCAGGCACCACTGAGCCACTTTAAGGAGGCCACCAAAGCCAGGAAGGACCGAAAAAGGGAAGTAAGAGGCAGAAGTCTGTCAGAGACTCAAAAGAAGAGGACGAAGGCTCAGTGAGCACACAGCCCTGCCAGACCTGCCCCCTCTACCCAGCCTCCCGGCCCAAACCATCAGGGTCGCCAACCCATAGGTGGCTTTGTTTGCCCACCTGCTTCTAGAAACATTATGAACAGCAAAGCATGGACTTATGACCTGCCCCTCAGAACATGTCTCCCTGAAAGCACGCTTTGCAAAATGTCCCTCCCTCCTGCCCAGAGAAGTGAGAACACCTGTCAGCCAGAGCATCCTCCTGTGTGGCCATCAGTAAGGTCAACTCAGGTACAGAGAAACCTGGTGCTTTTTTTTAATATAAATTTATTTATTTATGTATTTATTTTTGGCTGCGTTGGGTCTTCGTTGCGGCACAAAGACTTCTCAGTGAGGTGGCTTCTCTTGTTGCAGAGCACACGCTTTAGGCGCACAGACTTCAGTAGTTGTGGCGCCGGGCTTAGTGGCTCCGCAGTATGTGGGATCTTCCTGGGCCAGGACTCGAACCCGTGTCGCCTGCATTGTCAGGTGGATTCTTAACCACTGCACCACAAGCAAAGTCCTCTACGCGGTGCTTTTTTAATATTATTTTGCTTTAAAAAAAAAAAAAACGGCCTCAGGACTTCCCTGCTGCCGTAGTGGTTAAGAAGCCACCTGACAATGCAGGCAACACGGGTTCGAGCCCTGGTCCAGGAAGATCCCTCATGCCGCGGAGCAACTAAGCCCGGCACTACAACTACTGAGCCTGCGCTCTAGAGCCCGTGAGCCACAACTACTGAAGCCCGTGGCCTAGAGCCCATGCTCCGCAGCAAAAGAAGCCACCGCAATGAGAAGCCCACACACCGCAACAAAGAGTAGCCCCCACTTGCTGCAACCAGAGAAAGCCCGCACACAACAACAAAGACCCAACGCAGCCAAAAAAAAAAAAGCCTCAAACTCTTTTGCCCTGGAATTTTCACTTCCAAGAATTTATCCTAAGAAATATCTGAGAAGTACAGTCAAAGATGTCTGCACAAGCTGTTTTCAAAGACACACCAGCATATCTTCATGAAATTACATAGAACACCAAACCATACTTGTGTGTGTCTGCTAATGTGATTCCCCAAGCCAATCATTTTTCATTCTCTCTCCAACATATTTTCTCTTGCCCTTAGTTCGGCTTTCTTAATAACCAGAGCAAAGAAATGTGTGCGCTCTGAAAAAAATTCCATTAAAATTCTGAACATTTTGTTTTAAAATTACCTGTTTAAAAATACGTATGTGTTGGGCTTCCCTGGTGGCGCAGTGGTTGAGGGTCCCCCTGCCGGTGCGGGGGACGCGGGTTCATGCCCCAGTCCGGGAGGATCCCGCGTGCCGCGGAGCGGCTGGGCCCGTGAGCCGTGGCCGCTGAGCCTGCGCGTCCGGAGCCTGGGCTCTGTGGCGGGAGAGGCCACGGCAGTGGGAGGCGCGCGTACTGCAAAAAAATATATATATATGTATGTGTAGGAAAACCAAAATGTTAATAGTAGTTGTCACTGGATCATAGGACAATGGGTCTGTTCTACTCTATTGCTGCAGAGCAAACTACTCCAAATAAAACGGCGACTTCTTTTTTTAAAATTTATTTTATTGAAGTGTAGTTGATTTACAATGTTGTGTTAGTTTCTGGTGTACAACAAAGTAATTCAGTTATACATATACAGAATAGTTTGCATCTGCTAATCTCAGGTTCCCAGTTCATCCCCGCCCCATATCCCCTCTCCCTTGGCAACCACAAGTCGAAAACAGCAGCTTCTCATTGTGTCATGGTGCTGTGGATTGCCTAGCCTCAGCAGTTCTCACTAGGGAATCTCAGATGGCTGCAGTCAGATGGTGACTGGGGCTGGAGTCCTTGAAGGCTCAGCTCGGCTGGACTTTCAAAACAGATCACTCCCATGGCTGGAAGTTGGTACCATCAGCAGGCCAGGAGCTCGGTTGGAGCTGTCAGCTGGAGGACCTCCATGTGGCCTCTCTATGTGGCTTGGGCTGCTCACAGCATAGTGGTTAGACTTCAAGAGCAAGTATTCCAAGAGATAAGAATTGAAAGTTCCCAGTCTCTTAAGATGTTGACCTGGAAACTGTCACAGAGTCACTTCCACTATATTCTAGTGGTCAAGCAGTCACAGAGCTCGACCACATTCTAAGAGAGGGGAACAAAGATGTCACGTCTCAGTGGGAGGTGTGTCAAAGAATTTGTGATCAGCTTCAATCTGCCACAGGGTGATTTTAATTTTCTTCTATATATATTTGTGTACTTAAAACTTTTTTACAAAAAAAAAAGTGACGCTTATAATCAGAAAAAAAAGAAAAACACCAATAAGTAATTTAAACAACAAAGGGCCCATTCTTGTTAGCAGGAAAGGAGGCTGAGGAAAAAGAAATAAGACCATTGGATCAGGATGAGAAGCTACCAACAAGGGTGTGGGGACATATTTTAATAAATAAGCTGGTGGGACTTCCCTGGTGGCACAGTGCTTAAGATTCCACACTCCCAATGGAGGGGGCCTGGGTTCGATCCCTGGTCAGGGAACTAGATCCCACATGCATGCTGCAACTAAGAGTTTGCATGCCACAACTAAGGAACCCACGTGCTGCAACTAAGACCCGGCGCAACCAAATAAATAAATAAATAATTTTTTAAAGAAAAGAATGAATGCAAAAATAAATAAATAAGCTGGGTTTATTTTTGATAAAAAAACTTTCACACTCTGATCACCACAGGAAGTTGCTCGGATATCACGGCCCCTCTGTTCCCTTAGCAGTGACCAAGGGCCCACTTTAAAGGTATAGGCAATATCTCAGAAAGATTGTCCAGCCCCCAGAGCCTTTCTTAATGACCCACCCTATGGTGTGCACCTGACCAGGTAACCACAAGGTGGGCACCTAGCTATAAGCTCCCATCCATCCCCTACCCCTACTCTTGACAAAAGCTTAGCTTGGGTTCCCCTGTACATGAACACTGAGACAAGTGGAAGTAATTTATCTGAGAGGTAATCCAGGAAACACTGGTGAGGAAATGAGCCCATAAAAGCTGTGAGATGGCACAAGTTACTGCTGTGGATGATTGGAGCTCAATACACTGAGGAACTCTGAAATCCAGGGTAGAACATGCCTCAGACTTATCCACCTGAGAGGAGAGGGGGCTAGATTTTTTATCCACAACTCACATCAGCTATCCGTGGAGGGCTGCTTTCCGGGAAAGCCTTACTTCTCTGGTGCATCCTATTTGCCCTGCACCCAGGCAGAGAAGGCTCCAGGAGCAAGAGAGAGCCCTCAGGCAGGCAGGTACTGGCAGCTGGAAACCTGGCCAGCTTGCATGGGAATGATAAACACTGAGGGGACGTGAATGGAGCAATTGCAGTGTCTGCTACAGATACTCAGATATTTTTTCATAGCACTCATTATTACATGAACTTATATTGCATATTTATTTAGTTTATCTATTGTCTGACTCCCCAGCTAGAGTCTATAAGCTCCAGAGAGCAGAGATTCTTGTCTGTCTTGCTCATCACTATTTCCAGTGCACAGAAGAGTGCCTGGTTCATAAGAGAGATCCCCCCGCCCCTCCCTCAGAGAGAGAATTCTGGAAAGAGGGCAGGATAGCAAGCACCAAGAATCCTTCCTCCCCAACTAGGTAGCGATTGTACCAGAAGAATCTCTCTGATGTAACTATTTAGGAGCTCTGAGTCTATAATGCACCAAAAAAAAAAAAAAAGACCTGTGGTTAATTTCAGTGTATTTCAGCTCTTAGCACTGCAGCAGCTACCTACACTACCTGCAGCTACCTCACTAACTGCAATCCCATGGCAAGCTTTGCAGGAGCAGGTTGCATGAAGCTTGTAGGAACCAAGGTGTCAAGAACCCATCCGTTTATGATGCCTATCATGGAATCTTAACTACAAAATCTTCAAAACTTGAAATAATTTGAGTGAACCAGTGTTCCTAACATCAAATCAATCTAAATAGAGCATAAGGCGCTTTGCTGGGTCAGATTAAAAACAACCTCCATGCTCTCTCGTCTCCTCGCTTCCAAGACGACCAGGAAAAGAAGGAATAATGGTCGTGCCAAAAAGGGGCGCGGCCACGTGCAGCCTATTCGCTGCACCAGCTGTGCCCGATGCGTGCCCGAGGATAAGGCCATTAAGAAGTTCGTCATTTGGAACATCGTAGAGGCCGCAGCCGTCAGGGACATTTCCGAAGCGAGTGTTTTCGACGGTGAGTGAGCTCCTGGCGCGAACTGTCCTATGTGCTTCCCAAGCTGTATGTGAAACTACATTACTGCGTGAGTTGTGCCGTTCACAGCAAGGTAGTCAGGAGTCGTTCTCCGGTAGCCCGGAAGGACCAAACACCTCCATCCCGATTTAGGCCTGCGGGTGCTGCGCCACGACCTCCGCCAAAGCCCACGGAAGGAGCTAAGTCCTTAAAGGCTAAAGAAATACGGTCCCCTGGAAAGACAATAAAACGGAAATTATACTTTAAAAAACCCCACCATTTGCTTAGTGATTTACGGGTCCCTTTCACAGACATAATCTCTTCTGATATTCATGCTCAAACTATGAGTTAGATGCTATTATTAATTCTAATTATCATCTTTCTTGTGCAGAAGTTCTTTTGTTTCATGTGGCCAAATTTATTATTAGGCTTTACTGTAACTTGTTTAATAAACCTCCAGAGTTAGAAAATTTTTTTCATCTATATATTCTTCTCAACTACTTCTTTTCCTTCCATTATTTAACTTCTTTGTGTACTGTTGAATTTTTTGGGTGCAGTGTGAAACAGGGAATCCAGTTTCATTTTTGTCCATATGAACAAATAATTTTCCAGTTCCATTTACTGAAAAGAGTTTAAAATAAGCTTTTAGAAGGAAATTTTACTTTCCTATATTTGTCAAATTTTTTTTTACTACCCATCTGTTTTCTACCCAAGTCAGTGTAATGCAAGATTCCAGTGTTACGTATCACCCCACAGCAATTGTCTTCTTTCTGAGTCTGAGTAAATTAGGGTATCCAGAACCCACAGCCCCACTCTGTGGAAAACCACTTCAAAGAGAAGAAACTTTTGTTTCCTCCCCAAGGGCAAAAATGATGGGCAGCAGAAACCTCGAATCATAACCCTATTTCCTACTTGAGGCAGATTCAATGGGCAAAAAAGTCATCATTTGCAGATAGTATGAAAATCCAACACCATTAAGTGATAACTTGTTAGAACTAATCTTATTCAGCAAGATCAACATATAAAAATCTAATCCATTTCTTGTTCAGCTAAGACTAATTTTCTGATTAGAAAATATAATAGGAAAAACACCATTCGTAGCACCAAAAAGCTATAAAACACGTAAGCATAAATCTAACATGAAATATGTGTGAACTATTTATTTTTTAAGCTATTAGTCTTTCCTAAAGGACATAAAAGAATAGAGAGGGCTTCCCTGGTGGCGCAGTGGTTGAGAGTTCGCCTGCCGATGCAGGGGACACGGGTTTGTGCCCCGGTCCGGGAAGATCCCACATGCCGCAGAGCGGCTGGGCCCGTGAGCCATGGCCGCTGAGCCTGCACGTCCGGAGCCTGTGCTCCGCAACGGGAGAGGCCACGACAGTGAGAGGCCCGCGTACCGCAAAAAAAAAAAAAGAAAAGAATAGAGAGAGATGCCATATTCATGGGTGACAAGGCTCAACATTATAAAGATATCAGTTCTCCGTCAGATTACTCAGTAATTCAGTGTAACCTCACCCAACAGGATTATTATCGAATTTGACAAGCTGATTCTAAAAATCACCTGGAGCAGAAAACACACAAGAATAGCCTAAAAAACTATGAAGCATACCTTATTACATAACTCCATTCCATAGCCAGACATGCCATATCACAGCACTACCTTAAAGTCAGATAAGCAAAGGTAAGGTGTTAGTTCTGGAATAAATACATAAAACCAAATACATAAAACCAATACTGGTGTATATACAAAAATTTGATATTCCCACCAAAATTAATATATTTCTTTTAATGAAAAAGCAAACAAACTTTATCTGATCCCACTTCCTCCACCAACCACTGCCCCATTTTTTTGTGTCACTTTTGCAAAGCAAATTCCAGACCAGTTGTCTGTATTTGCTGTGCCCAGGTCTGCCCTTCCCACTCTCCCTTGAACCCATTCCATTCCAGCCTTTGCCCCACCCCAGCCTCCACTTCCCCAAAACTTTTTTCATCACTGTCACCAAGTATAAGTGGTTAGCTCCAAGAACTGGTTTGCGATCTTCATCTTAAGGGATTCCAGAGCAGCTTTTCACATTTGCCCACTCCTTCCAGGGATTAATTTGTATACTGGCTTCCAAGGACCCTCACTCACCTGCTTCTCCTTCACCTCCATCTCTCCTTCCAGGTTCTTTGGCCAATCCTTCCTTTTCTCCCCAACCTGGTAAGGAGGATTCCAGAGCTCAGTCCTTGGGCCTCTTTTTTTATCTACTCCTGTCTTTGGGTGGGCTCAGGGCTATAAACATCACCCATATGTTGCTAATCCTCGGTTTCTGTCTCCAACCCAGACCTCTCCTGAGCTCCAGACTCGGATAGCCAATGGCTCGCCCCATGTCTGACAAGCTCCGCAAACCAAGATGTCTAGACCTGAACTCCTGATCACTCCCAGTTATGCTCCCCGCATCTGGGCCCATCTCAGCCTCTAGCGCATGAGACAAGGCTAGGCCAAGGCACAACTGATTCCACCGGTAAAGTTACAATGAGCCACTGTTAGGTCCATACAGTTTATTACTTACATAGACAGCAAAACCAATCCTTCCATAGTCGTCCTACACAACAAAAAGGACGATACCAAAAAAGGGAGGCTATATCCTAGACTAAGAGACAAAGCAGTTTTAATCTGGAGCTCTGCTGGGGGGGCAGGGGGCGGTGGGTGAGGCAGAGAGCCTCATGCATAATCAGAACCTGGGACATGAGTCATGACTCCTGAGGCCCTCCTAAGGGACGTAGGAGGTGAGCAGGGGGTGGCCCCCGAGCAGCTCCTCATCCTCTGTTCCAGGAAGATCACAGACATTCTGCTGAAACTCAGACAAGCTGTGGTTCAAGCCTTTGCCTGTGTGGCCCATGTGGTAGTGCCAGGTGGCTGGGGGCACCATGGCAGCGCTATTCCCCCACTTTCAATCAGTGGCAGTAGTGTCCCTGTGAGACAGGCTGGCGCCTGGGACTCTTTGCTGCAGTGCTGTAATGCTTGCATCCAGACAAATGTCTCCTTGAGCAACAAAATACAAAGAAACTGTAAGGGGCTATAACTGCATGCACGCGCAGTTGGGGCAAATTCTGGACAAAAGATACAAAAAGACCAAAAAAAAAAAACAAACGCAACTGCCACTTCTGAAGAAAAGGGAGCTAAAACAGGGTACTGCACATGCCCCCTGCAGTCAACACCACCTAAGGTGTGGGCAAACCACCTAAGCCACGCCTCCAACCCCACCCCCTGGACACACCCCTACCCTCGCCCCATATAAAGAGCTGGCTCATCCCCACCCCCTTCGGGGAGCGAGCAAGGAAACCTGTTACTTGTTTTTACCCCCTCCTACAGCTGCAGGAACCCCAATACAGACTTGCCTGAAGTTCCTCACTGGCCTCTTCTCAATTTCAGTTGATTGGGGAAGGCCAAAAACCCTGGTCAGTAACACTTACAGTCACTCAGACTGAAAGTCATAAGGAAATCCTACGGCTCTACCTTCAAATATGTCCAAAAATATAACCCCTCCTTACCAACTCCACTGTTACCAAAATTGTGGAAGCCACCATTGTCCCACCTGGAATGGAGCCTTAGACCTTGTCTGTGCCCCACTGCTTCTCTATTTCCCTCCAACAACACAAAGTCAGTTTTCAACATCGTAGCTAGAGGGAGCCTTTCAAAACACAAGGCATATATTATTCCTTTGCTCCAAAGCTTACAAAATCTCCTCACCTCGCTGAGAGTCCAAGCCAGTCTTTCCATAACCTACCAGGCCCTGCGTGATCTGTCGTCCCAGCCTCCACCCTTGCCTCTCCTTCTCTTTGAGCCCTTGCTCCCCCCACTCCAGCCACATTGGCCTCCTTGCAGTTCTTCAAGTCCAGCACATCGGCTCTTCCCTCTGATTGGAGTATTTTTGCCCCAGATCTTTGCATGGGTCACTCCCTCACCTCCTTCAAACAAGTGGGTTTGCTATCAAATGATTCTCCATGCTCAGCCTTACAAATCCTCTCTGCCGTGTTTCTTCTCCCAAACTTTCCTGGCTTTGCTCTCAAGAGAAAGAAGGTAGCAGGGTCTCCATCTCCTGTTGCCCCGTGCAGCACCCAGGATCAAGGCTCCTCTATCCCCACCACAATCTCTCAGACCCATCTCTCCAAATCTCTTTTCCCTCACCTAGCCAGACAACTTACCTCTGTCTAAACCCCTCCAATTTGCCTGACATACCACATTCAAAGGCAATTGCCTCACAGGATCAACCCTCCTAAGAAGGTTCTGGGAAGTACCAACAACAAAATATTGTTTTTCCATTACACTGAATTGCCAAGGAAAGTTCCACTTGAATGTTATCCTGAACAATCTGGTTAAGCCTTTGATGCCTGGGGCCAGACTTGGGGGGTTAAAATCCTAGCTCTATAAGCCTGGGACCTTGAGCAAGTTACTCTCTGGACCCCGTTGTCCTCAACTGGGAAATGATGGTAATAATAGTACTCACCCCTTGGGGTTGTTGTGATGATTAAATGAGATAATAGATGTCAGAGTGCACGTAGTGAATATTCAGTCAACATTAGCTATAATTATTTGACCCACTGTGTCTTGGGCTGACCATGATATGGCTGGCATGACCCCAATGACACATAAATGGTATATTGGCATCAGAGTTGCCTGTCACTCAGTTGGAAGCATTCTAGACTTTTCCACCTGCTCCCTCAGTTGTCCAAGCAGGGAGCCAAATGTCAGGCAGATCAGAGAAAAATTCCTACCACAGGCTTGATGGGTGTCTTGGGCGTTTCCACCAAAATCATACTAAGAACATGGTTGGCCAGAGGTCAGTCACAGGGCAGGGTCAGATGTGCACTGCCACCACCCCTGAAATACTTCCTCCTGCTTCCCATCCTTGAAAGCAGAAGTAGCTCAGGATCTGACCTGAGCAGAACAGAGGAGAAAACTACTAATTCCTGGAATAGGACGGGGAGGAAGTTGTGCTTCTGTCAGGGGAGGAGAAGAACCAGAAGCTCTTTTGAGCAGATTATTTTGCTTCTGGGGTGAGGGGGGTAGACGCAAATGTAAAAGGGCAACCGCCTCTCCCCAACCCCACAAGCCAGGTTCTTCTGGAGCGTGAGTCTGATGTGTCCTAAGATATCTGACTGTTCAACCCCTAAGAAGTTGGGGCAGGCCTAGGAAGCCACTGTAATTGTATTTCTTTCTCCCAATTGTATGAGCTATGCAAACAGTATTATGACAATACTAAAGAAAACAAGAAAAAACAACACAGAGTCCCACGACAATAATATATCAGCTTTTCTGCACAGATACTATTTACAAACTTGTCATTATAGGATAGGTTTGATTCTGTACTATGGTTTTGTCATATAACGTTTTAGCACAAATATTTCACGTAGCTTTCCAAGACTTTATTTTTAAAAGTTTATTAGGGTATAGTTGATTTACAATGTTGTGTTAGTTTCAGGTGTACAGGAAAGTGATTCAGTTATACATATACATATATTCATTATTTTTTAGATTCTTTTCTCATATAGGTAGGTTATCACAGAATATTGATAGAGTTCCCTGTGCTATACAGTAGGTCCTTGTTGGTTATCTATCTTATATATAATAGTGTGTGTGTGTTCATCGCAAGCTCTACAGGGATATTCTAATGGTATAAAATATTCCATTAAGTTGAGAAATTTTAGTGTTTGACTATTTTAGGCAATACTGCATTAAACAACTTTCTACACACAGCTCTTTGCAATTCTTTTCTTCAGATATAATTTTTTAAAACATTTTATATTTATTTTGGCTGTGCTGGGTCTTAGTTGCGGCACACAGGATCTTCATTGCGGCATACGGGATCTTTGTTGCAGCATGTGGGCTCTTAGTTGCGGCATACGGACTCTTAGTTGCAGCATGCATGTGGGATCTAGTTCCCCCACCAGGGATCGAACCTGGGCCCCCTGCATTGGGAGCACAGAGTCTTACCCACTGGGCCACCAGGGAAGTCCCCAGATAGAACTTTTAAGATGAAATGACTGGGGCTAAGATGATGCACACTTTGGGACCCTTCCTACTCACTGCCAAATGACTCTCCAAATGGGTGGTACTACATGCATTCTATTTTGAAGCCAATGTTTGCAGAAAGCTTTATAGTTTCAAGCCATTTTATAAATTTTTGTCTCAACACCCCCGGGCAGGTTGGTCTGACTTCCACCTCCACTCATTATTCTGTCTGTCTCTCCAATAGGAACTGGAAAAGCTGTTTACAGGTTTTCCCAACCTGTCTCACAGCGAGGAGTGGTCATGTGACCCCATTCTGACCAATGAGGTGTAAAGGAAAGCCTTGATGGACAGAGGGCTGACACTGCCCCTCCTTGACCATCGATGTTCCCTTCTCCCCCCCCCTTTCCAGAATGCGGAAGTGATGCTTTGGGCAAACTAAATTTCGAAGGAGTGGAGGTAACAAAAAGGGAATTGGAGTCTATTCACAGAGAGGAGCAGAGATGTGAGGGAGCGGCACAGCCTCTGAGAGAGGGGTGAAGAGCAGCCTGGTTCTGGGGGTGCTTAGTCCCCCAGAACACACGTCCTCACACCTGAGCCCCATGTGTCTTCACACCAAGCCCCCATTTTCTTGCAGAAATTCAGGCAGGTCTCTATCCCTTGCAGATAATCAACCCTGCAGGGATTACAGCAGTTCTTCTCACGATTAATATGTGAGAAGTGGGTGGATTTAAAGGATCCAGGCAATTAGGGGTTTGTTCTTCCCAAAGCACAAGAAGAGAGGAAGGTGTTCATACACCAGAGGCCCACTGATCGCTGTCTGAACCACTTGCAACCTGCGGGCGGTGTGGAGGGTGAAGCAGGTTGTAGGAGTGACAACCAGGTGTCCGTGATTTTCCAACAATCCCAACTTCAAGTTTTTTAAACTTGAAGTTAAAGCGTGCCCCCAATTTGTGGCCAAATAGGTCCAAGAATCAACAGAGAAAAGGGATCCCATTAGATCCATCTTTACACTCTCTTCAAAGCAGCATCAGTCAGCAGAAAGCCAACTGGGCACAGAAGTGCTCTGTGGAAAGTGAAACATAAAGGTTGGTCATAAACATAAACATTGGTCAGAGTCAATCACTGGAAGCTACATGGCGTCATGGTTAAGAGTATGGCGGTTGACCTTGGTTCAGTTACTAGCTCTGCTTTCTTCTAGCTGTATGACTTTGGGCAAGTTAACTCACTTCTCTGAGCCTCATTTTCCTTATAATATAATTAGAGATCATGTTACTTAACAATAGTGGACATTGGTTGTTTTTAGGCCACTCAGCATTCATTCCCCCCTTCTTTTACTAATAACAGTCAATTTCCTGTTGGCCAGCTACCTCCCCACCATTGTATACAGTCCTGGTGAGACAATAAATCAAGGTAAGTTAAGGTGCCTTACCTTTTCTTAACTAAATGAGTAGCCTCTTGCCCAAAGCTAGGCAAAGTGGACTCTATATTTAGTTTGAATTTTGAGCACAGTGATGCAAGGGTAGAAAACTAATGTTTGGTTTATTTCTCTCTTGGCAGGACCTCCAAAGCCATGGTTTCTGTCCTCTCTGTGTTTTTCAACCCTCTCTTCCATTCTTTAAGCCACTCTATTTCCTTCCAGTAAATTCCATTTTTTACTTGTTAGCTAGAGTCTGTTTCTGTTATTTTTGCCCAGAATGCCCTAACTGATGCACTACGTAACAACAATCAAAAACTTGTAAGGATTAAGTTAAATAATGTATGTGGAAGAGCTTAGCACAGTGGCTGGCATATAGGATATGCCCAACAAATGGTAATTTGTATTAGTCGAGGGTGAGGTTCAACTGCTGTCATAGGACCCAAAATCTTAGAGGCTTAAGCTAGACTGTCCTGCTGACAGTCCAGGGAGGTAGAGAGGCTCCACAGTGTTGGAAAGCCCGACTCCTTCTAGCAAGTTGCTTTGTCATCCCAAGGTACTGTTCTCATCCAGCCCATCAAAGATGGCCCACCGCCATGTCCACCCTCCAGCTGGCAGGAAAAATAAAGAATGTGGATGTGACTCTTTCCTTTAAGAGTGTGACCCAAAAGTTACACATGTCATTTCCATTCCCATCTCATTGGCCAGAACTTAGTCACATGACCACACACGGCGGCAAAGAAGCCTGGGAAACATAGTCTTTATTCTAAGTAGCCATGTGCATGGTTAAAATTTGGAGTTGAATTAGTAAAGAAAAAAGAGGAAGACAGATACTAGGAGACAACTAGCTCTCTCTGCCACGTTATCATTGCCACGACACTAAACATCCTCTGGATGAAACGTCTCCGGTTTGACAAAGTAACCTTGATCCTTGATCTGATGCTGTATCATTATTGTCACATCCAGCTTCAGGGCCTCCATATTCAGGGCTTTACAGGCCTTGGGGTTCAAAGAAAGGCTGCACGTATAAGAGCTTTCCTCCAGAAAAGTTTTGTGTGGCTTAAATAAGATCAAGAAACAGGGAGAAACGGGGACTTAGTTGTTCTAAATGAAGGAACGAGGGTTAGAGAATGGGTACGCCTGGAGAGGCCAAGGAAGGCAGGCATTACCCCCTCCAAGGGGCTCCTCAGCAGAGAAGGGGGCCATGGTAAAGCCAAATATCACCCCCAGGAACACCTTGAAGCTCAGATCCTGAGGACCACGAGCAGGAGATGGACCCAGCCGCACACGAGTCAGATTAGGGGCACCTCCGACAGCCAATAGGCAGCCAGGCACATGAGGAGCCCTCTGTTCTCTCTCCAGTTCTTTCCTCCCAGTCTCTCACCCTGGAGGAGCTACAATCAGAAGAGGGAAGAGGAAAGCAGGAAGAGTAAGACAGTAGATCACAGCCCCATCCTCTCGAAGTCCCTAGAACCAGAAATGGACCTTATATTGTATGGTGAATTACATATACATCTATCTTTCCCCCAGACTATTCATTCAACAGATATTTACTGCATGCCTATTATGTCCCAGGAGCTGTTCTGGGCTCTAAAGATATACATGTGAACAAGAAAGGAAAAAAAATCCCTACCCTCAGAGAGTTTATGTTCTCAGGGAATAATAGACTCTGCTTCACTAGAGAGCTGGGATTGTGTCAAATTCATGGCTCTATCCCAGGGCCCAATATTATCTTTGACTGGGGCTCAGTGACTGTTGTTTAGATGAACCACATCACAATTTTGATTTTGTGTTAAACACTTGCGGTTTCCTCTCTGCGTCCAATTTCCCTCTTCTCAGCAACTTTCAATTCCCATTTGAAGGACTATGTCTGAGGGTGAAGTATGTGGACTAAACTAAGACAATTTGTATATTCCAGACCCTTGACTTCAGTGATGGGTTTAAGTATGGGCATGTGATCTAAACCAGACGAATCACAGTGGATCTGAGGAAAAAGACGCTTTTGCTCTTTCCAGTGCAATATAAACCTTGGACTCAACTGGAGCCATTTTTGCTATTGTGGAGAAAGTCCACCTGAGGATGAACCAACACATCACAGAAATAGAGCCAGATCCCACTTGAAAATGTGAAACTCTGGATCAAACCACAGCTGAACTCCTCTCTACCTCTGGACTTTCCAGCTGTATGACTCAATGAATTCTTTTCATTGCTTAAGTCATTTTGAGTTGAATTTTTCATTTGCAACCAAAAGCATCCCAACCGATTCAGAGATTTTGTTTTACAAAGTGGAAGAATATCCAAGTAGATATATGACGCAGACAGTTTCTAAAAGGGAGTCCAACACAAAACTGAAAGACAGAGTGTGTGTAAATCTACATGAGGTATCGAACAGCCCAAAGAAGAAGCAGAGAACATCAGGGGGTTTATTTGGAGATATTGGAAAGCTCTTGCCATATAATATGGATAAGAAGAGAGAGTTCAGACTTCTAGGTGCCTTCTTCAAAACCTTTCAATAATTTCTTATCACCAACAGTTAAAAGCCAAACTCATTAGGCCCTGACAATTTAGTCCATAAATACCTTTGATTCATTTCTAATCATTTATAGCCCAAGCACAATATATCAGTTACACTTAGCGTGCCCTGTATGGAAGCCAACATCCAAGATGGCCCCTAACAATCTTCCTATCCTAATATTCATACCCTTGTGTAGCCCCCCTTCCACGCTGAATCATGGCTGACCTGTGTGACCAAGAGAAGAGAGCAGAAGTGAAGGTGTGTGGCTCCCAAGGCATTTCAGCTTCTGTCTTGCTCCCTTGGATGGTTCTGTCTCTGGAGGCTGGAGGAAGCCACCCACCATGCTGTGAGGACACTCAAGCTACCCTGTAGAGAGACCCTGGTGGAAAAGAACTACTGAGGGGAAGGTATGAAGATTTCCCATATACCTCCTACCCCCATATATGCATAGCCTCCCCAATCATCAACATCCTCCACCAGTGACATTTTTACTGTCTCCATCGTTTTACCTTTTCCAGAACGTCATATAGTTGGAATGATACAGTATGCAGCCTTTTCAGACTGGCTTCTCTCACTGAATAATATGAATTTAAGGTTTCTTCATGTCTTTTCATGGTTTGGTAGCTCATTTCTTGCTCGTGATGAATAACATTCGGTTGTCTGGATGTACCACAGTTTATTCATCCATTCCTCTCCTGAAAAATATCTTGGTTGCTTCCAAGTTTTGGCAATTATGAATAAAACTGCTGTAAATGTCCACGTGCAGGGTTTTGTGCGGACGTAAGTTTTCAGCTCCTTTGGGTGAACACCAAGGTGCATGGTTGCTGGATTCATGCAGTAAGAGTATGTTTCGTTTTGTAAGAAATTACCAAACTGTCTTACAAAGTGACTGCACCATTTTGCATTTCCACCAACAATGATCATTGTTATTTTAAGCCACTAAGTCTGGGGTCATTTGTTATGAAGCTTTAGATAACTAGTTCAACCTACCATGGAACATGTCTAGAATGCCTTTCTTCTGCTTCTCTTTGTCATCCTCAGAAACTCCTGCCTGCTTTGATTTTCCTACTCAGACCCAGGCTGTCTTCCATACAGCTCTATTAAGAGTCCTCACACTGGGATCTCGTTAAGGGTTTAAGACGTTATTTTTTCCACTATTGTTTATTGAAGGCAATTTTTTAATTTTTATTTTTTATACAGTCTTTAAAGGTTACAGTCACTACAAAATGCTGGCTATATTCCCTGTGTTGTACAATTCATCCTTAGAGCCTATCTCACGCCCAGTAGTTTGTACCTCCCACTCCCCTACCCTTATATCGCCCCTCCCCCTTCTCCCCACTGGTAACCACTAGTTTGTTCTCTATACCTGTGAGTCTGTGAAGGCAACAATTTTGAATTACCCAATTTATATTCTCAGGACTGAGCATGGTACATGCCATGTGAAAGGAGCTTAGCAAATACCAATGGAATAAATAAGTAATGGAAAGTTCAGCTCTGGGCAAGACAAAAAATGACTTCCACTGGTCTAGGGAGCAAAGAAGGAAGGAGTGGAGAGACGAACCAAAGATATTATTGCAGGACGGGTCTCGCTCCCAGCTCCTTAGTTCACATTGAAAAACTCCTTTTCCTGGTCATAAATATGCCAACGAAGCCTAGGTAAGCTATAGTAGGTGGTTCCATAGTGGTTTTCACTCTCAAAAAATTACCCTGCGGATAGAAAAGTGTAAGAACCATTGCAACATAAAACTGGAGCAATCATGTGGCCAAAAGCTGAGTGTCATGGCCATGGTCAGGGGAGGGAAGGAGGCTGGATTTGACAGTGTCCAGAAAAGAGGAACATCTGGTTTCAGACACTTCCTGCTCACAGACAGAGCAAGAGGAAGTGGGGTTTAAAAGGGGACCCATCAGTGGGGTTAGAAAAGCCACGGACTGGGTTTATTTTTGCAGAATCTTTATAATGAAGGTTATTTTGAGGGTAGAGAGTAGAAAGGTCTCAGAGTTAAAGCACTGAGTCTAGAAACAAACTGGAATTTGAGAAAAGGCTGGAATCATGTCCAGTTAGAACACAGGAGGGAGAGGTGCATCTTGGAAACATTAGAAAGTAGAAATGGAGAACAAATTCAGATTCAGTTCTAGATATAGGATTTAAGTGATGGATCTGAACAAAACAACTAATAAGGTAGCATTAATAGACATATGTGGAAGATTAACTTTCAGAAATAGGATATAGGGCTTCCCTGGTGGCGCAGTGGTTGAGAGTCCGCCTGCCAATGCAGGGGACACGGGTTCGTGCCCTGTTCCTGGAAGATCCCATATGCCGCGGAGCGGCTGGGCCCGTGAGCCATGGCCGCTGAGCCTGCGCTCCGCAACGGGAGAGGCCGCAACAGTGAGAGGCCCAGGTACCGCAAAAAAAAAAAAGAAATAGGATATAGTTTTTTAAGCACTAAAGCACATTTTGCGAAAACCATTCCAATTTTATGCCACACAAGGGCAGAAATAGGGAATTTCCTGGTGGTCCAGTCAGTGGTTAGGACTTGGTGCTCTCACTGCCATGACCCGGGTTCAATCCCTGGTGGGGGAACTAAAATCCCACAAGCCTTGAGGCATGGCAAAAAAAAAGAAAGGCAGAAATGATACACGCCATATTCTCTGATCATGTTACATTAAGGTGAAAAATAGAAAATATCAAAAATACAACTAAAAATGCCTAATTTTGAAAATTGAATATTGTAAGAACTTAGAACAAATAGTTAATGCACAGTAATAATAACATATTATATTTTAAAGTAATAATAATAAAACACTAACAACAATTGACATTGTATGAGCATTTGCCCTGTGCCAGGCACAGCTCTAAGTGCTTTGCATGTGTTAACTCATCTAATCTTCACAGAAATACTACGAAGATATTATTATCCCCATCTTGCAGATGAAGAAACTGAGGCACATAAAAGTCATGTAATTATACACCAAGTTTTTACAACAGAGTTTATATCTGTTGGGACGCTTTGGGCTACAAATTAATAGAGATCCCAATTCAAGCAATAGTCAATGTATCATATCACAGAACAAAACCAGAGGGTGTCTCCAAAGCTGGGTATCCAGCTGCTCGGTGGCATTATTAAGGACCCAGTGATTTCGTGTCGTTTCATTTGAATTCCATGATTTTGCTGAACTGAATTGTTCTCAAGTTTGTCTTAACTACTATCAGGGTACTTCTCGCTTTCCCTTTTCCATACACAATGAGGCTCGTTTGCCTGAAGCATTTAGCTTCCACAGTACCTACTACTGTAGTTTGCTTAGTCTCTTGCTAGACCCTTGCAATTGAATCCATGAATTCTTCACTCATTCATTTAGTCATCAAAATACTATGTATTAAGCAACTATTATGTGCCAGGCCTTGAAGATCTAGAAATAAGCAAAACACATGAAGCTCTTGCCCTCGTGGACCTTACATTCTATTTGGGGAGTGTAGCAGACACTGTCAGCATCCTGCCCTCAAATCCCTCAGATCCTAACACCCTCATACCCTGCTGGTCAACTTCCAGATGGCTGGTAGGCCCACACCCCATAAGCTAGAAGTGCAGAAAGATCAATACCCACCCCATCTCCAAAGCAGCTTTCAACCAATTACTTTCAGAAGTTGGTATATCAGTATCCCATCTCCCTCACACCTTAGGTGGGATAATTGTGAAGTATGTGTTTTTCATCATTTCCCAGAGTTTTCCCTCTGGATTAAGGTCCAGTCACTCACTAAGGTGACTGGCTTAATAATGTACTGCCCTTTGTAGAAAGTTTCAATTATGCAAGATAACTAAGTGCTGGAGATTTTGTGTACAGTGTGGTAATTGCAGCTAATAAAACGATCTTGTATACTTGAAATTTGCTAAGAGAGTAGATCTTAAACGTTCTCACCACAAAAAAAAAAAAGATGACTATATGAGATGATGGATGTGTTAGTTACCTTGAATCTGGTTAATCATTTCACAATGTATACATATATCAAAGCACCACATTGTACCCTGTAAACATATATAATTTTTATTTATCATTATACCTCAATAAAACTGGGGGAAAAAATGAAAAAAAATGCACCTGGAACTTCCCTGGTGGCAGAGTGGTTAAGAATCTGCCTGCCAATTCAGGAGACACAGGTTCAAGCCCTGGTCTGGGAAGATCCCACATGCCGTGGAGCAACTAAGCCCGTGCACCACAACTACAGAGCCTGCACTCTAGAGCCCACGTGCCACAACTACTGAAGCCTGCGCACCTAGAGCCCGTGCTCTGCAACAAAGAGAAGCCACCACAATGAGAAGCCCGCGCACCTCAGCAAAGAGTAGCCCCCGCTCCCCGCAACTAGAGAAAGTTGCGCAGCAACTTTGTGCACAGCAGCAAAGACCCATCGCAGCCAAAAAATTTTCTTCTTAATTTTTTAAAAAACGTACCTTTTCTGGAATCTAAAAAATAAAACAAAGTAGTGGATATAACAGAAAAGAAATAGACTCAGGAATATGGAGAACAAACTAGTGGTTACCATTGTGGAGAGGGAAGGGGTAGGGGCAAAATACAGGGTAGGGGATTAAGAGGTATAAATTATATCAATTACTATGTATAAAATAAACAAGCTACAAGGATACATTGTACAGCACAGGGGAAATAACCAATTATAATGACTATAAATGGAGTATGACCTGTAAAAATTTTGAAGCACTATGTTGTACACCTGTAACGAATATAATATTGTAAATCAACTGTACCTCAATAAAAAAATAAGGTAAAATTAATTAAAATAAAATAGGGAATTCCCTGGTGGTCCAGTGGTTAGGATTCCGTGTTTTCATTGCCAGGACCTGGGTTTGATCCCTGGTCGGGGAACTAGGATCTGGCAATCCAGCATGGCACAGCCAAAAAATAAAATAAAATAAAATAAAAATTCGAAATGCACTCTTTATTGGCTTCCTTCCCTCCCCACCCCTCTGCCAGTGATCCCTGCACCTCCCTCATACTCGGAGTCCTTGTCTCAGGATCTGCTTCTGGGAGAGCTAAAACCAAGGCAGAGACAGATGCTAATCAAGAGTGAGGACATTGCTTCAAGGAAGTCAGACGTCCGCCACGTGAAAGGCTGCTGAGGCGTAAAGATGAAAACAGAAGATTGTCCACTGGGTTTAGCAACACAAACACAAAAAGGCCGTTGCAGAAGCGTGGGGCATGTGGAAACCAAGCTGCTGCGGCTTGAAGAGTGAGTTCAAAACAAAAAAACAAAAAATATAGGTGTGGTCTCCATACCAGGAAGAGGGAGGGGTGATGGCCTTGGGGACTGTGGCCACAGAAGACAGGGTGACAGGAGGTGAGATGGACAGATAAGGAACTGGATGGAACCCGTGGTGTGTCTGGACGTACCTAGAGCAGACTTAGACACCTGGCAGAGAGGCTGGTGACTGAATTAGGGATAACCACGAAGAGAACCAAGAAAAAGACAAGTATTCATTATAGAGAGAACAAAAAGCTATGCAAGAGAGAAAAAGAGGCACTTCCCTGGTCGTCCAGTGGCTGACTCCGTGCTCCCAGCACAGGGGGCCCCGGTTCCATCCCTGGTCAGAGAACTAGATCCCACATGCGCTGTAAGAGTTTGAAGGCCGCAGTGAAGATCCTGTGTGGGAGCAGACAAATAAATAAATAAATATTTTTCTAAAAAGAGAGAGAGGGCTTCCCTGGTGGCGCAGTGGTTGAGAGTCCGCCTGCCGATGCAGGGGACACGGGTTCGTGCCCCAGTCCGGGAAGATCCCACATGCCGCGGAGCGGCTGGGCCCGTGAGCCATGGCTGCTGAGCCTGCGCGTCCGGAGCCTGTGCTCCGCAACGGGAGAGGCCACAATAGTGAGAGGCCCACGTACTGCAAAGAAAAAAAAAAAGAGAGAGAGAAAAAGAAATCAAAGTACATTACATGGTTCTGCCATGAATAGCATATACGTAGTCATCATAATATAAAGCCAGAATATTGATTTAATCAAAAATAAAGATTTACCTATATTGGGAGGATGGAGGAAAAAGAGAAGGAGATTAAAAAAAGAATCTTCCATAGTAGGAAGGCCTAATAAATAATGGCTGAAAATTAAGAAGTAGCATTATAAGCAAGTTACTTAGAGTTATGAAGATGAATACCAAAATTAAGGAAAGTGAATGCCAGCAGGGGGGAAGGGGGCAGGGGGAAGGGGAGAAAGACAAAGGAACGGCAGGTTTTTTGTAACAAACATTGTATAACTATTTGACTCTTTAAACCAAGGTTGTTCAAACTTTTCTGAATGTCACCACAGTAAAAATCTGAATTTTACTTTACAACCCAGTACAGACATCCAAGTATTAGAGAGGTCCACGGAATCTCCAATCACTTCTGGTTAGTGTGAAAATTGGAGAACCCATGTTTCCACTTACCCAGAAATTCCACTTTTAGGTATTTTTCAAAACAAATTTAGCACATATATGCCAGGAGACGCATGCTAGAATATTCACACCCATACTAGTCACAATGACTAAAAACTGGAAATGAGCCAACGCCCAACAGTAAGAGAATGGACAGATACAATGGATAACTAGAATATTTTACAGCCAGTGGAACACCCTGGATGAATCCTAGCAAAATAATGTAAAGTCAAATTAGCAGGTCCCTGGTATTACATGGTCATAAGGAATCGTTGTTGATTTTTGTTAGGTGTGATAATAGTAATATAGTTATGTAAGAAAATGTCAACAGTTTTTAGAAACGAGTATTGACATATGTACAAGTGATTAAATGCACAAGTACAATTTTTGACACCCAAATTGTAGTTATTCAAGTTATTTTTACAAATTTATGTCTCCTAATGTGAAAAGGTGGCTTTTTACTTCGTGCTCTGCAAATTTATATCAGCAGTAAGAAGGGCTTCAGTGAAATGATAAGATGTCTAAGATTTGCAGGAAAAGAGAAAGAAAAACATGATAGATGAACAAGTGTGGCAAAACCTTGATAATGGTTGAAGGTGGCTGCTGGGTATATAGAGGTCCATGATATTCTGCTTTTCTCTGTTTTGTGGGTTTGAAATCTCCATAACAAGAACATTTTTAATAAACAAGCCAGTCCCAGAAAACAAAATATTTTCATGCTTCTTTTATACAGTTCAGAAGCAAGTAAAATGAAGCTAAAGACATCTGTGATCATTAAAAGAAGGAAAGGCAGAAAAATGAAAACACAAATCCAGACTAGTGGTCCCTTCTGAGAAGCAGGCTGGGGCTGGGACAGGGCAGAAGCCTGTCTGTGAGGAAGTTCTTAGAAATAATCTATGCGTTGGGTTAGGCACTGGATTCACAGATGCTCAGATTTTTTAATAAATAGATAACAGAAGACAAGAGGGGTATGCATAGACCATTTGATGATAGTGGACCAATGAAGTGTTATGCATAATCCAATTTTGTGCATCTGAGGTTTAAAAAAAGTATATGGGACTCTCAGACACAGAGAACAAACTAGTGGTTACCAATAGAGAGAGGGAAGTGGGGAAGGGCAAGATAGGGGTACAGGATTAAGAAATATAAACTACTATGTATAAAATAGATAAGCAACAAGGGTATATTGTACAGCACAAGGAAATATAGCCATTATTTTGTAATAACTTTAAATGGAGCATAATCTATAAAAATATGGAATCACTATGTTGTACACCTGAAGCTAATATAATATTGTAAATCAATATACTTCAATTTAAAAAAGTAAAATATAGGGCTTCCCTGGTGGCGCAGTGGTTGAGAGTCCGCCTGCCGATGCGGGGGACACGGGTTCGTGCCCCGGTCCGCATGCGGCGGAGTGGCTGGGCCCGTGAGCCATGGCCGCTGAGCCTGCGCGTCCGGAGCCTGTGCTCCGCAACGGGAGAGGCCACGACAGTGAGAGGCCCGCATACCACACACACACACACACAAAAAAAGTAAAATATATATATTTTTAAATACATGATTTCAGGGAATTCCTTGGCGGTCCAGTGGTTAGGACTCTGCACTTCCATTGCAGGGGGCGTGGGTTTGATGCCTGGTCAGAGAACTGAGATCCTGCAACCCACATGGCATGGCCAAAAATTAATTAATTAATTAATTAATTAATTAATTAATTAATTAATTATATGGTTTCTCTACTGGGGATCTTACACTTCCAAAGTGAGAGTGCTGTCTCAAAAAGGTTTCTGAAGTAGGAGTGGGGAAAGAGATCTCCTGTCTTCGTTCTGCTAGTTCCTGTGACTAATTCCTGTGGCTGGCTCAGTTTCCTCACCCGTAAAATTAGCAATATGGCCAAATCATTGCTGAAGCTCCTATTAAGAAAGGAAGGCTGACTGAGTACTGGGCGGAGAGGCAAAACACGACAGGTGTCTCTGGCAACAGGCTTCCAGCGTCCCCGGAACAGCAGAGAAACCTCACCCCATCACAACCTCCCCCAGGGCCCCGCCTCCCTGTTCCCACCCCTCCCTCTTCCAGGACCCCAGGTCTGGCCTCCATTCTTCCTGCTTCCTCAGTCTTAGATAACCAGTGCTGAGCCCATTCCCCACGTCCCCACACCCAGCATCTACCCCTCAGTCTCCCTTCCCCTCCCAGAAACCCAGTCATCCAGGCCTAGCCCCTAGTCATTCTTGGGAAATCCATTCTGCCTTCAGTACATGAAGATCCAGTGCCAGATCTAGTGGTGCATGAAGCCACCTCCACACTCCCTTCTCCAGGCCTGGATGTTGCTCCCGGGCCCCGAGGAGCAGGCAGGGCCAGAGAGGATGACTAGGTCCTCACAGCAGGGGTGACTCAGCCCCAAGGAACAGTCAGGGGGCCTGCTTTGCTGCTGTGTCCCTCCCAGGTCTGTTCCACTTGTCCCCCTGCCACTCCCCTTCTCTCTTGCCCACATCCAGGAACTGAGAATTCTCTAGAAGCCCTCCCGCTGCCTCCACATTTACCTCAGGAAGCCATCTGAGATCAGAGACTCTAAGCCAGTCAGAGGGTGTGACTGACACCGGCTGGTGGCTGGTCCCTCGGGCCTCACACCTCTCTGTGCTTCAGGCCTTCCCCCCACTGCAGCTGCTTCTCCCTGTCTGAGGACTTTCTCTGAAGCCTCAGAAAGTGACCTTGCCCTTGTGAAAGCAGGCTAGAAGTGCAGGGGAATGAACCCCCCCCCCACCTTGGAGCGACCCTCTACCTGTGGCTGACAAAAGCCAGTCATGTCTAGTGTCCAGATCTTCCCCCACAGGTGGGGTGAGGTGACTGCTTCTCAGGGGAGGAAGCTCCACTCGCCACAGTGCAGACCTGCTTCAGAACCCACCTTCCCTACCTCACTTCCCCACACCCTGGAGGGGGCCGGTTCCTGCACCTCGTAAATAACCCCGCTTTCCCTGGGATCTTTGTCTTAAGGTCTGCTTCTGGGGGAACCCAAACTAAGACCGTGGGATCTCACAGAATTCTTTAGAGTAGTCCCTTCCCACTACAGATGAGGAAACTGAGACCCAGAGAGGAGACACCCTGCCCACCCCACCCCCAGCCTCCTGACGCCTGGTCATCACCACGGACATGGCCTCCTCCACTTGAAAGAGAACTTGCCAAAATACCTCAAATCCTTTAAGGACTGTTTCCCAGTCTTCATTCATTCACGTATCGCCTTTACAATTTTTGCCAAAAGCCACATGACCTTTTCATATTTGTCACGTTGCCACCTGTAGTATTTACTTCACATATTTTAATAGACTCTCTTTTTCACTTAAATTTTCTTTTTCCATTGTTAGTTTCTATTTTAAAAATAAAAATTATATTTTAATAGATAATACATTCATATTGTTCAAAATTCAAAAGGTTCAATAACGTACACAGTGAAGTTTCCCTCCCAGCCCTGCTCCCAACCTCCCAGAGACACAGGACCAGTTTCTTGTATGTCTTTCCTGAGATAATCTAGGACTATATAAGCGTGTGTGTGCACGTGTGTGTGTTTTCTCTAATACATGTATTTTTTCAATTTTTTATTGAGGCATAGTTGATGTACAATCTCATGTAAGTTTCAAGCGTACAACAATTTTTAAAGATTATACTCCATTTATAGTTATTATACAATATTGGCTATATTTCCTATGCTGTACTAATACCTGTATTTCTTTTTTCATTTATTTATTTATTTTTATTTTTGCCTGCGTTGGGTCTTCGTTGCTATGCACGGGCTTTCTCTAGTTGTGGCGAGCAGGGGTTACTCTTCGTTGTGGTGTGCGGGCTTCTCATTGCGGTGGCTTCTCTTGTTGTGGAGCACAGGCTCTAGGCACACGGGCTTCAGTAGTTGTGGCACGTGGGCTCAGTAGTTGTGGCTCACGGGCTTAGTTACTCCGTGGCATGTAGGATCTTCCCAGACCAGGGCTCGAACCCGTGTCCCCTCCATTGGCAGGCAGATTCTCAACCACTGCGCCACCAGGGAAGTCCCAATACATGTATTTTTAAAGTTAACTTTATATATCAAAACCATAGATAGAAGCCAGTATTACTTGCTTATAAATAGAAGGTAATGGTAAAAATAAATATAATGAATACAAAAGAAAATTAAATTCCTGCAAGATTTTGCTTATTATAGGGTCTGAACCTGAGACGAACATCTTTCTCTGTTACAAAGATGAGTAAGTGTCCAAAAGGTCCTAAGAGTCCCAAATGCAGACCTTCTCCTGGACTGAATCAGCAGGATTATAGGTGTATCAAAAAGAGAATAACGTTCTCATGTGTGAGTCACTGATGAATGACTGTTCCAGTAAAACCATCAAGTTATTGTTGGAGAACATCTCTTCCAGAGACAAAATTTACTTCATGGCCTTGAGGTGTAAACTAGCTGTGAGTTAGACCGAACCAGCTTCGCCACTTCCTACTTTTGTTACCTCCTCTAAGCATCAATATCCTCACTGGTTTGAAAAAGAAAATAACACTGATGGTCCCCACCTAACTGCACACTTGAGTGTGGTCCCATGAGACATCTCTCTCTGAGTCCTCATCCCTCCATCCTGTGGACATCTATGATGGTACCCACTCACTGCCAAAAACGGGGAGACGGCAGAGAAATAGAAGAAAATTTAAATCACCGGGAATCCCATGGGTGACGTGTTTCGGCATTGCTTTTGTCTTTGTTTCAGAGAAATTTTTCCTCATAATTACAACCATGGTGGATGAGTAGTTTGATATGACACTTGTTTGTTGTCTCTCACTTAAATCATGAGTAAGTCCCATTTCATTAAAAACTCTTTGACATTATATAGTACACTATTTTGTTCACAAAGTTCCATGATGGTTTGAAGGAAAAGAACATGCGTTTACACAGAGGAAGCTGTTTCTATCCATTCAGCCAGGCCTTGGGCAACTGAACAGGGGGTTTCCTGGCTCTCGAGTCCCTTCCTGAAACCCCCAGCTCCGCCCAGCCTTTTGAAATTCTTTGCTCAGGCTCTATTCTCAGGAAAAAGCCTGAAAATCAGTAACAAGTTAGGTTGGCTATGATTACCTTCAATTTCACTAACACAGCATTCCTTCTGAGGATCTCAAGGTACCTGTCATACCCCCCCAGCAACTTCTTCAGATCTCTTTTAAGCTGAGGATTAAATAATGACTGCGTGGAAGACAAAGTCAAGAAAGGTCAAGATTTGGAGAGAAACAGACTTGGGCTCCAAGCCTGGCACCATCAGTCAGTTGTCAGGAGAAACACAGTTTTCTCCAATAAGATGGAAACATAATTTCCATTCTCCCCCAACCCTCCAAGAGGATCAGATAAGATTATAGATTCGAAAGCGCTTGGTACAGTCCTAAAGCACTACCTACCTATGGAAGGTGCGGTTGCTTTGAAATTGGGAGGTTCTGAAGAAGTTAGGGTTTAAGGTTCAAACTCCACTTAGGGACAAGAGATTTTCCTACCAGGCAGAGCAGTTGGGGGCGTTGATACAAAGAGCACATGCCCAAGAGTTAGAAGCCCTCTCCTGCTGGAAAGAACTCACAGCTTAAAGAGAAGCGCCTATCCTTGTTCAGGTACCCTGAGGGCACAAAAATACCCATGCAAAAGACACTTGGGCCTGAGCTTTTCAAAAACTTTTTCTCTAAAACCCACAAGGCATAGAATTCCAAAAACAAAAGACAAACTGTCTGATTAGGAGAAAAAACTTGCAACATATGTATGTAGTAGGCAAAAGATATGTACGCAGAATTTATAAAGAACCACTATAACTCATTAGGAAAAAGGAGCAAGTGATATGCACAGGCAATTTTTAGAAGAGGAAAAATAACTGGTCTATAAATACATGTAATGAAAAATATATAAATTAAAATAACAGTGGGACACCTGAAGCTAACAACTTTGTAAATCAAGTCTACTCCAATAAAAATTTTAAAAAAAAGAACAGTAGGATACTATTTATTTATTTCTTACCACATTGGCAAAAAGAAAAAAGAATTTGAGTTTGATAATATTGAGTGCTGGAGAAGCTCTAGGGAAACTATATTCTTGTATTGGCGCTGTTTGGAGTATAAACTGATAGAGACAATTTTTGTTTAAAGTCCCAAAGCTGAGGACAGTACATGATCACGATCAATACACTGCCCCATATTCTAAAGAGAGCTGCGGACATACCCTTTGGGACTTCCTAGTGAGAGATCAGGTCCAGCCCCACAAATTCCACCCACATCACCCACCTGGATGGACTAGAGAGCTGTGAGGTTTCCCCGCCTGTTCCCCAAAGAGGGTTCCTCACACCCGGAAGCAAGTGACAGGGTTTCCCAAAAGAAGCCTTCATGGAGATTGGAGGTAGCTCTCCCGCCCTGGGCTGCAGGAACTGGAAAGATGAAGGCTGGCCAGAAGTTCTTTTTTTTTTTTTTTACTTTATAACAAAGTGAATCAGTTATACATATACATATGTTCCCATATCTCTTCCCTCTTGCTTCTCCCCCACCTCCCCCCCTCCCTATCCCACCCCTCCAGGCGGTCACAAAGCACCGAGCTGATCTCCCTGTGCTATGCGGCTGCTTCCCACTAGCTATCTATTTTACATTTGGTAGTGTATATATGTCCATGCCTCTCTCTCGCTTTGTCACAGCTTACCCTTCCCCCTCCCCATATCCTCAAGTCCATTCTCTAGTAGGTCTGTGTCTTTATTCCTGTCTTACCCCTAGGTTCTTCACGACATTTTTTTTTCTTAAATTCCATATATATGTGTTAGCATACAGTATTTGTCTTTCTCTTTCTGACTTACTTTAGGAGAACCTGACACATGTCACCTGGGCTTGGAGACCTACATGGACTTGGAGACTGACGCTGGTTTCCCATCTGGAGGACTGTAAAGGAGGGACAGAGTATACAGGAGCAGCCCAAGATGGTGAGGCAAGGAGAGAGATAGGATCACGCCCTTATCTTTAGGTGAGAAGCCCTAGGCCAAGTGAATGCGGACAAAAGTAACTGGGCTCAAGGTGTGATAGGTCCCTGCCTGGGGCAGCCGCCCACCTGCCTTGGCAAAGGGACCCAGGAGTAGTGTAACCACTGCAGGTGTGTGGCGCAGGGACGCAGGGCAGGAGCTGAGGGGTTGTCACAGGAGGGCCCGAGATTGTCTGCCTACATCACCTCTGAAGAACCCAACAACGCCTCCCATGAAAGCAGCAGTATTTGGATGCCTGTCATGACAGGGGTCCCAGATTAGAGCCACCACCAATCATATGTCACTCTGCCTCTTTTTCCTCTAAGTAACCTGAACCTTGAAGGAGCCAGCAGAGCAGGGGTGGGGAGGGTTTGGGGGAAGGAAGGGGATTGAGAGGAGAGTGAAAAACTCGATCCCCACCCCCTTTTCCACTGAAGTGGCAAGTGGTGGCTTTAAATTGACAGTGATGTTGAAATTTTGAATTATGCTGGACTGGGCATTCTCATACCCGAAAATGACATCAGAAAGACTGTTCTGATAGCTGAGAATGACCCCAAAGCTATACAGTCCTCCAGAGCATGGCTGAACCCAATGATAAAAGATGGTTTCCTGATGTAATCCTTCAAGTCCAACAGCTTTGAAGTTTTAACCACTTCATGTCCATGTAATCCTTCCACTCCACCACTTTTTCTTCAAGTCCACAATTTTATGGTGACACCATTAAAATTTTTAAGATGCTCATGCTGGGACTCAGAAACTCTACCACTCAGTACCTACCCAAGAGAAGAAACCCTTGCACATGTGCACAGACAGGCACACCCACAGATGTTAACTGCAGCATTGTTTGTAATAACAAAGGTTAGAAACAAATATCAGTCAATCAGGGAATGATAAAGTAAGCTATGACACATTCACACAGTGGAGTACTACACTGCAATGAAAAAGGAGAAGGTACATTCTATATAGTAACATGGACAGATCTCCTGTCTGTATGACTGAATTGAAAAAAAGATGTTGCAGAATATGTAGAATAGTATGTCATACTCATATAGAGTACGACATCACTTATACAGAAAGAAAAACACTGTATTATATATCAATATTATCTGTGGGACACATGTATGTACAGAAAATCCTGGAAAACTACTCACCAAACTGACAACGGGGATCATTTCTGATGAGGAAGGAAGAGAAGAAATTAGGATTTGAAAGCATGGGCAGAGAACTTTCCCCTTGTAAAATATTATTAAGTATATTCATGCATTATTTATATTTTTTTTAATTTTTAAAATAATTTTAAGAACTCATATCCTTGAGGGTCTGAAAGTCTAGATCCAAACAGCCAGCACCAGGGCAAAACTTTGTGGACATCTCTTGTTTAATCTCAAAAATCTGCGCAAATTCTGTACTCCATAATGTTTCTTTTGATACAAACATGATGCTTTCAATGTTTACCTATTGGTTGAATAACACAACTTTCCCACCACCACCACCATTATCAAGAAAAAGAAGAAGGATCTTGGCGTAAAGGTGAGGCTCCAGGACATACCATGCACCTGTGGTACATCCTTCAGGGTCAGACCATCATGTTCCCAGGGATACTCGAACCCCGGGAAAGAGGCAACCGAGCCTGGCAGCCTAGTGAGATGCTAGTTGTCGTGAGGCCTAGGGTTATGAGGATAAATGAAATATTGAATACAAAGTTATTGACACAAAACAAGCTCTCAATAAATGTTTTTGCCCGCAGTTTAGCATGACCGTTTGTTCTTGGACACACAGAAGTCAGGAGGCACAGCAAACCTCTCTGCAGCCAGTTGCAATGGGTTCCCAGAGTGTCCACAAAGGGGGAAATATTAATACTAAAAGAAGAGATTCTGATCCTTTGCTGGAAGGATCCACATCTCTGTTCCCATTTCCCCTTCCTCCAGCCCCAGGGAGATTCTGACTGAACCAGGTGACCTCCATCCAACAAGGATCACGCAGAGTTTCCCACACACTCGTCCCATCACAACTGCCTTTGGCTCAGGGACTCCATCTCTCACTCAGTCAGCCATGGGGAAGGTCACCGGGTCATTTCTCTCAATGCACACAGCCAAGCCAGGCTAACTTTACACACAAAGAACCCGTGAAGGCTGTGAAAAGGAAGTTTCCCACTGTAATTCCAACAAAAGAAAATTGCCCGCTGTAACTCCAACTCAGGGGAGCAAATGTCTGAGGGCAGCCGCTGAGAGCCATGAGACCTATCCCCGCAGTCTGCTCCCTCAAGCAAGGCAGGGACACCCATGGCCCCTCACGGGGGCAGCTCTCTGGAGGAGTCCCCACAACAGTCAAGGACACATCCACCCAACCTTCTCTCTCTCCTTCACTCGGGGTCAGACGGACATCACAATCTGACGGCCCCATTTTCTCTCTCACAGGCGCCTTCCCTCAGAAAAAAATCCTTGCACATTTAATCCTGTCTTGGCATCTGTGTCTCAGAGTACCCATTTCCTAGAAAAGGGCTGGAGGCTCTTGGGCCCAAGAGCCTCCAGCCCTCCCCAGGCACCCATGATGGGGATTCAGTGCAGTGGTTGCCCATTGTAAAGAGGTGCTGGGATCAAGAGAAGCTAAGAAATGTGTTTCTGGAGAAACTTGTAGGATGAGTGGGGGAAGGAAAAGCCATTCCTTGTGGAGACTTGCATAATATGGGGTGTACAGGGACCCCAAGAGTTCATTAGGGCCAGAGTGTAGGCGTATTTGTACACGAGGCACAAGATGAGGCTGGAGCGGGGATTCCCTGTCCAGCGGTTAGGACTCCACTCTCACTGCCGAGGGCGCAATCCCTGGTCAGGGAACTAAGATCGCACAAGCCGAGCGGCACGCGCGGGCAGCCAGGCCAAAGACTGGGGGCTTCTTCCTGCAGGAAACTAGGAGTCCTTGAAAGTTCTGAGCAACGGAATCACATGACCACAGTTGGGTTTTTAAAAAGATTTGATGGGTCAAGACTGAAGGCTGGGCTGGCCATGAGAGGATACTGCCTAGCAATAGGTCATTCATCTCTTCACACAGATTCAAAGAGGAAGGAGTCGGAATATAATCGCGTTTATTCATGCTGCTGGATTCGACAACCAAAGAATCCCTTTATTTTATGGTTTTATTTTCTAGCATGAAAGAGCTTCTCAAATGAATCCTCTCTTCTGTGTCCCAGAGCCAGGGCCCAAGAGGCCCTCCTCTGTGAGACGCAGCCAGGACTGCACCCCCAGCCAGGTCTTGAGGCCTTTCTTATCCTGCCCACCTTCCTCTCCCCCCACCCCCAGAAAATCCCCACAGTTGCCAGGGGGCCCCAGGCCTTTTCACACAGCAGCAGCAGGCCCACTGGTGACAATGCATGGCTGCAGGCCTCCACCCTCCCTTAGGATGAGAGAGGCAGCAGCCACCTGTCCCACCTGCCTGAGTCCCCAAAAACCTCTCCCTCCAGGAAAGAGGGACTCCCACTCTTGGATTCAGTGGTTACTCCAAAACCCAAGAAACAGGACTTTGAGTTAAAAAAAAAAAAAAAAAAAGTTGGCTTTTGAGGAGGCAACTGGGGGGTGGGGGATGTGATGAGGTGGGAGCTTCTATCCTCCACAAGCAGCAGGGCCCAGGGCAGGGCTTGCTTCAGGCTCTTTCTCTTTGTTGGCAACTTGGGGGATTTCCTCCATGTCCTAGACACTCAGTGAACATATTCCAGAGACAAAGGGCAAAAAATTGGAGGTCAGTTTATTCACCCAGCATAGGCTCTGGCGGTTTTTATTTTTATTTTTTTTAATTAATTAATTTATTTGTTTGTTTTTTACTTTTGGCTGCTTTGGGTCTTCGTTGCTGAGCACAGGTTTTCTCTAGTTGCAGCGAGCAGGGGCTACTCTACTGTGCGTGGGCTTCTCATTGCAGTGGCTTCTCTTGTGGCAGAGCACAGGCTCTAGGCGCGCGGGCTCAGTAGTTGTGGCACACAGGCTTAGTTGCTCCGTGGCATGTGGGATCTTCCCGGACCAGGGCTCGAACCCGTGTCCCCTGCATTGGCAGGTGGATTCTTAACCACTGTTAAGGGCTTCCACAGGGAAGCCCTGTGGCAGTTTTTAAACAGCTGTTGCATGGAGGAATATGTTTTGGGTTTTCCATGCCTCATAGCTGATAGCTATGTGATAACTGACTCTCTATAACAGAGAGCTGACTGAACAGGAGGGCTAGCTAAGTCAGCAATGCTTCAGGTGTGATCCTGCTTGTGACCTGTAGCATCAGTGCCCCCTGTGGACTTGTTAGAAAGGCACATTTTTGACCTGCCCTGGCGTACTGAACCAGAACTGTGAGGTGCTTTGAAAAGGTGATATTGATGCATGCTCCAGTTGGGGAATCACCAAGTGGAAGGCCTCTTGCTACAATGAGTCTGGACCCTGGCAGTGGAGGCCCACTGGACCCTGGCAGTGGAGGCCCACTCCCAAGGGGGAGCGGAGTGTGAGGCTGCAGGGGCTCCTTACTCTACATCAGGGCTCCCCAACCCCCAGGGTCACAGACCAGTGGCAGTCTGTGGCCCGTTAGGAACCGGGGCCGCACAGCAGGAGGTGGGCTGCACGCAAGCCAGCCGCAGCTTCATCTGCGCTCCCCATCGCTGGCATTACCGCCTGAACCATCCCCCACACCCCCGCCCCCAACCCCCATCCGTGGAAAAATTGTCTTCCACGAAACCGGTCCCTGGTGCCAAAAAGGTTGCGGACCACTGCTCTACAGAGTTCTCCAGCTCCTCCCCGCAATTCTCCCCAAGCCCCCTGACCCTTCCCCAATCTGTTTCTTCCCAGAACCCTTGGGCTTTCCTGGTTCCCCAAGTGGAGTTCCCCCACTGACCTGACTTCAGATCTCCCTTTCCCACCACCACCCCAACCCCTGGCTGGCAGTCCCCTGTTCATGCCAACTCCAAAGTTCTCAGAACGCTTGGAGTCCCCAGTCCCCAACCCCCTCCGCCCTGCCTTCAAGCCTGGCAACCCGACCCGTCTCTCCTTCCAGGCCGGCAGGGCCCCGCACCCCTCCCCAAACCCGGCGGGTGGCTCAGGCCTCGCCACTGCCGTCGGGCCCCACGAGCAGCAGCGGCTGAGTGTTCTTGCCCTTGTCGTGCCAGCACACGTCGAAGAAGGGGTACACAGGCCCGGGCAGGCGCTCGTGGAAGGCGAAGAGCAGCTCGAGTGCGTCGGGGTCGCTGGCGTCGTAGAAGGAGAGGACGCCATCGCAGAAGCTCAGGTAGATCCCGATGCGCGTCGGCCGCCTCTCGGGGGTGCGCAGGGCGCGGGGCTCCTTAGCCTCGACGTGAGCCTCCAGGATCTTGCCTTCGCGCAGCCCGAGCAGCCAGAGCCCCTGCGAGGGCACCGCTTGCAGCCGGCCGCGGCGACCGGCCTGGGCCGAGATCACGCCCAGCGCCCAGCGCGGCTTGTCGCCCACCTCCACCTCCCAGTAATGCTCGCCCTCGGAGAGCAGCTGGTGCGCCACTACCGCCACGGCCTTGTCGAACTGGCGCGGGTCCTCTCCGGCCGGCGGCGCCTTCTGCTCCGAGCACTCCACACGGCGGCCCGAGGCACACAGCACCAGGCTTGGGTGGGCCGTGCTCGGGTCAAAGGTCAGCTCCTGCAGCGCTGCCACGGGAGGGAGGAGGGTCAGGCCCTGCGGGTGTGGCTCCCGCGAGCCTTCTGCCCACCAACCTGTGGGCCAGCTTCGTCTCCTCTAATCCTCCCGGCATCTCTGGGAAGTGAGCCCCTCTCTGCTTACTGGTGGGGGCCGAAGACCACACCTCTCAGGGCTTCAGATTGTTCAGCTGTAAAACGAGGCCATAATTGCCTCCTTCCAGGGTTGTGGGCAGGAGTAAGTTGATACAAGGCATGTCACTCGCCGTCTAAGGCCCCAGAGCAGGAGATGGTCAGGAAGCCCGGTCCTAGGCAAGTCCCTACCTCGCCCTACTGTGTGACCTCAGCCTTGATCCAGTCTCTGGGCCTTAGTCTTCTCTTGGATAAAATGGAGGTCCCTCCATTCCCACAAGTGAGGGCTGCACCAGCCTTGTGTACGTGTCCTGGAGCCTGGAGCCTGCAGCATCCCAATGTGCTTTAGCTATTGGGGAGAGGAGGCTGAGCCCTTGGGCCTCCCCAGCCACAGGCCAGAGTCAGTGTCTGACCGCAGGATTCCATCTCTGCAAGTCCTCAGCCCCCAGTTAGCAGGGATCATCATCTCCACTGGTCAACAGGGGCAGGGACGGGCCAAGGATCACGCAGGGCTCAAACCCGGGCCCCAGCCTCCCTTGCTGCCGGCAGCAACATCCTTTCAGTAAGCAGTGTCCTCACCATGTCAGTCACCCACCTGAAAACCCCATGCCCTCTCAGATCCCTCTCTGAGCACAGGTTATGAAGGTGCAGGGAAACCCCAAGGGAAAGGGGCAGTGGGCCCTTCTTGGATGACCTCCCCAGCTGGAATTGGGAGGCCTCTCTGCATGTGGTCGGAGCCTCCCATCAACCACACAGTTACAAACGCAAACCCAGAGCGAGACCCTCCCAGTACCTGGCATCAGAGCTCGGAACATCTTCCTCCACACCTGGAATTTGAAGTCATCTGAGATGACGGGCAGCTGGAGGTCCAGACGGGCAGGTGATGGTGACTCTGCCAGGATCTTCTGCAGCCTGGTGGGGGGGGGGGGGGTGAGGTGTGTGCGAAGGGACTTCCTGGAGGAGGCACGGGGTTGGGGGAGGGCAAGCGGGAGTACCCAGAAAAGAGGAGGATGCGTGCTACGGTGGAGTTCCAGGGTCCCCCCCACACCAGCCCCACCACATCACATCCTGGCTTAAAACGCCTCTGTTGGTGTTTCAGTTGGGGAAGATGAAAAAGTTGTGGAGATGGATGGCGGTGATGGTTACACAACAACATGAATGTACTTAATGCCACTGAACTTAAAATGTACACTAAAAAAAATGGTTAAAATGGCGAATTCCCTGGTGGTCCAGTGGTTAGGATTCTGTGCTTTCACTGCCGATCCCTGGTCAGGAAACTAAGATCTCACAAGCCGTGCCAAAATAAAAAAAAAGGTTAAAATGGTAAATTTTATGTTATGAATATTTTACTAGAACTTTTTTAAAGCCTTCTGTTAGGATAAGGTCCAGCTCCTCCGCCCTTCACAGTTGGGCCCCTCCTGCCTCACCAGCTTCATCTTCCCTCCCTCTTAGCAGTTTGCACTGCTGTTCCCTCTGCCTGCAATGCTCTTCCACCAACTCTTTAACCTAGCCAACTCCTGTTCACTCCTTCAGCATCCAACTCTACAATGCACACCTCCGGAAAACCTGCCCTGGCCACCCCCTCCCCTCCACGGCAGCACTGAGTGATTCCTGTGTGCTGTGTCCCTGTCTGTCTCCAGGACCAGTCTGGGAGGTCCCTGAGGAGAAGGACGGGTTGGGTTCTTTTCTACATCCACACAAAGTGCAGGGGAATCGCAGTGGACTGAATGCGAGTAGAGGGTGAGCCAGCCAGTGTCCCTGGCAGACAAGGGCAAAGTGGGAAAGGGGGCAGGGCCAGGCTGATCTCACCTGCTGGTCACCAGGCAGTATTTCTGGAAAAAGAGAAAAAGAGAATGGAGCTGAGCAGGCAGTGGGGACACTGGGGAGTCCTGAGGGTGGGGTGGACCACAGAAATGCTAAGTGTGGGACCAGGAAGAATCAAAGAAGACAAAAGAAACCTAGAATTCAAGGTTGCCCTTAGCCTTTTACCTCTGTGTGAATTAGAAAAATGTACCCTCCTGGGACTTCCCTGGTGTCCCAGTGGTTAAGAATCTGCCTGCCAATGCAGGGGACACGGGTTCAAGCCCTGGTCCGGGAAGATCCCACATGCCGCGGAGCACTTAGGCCCGTGCGCCACAACCACTAAGCCTGAGCTCTAGAGCCTGCGAGCCACAACTACTGAGCCCGCATGCCTAGAGCAACAAGAGAAGCCACCGCAATGAGAAGGCCGCGCACCATAACGAACAGTAGCCCCCGCTCGCCACAAGTAGAGAAAGCCTGCGTGCAGCAACGAAGACCCAACCCAGCCAAAAATAAAATAAATACAAATAATTTTTTTTAATTTAAAAAATGAATAAAGTACCCCCTTCCTCAAGAAACTAATTCCACCTGGTAAAAAAATTGTCCTAATAAATATGCAGACCTACAATATCTATGATATGAATGGTGCCCACTTAGATATAGTGTCCTTGTGCAATGCCCAACTTAAACAACCATAATGGCCATCTTGGGGTGCACCCCTCCTCAGTGTGTGACACTGGCTCTCCCCTGCCCCTCTCTGGACCTCAGGGTCCCTGCCTGACAATGGAATGAGGTCTCTGAGACCTGAACCCTGGCTGAGGGGCAGAGAGGAAAGCCACCCAGTGCTCACCATGAGGAACTCAGTCTGTGGCTTGTCTGCCACCTCCTCCAGCACCTTCTCCATCTGCCGCAGCTGCTCCAGGTAAGAGTTCAGGCTCCCCAGCTCCCGCCGCAAGGCCACCCCTGCCTCACCCCGTACACGTTCAGCTTCGCGGTCCAAGGAGCCCTCCAGTGCAGCCAGGAACAACCGCATCTTGCCCAGCTGCTCTCCCACGGCCCCCCGGAACTGACGCACTGTCTCCTGTGGGGACAGACAGACAAAAACATTTGGCCGGGAACCCCCAGCCTAAACCCCCAGTCCCCGGGCTCTGCTGTGCGGAGCCCCTCACCTCCACCTCCACCAGCTGATGCTCCAGCACAGCCACACTCTTCTCCTTCCGCATACATGCCTCCTGCAGCTGCAGCTTCTGCTGTGGGAGCTGCGTCTGGGGGGTAAGACATAAAGAAGTGATGTTGCTGCCCACCTCCCCCACTTAACCTGCTCCCTCTGGCTCAGCCTCAGCGCCAGCTTCTCTTCCAGCCAGACTGGCATCTTACCATACACGCTCACTGGTCTCAAGCCCTTGCCGGTACTGGTTCTGAGGTCTAGAATGCTTCACCCTCCTGTGGTCTGGCTAGGTAAGTCCTCCCTAGCCTTGCCTTCCTTCCCTGATTCCATCCCCTCCGCAGACAGCCCCCCAGCACAGGTCTCTGTGAGGATGATAATCACAAATGTGGTTTGGTCTCCTCCACTGGAGGGGCAGGGGCTTTGCACACAGCAGGTTTCAGTGGTGAGCAGAGGATGTGAAAAGAAGAAATGCAGCCTCCTCCTATTCCTGGCCTTCACCCTATACTTAAAAGCAGAACCTTAGCAAAACGCCCTAATCAGCCTCCCTGCACACCGGTGCGCTCTTGGGGTAGACATTTTAATAAAAATGTCTTCTGCATGAATGAACCAAACATATCTGTGGGTCAGCTCCTACCCTAGGTCTGTCAGTTTGTGATTCCTGAAATGCAGGTGTAGGGGAGTTCCTATACCTCCAGCCAAAGCCACTGTTTGCTGGGAGGTGCACGGCCCTGGAATCAGACCCATGGCCCTGGAATCAGCCATGCCTCCATGGCTTCCAACCTCAGTTTGGTCTTCTGCAGAATGGGAACAGTCATCCCCACCTCACCTCTGATTGTGACAAATTGGCAGCCTCCTTCCCACCTCCCCCTAAAGGAAGCTGGGAGACCCTCTAAGCACTGTTTGCTGATGAATCCCCACTGGAATTGTACCATGGGCTCCCGTGGCCAGCCGCCAGGTCAGTCTCCTGCCCCAGACGTCCTGCAGGGCCACAGCCCTGCCTGCTGCAGGACAGGGTGGGCCTGGTGGCTCTCAGCCATCCGACGTTCATGGGCAGAAGGGCTGAGCCATGGGGACCAAGCACAATGCCACCCTAGAAGCTGGGGGCTGCACAGAGACTTTCGGAACATCCCGCAGTGAGGAGGTGTGGGGAGCAGTGCTCCACGACGTGGCGTGTGGTGGATCTTACCGACAGGCTTGTCTCCTACTCCGAGGCGTGCAGGAGGAGGCAGCACGGCTTCAGGGGGGTGTGAGTGTCCCCCTCACCTGGCAGATCCCATTCAACCATACTTGGGTCTGGCACATGGTCTCTGGACCCAGCCCCTCTTCCTCCCCAAGGACCCAGGTGTTCAGTCCCACCCCAGGCTTCCTGCCCCGCTCCTCCTTCAGGCTCCTTCCAGAGATCCCCATTTCAGACCTCCAGCCAGCCCCTCTCTGCGGCTTAGGGTTGGGCTGGTACAGACCCTGGCAGACTGTATCCCACCCCACCTGCCCCCTGGAGGCTCCTGGGCTGCCTGCTGCCCTGTCCCATTTCACAGACTCTGTTCTCTCTTCACAGATAAAGATGGATAAGGATGGGAGTTCTGGGGTTATCAGCAGAGGTGAGCCTCGGCAGGGAGGGCTCCTGGGTGGAGGAGGCTCCTGCACTGGGTTAGGGACCACCAGCCAGCACCGAGCTGGACTGTGCTAGGCTGAAGCCGGAGGTACGGTGAAGTTGGGCCCCTGGGAGAGAATGGGGCCCTCGAATACCAGCCTCAGGGCGGGATCTACCCCCTCTAGGAGTCTGGAGGCCAAGGAGAAGTGCATTGCAACGCTGATGTTTGTGGGCAAAGATTACCCCCCACCCCCCCAAACAGCAGCGCGAGAAGACGCTGGCAGTTTCTGCACCGCGGAGACGGCGACGGAGCACCGCTCCACGCCTCCAGACCCCGCCTCCTCCCGCCCCTGCACCTGTCGTTTATTGTTCCAACGACCCTATAAATGCTTCATGACAGACCTCCTCGGGCCTGTGTATACCTAAACCCTCCCGTAGCTGCATGCGTGTGATTTGCCATACGTATGACAGCTGAGCCAGCGTGTGCCTGTGTCTCCATTTGCCAATGTCTGGGTGTCTTTGCTGGGCTTCCATGGAGATCGCCAACCTCGGGGCGCACAACTGTGTGTGGGCTCTGGAAGCGTTCGGAACTTCCAGCTCCAATCACAATAACAGCCTGGACTTGGGTCTCGGTGCCAACCTGGGCCTGTGCACAGAGGTGCGTACCCAGGCGTGCCTTGGCCTCCCGGGTCCCCTTGGATTAGGCCACATCTGATGACGGTCAGGCCCGCACAAGCTCTGCTGCTCCAGGGGCGCAGGGGGGGCCACCACCCAGCAACTGTGTGCCCACCCCGCCCAGCACCACGCCCCCCCAGGCCAGCCCCGCCCCTCTTACCCGGGCCTGTGCCCAGCAGCAGAGCCTGCGCGCCTGGGCCGCGGGCACCGACTCAGTCCTCGCTCAGCCCCCGGCTCCGCAGACTCCGCCCTACGGCTGAGTCCCCCGCATCTCCGGCGCGCTCCAGCTGGCGCGCCTATCCCGCTGAGGCCGGTCTCCGAGCGCCTCTTCAAGGCTGAGGTCTCCGCCAAGCTCCGCCTTGAGCTCATCAGCACCCCCATTCCCTAGCCGACCCGCCCTGCCCGCGTACCTGGCAACTCCATGCGCCCCGGGCCCTGAAGCTCAAGAGGCCCGATCGGCCCGGCCCCGACCCGTCCAACAACCCCATCCGCCCCCGCCCCCCACCGGAGGCCGCCCGGCCCCGCACCTTGAGGCGCGCATGGGCTTCGGCGGCGGGCAGCAGGCGGTGGCCGCGATGCGAACCGAGCGAGGCGCACACGCCGCACACGAGCACGCGGTCCTGCTCGCAGTAGATGCTCAGCGGGTCTAGGTGCTCTTCGCAGTGGCCCTGCGGCACCTGCGCCAGCCCCTCCACCAGGCGCGCCAGCTGCAGGTTGGTGCTGAGCGCCTGCGGCCGCGTGGGTGCCTGGCAGCTCGGGCAGAGCACCGTGCCGTCCGCGGCCGGCTCCCCTGCCACGCGGCCCAGGCAGGCGCGGCAGAAGCTGTGGCCGCACTCGGCTGTCACGGGCGCGTCGAACAGCTGCAGGCACAGCGGGCAGGACAGCTCCTGGTGCAGGAGGCCGGGTGCAGCCGACATTGCGGGCCTGGGTAAGGAGGTGTCGGTCAGGGAGGCTCAGCGGAGCCACAATCCCGGGCCAGCCCCAGCCCCAGGCCGGGTTGGCAGCCCCGCAGGGAGGAGCCCCAGCCTATAGAAGCCTCTCATCTCAAACAGGAAGGGACCCTGGTGCCGGCCAAGGGAGGGAAGGGGACTCCCTCTCAGTCCCAAAGGCAGCCTCAACTGCGGTTCTCAGCCCCGGCCCCCCAAATAGCCCCTATCAGGGACCCGATCTCAATCCCAGTTCCTAAACACGAGGCTGGGTTGCAAACACGGTCTTACCCACCGTCCTTCCCTCGACTTAGCCCCAGGCCTCAGCCCCAACCCCAGATTCTCCAGCGCCCCTCCCCCCTCCCCTCCTCTCACCTCTCCAGGGCCCGCAGCCCTCCCCTCCCCCATATCCCCAGGCCGGCAGGACCCGCAGGACTCACAGGTCTGGTTGGAGATCTTGGACAAAGAGAGACTTGCAAGAGGCCCAGTCAAGGTCAGGCCTAACTGTAGGTGGGTCAGATCTGTGTCTGAAGACAGGTGAGAAGGAAGCACCGAGCTCTGACCGAGGACAAGGGACACCACGGGAGATGGGCCCGCATTGAATAGCAGACAGACCCTCCCAGACTGACCTCTGGCCCCAGGACTATATTTAGCTGCCCTGCCCACCCCCTTCCATCACTTCTGGAAACCGTTCTAAAAGTGAGGACTGAGCTGTCAGCGGACAAGCATCACATGTCAAGGCCACCTGTCCTGGCCCATCCCACTGTCCTCTCCCCTGCCCAGCCTGGAGCCAGAGCTCAGAGCCAGCAGAGACAGGGCCTCTCATACCACGGAAAAGACAGAAACATGATTGAAGGGAGTCTCCGCTTTCTCCCTCACCCCAGCCTCCGCACTCTCCAGCCTCCCCCGTTCCCTGCCTGTGGCCCCCTCCCCAGCTTATCACCCACTTATTCCCCAGGCTTAAGGCTCTCCAAAGTCACACCGGCAGTATTATTTCCACATGCGGGAGAATAGAACCTCCCCCAACCCTGAAAGTTTTTATTCCTGCAGGGCTGAGGGGAGAGCCTTTTCCCTGTTGGTGTGTCTCCAGTGCTCAGCACAAGCTGTGGGGCAAAGTGGGCCTCCCTAAGTGCTTGGAAAATGAGTGATAGAGGGACAGCTGAATAAATGAATGAACTAGATCCAGAGCCTGCAGCCGAGAGCCTCAAGGCTTATCCTTCAAATCTCAATTTAAAAACCGAAGTCCTAGGGGCTTCCCTGGTAGCGCAGTGGTTGAGAGTTCGCCTGCCGATGCAGGGGACACGGGTTCGTGCCCCGGTCCGGGAAGATCCCACATGCCACGTAGCGGTTGGGCCCGTGAGCCATGGCTGCTGAGCCTGCGCGTCCGGAGCCTGTGCTCCGCAACGGGAGAGGCCACAACAGTGAGAGGCCCACGTACCACAAAAAAAAAACAAAAACACCAAAGTCCTCACACCCTAGTCATCACTCACACTCACCTCTCCCTCTGCTCACTCCCGCCTCGGCCTTTGCATTTCTCTCCCCTCTGCCTGGAACACTCTTTCAAACCCCAGTTATGGCTGCCTCCCCCTCCTCCCTCAGATCTTTACCCCATGTCACTTTTTCAGTGGGGCTTTTCCTACCTCCCTGATTTTAAATCTCACATCTTCCTTCCCCTTTTTATTTTTCTCCATAACATTTATCACGATCTGACACATGATATATTTTACTTGTTGGTTTCTTGTCTGTCTCCTCCTACCAGAATATAAATTTTGTTCACTGCTCATCTCCAACTTTGAACAAAGTCTGTGGCACACAGCAGGTGCTCAGTAAATACTTAGTGAATGAATAAATACAGAGACTCACTCTGTCCTCTCAGCCTTTTCCTGGATTTGTTCATTTCTCCCTCGACCACTCTCCGTCTCTGTTAGTCTGAGCTTCGACAAGAGCCAGGTCAATTGTCCCATGAGAGTAGCCAGACACCCCGTACGTGAGAATCAAGGAAGAATTATTTTCCCTGCTTATAAAGGAGAAGGAAGCAGCTGTCCCCCTTCCCTCCTTAAAAGTCTTCTTTTTTTTTGGCCATGCCTTGCAACATGAGGAATCTTAGCTCCTGACCAGGAATCGAACCCATGGCCCCTGCAATGGAAGTGTGGAGTCTTAACCACTGGACCACCAGGGAAGCCCCCCTTAAAGATCTTCTTACTCCAACTTTTTGGCAAGTAAACAAATCTCCCCAGGAGTCAGATAGCTCCTAGCACACCTCTGCTTTTATGACTTGTCTCTGAGTTCTGGGGCTCATTCCTTCTTGAACCGTTGAAGTTCTTGCATGTTTCATGCTGGCCCGCTGAGGGAGCTGCTCCAGGCTCCCTGGCACTTTGGGGTCTTAACCTAGGAACTTTGTTCGGGCTGTAATGATTTGGGCCTCTCGGGAAGAGATAAGTGAGGTTTTATCATTCTTTTGGATTAGAGCAATTAATCCTGGTTCTATGAAGGATTCTGGTTATATGAAGAGTCTCAGGAAGATAGGGCTTTTTACCGGAACCCTGAGAAATCCAGAGAAGTTCCACTTCCCCAAACAGGAGGCAGGTGGGGATGAGAGCACATCTGGAGCTGGTCTCTGAAACCACTAGCCACTTCATTTCGGTTCAAAAAGTCAACATCCTGAATATAGATCTCACCTGGAGTTTCCACCCCTACCAGGCTAGGGCTGAAGGTTTTGGTCACTAGGAGTGGGTGCCCAGGAAAGGGAGGTGACACTCAACTCAATCCCTTTCTGTAGATGGGCCAGATCTGACCTCTGACCCATGAAAGGAACATAGATCATCTACAGCAGGGTGGGGGACAAGAAGGGGCCCAAAACCATGTCCGGGGAGGAGGAGGTGAGGACTAGTATTGCTGAGGCCCAGAACTCAGAGGGGGCAGATTTCAGTTTGTCCTAAGGGAGAGCTTCCCAACGGCTGGAGTGATAAGTGCCATGGGAGGTGAGAACTCCTTGTATTAGATAAATGCAAAGAGAAGCCAGAAATCCCCCGATTGGGGCCCCTGCAGATGCAGGATCTGAATGCTGGTGTCACAAACTCATGCTGGGTGTCCCCAGAAAGATCACCTACCCTTTTGGGCTGCAGCATCTTCAGCTACAATATAAGGATAAGTAGGATAATAATACCATCCCTGTAGGGTTGTTATGAGGATGAAACTAGATAATATACTAAATAAACAGCAAGGACAGCATGCTGGCACCCAAGGACTTCGGAAGCAGTGACTGCCACCACTAGGCTCAGATCTTGACTGCTCTTCCCTCATCGTGTGACCTTGATCAACCTGATTTTCTCATCTGGAAAATGGGGATCATGTCAGGATTATTATCGAGACTATTGGATCGTTAGGAAGATTCAACAAGCTAATTCATAGAAAGCTTTTAGAACAATGCCAGGCCCATAGAAAATGTTCAATAAATGTTGATATTGATATTATTACTACTAATTGTTCCAACGAGCCTTCCCTACAGCCCTGTAAGGTCAATAACATCATCCCCACTTCACAGATTTGGAAACTGAAGAATGTTAAGAAACTTTAACAATGACAAAAGCACCTACTCTGTGCCAGGCCTGTTCCAAGCACTTCACAATCCTCAATCCATTTATAGTCTCATAACCTCATTTATAACCTCATAACAACCCCATCATTTTCCCTATCTTAACAGGAAGCCATGAGGCATAAAGAGATTAAATGACTTGCCCAATGTCCTGGCAGTCTATGGTCTTCTGACCCCAGGAGGTGCAATCTGGCTCCAGCAATCAGTTACTTTTGTTGAGGGGTAGAGGTGTCGGATCACACCCAGGAAGCATCTTACCACCAACAACTGGTCTGGCCTAGTCCAGGGGGCAAGAAGGTGGGCCCAAGGGGAGACCCGGAGGTTCTTTCCTGCCAGGAGTCAAAGCTCAGAACTCGGAGTACTTCCCCCAGAAAAGGGGGGCCCAGGGAGAAGGGATTACCACAACTTCCCAGAGAGTTGCCCAGGGCTCCTATTCCCCACCTCTGCAGGGGGAAACCGCCTTGCAGTCTCCAAGAACCAGCGGCTCTGAGTCTACCTCCCTAGGGTACCCTAGAGAAGCCACTGTCCTTCTCAGAGCATTCATTTCCTATGCGCTGGCGAGTGCAGACCCCGGAAAAGGGCTGTGACCACCCTGAGTCACACAGCTAAGAGGTAGAGGGTCTGGGAATCAAACCTGAGTGGGTCTGATACCCCTCATCTCCTGTTTTTCCCACTATTCCACAGTCTTCTGAATGTGCTTTGTAAGTTTCTTGAGCATTCTGCCAAGAGGAGGAAGTTAACGTTATCATTCCTAGTATTGCAACATGTGCCCTCCTAAGGGTGTATTCGGACAGTCTGGAGGAGGCATACATTTCCATATACATTATCTCTCCAAGCAATTTGTCAATTTCTGAAGCCAGAGAGTGGGACTTTGAGGACGTAGGTTGGAATTTGGGCCCAGGAGTCAGGTGGCTCCGTCTGTATTTCCTCATGTACTACCAGTGCAGTCTTCCAGAGGAATTTTTGAAAACTTCAGTTTCCTCCTCTGTGAGGTAGGATAGACACACTTACCTCATGGGGTTGTTGGGAGAATTAAGTGAGATTATGCATGTTAAGTGCTTAACACAGTGCCTGGAACAGTAAATTTGAAAAATGGAAGCTGTCATTACTATTATTAGTCTCCCACATCACTTATCATGAGGTTGGGCATCTAGTAGGTTCTTAGGACATCTTTTTTCTAATTTGTAAATTTTTACTTTTTATTGAAGTATAGTTGATTTACAATGTTTCAGGTGTACAGCAAAGCGATTCAGTTATACATGTGTGTGTGTATATATATATTCTTTTTCCAATTCTTTTCCATTATAGGTATTACAAGATACTGAATATAGTTCCCTGTGCTATACAGTAGGTCCTTGTTGTTTATCTATTTTATATATAGTTAATACATCTTTTTAGAATCAAATAGATTCTCCTTCTGAGTTGAGAGTCTACAGTGGGCTCAATAGAGCATGTCCACCTGACAAGGTGTCACTTGTGCTCTCTGACCTCCAGCCTGAAATCACTGCAGGAGTGAGGCTTCCACTGCTAGTAGAGGATGCTCCTGCACTTCCAGCCCCTTGTCCCTTGGCTCCCTGTGACATCACACCAAAGTGCTAGCGTGTGCTCTGAGGCATGTCAGGCGAAAAATCACAGCCGGATCTTCTGTGTCTCAGTATGAATGTGTGTGAGCAGGAATGAGACTGAGTCAGGTGCCAGGGGCCAAGCTGGGTCCAAGAGGAAGGGCCCTGGGTGGTGATAAGCAGGAACAAGGGAAGGGGCACCGTGCCACACGACACACATCCTCAGCTCTCCCGCTTCCAGGAAGCCAGGTGTGGGGAGGAGACCTCCTAGCCATGACACACACTCCCCAGTGTGCAATTTCCTGCAGCCCCAAAAGTTCCATTGAGATGTGTTACATTGGTTTTACGTAAAGCCAAGGCCACCCCATCCAAACAAGAATTCAAGAGATGCAGTAAAATGGCCACATGTATGGCCAAGGGGATCCCTGCTCTTTTGGGGAGGTGCGGTTTGAATCAGGCAATCGCTTTTTAAATTCCATGGATCAAACACCCACAGCTTCTAAGATTCCAACAAATGTGAAAAGAGCAGGTTTCTATGATTCTAGATTCTAGGATTCTTTTGTCATTTCATGAAAGCTTATCAAGGCTGGAGCTGTGCCAAGCCCTGTGCTGGGTGCTGTGGACCTGAAAGGGTCCTCAGTCTGGTGAGGAAAGTAGAGTGACCAGACACACTGTGTGGTAAACACTGTGAGAAAGGCATCATAGGGGCATCCAGCCGACATGGCCAAGGAATAATTCATTTTGCACAGAGGACAGTAAAGCCAACTGGGAAGAGTAGACAGCGGCCAGACTCAGAAGCTAACGGCCAGACTCAGAAGCTAACCAGACAACCTGCATGATCCCTCAGCTATATGACCTTGGGCAAGTCCTTCAACCTCTCTGAGCCTCAATCTTCTCACTTGTACAACAGGGCTACTATTCCCTATCCCAAAGGGACTGTTGTAAGGGTTAGAAATAACGCATGTGAAGGATCACAGCCTACACACAGGGGCTCAGTTTTTCTATTTCTCAGAAAAAGTGACTCCTGATGCATGTCGGAGGACAGGCAGGAACTCATCAAGCAGACCAGGAGGGAAGAGAGGCCAAGCAGAGAGCAGGTGCTGCACGTGCAGAGGTCCAGAGGCTCACAGGGTAGAAGGTGCTGCCGAGGAAGCTGGCAAGGGACTTAAAGGCCAAGCCAAGGAGCTTAGACTTGATTCTGGGGGCACTGAGGGGTCATAGAGGTTTTCAAGCAGGGAAGGGACAGCATCAATGTGTGGGCTAGGGAGATGTAGCCTTCTGGCCACAGTGCACAAAATGACGTGGAGATTCTGCAAGGACAAAGACCAGTGAAAAGGCACAATAATGAACAGCCATGAGCCAGGGAACACTAGCCGCTGGGCCACAAGTGCCACCCATGGTAAGGATGTTGGCACATAGTACTACCCAGCCTGTGTGGGGCAACACGCACACGGATGGGGAGCAGGGCCCTGCCACTCTGCTGGAAGCTTTTGGAACACATGTTGCAGGTAACACAGCCTCAGTCATTCCTTCATCCAGCAAATCTTCACTGAGTACCTACATTGTCCCAGGCACTCTTGATGCTGGAGATTCAGCAATGAACCAGCCAAGGTCCCTGCCCTCATAGAGCTCATGTTTTAGTGGGGAGGTGGGTGCCTAAACATACTCACAGTTACAATTTAGTCACAATTGCTGTAAGAGCTACAAATCAGTAGCAAGTGTTTTGAACTGGAGGGATTCTAAACCTGGTCTCCCAGAGGAAGTAGCATTTAACTTAAGACCTAAAGTCTTGAGAGTTTGTCAGGCAAAGAGTGAGGGAAGAGAGCTCCAGGTTGAGCGAATAGCACGTGCAAAGGCTTGGAGAAGCAAAGAAGCCTGGCACATTTGAAGAACTGCGAGGCCAGTGTGGTTGGAACTCAGAGATGGAGTGTGGTCAGGGTGTGGTGCAAGACAAGGCTGGCGAGGTGCACAGGGGCAGACCAGCAGGGCCTTCCCAGCCATGTTAAGGGCAAATTAAGGATTCTGGGCACAGCTTGGCCTCCAACGCCAACCCACGCCATCCCACTCCAACCTACACCAACCCAAGCCACCTTTCATCTGCTCTTCTGGGTCAAGCCCCCTGACCCCAGAATAGCTCTCTTCCCATGACCTTCCCTCCAGTCAAGAATTTTCTCAACCATTCCAAGTGTCTCTTGTCATCACTTCCCAAGAAATTCAGTTCCTGGGGGACCAAATCCTGGCTCTCCCATGAAGCATTTGGCAAGGTTTCAGGCACCATCAGGTAGCCCATGTTATGCTGGAATATTTACTAAGTGAATGAGTGTTATTATCCCCATTTCATGGATAAGGAAACTGAGGCTTGGAGAGAGAAAGCACACACAGTAATCTACCCGTGGAATTTGGGGAGCTACGTGGCTGTTAGGATTCCATGATTCTGATCCTATGACAGGGAGAGAGGATGCTAAGGTTTAAGGAAACATGGAGATTTCAGGGTTCCAAAATTCCACGATCCTAAGCCTTAGCGCTCCAATAAACCAGGTTCCTGATCTGTGCTACCTAGTCCAAGCCTGGAGAGGCAGGCACCATCCACGAGCCCTTTTCCACCGGGTCTCCTGGGTCCCACCTCTTAGACCAGCCAAAGGATGCAATCTGGGCGCCCCCCGGTGGCCAGGAGAGAAAGGGAAGGAACGCGGTAGTCAGGAGCCTAACACCCAAGGGCAAGCTCTGAGGCAGGGACAGGACTGAAGGCGGGGAATTCCAGGCCCCGCCCCAGAGCAGACTTCCTGCTTGGCAGACTGCCTGAGCGAGCTGAAGCGGCGGCTGCGGCAGGGGACCCCAGGAGCCATGGGGTGCACGCGTGATGCCATCCTGGATGCGCTGGAAAACCTGACCGCTGACGAGTTCAAGAAGTTCAAGATGAAGCTGCTTTCAGTGCCGCTGCGCGAAGGCTACGGACGCATCCCACGGGGGACGCTGCTGCCCATGGACGCTGTGGACCTCACCGACAAGCTCGTCAGCTACTATCTGGAGGCGTACAGTGCCGAGCTCACGGTATTCGTGCTGTGCAACATCGGCATGCAGGAGGTGGCGGAGCAGCTGCAGGAGACCTTGTGCAAGGGTGAGTGCGCCCCCTCCACACAGGGCCAGACCAGTATCCCCTCTACACCCTCCTCCCAACCCAAAAGTTCGCCTCTCCTGGAGCTTCCGCTTCCTGTTTCTCCTACCCTTTAATAAAATCCTCCTGCTGGGGAGGCTTCCCGCGCTTGGTACTGACCTTGGCTTCCGGACCAAGAGACCCCCGAACCCAGAAACACTTGGGAGACACCACTTAACATTTTCTTACAGGCCCCGGAACCACGCCAGCCGGGATCAAGGCCCCTCCCCAGACAGCAGCCAAGCCAGGTAAAGCCTTCAACGCCCAACCTCACCTACCTGGGCACCTCACCAGCCCCGCCCCACCGTACCCCTGCACAGCCTCTTGTCCCAAGGCCAGGAGCACCCAAAGAGCACAAAGCTAGGCCAACCCTTCCCACCCACCTACTCACACACCTCCTGGGGCTGAGCCTGGCTGGGAGGAAAAAGGGAGACAAAGTTAAACTCATCCCACTATAGGTAGAGTCCTGGTGGCATGCCCACCTTGAACCCCACCGCTTAGGGTTGCATTCAGGGCAATTTCTAAAGAAAGCCTAGTGTTCAAGAGGGACAGGCTCCAGCACCCACCCTGGTCCCAGCTCATCCCCTCTCCTCCCTCCCGCCCCAGCACTGCACTTTGTGGAGCAGCATCGGGCGGCCCTCATTGCGCGGGTCACAGACGTGGATGGGGTGCTGGATGCCCTGTACGGGAAGGTCCTGACAGAGGACCAGTACCAGGCAGTGCGGGCGGAGTGCACCAATTCTAACAAGATGAGGAAGCTCTTCAGCTTTGCTCCAGCCTGGAACCTGACCTGCAAGAATCTGCTCCTCCAGGCCCTGAGGGACACCCAGCCCTACCTGGTGGTCGACCTGGAGCAGAGCTGAGGCATCTTCCCCAGCAGCGGTCCCACAGACAACCCCTGGCAGTTCCAGCCATCTTACCTGGAGTCTGATTTTTTAATATACATATGAAAATCCAGCTTGTATTTGGTGTGTCTTCCTACTTCCAGCCTGGAAACTCATGCAGAGCTACATATCCAAGCGCCGCAGTGACTCAGATGAAGCTCTAGCCTCCGCCTGTTCCTGGGGCAGCAGGCTCCCCAAACACTTCATCCTTCCTGCCTCAGTCACCAAGGAATGGTCCCTCACTCACCATTTGGTGGCTCCCTTAATGCCACCCCACAGGGTCTGCCCCTGAGACCTGTGAACACAGGTTAGTCTTGTGGCCAAGGTCTAAAAATTAGAATAGAAATATGTACAAAGGGCCTGGAACTGGGGGGGGCCAGACCTGACGTGCATTTAGAAGCAGACTCGTCTGCCAAGCTTCTCTTTCGCTTTTTCATAGGAAAAAAAATTGCAAAATGAGAGCAATTTTCAGGGGAAGTGACAAGAGTACCATCTAAGCAGGAAAGAGCACAAGCCACCGAGTGTCCCTAGGGCTCCTTCTGGCACGGACACCAGCAGGCGTCACTCCTCCCTCTGCTCCTTCCCACCCGCTCCAAGAGGTTATAGGTTACACTCTGCCCAGAAAACATGCCAATCACAAAAGCAACTTCAGGAAATGAGTTCTAGTAGCTGTTCCCTCTCTCGATGAAATTGTGCCCACAAAAGAAAATAGGAGTATTTATTTCCACAAAACACTTAGGGAGCCTTTCCAGAGGCTGTTACGGAACCAGATTCTAGGACCACATCCTGAGTACACTTTGCACCCAAATTCTTTCTGGCCTGCAGGGGGTAGATGCAAAGCAACAGGCAGGCCCCAAGGAGGCCAGATATCCTATCCTTAGGAGTCAGATCATCAGACTCGGCGATCCAGATATGAGGGTACAAAGTGTGCCGTTCACAACGACAGACCAGCACAGAATGGAAAAGCTGTATGAAGGCTTCACTTGGAACACCCTCCCTAGACACAAGAATTGACAGATGCAGTGTTTATCCCCCTCCCCCCACCCCACACAGTCAACACTTCCCTATTCTGATGACCAGATCACCAGAGCAACAGGAGAAAACAAGTTGTTTACTGCAGGAGGAAGCTACCAAAAAGCTAAGCTAATGACCACTGTCAAGGCTACAGTGACATGGGACTGCTCCTAATGCCATTTAGGACTCCAGGAGGAAAGCTGAGCTTCCGCAAAAGTGGGAATCAGCCCGAACACTCAGGATCCCGTGGGCTTATCTTCTTTGGCCAAATATCCCATAAAATAAGTGATGCTCCCCATTCTACTCTCAGCCCTTTTCTACCAAGTCTTCTTAAATCTTATAAACCAAGCCTCATTCAATCCCCGAGATGTGTTTGCTCACTTATGTTCTGAAGGACCTTGCCATTTCCCAAACTGAAGTTGTCTTCCTTTTACTATCCCTGTATCTCGACATATGGCAACAGCAGCAGCCTAACCAGAAAACAAGAAACACCAGCGTGTTCCATAAAGTTTAGTCAGTCTTCCAACTTACATCCAAACACCTTCCTTTTCAACTTCACTGCCCCCCTCTGGCGTATGCCTTCATGTCTTACCACAACAGGCCTCCTGATCTCCCTGCTTCTCGTCAACCACCTTAAAGGGCCTGAGTACTGAAAACTGATGACGGAAATGGACTCCCTTCTAACAGTAGCACACCTAAGCCCCGCTTCCAACCTGACCCTGAATAACCCCATCCAACCTCTCCTACCTTCCTCTTCACATACCACCAGATCTCAACACTACTTATACACCCTGCCCTACCACACGCTGATCCAGACTCTGGATACCTTGAAACCCACCTGTCCTAGCATGCCTGGAGAGGGCCTTCCTCTGGGCTCCAGTGGCATTTTCACCTAGGTTCCCTGTGGTAGAGCAAACCATATTGTCACATCTACTTTCACACAGGACTCTCCCATTAGATCCCCACAAAAAGACATCTTTTCAACCTCTGTACAGTGCCTTGCATGTGAAAAATAATAACATCAGTTACTGTGTATGTCTACTGTCCTAACAGAGGATTTTTTTTTACACTTCATAGGAACCTAATGCTTCTCATGATATGGAGCCATAACACTTCCTTGCACAGCAGATGCTCAAACAGAGCAGCTACAAAAACTAGTGCAAGCCTGAGGCAAAAGACACAGTTCTAAGAAACAGCTCCCCGAAGTTGAAAGACTTCTTGGGGGCTTTCTTTTTCCTTTTTATTTGGTGGGGGAGGCGGGGAGAAGGGTGAGGCTCAGAGTTCTACCAGCCACAGCATATTGGTTAAGGACACACTTCTGCAGCCAAAGGGCAGATTCAAATCCCTGCTCTACCTCACTCACCAGTTATGAGACTTAAGGCCAGTTTGTACCTCAGCATCCCATCTATAAAGTAGGGATAACAGGACACAGCTCATCACCTAAAATCAACTGGCCCACAGTGAGCACACACTGGTGTCAACAGTGATCTCCAGGATGTTTCTGTTCCTAGCTGCTCAATGGCTTAGGCTCCTCAGTCTGAAACAATCAACATTTTCTGCTCAAACCTCTAAGCATCACAAGACTGGGGAAAAAAAAAAAGCAGATCAACAAGTAATGTCCGCTGGGCCTGTGCTAATAAGAACAAAAACCCACATCCAGGACCCAGCCTTCCACGAGTGACCTTTTTCTTAGCTCCTGGCTTAAACTGTCTACATGAACAGTTCTGTACAAAACTGAGTTCCCCTTTCCAGACATGACAGGGGGAATTAGCAGAAAAGGAGTCTCTGCAGAACTTCAGAGCATCGCCAGAGGTGGCAACACCCCACCAGGACCTACACACTGAGTTAGAACCGACGTGCTAACCACATTGCCAAGCGATTCAGGTACGTATTCAACTTACACGCTGCTATAGCGAGAATGTGGCTCTGCCACCTCAGTCAGCCTGTGACAGGTTTGCAGAAGCCTTCTCACAGAGGGATGTGCCTTGTCACTCAGGGAAAGACTATACAGGATGGGCCCATTTCCCCTCAAATTCTGGTTTAAGAGGGGAGGAAAAAAAAAAAACAGCCATCAAGCTAAATCTGACAGGTTCGTACCTCAAGCAGGCTGCAGTGAGGCCCTAAGGATCCTGCACGGAACAGCTACAAGGAATCAGTGCAATTGTGCAACACTGCCACCCTGAGGTGCGCATGCAGAATGCTACCTGGAAAGCCTGGTTCCTGCCTCCCTTCAGTTTCTTCTTCCCATACCCACCCCACCCTCCTTGGCATTCTCTACCGGCAATGGCCTAAAGCTCAGTTCCCCACTACACACAAGGAATCCCCTATCTTCGACCGCGTAGTCCAAGCTCCCTTCCTGTCTCCAATCCCCACACTGGTGGCTCTCAATTATCCTTCATGTTAAAGGAGCCCTTCATGCTAGCACTACAACCCCAAGACAATCCAAGGAGCTGAGAGAGCACAATCCATCCACAGAGCACTATTTCCAGACCCAAACTCCTCTGACATACTTCTGTTCCTCCCTCAAAAATATTTAGGAATTTTAGGGCTTCCCTGGTGGCGCAGTGGTTGAGAGTCCGCCTGCCGATGCAGGGTACACAGGTTCGTGCCCCAGTCCGGGAAGGTCCCACATGCCGCAGAGCGGCTGGGCCCGTGCGCCATGGCCGCTGAGCCTGCGCGTCCGGAGCCTGTGCTCCGCAACGGGAGAGGCCACAACAGTGAGAGGCCCACGTACCGCAAAAAAAAAAAAAAAAAAAAATTAGGAATTTTAAATTCAATGGTCTCTTAAAACTCTAACTGCTAACACCATAGGATTGAGGGCCAAACAATTTCTACAAGCCCAAAAGTCAAACCTGCTGCCAAGATCCACTTGACACTACTTCCTCATTTCTTAATACCCCCAGCACCAGGAAGATTACCGTCTGCATGGGGAGCTGAACAAGATAATTTTTGTGGAAACCTAAGTCTGAATTATTTCAAAATAAAATTTAAAGATGAAAGGAAAGAGACTAAGTATTGAGGGCCCAAAGGCAAAAAAGGGAGTCTGAGTTCTGAAAAGACTGGAGAGGAATGGCTGCAGATGGGACCTCACACTGAGCTGAGCCTCTCACAGACTAGTAGAGGGAGTGAGACCTGGTTACAAAACCCCTGGTGGAAGACTGACAGGAGACTGGAAGTGGGAAGCAACATACCTAAATAAAGATGTTAATGTGTTGAGTCTCACAGGAGCTGGACCCAGCAATGACTTAACCTCAGCCCTATATCCAAGTTACTGAAATCCAGCATGTGATGGGGAAAAGGTGAAAAGCCTGAGAACTAAACCAGTGGAAACAAACAGACCCGCAGCACACTTCTCCCCACCACAACCTACCCTCCTCACTTCTCCCTAGTCAGCCTGTCCCAATTCAAAAAGCCAGGCGCCTAAGTGCTTCCAGACTGCAGGCCATTTTCCATAATTCAGTAATAATGTATTCTTTAGATCTCTAAGGACTAGCCTAAGATCCTCATCAGAGAAATATGACTGGCTATTACTGGCCTAGTGCTTACAAGGGAATGCAGCCAAGAGCAGAGGGCCCAAAGTCCAACCCCCTTGAGGTCTCACTCCTATTTTCTCGCCAGTGGATAAGCTGGCACCAGAACCAACAACATTCCCTCTGTTGCTAGTTCTGTCGTCATCCATTCTTTTCTCCTGGAAAAGGACTCCAAACTGGATCTACCCACTAGACACTTGAGACTCTATTTTCTTTTACTTAAGAGCAAAAGCAATCACTGAAGCCCTTTAAAGGACAAAAACTAAATACTAACAGTCCCAGTCAGTAACTGGGTCTCACCCAGAGCTTCAACCTCCTTCACCGCTAGCAGTAGGGATGAAGGAACCACAACCAAACCCTAACACCAGAACCCTACCAGGTGAAGCACACACAATAAACTTCTCAGACATGGATAGTGCCATTCAAACCAAGCATCACTGTTAAGAAAGCAGAGGCAGCTGAACACACCAGGGAGAGAAACGATGCCATATCCTCGGCTCTAATTCTGAGGGTTTCTCAAGCGTACGAAGTTCAGTAAGCCAAAGGAAAGCACTGCCTGGAGCAGCTCAGCCATTCTCCACCTACTCTTGGTAGAGCACCTCCACACAGTAGGGAGGATAAAGCAGCTATTCCTTTTGACAAAGCCACAGCTTCCATCTCAAGTCACCAGAGATTGGAAGACGAAACAACTCCTAAGAAGAGAACACTTACAGCATACTTGACAATTTTAAACCAAGAGAAAAAGCACTTCCCACCAGGGGTCCCAGGCACTCTACGAGCTGTGCTTCTGACAGCAAAGAAGCCTGTTGCTGTTGGCTATAATTTTCAGTTCTGTATAACTAAAATTCAACTGCTTGGCAGGGATGGGCAAGTTTTCTAAACTCAGTCTGAGCTGGAAAAAAGGCAGGGGGGAAATTTTTGGGGTCAGGAAAGGCATGTTAAGGTTGACAGGCACTGGAGTCTGAGGTTTCAACTCATCGGCCCCAACCTTTGCCTTTCTCAAAATTATCAATGACCTCAGCCCTCTGGGTATAGGCAGGATGTAAACATGACCCAGCTAGACCACTGTCTCTCTAAAGACACCTACCAAAGCCCCACCTTCAGGAAAACTAATGGAGGGGGTCACCCTGAAATATAAAGAACTGCCTCTACCTTACTTTCCCAGCTAACCTTCCCCCCTTTACCATCTCCTCTCCTTCCCAAGTCTCTTTCCCTAAAATTTAGCATCCTCTTAAGGCCTAGGCAAACAACGTTTGGGATAGGAGTCTGTCCCCTTCAGAACAATGATTTCAGAACGAAATGCCAAGAAATGAAAATGAAGTGATCAGACAGGGACTCCATCCTGGGGTCGACCATTTCCTGAGAAACGAGAGCCACATCACCCATGCACTGGGCATGAAGTGAGCAAGGCCACGGAACACCTGCCATTAAGTAGGTGCTCAGTTACTCTCCTTCCTTCAAAACACCCAACTGGCTAATAACTATGTGCTCCAATCACGATCAAGCTTGAATACCACCCCCAAAGCAACCTAATTTGTTTGAGCCCCACTCAGAAAAGTGCCAGAAGAGCCAAGAGGCCTTAAAAAAAGAACAGAACTACTATAATAAACTCACTAAAACCAGCATGTGAATAAACATGGTAAAAGAAAAACTTCCAAATGGTTGGACAATTCTGGGCCAACACACCACATGTTTCTCATTTACCACTTTCATTCATCTAGTTTTTACCATAACAGAAAAGTTTAATCTCTACTTTCAAGGATACACTTGACCTTTTCTCCCTGAAACAAGTATCAAACACTTTATTCCAGTTCCTGCTAAGCGGGAACAAACAAATTATTCCAGTTCCCACAAGGCAGGTTGATCTGAAAGAGGAACACTCCCCACATTCTTGACCTGGACATCAACGCTCCAGGACAGTGAAGAGGGGGAAGAGGAAGAAAATTTAACTAAAATGATGGTTTTTAATGGGAACCAGAGATATGGTTACAATTACATAGTCCGACACAAAAAACCCGTGGGTGATCAGGAGTTGGAAGGTTACAAAATAATGAGGGTAACACTGGGTACAGGAGAAAGCCGCTCCAGAACTTCAGGAGCCAGGCTAATACGGCCTCTCCCTGCGGTCCTGTCTGTGCTCACCCCTGCAAGAAAGAGTATCCATTAGGTCTGAGTTACCAACCTCTCTACCCACCCCACCCCAGAAATCCTATCTGCCCCTGCTACCCAAGCCCAAGAACTAGCTCATATCTCCCTATAGGTATAGAGAGTACACGGGAGTCTACAGATTAGCTCCCCCAGATAATCTTCCTTCCCTCCTTCCCTACCCACTATGGTTACAGTCTCAGCTTTCCAACCTAGCCCTCAAAATGAAACCACTGTCCCAAAACCTTGCAATCCCATGACCTCTGTTCAACTGCTCTACTTTCATTTCAATTTAGAGTCTTACTTACCTGGAGTCCATCTTGCCAGGGCCAAAGCCACCTCTGTCCCCACCACCCCGGCCCCCTCGGAAGCCCCCACGGTCCCCGCCTCGGCCTCGGTAGCCGCCCCGATCATAGCCTCCTCTGCCACCACGACGATCGTCTCCATAGTTACCCCCTAGGAAAAAAGAAATATGATATATCCCCATATCACATCCCCCAAATTCCTCCTACCTTCCCTCTAGCCTCCTTTTGATTCCAACTCCTTATCACCAGCTCTGCCTCTTCCTTACCCATATGAGAGCCTCCTGGTCCCCCTCCTGGGCCATCTGGTTTAGGGGCCTTACACTGGTTGCATTCATTCCTCCAAGAGAAGTTCATGTTCTCACACGTACTGAGGAAAATAAGACAATTAGTCAGGGCCGGGGGGCGGTAAGACAAGACCTAGAATTACGAACACTCCAGTTACCTTACGGATACGTGAGGAAAATGAGGCCTCGGAAAAGCAAAAAGGCTTGTTTCTCAGGAGCGAGCCAGACAAAAACTGCAGGTTATTGAACCCAGTCCAATACCTTTCCCACTAGAGCAACCTCACCTAGGTGACTCCTGGCCAAGCCTGTCAAAGTGTACCTTTGACATCTATTAGTCGGAAAACACAAGCTCTACCATAGTACCAAAGGGCACACATGTAAGAGGGCTGAGAAAAGAATTAAAGTTGTTTCACTCACGGATTAGGACACTTCCAGTCCCCTGCTCGCTGCTGTCCTCCACCGCCACCGCCACCGCTGGGGAATCCTCCTCGGCCCCCACCACCACTGCCACCACCTCCATAGCCTCCACGGCCCATGGGTCCTAGTGTAGACAAAAGAATACGTCTGCTCCGCTTCCAAGTCTGGTTAACCTAACCTTCTCTCCTATGCAAACCCTTACCACCCTCTCTCCCTTCTCTCCCCATCACCTCTTACGCCAGCAGAAGTAGATCCTCACCTCCTCGCCCTCGGCCTCCACGACCATTGCCACCACCCCGATTGAAGTCTGCTCGCCGAGTAGCAAATGAGACCTTGATAGGATTCCCAGAGAATTCTTTACCTAAAGAAATAAAGGAGGTATAAAGAGACTTTTTATTAAGACCTGTGGGTCTAAAAACACACTTGGTACAATCAAGAGAAGACTTTGCCTTCTTGTAAATGTTTACAATCTCATGAAACATAAGAAAAAATAAGACCACGCCAAAATAGGAGTGTTGGAAGACTCATAGAAATCCTCAAAACACAGGCCGTTTCCCAAAGCTAGTTACCCTGTCCCCCACCCCTGCCAGCCTCCGCATACATACCATCAAACCAATCAATAGCTGCTTTAGCAGAAGGTGGGTCATCAAATGACACTGTTGCCTCTCCCTTCAGTTTGCCTGTTTCCCTGTCTGTGTACAGATTAATCATGGGCTGTCCTGTTTTCTTATTTGTCTGAAAAAATCAACGTGAGATAACATCAGTCTTAAAGAAGACAGCACTATCACAACCATACCTTTCTATTTCACGTAACTTGAATTAAAGCCATCAACTATAACTGTTTCTCACTTCAATATTAAAAAATGAAAGTAAAGATTATAGACTACAAATTCAAAAGTTTTAGACACTCCCTTTTTTATCAATTGTGCGTTTGTGTTAAAATGTGATTCCCTTTAAAAAATGGCAAAGGCTAATGTTCTTTCTTCAACAAATTAAGCAGGCAACCATTAAGACTTTTTTTTTTCCACTAAGGTATGAAATCCAAAAGCCTGCAGCACTGATAGAAAGCACCCACTCTGCTCCACAAGTACCTTAATGATACCAATCTGCTTGAAGTAATCAGCTACAGACTCAATTGTAACATTCTCGCCCAGGCCTTGCACGAAGATGGTGTTGTTGTCTGAATTATCCTGTTCTGCTTGTCAAACGCAGAAAGAAACATGAATTTGGAGAGGAAACAAGCAAAGGTAAAACAAGTCAGTGACTCTTAATAACCTAACTTTAATACTTGCTATTTCGCTTTCAAAGAAGAAAAATTCTAAAGCAAGCAATATACTTTGGTTTAGGTCAGACAAAAGAAATCCCCATCCCTTCTATTTTATTATCTGAGTACCAATATGCCAGCCACTTCACAAATTTAAATTTAGTTTTACAACTACCCTTTGAAACATGATGATACTCACTAAAGAAACCAGGGCTCAGGAGTTAACTGCCCAACCACACAATAAGTACACCAGTTGTCAACGTTAAGACCCCCAAGTTAAGAAACCTATTTTACACTAAAATCCAGTATATAAACATAATTAAAACAAAAAATACACTAAGTGCTTCCCTTTCTGTGTCTTTTTCGTTCAATAATTTGGTTACGATCCCCATTTTTAAAAGCCACTGCTTTAACTGAACCAGCAGTTCAGGATTATGGTCCACACACAGATGCATCAGCATCTCCTGAAACTTGTTAGAAATGCAAATTCTCGGGCTCCTCCCAGACCTACTAAATTGCTGGGAGAGGAAATCACCACATCAGGTATTTCTGATACATGGCTCATTTATAAATCACTGTTAAGTATAGCTACACCTAAACTCCCTTCCCCACATTTTCCTTCTTCTCTACCCCTGTTCTTCACATCCCTTTAAGTTTCAAAGAACATCCAGGAAAAGTCCTGATACCACTTGAGCCATTCCTTCATGCCACCTCTGGACTTACCAGAGTCATGACGTGATCCTTGGTCCCGAGGGCCTTAAGTGACATGAAAAAAAAACAAAAAACAAAAAAACAAGGAAAGAGGAGCCGTTAGTCAACAGGCTGAGAAAGACAAGGAGAAAAATTCACACCAAATCCAAACTTTTGCAAAATATCAGGTAAGTGCTCACAGCCTCACTCCAAACCCTGTCCTGGGTTGCCTGCCCAGAGAAAAATCCTAGGCAGGTCTGGGGAAGACAGAGGCCCCTTTTCTTAAGACCTGTATGTAACCTGAGTCCCCACAGGGACAACGCCACACTTCAGAAAATGCTGCCTCCCCCAGCTCAGGCTGGGAAATGTCCTCAGCACAGACTGGGAGGGCCAGGAGGGAGACCCCTTGAAGTTAACCAACTCATAGCTTGGCCCTGTTCTCTCACCCCAGAGAGAAATGGGCTCACCACCAGCAATGTGATATGCATCCATACAGTTTCTCCAAACTTTAACACCAAAGACACTTATCCCTTGTAGAACAATTTTTAATTTCATCTTTAGAAACCATTCTTAAAACCATGTTTGTTTCCCCCAAAACCACATGAAAATAAAAATCATACATAACAGCTATTGTATTTTTTAAGCATGTCCCAGGGAACAGACCAGAAATCTTATTTCCATAATGCAGCCTCTCTTTTTTTTCCAGAGACCATCTTTGACCAAAGTTTATCTGAATTCATCATAAATAAATATTGTACCCACACTCAATGACACCTAAATCATGAACCCAAGCCTTTGGCTTTAAATGTTGAGACAAATCAAGAAACCTTTTGTTAGTTAACCAAACCAGAAAAGTTCCGGCTTACTGGGAGACTTCTCAAATTTGCCATTTTTCCATGAATTCAGTTTTGTGCTGTTTAAGACCTGGTTATTTCCCATGAGCCACACATACTCCCAACCTTTCTTGGAAGTAGTCCACACCTTCCTTCCCAGAGCTAGTTTCTATTTGCCCATCTGAATTGAGTTTAAATGCGTGTATGTAGAATCGCATCGACACCATTCAGTATTTAATATATAAATATATACCAACTTCACCATCCTCAGGGCAGGGCAAAAGTTCACATCCCTCGTCCAGAATTAAAACATTTGGAGATTGTTACACACACACACACACACACACACACACACTAACCTCGGACACACTGATCAAAAGGGTCCTAAAGCCAAGTCGGCCCCACGTGTCCCAGCACACTCTCCAGCTTCTCATTACGGTGCTCACTAAGTGCCGGGTGTGGCAACACTCCTCTCAGAGGCCTACTTAAACACCTCTTATTTAACCTGGGTCAAACCGAATTGGTACCAGATGCCTGCTGAGTCTTACCCCTGCCTGCCTCCAGGTTAGCACACATCTGGCAGCAGGTGGCATTCTACCCCACCCCTTTCTGGAGGTGGTTCTGGACACTCCAAAACCTTTGACACTTAAAACACGTTAAGACATCTGCAAATGAACAATCAGACAAAGCATTGCTGGGAGTTGGGAATTTTGGAAACTCTGTTCACTTACCACCAAATTTATTGAAGCCACCACGGTCACTTCCGCTGGAGAAGACAAGTTAGAAGAAAGGACATGAAGCTTCCAACGGCTACAAAAGGGCGGTTTTTGATTTTGTTCAACATTCCCCAAACATGGGTAGGTGTTTTGGGAAAATGATAATACAAATGGCTACTAAAATACATTCCCCTTCCTGACCACCCCTTGTCTGACCTTTGAGCATGTCACACACACGTGTGCAATTTCTCAGACACAATTTTTAAGGATTTTGCTTTAAAAGGTTATATATCTATTTCCTCTGGAAAAAAAAAAAGACCCATTTTCCTTGGTCGTTCTTCCGACGTAGCAGATGTTTTTTCCTCTTGTCGCGAGTGGATGACAACCCAGTAGTTGGTTTAAAAACCCTACCCCCGATTTACCCAGAAGACATTTCACACCAGGCTGGGGTAGCCCTGAACACATTTTTGTGGTTTTTTGCTTTGAAAGCAGCAAGCAGACCCAACCCTGTTCCATAAAAAGTCAAAACCAAAGGCAATTTCCCCTTAAAGCGAGACCAACTTAGCTAAGCCCTACCCTAACTACTGAGCTGTTTTTGATCTCTCCCCACCCCCGGGGTCACCCCTTCTAACACTGTGAGAAGAGCGGAGTATTTTGCAATGTCACCTTTCATACCTGTGGCACATAAAATGCAGAGCAAGTTAACAGTCACATTAACAGTTGTTTTTCTTTTTAAAGTTTTGCATTAAACACACGCACACAACAGAGTTTTCCTTATTTTGTACGGTTTTTGAGATTGCCCCCACCCACCTCTGAATACTTACCATACACAAACTCTTTAAAAAACCTACTTTTTCCCAAAAAGGAATAACACACTGACATTCCTCCCCTCTCAAGGGAGACAGAGTAGGGTCCTTCAAATCATATTTACCAACAGATTTGACAAGTGCTTTAACATCAAATCTAAGGTTTTACTTCAACTTCAGCAGGAAGGGGAGGAAAGAAGGTCCAGTTGGACAAGTAACCAGAGGAAGGGGGACAGTGGAGCAAATAGGTGGGATACCACTGTCAAGCATACTGTATTTTGTCCAAAAGGTCTGCACACTTCAGATAGCCCCATGAACCAAGTCACACACAAAATCATTACTGTCAGTCAAATGAGTGCTCGTGGATTCAAATGACTACAGAATACAGAAAGAGAGAGTAGCCAATTCCTGGAAGCTCAAGTCAGGTTAATCATTTACAACTTCCTCAGAGGACACATGGGAATACAAGTAACAAGTAACAAGTTTCCCTATTACCAGGAGTGGGATCATCGGTTTCCCTTGCAGAGAAAGAAGCCTTTACTTCCATTTTTCTTGCCTAGGATATCAATGACTCCAATCCATATACACCCATGTTTCTTTTTCTTGAGAAATAAAAATGTCAGTACTCAAATCTCTATACAGAGGTGTGGGTAGAAGTTCAGGTTCCCAAGTTCTCACAAAAATAAAATGGGGATGAAGAAGAAACAGTCAATGCTCCTAAATCAAAGCCCCCACAAATCCCTAGAATAAGACTAACCATGCACTAAGGGACTAGGCTTCAAGGGAGATTCATGCAACCCTTCACACTGCTCAGTGATGTTACTCCCTGGCTCACAAGACACCTACCCCATGCCGCCTCTGCCTCCACGGCCGCCTCCACGACCTCTGGGTTCATAGCCACCACTGCTGCGGCTGTAACCACCGCCACCGCCCCGGCCACGGCCCCCACGGTCCTGCTGGCCTCCCCCGTAGCCGCCGCCACCACTCTGGTCCTGATTGCCATAACCGCTGCCACCACTACTACTCATGGAGGGCTGATCTTGGCCATAGTTACCTGTCAGGAAAGAAAGGATGCCTTTAAGAAACACAAAACAGACTGTGAGGTGGCATAAAGCAGTTCAACTGCACAGGTGATAAATGACAATAAAAATTAAAATGAAGCTAGGAAACAAAAGCGCAACATTTTTAAGAACCTTTTAGGGAACGGGTCGAGCGGGATACAATTCCTTACAAAAAGCAGGTATGAGACAAAGCTGAAGACATCTCACCTCCACCACCCCCTCCACCTCCACTGCTGCTGTTGTACTGGTTCTGCTGCCCATAGCCCTGAGGGGGATTATAGCTTTGCTGCTGTCCATAGCTTTGCTGCTGTCCACCATAGCCAGACTGCTGGCCATAGCCCCCACTCGGGGGCTGCCCATAGCTGCTGCTCTGAGAACTGCTACCGTAACTAGGGAAAAGGAAAAAACAGAATCATAATGCCAGCATGTCCAAAACCTTCTTTCACTTTCAGTACACCCCATTCTCTGTACCCAACAGAGGCCACCCCCGTTAGTCCTCATGCTCACTCATGCACCCCTAATCTTTCAGTCCTCTCCCCTCTCCCCAGAACTCCTTACCTTCCCGAGGCGCTGCTAGGAGTTGGCTGCTGGCCATAGCCAGGGTATGAGGACTGCTGCCCGTAAGACGACTGAGAACTTTGGCTACTGCCATAGCCACCAGTTGAGCCATATCCCTGGGGAGTTGACTGTGTGCCATAGCCTGCTAGAAGAAAAAGGAAGTCACAAAAACTATGATGAAAGAGAAAAGGCAGGGAATGGGTTGAAGAAAACATTATATACCACCTAATGCTTCCCATACTTGAAAACTCAACCTCTTAGAAGATGCTTGGAAATCTTGCAACTCACAGTCAGAGATTACCCTTCTTTTACCTTAAAGCTTAATATTCCAACTTCTACCAACTTCAGAGTTCCAATCTCATCCCACCCACACCAAAGCCAGCCTCCAGGACCACCACTAATCACAGCCCAAGAGATCCCTATTAATTAACAGCATTTTAACCTGCCCATTACGTGTGCAGTACCAATAAGACAACCCCATATTATTTACACTTCAGGACCTCAGGGCAAATTCCACCTCCTGGTGTATCATGTGATATACAGCAGTCGGACTTCAAACATCTTCAAGGAAGCCATTTTCTCCCTTTAAGTATCTAAAAGTTTTCTCCCTTTAGGCAATACTCCCCCACACACACACCCCGCCCTCCCATTTCACTTTCACTCTTAGGGGAAATGGGGAAAAGTGCAACATAAATAGAAAAGTAAAAAGTCAAAGAAAATAATAGGAAACAATTACAAACCAATTAAGTATTTTTGTTTGAAAGGACTCAAAGGCTTAAGTGCTTTAAGGGTCATAGACTGGTTAAAGCAAACACTTCAGCACTGCTTAGGTTTTAAAAAAAGCAACATTCAGAAACAGCAGGAAGCGGTGGGGTGACCCACTAAAAGAGACTCACTGTTCTGGGTCTGTCCGTAAGAACTACCATAGCTGCTCTGGCCATAGCCTGAAGCATCCGCTGACTGGCCGTAGCCACTGTAACTCTGCTGTCCATAGGGCTGATTGCTCTGCTGGGAATAGCCCTGCCCAGGCTGGGTCGGGTAGGCCCCATAACTGGAGAAAAAGACAAACCGTGCTCTCAGACAAAAACACCTTAGCCACCCTCGCCCTTTACAAACTCTGGAAGCCCAGAAATGACACTCACCTTTGGGTTGCTTGTTGAGTATAGTCTGAAAAACAAAAACACAATTATATTACCTTCAACCATCCCTAAGAGTAGACTAGGGCGAAAAGTCTTAACTCAAGCTAGCTTTGGGGCCCCCAGAGAGGAAAGTCAACGAGGCATAAATTCCCACATGAAACCCTAGTTGAGAGGAGCAATCTGGCAGACCGTAGTCAAGTTTTCTTACAATAAAGAAAAGCAAAGAAACAGCGAATTTCTACAGAGACCAAGAAGCCTTAAGTACTGGAAAAAGCAAGAGCCTTGGTGAACAGCTCCAATTTTCTGCAACTTCAATCGATGTCAGGAACTGCACAAATTTACACACATTTCCTTCTCACACCTGCTCGAAGACAAAGATATCACCGAAAGTCAAGCTAAAGTCACACAGCTGCTTCAGCAGAACAGGTTTTAATTCAAGCCAGAGGCAGAACTGTTCGGAACGTAGCCTTCACTTTCTCAATCCGAAAAACAAGAATGTCTCCAAGGAGGCCGCTCTTCACCCTTTGCCCAATCTTGGGAGACTGGAAACGGAAGCTTTTAATGCAAAGCTAGCTAACCAAGAGAAGAGCGCTCTTTGATCCCAAACAACAGAGATCACCATCAAGAGCGGTCGCCTCGGGAGGCAAGTCGACTGGTACTCAAGTCCCCAGCCCTGTGGCTCCCCACGAGTGCGTTTTCTTATCTCCTCCTTGCCTGCCTCGGGACTGTGGGGAGACTCGGCGAACCGAAGAAAGAGAAAGCGCTTTTAAAACGCCACATGTTAGACGCACTGGCCAGATCCACTCGTCTCGCCGGTACAGAAAACGAGGCGCTTCCTCCCGCAGAAAAGAGCAAAAGGACGGGGAGAAGGTGGGGCCTCGGGCGGCCGTTCCTTTCAGTAACCACCTCCGAGAGAGGAAATTTAGGCGGGAAAAGCCTCGGGCCGGGTCCCCAAGTCCGTTGGACCACCCCCAGCCGTTAAGCGGGCCCAAGCCTCCGCCCCCGCCCGCGTGGCAAGCGAGGCGGGAACGAGGCGGTCCCGCCCCTTCCCGAGGGACCCCGGGGGCGAGGCCCAAACCGGACGCGCGCCGCGGAGCCTCCAGCGAAGGGTCTCGCGACAAAAAGCAGGGCCGACACGAGGCGGGAGGGGGGGTTCGCGCCGCCAGAAAGGGGGGAGGGGCCAGCAGAGCGCGTGCGCGCTCCGAATGCCCGGATGCAGCACTGCGACAAAGCGGGCCCGAGCGCGAGGCTCGGAATGAGAAGGAGTAAAGGCTACAGGGACCGGGCATTTCCATCCATGCCTCACGTTTCCAATCTCCAAGAAGTGTCCCTCCCAACCCTCACCTCAAGGAAAGGGGCTGCGAAGGGAAGACCTCCCGCCCCGCGCCAGAGGAGCGAAACAAGATGGCGACATCGGCCTCCCCCTTCCACCCCTCTCCGCTGCTTCCCGCCAGTGCTGCGAGAAGACCCTACACGCGATCGCCGCTCAGGTCCCACCGAAAAACAAAAGCCCGACTGGAAGGTAACAAGGCCCGGGGCCGGCGCGCCACCGCCGCCTCGCGCCCTTACATACCGTTTGAGGCCATGTCCGCGCACGCGCGCACAGGCCGACAATCAGCAAGATTCCAATACCACAGCACCGACGCCTCGAGGACTGAGCAGCCCCGCCTCCTGCGTCGAGGTTTATGTACGCCTCCCCGCCTACGCATGCCGGGGGAACGCACCAACTGCGGAAAGGAAAGGGGGAATCGTGGCCGACTCCTGCAACTCTTCAGGGAGTATAGAGGACCCTAGCAGGCAGAAAGGAAGCGTATTAACTAAGAACCTTGCAAATAATACATATAATCCTCTGTTTTTCTGACAAAGAAGTTATATTTGCTTTTCAGGACTAAGCCCACGTTTCACCCTCACCCCTATGATGGCATAATGGTACAGCCCTATTACCCTCTGGGGGCGGGGCGAGGGGCCCAGGGCGGTTGCGGGCGGAACTGTAGTCAAAGCCGGGAGCCGAGGGGCGGGAACCGAAATTCCTCAGGCTGGCCCCTTTCACTGGGCCTCACTTTCGCTCAGGATGGAGAGCTCCTGCGCTCCATTCCCCTTACACTGCATCAAATGCATCCTCCCTCCGGCGCCAGCCTCCCTCTCTGGCTCTAGTGTTCCTCCACCGACAACACACACCGACCCTCTCCCTGCGTCTAGGTATTCACTCATCGTCTTTCAGGCTTGCGTCTGCTGAAGTCCTTACCAGGGTTTGTAGATTGTGGCACTTGCCATGAAAGAAAGCATGGACCCTTGGGTCCCAGTCTGGTCAAGCACTGATCGCCCACCCACACCCTCACGGCTTGGCCCGCGAGTAGCTTGGCTTGAGTAGCTCTTGGACTGGAAAGCCCAAACCCTCCGGATCTCAAAGAGCACTGAGATTAGATCAGGGATTTCCCAGCCTTTTTACTGATAAAGGGCTACTCTTTATTCTCCTGAAACCCTACCGAGGAACCAATGTGGAGATCCAATAATAACTGATATTTGTATAGAGCTGAAGTGATTTCAAAATGCACAATTAATTGCTTTCCCATTACAGTCTTATGAAGAAGGTAAAGCTATCTCCATTTTACAGGTAAGAAAAATGAGACTCAGGCTGAGTGCAATCCATGATTATAGAACACCTAAGGGTCAGGGGTCCTGATTTGAATCCAGGTCTGTGTGGCTGCAAAACACTCCTTATGTTGGTTATGCGAACACTTTGAAGTGTTCTGAAGCCTTTTCACTCCCTATAAGAGCAAGGACAAAAAGTGAAATTCAAATTAACTTGCAACTTGCACTCTAATCAGCCTTGCCTAGAGAAGGAAATTTGAAAGTATCGAATAAAACAAGACAAAGGAGGTTATTCCTGGTACATGTGCCATGCGGATTTTCCTTCCCAGCTTACCTGTGATGTGGGTTCCAGAACTTCCTTTGTAGGTTAGACACGTTTTCCTAGAGAAATAATTGTGGGCTATGCCCACAAACTTCTACTAAATTCCTGACTTAGGCCCTAATGGCCCTTGAACACCCTGTCACCCACCCCACCCCCACTGGGAGGGCATTGTGACACTTGAGTGAGGGCAAACAGAGGGAAGTCCACCCCTCATTCATTCATTGATTCTACAAATATTTATTAAGTACCTACAGTGTTCCAGGGACTGTCCAGGGTACTGAGGATGCATTAGTGTACAAAATAGATGAAGCAATTTAATAACAAAGCTAACATATAATAATAATAATATTTATATATAACATATTTATAATAACATAACACTTTGATAAGGCTTACTAAGTTTCAGGCAGTGTTCTGAGTGCTGTAAGTATAGCTTGTTTAATCTTATTCTTCACAATAAAATGTTGACATGAGGATTACCTTTTACAGATGAACAAAAAGGCATGGAAAGGTAAAAAGCTGTGCCCAGGGCTACACAGAAAGTGGCAAAGCCAGGTTCCCAACGCAGGCAGCCTGGCTCAGAGTTCCGGCTCTTAACCCCCGTGCTTCAGCAAACGTCGCTTGAGCACTGCATAATATGTACCAAGCCTGGGGCAGACCTAGAGAGAAGAGGATAAAAAAATCCAGTCCCTGAGCCACAAGACCTTATAGCCAGTGGGCAAGATGTGGGTGAGACCCACAAACCCCACAAACCCCAAAGTGTATTTGAATCAAATGTGGTAAGTGCTGTAACATGGAATCAAGGACTGTGGAAACTCTTCTGGGAGAGCAAGTCATCCATCAGGTAGACAACCGCAGAAGAGGAAAAAGAGGTGGTGACATTGAAGCCAGGCCTTACAGGATAAGTAGGAGTTCACCAAGCAGCAGAGGATATGGTGTAACAGGCAGATGGAATGGCAAAGTCAAAGGCGTGGGTGGGGAAGGGCACTCATGCAGCAGCATGGCAGGGAGTAACAGGCTCAGACTGTGACTTGTGAAAGGCATCCTCAAGTGACTGTTTCTCCAGGCTTATCTCTCTCAGTGAACCTCTCCTGACTCACGAAACACGGGGGCCTCTCACTCCTTAAAAGTCTCCTTACTTGGCATCCCTGCTCCGGGCCCTCCCCCCTTTCCCACTGTCCATTTAGCTCCTTCCCTGCATTCTCCTCCTCTGCTCGCCCTGCAGATAGCAGTGCTCTCCAGAGTTCTGTCTTCAGCCTCCTTTGCTTCTTCCTCGAGACTCAAAAGCCCCAACTGCAGCCTGGTGTGAAACGCAGCCCGCAGACAGGTTGTCTGTAGCCTACATGTTGGTTTTAATTTTTTTAACCATTTGCCAACACTAAAAATAGAGAAAAACCCAAACTTCTGGCTTTTCTTGAAAACTGGAGGCTCTGGCCATCCAGGGCCCACTTTCCCGCAGGGCAAGGGTCAGCTGGGACAAGAAGCTGCTGAGGCATGTGCTTGCAACCGACCAGAGTCTCCATTACTTCCTAGTATTCCTGACATGGAAGCCAGAGTCAATTGCCATTTATATCAGGTGTTTAACGTAGTTGTTCTTAGAGTGGAATTAAAAGCAAGGGAAAATATTTCTTCCCTTCAAACGTAAGAAACCAAAGCAGGTCCTGGTTTTCAGGCCTCTACCTGGCCCTTGGAGGCAGTTGAGTTTGTGATTAGTTCCAGATGAGAGCTTCTTAACCTCTTTTTGTGCCAGAGTCTAGTGAATTCTGTGGATCCCTTCTTAGAATATTTTTAAATGCATAAAACAAACATTGTAAGAATACAAAGGAAACCAATTAAATGAAAATAGAGTTATCAAAATATTTCTTAAAAACATCTTCATGATCAAATATACAGACCTGATAGCATAATATCTGAATTTTGAAGTAGAACGGAATGTAAAAAGTGTTTTAAGTTACCTGCAACAGCTGCAATGTGATATGAAAATTTCTGAGATTTCTGTTGGTGTCAAAGACCCAGACACTGCTGTGGTTTGTTGCCTATAGACAGCCGATTGAGAAAAATGCTAAGTGTCAATTGGAGGTTAGTAAAAATTTAAATGTACTCTTTTCTGTCCAAATCTGTGACCCCCCCGATGCTATTCTCAGACCCCTAGCAAAGACTCCAAGTTAAAAATTGGCTCTGGAGAATCTCATCCACATCATGCCTTCAGCTCCCCGATGTGTAGGTCCAGCCATGATGCTCCTGAGTTCCACGCCTGTCTCTTGATCACCTCCAGCCCAATTTTGTCCAGCAGATGCATCACGCAGGATTGGAGGCAGCAGTCATTTGTGGTACATTCAGCTGTTCTGGCCAGCATAGCAGCCCAAGCCTTTGGTCCTTCAGGGGTAGCTCTTGTGCAGGTTATAACATCCTTAGTATCACTAATGTCAATGGCATGAGGCAACAGCACTGGAATTTCCACTAGAAATTTTCTGTGGTGTTGTTGGAACCTCAGCCTGGTATCTATTACCGGCTGGGAAGCATCCAAACTTGACTCTTAACCTCCTCAAAAACTTAGTCACCACCTTATAATCCCTTTCTGCTTAAACTAAAATAGATTATATCATCTGCAACTGAGAACTCCAATTTATACCATTGTCAATGCAGCACTGTCTATATATCAAAATATTAGAAACCACCTAAGTGCCTATCAATAGGGGATCTGGTTAACTGAGTTATTATACAGCAAAATTTCTCGGTCTCGGCACTATTGGCATTTTAGGCCAGAGAATTCTTTGCTGTGGGGGACTGTTCTGTGTATTATAGGATATTTAGCAGCATTCCTGGCCTCTACCCATATTGGATGTTTGTAACCACCCCCAGTTGTAATAACCAAAGTTGTCTCCTGGCTGGAGGGGGAGGGGGTACAGAGTCACCCAAGATTGAGAACCACTGTGATACAGCTATACCATGAGATTAAGAAAATTAGATAGATCTAAGTGTAGACACTATGAGATTTTTTTTTTAATGAGATGGGTCTGAATGCACAGATATAAAGACTATCTAATCTCTATTACTAATGGGAGGAAGGAGCAAGGTACTGGACAATATGTGTGTAATATGCTATTATCTAGGTTTTAAAGTGAGGGGGGAGAGTTACTTTATATATATATATATATATATATATACACATATATATATATGTTTGTTTATGCATACAATATCTCTGGAAGAAGAAAAAAACTAGTAACAGTGGTTATTTCTGGGGAAGGAGTCTGAGAAACTTGGGATTGAGTGTATGAAGGAAACTCACTTTTCCCTGGATCCTCCTTTATATTTGAAATTTTTTACCATGAATGTATATTGACCAAAAAGAAATTGACTCTTACAGAGTGCCATAGCAGTAGGTGGTAAGAGGATGTTGTAGGGTGGGACCAAAGAAGCTTGATTAGTTTTGCAGTGAGCAGTGGAATGGATCAGCCTTCCCTATAATAGACGTGAGGACTTTGCAGCTGGGAGTCTACAAGACAAGCAAGGCATCTGTCAGCCCAAGAATGGCGTGAACCGAGGAAGGAGGAGGAGCCAGCTTGACCGAGGGCCTGTCCTCCAGACACTGTGGCTGGGTCCCTGCCTACAGGGCTCATGGGGAAGAGCAGGCAACATCCCTCTTCTCAGGAACTTTGAGACGGATGGAGTGGGGCTTTGGGCCAGACCTGGGCACTTAGCCTGCAGTGTGTCTTTGTGTGACTTGGGAAGGCATCCCTTCCTCCAGGCCAACACGGCCCAAGCAGGGCCCAAGGCTTAGCGAATAGAGCAGGAGCTGAATTTCACGCAGCCCCAATTTGCCTCTTGGAGACGAGTTTTCTGCAGGACAAAACCCATAGCAACTTAAGCAGAGGCCCTGAGGTGTAAGACAACTCTGCTACTTCCTATAAGTCAAAATAAGAATAAAAGAAAGCAACCTTGTAGGTCTAAGGTGAATATCAAACGATATTTCCATCTGCAAATCACCTGTAACTGGGCCTGGAACATAACTGCATGAATAAATGTCCTTTTCTCTCTCACCCGTCCTTCAAGATGCACAGCTTCAAGTAAGAAATAATTGCTTTATTATTTCCTTGGGCAGCGCCCAGGACAGGAAGTGCCGCTGGCTGTGGGGGCTGGTGGTTAACTCAGTTTCTGTGTCTCTGTGGGAAGTTGTCATGATAAACAGAACTGGGAAAGTAAATACTGGGCAGCTCACTGGGCTGTGCTAAGAGAAAACCTGCTTGGACTGGCTAGAAAAGGGCCACACAGTTCACTGGGTCTGAGCAAAATGGCAGAAAGCCTTCTAGGAAGCAGAGCCAGGAGACAGAAAGGACACGGGGCGAGGAATTTGGTGGTCATGGCGACACCAAAGGGCACAACTGTCCTGTCAAAATGGCACATCCATTTCCAAATGGGTTAGAGGTCCCAGGGGAACGAACTGGCCAGCCCCAAATACTGGTACCTGGTTCATGAAAATGAAACATGAAAGGCTCTGGTGGCATTTCCGCATCATTGCCTGTCAGGGAGGGTCTCTCGCTCTACAGACAAAGGAAAAAGGAGGAGGGCTGAGAAAAGGTAGCAATACAGGGGCTTCCTGAGAAATAAATAAAAAATCTGAAAAAACTTTATGCTTGAGTTGTTTATGCAAAGACCTGAACATTCCAAATATATTTTGTTCAATTTCATTTGCATATTTCGACAGGAAGATACAAGTAAGAGAAAAGTTCTCCTTACTTTCTTTGTGGGGGCCTAAAATGAAAACTACACATATAAAAAATTGTTTCTAATGAATGTCCAAAGGAACTATCTAGAACCTTAAGATCCACTTACATAATTTTAATTTTTCTAGGCCACATTTTAAGAAGTATAAGCGAATCAGTGAGATATTTTACACTATTATTTTTTCAAGCTATGTCTTCAGATCTAGTAGGTCAACAAGATGAGCCTAGCCAAACTGCAATGAATTCTGTTTTCAACGAAACAGGTTTTGACTGGCTTTTTTTCTTTTTAAGAATTTTGCCCTAAGGCTCCTGCCTCTTAGCTGATTAGAAACCAGAGAACTTAGCAGCGCCTCTTTTTTTTTTTTTTTTTTTTTTTCTGGCTGCGTTGGGTCTTTGTTGCTACACGCAGGCTTTCTGTAGTTGCGGCGAGCAGGGGCTACTCTTCTTTGTGGTGCACGGACTTCTCATTGTGGTGGCTTCTCTTGTTGCGGAGCACGGGCTCTAGGCGTGCAGGCTTCAGTAGTTGTGGTGCGTGAGCTCAGTAGTTGTGGCACACGGGCTTAGTTGCTCTGCAGCACGTGAGATCTTCCCAGACCAGGACTCAAGTCCGTGTCACCTGCGTTGTTAGACGGATTCTTAACCACTGCACCACCAGGGAAGTCCCGCAACTCCTTTCTTTAGTGAAAGCTTCATATGAAACAACTTAGGAAAGTGTTGCTTAAAAAAAAAAAAAAAAGTGTGAAGAATATGGCATAGTAAAACTGAGAGATTTGCTTCTCATTTCAGGGGTTTTCTTTTTTTATTTATTTATTATTTTAATTTATTTATTTTTGGCTGTGTTGGGTCTTCGTTGCTGTGCGTGGGTTTTCTCTAGTTGCGTCGAGTGGGGGCTACTCTTTGTTGCGGTGCGTGGGCTTCTAAATGTGGTGGCTTCTCTTGTTGCGGAGCCCGGGCTCTAGGCACACGGGCTTCAGTAGTTGCAGCAGGCAGGCTCAGTAGTTGTGGCTCGCAGGCTCTAGAGCACAGGCTCAGTCTTTGTGGTGTATGGGCTTAGTTGCTCCACGGCATGTGGGATCTTCCCAGACCAGGGCTCGAACCCATGTCCCCTGCATTGGCAGGCAGATTCTTAACCACTGCACCAGCAGGGAAGTCCTCAGGGGTTTTCTTACCTGATGGTTCTTACTGAAATAAGAAGACATTATGGGTAAATTTGGCTTTAGTAATTTTTAGGTGGAGATGTATTTCTTCTCTGCAGTAGAAGAAACACATCGTTCCATCATCCAGAAACCTAACCACCATTGAGTGTAAAATTGGAGATACAGGCATAGTTTATTATTGTCCACAGGGAAAAATAATGTAGCTGTGCTCAACGTAATTGTTATCGGCTACTTTTTCTATGACAATAGGAAAAACCCTCTGAACCAGTACCAAAATTCTGTGGAAATTTGCTGATAATCATATCAAAATGTATCTAATTATAGTGGCGTTATGAGGTTGTAATTCACCAGGGCTTGTCTATTTCAGAACTTCCTTTTACTGCTGCAAGACGGCAAGTAGTATTTGCAATGATGGTTCAAATAAACTCTCTGGGTGAGAATTTTCCTGTGTCATCTTGAATTCATTTCTAGAACTCTTATTCAGCAGTGTTATCTAAAGAACGTAATAAACATTTGAATATACTCAAGTACCACAGAGTAATTGGAATTTATCAGGAAAACCTCAGGATGATCTAGGATACCCTTGTTCCAGCTTTAGCCTAAGTTTTTAATTACAGTTGTCCCTTGAACAACACAGGTTTGAACTGCAGGTGCACTTACAAGCAGTTTTTTGGTTTTTGTCTTTTTTCCAATAAATACATACTGTAGTTCTACACGATCTGCGGTTGGTTGAATCGTCAGGTTTTGGAACCATGGATATGGAGAGACCTCATATACAGAGGAACCACGTGTACAGAGAGCCGACCATAAACTACAAGTGGAAGGTCAGCACCCCAACCCTGCCGTGATGTTCAAGGGTCAGCTGGATTACAAAAAGCAAATAGTTGTGCAGGACCTACTTTAACTAGTAGCTCTCAATAATTCAGACTTTTACTTTAGCCTCTAAAATTTCTAAGGAATAGACCCTTAATTTTTAATCTCTGCTCCCTGGAAACACTATATCTTTCAAAAAGAGGCCGGAGGGGAACCTCCCTGGCGGTCCAGTGGTTAAGACTTCTTGCTTCCACTGCAGGGGGCGTGGGTTCGATCCCTGGTTGGGGAACTAAGATCCCGCAAGCCATGCTGTGTGGCCAAAAAGAAAAAAAAAGCCAGTGGGCAAATGAGCACAGACCTAAAGATAAAACATGTTCTGGGCTTCCCTGGTGGCGCAGTGGTTGAGAGTCCGCCTGCCGATGCAGGGGACACGGGTTCGTGCCCCGGTCCGGGAGGATCCCACATGCCGCGGAGCAGCTGGGCCCGTGAGCCATGGCCGCTGAGCCTGTGCGTCCGGAGCCTGTGCTCCGCAATGGGAGAGGCCACAACAGTGAGAGGCCCGCGTACCACACACACACACACAAAAAAACATGTTCTGAAACATGTTCTGATGTTGAAAAGTGTGGGAAAACTGGAGAATCATTACATAGTAATGGTAAAATAAAACACAATGAGGGGGCTTCCCTGGTGGCACAGTGGTTAAGAATCCGCCTGCCGATGCAGGAGACACGGGTTCGAGCCCTGGTCCAGGAAGATCCCACATGCCGCGGAACAACTAAGCCTGTGTGCCACAACTACTGAGCCTGCGCTCTGGAGCCTTTCAGCCACAGCTACTGAAGCCCACGCACCTGGAGCCCCTGCTCCACACACCACAATGAAGTGTAGCCCCCTCTCGCCACAACTAGAGAAAGCCCGCGCACAGCAATGAAGACCCAACACAGCCAATAATTAATTAATTAATTAAAAAAAAATTTTTAAATACCCACAATGAGGGACTTCCCTGGTGGTTCAGTGGTTAAGAATCCGGCAACTAAGATCCCACATGCTGTGGGACAACTAAACCCGAGTGCCACAACTAGAGAGAAGCCGGCAATGAAGACCCAGGGCAGCCAAAAAAAACCCAAAAAACAAAAAAAAAAAACCAATGATGTAAGTACCCCCCAGCAACACAGGGAAAGAAATGACAAGGAACTTCCTGTAACAGGAGAGCCTGTGATTTTATAAATGGGATAATATAAAAATAGATTCCAACAGCAGGAACTCCAGTTGGCATGCTGAGGGACCTTATGGCCGTAAGTGTCTGATGAGCTGGCTAGGAGCACCGTTGGAACCTGCAGAAGGAGCCGAAAGGGAACAGCAGAGCAGAACCAGCACACTGCTTTAACAGCCTGCTGGCCATCTCCTCTGAAAATCGTATCAGTACTCTTGAAGATAGATGGGCAAGGATACATCCCTATGAATGAAAGCTAAAGCTTTGCATAGCACTATAACTTAAATGTATACTTTGTGTAATAATACATGTCATAAAACAAATATTTGGGGGAAATGTGTATAGGTATGAAAACAAAGAAAGGGAGAAGAAAGGAACCCCCAAAAGCTTTTCTTTATGTAGGTTATATCTATCTCTATTTACTATACTGAAAAATAAAACTGGTAATTTTTTAAAACACAAGAACACATTTCGTTAGCCATCGGAGTGATAACATCATCACGTGTTACATAGTCTTTGGAAAACTCCAGAGAGTGAAAAAACAAATAACCTTTTAGTATTATCATGAAAATAGTTTTGATCTTGCAGACCCTCCGAAAGGGTTTGGGAGCCCACAGAGGTCCCCAGACCTCACTTTGAGAACTGCTGTGCTAAATTATCATGCTGTGGTAATAACCCCAGTATCTCAGGAGCTTAACACACATAGGTTTATGTCTTGCTTCATGTCCACTGAGGGCTGACTGAGGGCTCTGCTCTACATCATTCTCATTCTGGGGCCAGGCTGAAACATTGCTCATTACTGGGGCAAGGGGAAAAAGCCAGTGCTAGGAGGCCCCAGCACTAAAATTCTGGCCTGGTAGTTGCACATGTGTTGGAGGAGGTCATGGAGAGGAAACGACCACCAGTTGATGTCAGAAAGCTGGACCCAGTCTTTTGGAGTCTCCTCACCCACACCCACCCCCGTCCTTGGAATGTACACTCTGCCCATTGTTCCCACCGTGGGAGCTACTACAAGGAGGTAGCCTTGAGAGAGTATGGTGTTGCTGAGACCATCTGGACAGTATACATGACTAAAACCAGTTAAGGCCGCTATATAAACTTGTAAGCTACTGGCTGGCAGGTGTGGAGATCTACTCATCTGTGGCTGCCCAAGACAAGCCTCGTATGTAAGTTCCCTTGCTTATTGCACCTGCCATCTACCAATCTGGAGTCTGGAGTCGTCTGCTTCTTTCTTCGACCTCTCTTTGCCCTTTGTTTATGGGGCCAGTTGGTGAACCAACACCATGGCATTTCCACTCAGAGCTTATTGGCCAGAACTAGTCACATGACTCTAGGGGGGCAGGAAGTACAATCCTGCCATGGGAAGAGGATCCTTTCTCCTTGAAGAGATTTTTCTTTTTCTTTCGTTTTTTTTTTTTTTTTGGCCACACAGCAGGGCATGCAGGATCTTAGTTCCCTGATCAGGGATCAAACCCATGCCCCCTACAGTGGAAGAACAGAGTCTTAACCACTGGGCCTCCAGGGAAGTCCCTGGAACTTTTCTTTTAAATAGTGGAAGAAAGTCTTTTACAGAAGCTCCAGCAGAGTTTCCCTGGGTCAGAACTGAACCAATCACTGGTGAAGAGGAGCAGTGTTGCCCCCAAGTGGCTGACACCCATCCTCATGCACCCCCTGGGCAGGAGGTAGGGGTCCTACATCCGTGGACATATTGCTGCCCACCCAATGGCTGAACAAAATTGGGATCCAGTTAGCAAGAAAGAAGGAGAGGAATGGCTGTGACAATCTTCCCCTCTCATTTTTGTTTTTGTCTGCTCTCCCACTAGCATCATGAATAGTGTATTGAGACAGGCAGGAAATATACTTAGGGTGTATCTCTTAAAAAGGAAGATTTCCATCTACAGTAACACTTGCCTAAGAGATATCAAAACTGAATATTGTATTTCATCTCAACCAGCTGAAACTAATAAACAGGTGTGGCTTTAGACTGACCTTGTATGCCAGACCCTCTGATTGGACTTAACTGAAGACTCTTTCCCTACCAATGAGCAATGGGACTTGTTTTAACCAATTGGGTCAGGTGCCCTCTGTAGAAAACTATGACAAATACCAATCCGTTCGAGAGCAGGGCCAGTCAGGGTCACCAACAGACCACCATCCCTACTAACACCCTGATTGGCCCAGCTTGAATCAATTCTCCTAGACTAAGAACTGGTCAGGGAGGTGAGGTTGTGTCTTTCAAAATGGCTGATAGGATGAGATTGAAAAAAGCAGTCAGGGACCTGTGTCCCCAGGCATTGTGGGTCATACTGAGGAGTTTGGTTTTATTATAAGAGACTTGAGTAGCCACGGAAGACTTTTAAGCAGGGGAAAACATTTTTTTAATTTGAGTTAATATCAGCTAAGGCCCCACTCCTGTGGATCAGGGGAGCAGATAGGAGGAAGTGCTACTGGAAGCTGAACAAACAATATAGAACAGCAGGTATACAACAGGATTTTCTGCAATGATGGAAATGTTCTGTATCTGTCCGTCCAGTGTGGCAGACGCTAACCCCATGTGGCTATGGAGGCTTTGAAATGTGGTTAGTGCAACTAAAGAACTGAATTTTAAATTCTATTTAATTTTAATGCATTTTAATATTAATAGCCACATGTAGTTAATGACCTTTGTATATCTTTCCTTCTGTTCAAAAGTTCACTTTATGCCACTCACTTTTACGAAAGACCTACATTAGTACCTGTCTTTGCTAACTGAAAGATATACATAGAGGGTTTCTGCTTTTACAAAAAAGAAGTGAAAAAAGTGTTCAGTGTTTGCTGTGAGAAAGCTATGTCCACCCCAAGCAGCGAGAGCGGCACCACCAAGCTCCTTCCTTGGGAACTACACTCAACATTTCAACATCAAGCTCCCTTAGCTCTGAACTACGTCTGGGAGCATCTGTGCTTTCTCTGGATTTATTTTGTGCAACCGTTAGCAAGATGTATTCTGAAGTAATTGCTTCTTTGCTTTACGCCATTTTGGCTTACGAAAAGTTTCATAAGAATGCTCTGCTTTCAGAGAGCAGGGTGTTGACCTAAAACAAATAGCCTGCCAGATATTTCTCCAGCAAAGATGAATTTATTCAGGATCAGTAGAGAATTGTAATTCAGAGTCTGCAACCATGGCAAACCACATGCAAGTCCCCACATAGCAAAAGAAGGAGAACTCTTTTATAGAGGGGAAAAGGAAGGTGGGAAGGCTATCATAAACAAAGAGTATATGGCTTTTCATTGGCTGAGTCCTTGCCAGGAAAGAAGAGGAATTTTCTTCTTCCTGTTAGACTCTACTATGGTCCCAGGGTATGGAGCTTCCCCTCTGGTCTTCCAACTCTATTTAATTGAGGCTTCTCTTTATTAAGTTTTTTTTACAGATCCTCCTTTTGATCCAGTTGTTTCTCTGAATGCATTGCTGATCAAGAGTCAGGTTTTCTAGTTTCAGCAGCTTTTTGTCCCACAACACCAGGAAGGACCTTTCCTGGGTATAGTGTCTCTTTTCAGAGGGAATGTACACAGATTGGAAACCTGTTGAGGTCACATCTGGGTAACAAGGAGGGAAAGGAGGGAGAACTCTCAGGCACTTTCAATCTCAAGTCCACCTGTCGTCAAGATCATAGATATTGGAGATCATCTGAAACATTATGTCGTCATCAACAGTTTGGTGACAAACATCCAACAGGCCTGGTCTAGATATCTTGGGAAAGCTGTCTTATCAGATGTTGTCTCTTTCAGTTCTAGGAACTCTTTACTTTCAGGGCACCAGAAAATGTGCAGGTCCAGTCAGGGTTCAGTGCTTCCTTTAGGTGTGTCACATGAATCCAAGGGTCTATGCTTTGGAGTTTGACAACCCAAGCGCTGGTTAGCAGAACCTGATAGGGGCCTCTCCAGTGAGGTTGAAGAGAGTTCTGAAGGTGTCTTTTCCAAAAGACTAAATCTCCAGGTTGCAAGATGTCATGTTTAAGGTCTTCATCTCCCAAGGGCACACTGTGAAAAGACAGTTGCTCTACCAAAGCATGATTATTATTCTTTCTTTAAAAGCTTTTCTCTTTCTTTTTTGTTTCTCTTTATTTCTTTTTTGGCTGCATTGGGTCTTCGTTGCTGCATGGGCTTTCTCTAGTTGCGGCGAGCAAGGGCTACTCTTCATTATGGTGCGCGGGCTTCTCATTGTGGTGTCTTCTCTTGTTGTGGAGCACGGGCTCTAGGCGCGCGGGCTTCAGTGGTTATGGCACTCGGGCTCAGTAGTTGTGGCTCGCAGGCTCTAGAGCACAGGCTCAGCAGTTGTGGCACACGGGCTTAGTTGCTCCGCAGCATGTAGGATCTTCCCGGACTAAGGCTCGAACCCGTATCCCCTGCATTGGCAGGCAGATTCTTAACCAGTGTACCACCAGGGAAGTCCAGAATGACTATTTTTAATACAAGCAATTATGCCTTTGAAATATTGGAATATCTCTCCTTTTATCAGTTGTGGGTCAAAAGAATCAAGAGACAAGTGCATTGGATGACCCGTGACTATCTCAAAGGATAAGTTTCATGGGTTCCAAAAATGGGTGGATCTGAGATTTAGAAAGACCAACAGCAGTGCTTTTGACCAAGGTATTTGGAGGATCTCTATAAACTTTGTCAACTGAGTCTTAATAATGCCATTAATGTGTTCAAGTAAAGAAGAGGATCGAGGGAATTCCCTGTCAGTCAGTCCAGTGGTTAGGACTCCATGCTTTCACTGCCAAAGGCCACCCGTGGGTTCAATCCTGGTTGAGGGCGGCACGTACAGTGAAAGTTTTGTAAAACGGGCCAAACTGCACAGACTTGTTGAAGTATGTGGCAAGTAAAATGGGTTCCTTTATCACTATGAAACACAAAAGGAGTTCCCCAAGTAGGGGTAGTTTTTTCTAAAAGGATTTTAGCCACAGAAGAGGCAGTAACCTGTCTACAAGGGAAGGCTTTAGTCCAGTGTGAAAACATGTAGACCATAACTAAAACATTTATACCCATAAGATGGAGGAAGTTGTATGAAATCCATTTACCAGATTTCAAATGGTCCATTAAGCAGTTTAAAATGTCCAGGAGCAGTACGAACAGGCTTCCCTGGGTTATACTTCAGACAAGTGGGACAAGTGAGGTAGGCACTTTTTGTGGTGCTGTTCATGTTTCCTCACCAATATTGATTCATGAATGCTATTATTTTATTAGTGGATCAATGGTTTAATGCATGTACAGTGGTGAAAAGTGGGAATTTTAGAGTCTCCAGTAGGACTGGGTTGTTACTTGACCAAAATCGGAGCCTTCTCTTTTTATCAAACCAAGAGTTGTTGAATTTCCAAACTTGTTTTTCCTTTTCTGAGGCCAATTGTTGGGGTTCTCTAGCCAGTTTTTCTAAGTTATCCTTTGGGGGAAATATTCCTTTGGACCATGACAGAGGTTTCGCTGCTCTTGGTCCCATTAAGGACAGCATTCTTGTGGAAATATCAGCAAAGAGGTTTTCCTTAGCTTCTAAAGAGTCATGTTTAGAATGCCCCAGAACCTTAATAATAGTTAAAGTGGCAGGTAAAAGTATTGCATCCACTAATTCCTGAATATAAGGGCCATTTTTAATTTTATTTCCACTGGAAGTGAGGGGAAGCCATGTTGCTTCCACAACATTCCAAAATCATGAACTACTCCCAAAGCATATCTACTATCAATATAAATACTGGCAATTTGGGGGAATTCCTTGGCGGTCCAGTGGTTAGGACTCTGCGCTTCCACCGCAGGGGGCACGGGTTCCATCCCTGGTCAGGGAACTAAGATCCCACATGCCACACAGCACAGCCAATAAATTAATTAATTAAATAAAAATAAATAAATAAACATTGGCAATTTTTTCCTTGGCCAAAGAACAAGAACGATATAATTCAGCCTGTTGGGTTGAAGTAGCCGTCGGTAAAGATGCTGCCTCAAGACAACATCAAAAGGAGTAGCACAGCATACCGAGCATGATATTAGCCATTGTTCCCTTTTAAATAAGAAACATCATTCAACCATGAGAAGTCAGCGTTATCCAAAGGAATTTCCTGCAGACCATCACCAGGAGTCAGGGGGTGGTCCATCAGTGTTAAGCAGTCATGAGGAATTTCATCAGTGACAGAGTGGAGAAGAGTAGCAGGGTTAAAATCATTACAACAAAAAAGGGTTATGTGAGGAGCAGTTAACATAGGACTTCATAGGAGGTGAGGTGGCTGACTGAGAACTATTGAGTGTGGTGAAAATTCAGGAAAACTTCTATTGCATGAGGTACAGAAATGGATAAAGGGGATCTCACAAGGATTTTCTCAGTGGTCATAACCAAAAGGGCAGTGGCTATAATGGCTCTAAGGTAAGGGGCGTATCCGTGTGCCACTGGGTCCAGTTACTGGCTATAACACCCTATGGATCGATGGAGGTCCTTGTATTTTCGGGTGAGTAGCCCAAGTGCTCTCTTTTCCCTTCCTTTTCATATACGAAAAGGAAAAGGTGAATCTGAGCATTGGGATTCCCAAGGTCAGGTATGTTCATCAAACTCTCCTTTTAAGGCCTTGAAGTCTATGTTGTCTGGCTCAAAATTGGGTCAGGGTTATTACTGTTGACTAAAACATACAGAGGTTTGGCCATAAGAGAAAAATTTGGAATCCAGTTTCAGCAATTACCAACTAGCCCAAGAAAACCTCCCAGTTAACTCTTAGTTTTGGGTTTGGGGAAACTTAGGACACAATGAGTCCTATCTGGATCCAAGTGTAGCCTTTGTTCTCTTATCAAATGCCCTAAATATTGAACCTGGGTTTGGGCGAACCATAATTTTTCTTTGGTGAATTTATGTCCCTTTAAGGCTAAAAGCTTTAGCGAGTGGATGTTGTCTTCCTGTGAGGAGGCTTGAAAAGGAGAGCAAAGAAGCAAATCATCCACATGTTACAACAAAATAAAACCTCCAGGGAACGTTATATCATATAGATCAGCCCTCAGGATCTGCAAGAAGTAGGGACTCTCAGTAAAACCTTGAAGACTTACTGTCCAAGTGAGTTGTTTTTCTTCCCAAGTGAAGGCTAAAAGGTATTGGCTAGCTTCATCAGCTGGAATACTAAAGAATGCACTACATTTCTTTACTGTAAATCAATTACAGTAAAGAATTAGCTTCCCGGGAATGGGTGTTAGTCACATATGAGAGTTAGGAATGACAGGGTGTCCAGGGATGTGTATTGTCAATGTTGTTTATTGGAGGTCCTGGACCAACCTCCACCCTTGGCCCTCAGGTTTTCTCACTGGTAAAACTGGGAGTGTTACAGGGGCTAATACAAGGGATAATGAGGTCTTGAACCTCGTAATCTTCTGTTATAGAATTTATGCCTTGAAGGGCTTCTTGACTTACAGGGTATTGATTAATTCTGAGAAGAGGTTTTGAGGAATCTATTAGAATTTTTTTAATTTATTTTATTATTATTTTATTTATTTTTATTTTTGGCTATGTTGTATCTTCGTTGGTGCTCGCAGGCTTTCTCTAGTTGTGGCGAGCAGGGGTTACTCTTCATTGTGGTGCGCGGGCTTCTCATTGCGGTGTCTTCTCTTGTTGTGGAGCACAGGCTCTAGGCGAGTGGGCTTCAGTGGTTATAGCACTCGGGCTCAGTAGTTGTGGTGCATGGGCTTAGTTGCTCCGCGGCATGTGGGATCTTCCCAGACCAGGGCTCAAACCCCGTGTCCCCTGCATTGGCAGGCGGATTCTTAACCACTGCGCCACCAAGGAAGCCCTCTATTTGAATTTTGATGGGAGGTGTGCTTTGACTTTTGCCAGCATCATTTGGAGATTTTTTCCCATAAGAAAGGTGGTAACTGATTCAGTAGGGACAAATGATTAGTGTTTCCAGAATCAGCTCTAGTACTGTCAGAGATGGAAGGCATAAAGAATGTCAAAGGGTCATTTTGTTCACCTGGTTGGTTACTTTGATTGAAATTATTTCCTCCTTTTGAGAGAAAGAAATTCTTGAATGATGCTTCTCTAAGAAGTCTCAGCCTAATAAATGGGTAAGAGCAGAGGAACTAAGTATAAAAGGGTGTGTAGGGCTTCCCTGGTGGCGCAGTGGTTGAGAGTCCGCCTGCCGATGCAGGGGACACAATAAATTAGCAGGCTGGTCTCCCAGTTGTAATTCTAGAGATCTGTCAGGATTTTTCTAATTATTTTCAATTTTCATCCAATGCTGGGCCTGGCCTTCACTGACAGGTATAGAAAATGGCTGATAAAGGGAATCTCCTGGCTGTCCAATTGTTAGGACTCAGCACTTTCACTGCCAGGGCCCAGGTTCGATCCCTGGTTGGGGAACTAAGATCCCACAAGCTGTGTGGCACAGCCAAAAAAAAAAAAAAAAATGCTGATAAGTCAGAGAAAGCAGGTTAATAAATCTGAGTGACTTTGTTAAATTTCTCAGCAAATCTGTGAGAAACTTCAGTTACTTTGGGAAAATCTTTGACTCTGGCTTGCAGTTCAGCTTTAGTCCAGAGAGTATAAGCTATTAAAGCTTTAGCCTCTGAATCCTCAGAAGACTTAACTTTAAAGGGACAGATTCTGACAAGTTCAGAGGAAAAGGGAGCAAGGAGATTTTCATAGAAAAGAAGTTCAGAAGAAAAGGGAGCAAGGAGATTTTCATAGAAAAGGAGAGAATTGGTACTGGGGAACTGAGGGTATAGAGGAGGCCTAGGTGGTGTAGGAGGGAAAGAGGAAGATGGCCCCATAGACAGAGACAAGATGACACCAGAGGTGGCGCCTGAGACAAAGAAGCCAAGGAAGAAGAGCCTGAGGCTTCCGGAAACATGTTTTCTTTCTTTAATCATTTGTTGGCCTCAGTTAACCTTAAAATCTTATTTTGCAGAGAAGCAATTTAGACTCCAGATACTGTTGGGAAGCCTCAAAAGATCAATCAAAATAAGCATTCCAGAGCTTCCCTGGTGGCGCAGTGGTTGAGAGTCCGCCTGCCGATGCAGGGGACACGGGTTCGTGCCCCGGTCCGGGAAGATCCCACATGCCACGGAGCGGCTGGGCCCGTGTGCCATGGCCACTGAGCCTGCGCGTCCAGAGCCTGTGATCCGCAACGGGAGAGTCCACAACAGTGAGAGGCCCACGTACCGTAAAAAAAAAAAAAAAAAAAAAAAAAAAGCATTCCACTCAGTTCTGAAAACGTTTGAGCTATTGTAGTCCAATTTGGCTTTAAGGAAATTAAGTTTGGGGATTTCCAAATTTCCCCATCATGGCCATCGATATTCTAAATTGCCTTTCTTCAAGTTGGTCAGTTTAGTTAGATAGAAATGATTATGAGGAAGAACTGCAGTTTTGAAACATAAAATCGGCTAGAGTCCCTAGATGTGGGGCACTCTCAAAATATTTAGATAACCTGGATCCCATTTCTCAGAAGTTTTTCTCTAGAGTAAAAGAAAAAATTTCAAACAGCTTCAACAGCTTCCAGCTTCAAACAGTTCAATTCAGACAGCTTGCAAGCTAATATCAGCTAATTCTAAGGAAACAGCTTGGACCCAGAGGAGCCAGGCCAAAGACTTTTTCAGCCAGTTTCCAGAGAATAGTTTATTCCAAAGGAATAGACCAAAGGTGGCAAAACTGGCACAGTTTAAGTGAAGCAGCCCCTCTTCCCAAAGGAATGGGCCAAAGGCATTTTCAGCCAGCTTTGGTTGAAACAGTCTGATCTCAAAATCAGACTGAAGTATCAAATGAGTACTCACATGCAGAACAAGGCCTTAACTCAAAAGACAAAACCTAAAAATAAACCCTAAATGAATCCTGGAAAGCTTCAAATGCAAATAGGGTGTGAGCTCCAATCCAGGAGAAAGATGCACCTTCAAACTCCAGGGTTGGTGAGAAAGCACTGAGTGAAAATGGGCTCAATTGTGAGTACCACACCTGTCTGCTCACCAGCCCCAGAGCCTTCAGGGATCTTCTCTGGTCTCTGTATGGGCCACCAAAATGTTGACCTAAAATAAAAAGACTTCCAGTTATTTTTCTAGCAAAGATGGGTTTATTCGGAATCAGCAGGGAATTCAAGCCACATGCAAGTCCCTGTACAGCAGGGGAAGGAGAATTCTTTTATAGAGGGGAAAGGAAGTTGGGAGGGCTATAGTAAACAGAGTCCATGGCTTTTCATTAGCTAAGTCTTTGCCAGAAAAGGAGTCTTTTTTCTTGCTGTTGGGCTCTGTTTCTGTTGTAGACCCTTCTGGTCTCCCAACTCTATTTAATTGAGTTTTCTGTTTATTAATTTTTTATAAGGGGAAACCTGAAATAATGTGCCTGTTTTTTTGTTTGTTTGTTTGTTTTTAGTGGTACGCGGGCCTCTCACTGTTGTGGCCTCTCCCGTTGCAGAGCACAGGCTCCAGATGCACAGGCTCAGCGGCCATGGCTCACGGGCCCAGCCGCTCCGTGGCATGTGGGATCTTCCCGGACTGGGGCACGAACCCGTGTCCCCTGCATCGGCAGGCGGACTCCCAACCACTGCGCCACCAGGGAAGCCCCTGTTTTTTATTAATATAATCTGAGTGGGTTTCTGTAATCTACAGCTTCCCTCCTCAGACACGCTCTCATTTTAGATGCTTAGAATTCAGAAAACCCAAACAGCTTACAGGAGAAATATCTGCTATGGTATGAGTACCCAAGGCCCACCATGCTTCATCCCCCATCTTTACAGAGGGGTCTAGAAGGCTTCCTGAGCTCAGGCCTCCAAGTCAGGGCCTTGTTGCCACAGTTGCTTCTCAAAAATCTTGCCCTCACCCCAACCCCAATCATCTCCTGACTCCCTCTCTTACCCCCAGGGGCTAAACTGGGCTCAGCCACACCTGTCCACAGCTGCTCTCCTCAGAGGCAGAGGGTCTCTCTCCCAGACCCCAACACAGATCATTTCCTCTTTCTCTCAAGAACCACCCTCCACATGGCATAGATTGCACCTCACTAAAATGAGTCCTCTTGAAGTAGGGCTGCTCATTTGAGACCAAAGTGCTGAGTCCTGGGGCAATTTCTGTCTCCAGTGTGCCTCAGCTGCTTGGGGGATGTATTGGAGGAAAGGAAGGGAGGCCCAGGTGGTGACCTTGTGCCAGCATGGTCCCTGGAGACCAGGTGATAGAGGCAGGGGATGGGAGTGTCTGGTGGAGTGATATGGAAAGAGGAGCAGTTACTCTTTCCTGCCACAAGTGGGAGCTTCAGACGACATCTTGACCGTACCAGTCAACTCGGCTTCTGGTACAGAGTGGAGTCAAATATGTCAACTTTTATCAATGGTCTCTCAAATATTCCCACTCAGAGGGACACTGCACCGAGTTACATGGCGTGCGCATTTTAGACCCCACCTCAAGTTATTTTGGAGCACACTCCAGAAAGTCTTCTTCCAAGCGAGAGACAACACAGTAACTTAGCAAGGCAATGTTATAGCCAAGGGAATAGGGTTGCCAAGTTTAGCAAATAAAAATGCAGGATGCCAAATTAACTCTGAATTTCAGATAAACACGAATAATTATTTCCCAAATATTGCGTGGGACATAGTTATACAAAAAACTTGTTCATTGATTATCTGAAATTCAGATTTAACTGAACATCGTCTATTTTACCTGACAACCTTACCAGGGGTTACATCCAATTTTAACAGTTTTCCAAACTAAAATGTTTGCAGCCTTGCTCTGTGATGACACCCTTCTGCTGTGCGTTAGAGCAGACACCCCAGATCCTTTTCCAATTTCTTCACATCTTTTCACAAGAAGATGCATCACTGTCCAGCTTAGTCACAAGGAGTATATGTGGCCCTGACCTTAACCTGTGGAAACAATCTCCTGCCCCCTCTGCTCAGCACCTTTCAAAAGCTTGGCTGGGAGAAACAATATTTTTTAACGATTATCTCAAGAATGTCTTTTTTTCTAGGTCAGTGATAATCAACCTTTTTAGTGAGAAGCCCAATTCAGAAAAAAAAGTAACTTGTTACCAATTTTTTTTAAAAGAAATTATCTTTTTTATCAGGAATGTAGTATCAACAACTTTGCTTAAGTGTGCTTTTATTGTTTCTCCAATCACTAAAGGGCTTCATTCTTTTGGCTAAACTTTCAGAAACTACATAACATGCCTGCTCTGGTGTATCTGATGGAATGCTCCACCTTTTACCAAAGCTTGTGGTCTAGGAAAGAATTTTTGGAGCTGGCTCAGTTGTTTTTCCTTAATTGACCCTGGAGTCCACTTAATTGCAAAATGTGCTTTGTCTCTTTTTATTCAGGCGTAACGACCACACAGTAAAAGTTCACAAAGTGTGCTAATCTTAAATCTCAGTGAAGTTCTGAATTTGTATACACCTGAGTAGCCACCACCTAGATCAAGATATAGAACTTTCCTGCACTCCAACAAGTATTTTTGTGCTGTTCCCAGTCACTACTTCCACCAGAGGTCACCACTATTCTGACTTCTATATTCGTTGATTAGTTTTGTTCTTGAATCGTATATAATTGGAATCATACATTTAGGATACTTATATTTGTTGAACATTTTCTGTGAGATCCATCCGTGTGGGTGTACATGTCAGTAATTCATCCTTTTTTATTGCTGCATAGTATTCCATTGTATGAATATATTACAATTGATTTATCAATTTTCCTGTTACTAGGCATTAATGTTGTTTCTGGGTGTTGGCTCTTATGAATAAAGCTTCAACAGACACTTTGTTATACTCATGTCTTTCGGTGCACTCATTTCTCTTGTGTCTAATCATAGGAGTATTGTTATTGGGTCACGGTATAGGTATATGTTCAGCTTTAGTGAATACTACCAAACAATTTTCTACCCACCCTCCCCACCCCTCAGCAGCGTATGAGAATTTCACTCACTCTACCTCTTCACCAACATTTGGCGTCGACAGCTTTTGAAATTTTAGCCATTCTGGTGGGTGTTTGGTGGAAGCTCTTGATGGTTTCTCTCGAGTCATCTTGCACAGCTTTTCATATGCATATTGGCTGTTGGGTAGCCTCTTTTATTGAAGTACCTGAGAGTCTGTGGTAGGTCAGCTCCAAAGATGACCCCCTCAAGGAAGCATGCCTTCTAGTATTCACACCCTTTGTAATCCCCTTCTCACTGAAATCTGCACTAGGTTGTGACTCTTTTTAACCAATAGAATGCTGCAGCAGTGGGGCTGTGCCAGTCCAGGCCTAAGCCCCAGGAAGGCATGGCAGCGTCTGCTCTAGGGTTCTTGGGAACTTCTGAGCCACCAGTAAGAAGTCCAGCTGCCGTGCTGGAGAGACCATGTAGAGTGACTACATGGAGAGGAGAGACCTTGATGTTACGTGGAGAAGGAGAGAGGCCCAGCCATCCCAGGTGAACATCCAGAAATTTCCAGCCCCAGCTGCATCCGACTGCAACCCCATGACAGACCCCAAGCTGGATCAGCAGCAGAACAACCCAGCGGAGCCCAGTCACCCCTCACAACAAAGAGAGATAATAAAAGGGGTTCTGTTTTATTTGTTTATTTATTCGAAGTTCATTTATTTATTTATTATTTATTTATTGAAGTATAGTTAATTTACAATGTTGTGTTAGTTTCAGGTGTATGACAAAGTGATTCCGTTTTTCAAATTCTTTTCCCTTATAGGTTACTACACAATATTGAGTATAGTTTCCTGTGCTACACAGTGGGTCCTTGCTGTTTATCTATTTTATATATAGTAGTGTGTATATGTTAATCCGAAACTGCTAATTTATCCCTCCCGCCCCCCGCCGCCCTTTCCCCTTTGGTAACCATAAGTTTGTTATCTGTGTCTGTGAGTCTGCTTCTGTTTTGTATACAAGTTCATTCATATCATTGTTTTTATAAATGTATTTATTTTATTTTTGGCTACGTTGGGTCTTCGTTGCTGCGCACGGGCTTTCTCTAGTTGCGGTGAGCAGGGGCTACTCTTCGTTGTGGTGCGCGGGCTTCTCATTGTGGTGGCTTCTCTTGTTGCAGAGCACGGGCTCTAGGCACACCAGCTTCAGTAGTTGTGGCTCGTGGGTTCTAGAGCGCAGGCTCAGTAGTTGTGGCGCACGGGCTTAGTTGCTCCACAGCATGTGGGATCTTCCCGGACCAGGGCTCGAACCCATGTCTCCTGCATTGGCAGGCGGATTCTTAACCACTGTGCCATGAGGGAAGTCCCTGTTGGTTTGTTTTTGAAGTATAATTGACCTACAACACTATGTTAGTTCCTGGTACACAACATAGTGATTTGGTGTTTCTGTACATTTCAAAATGATCACCACTATAAGTCTAGTTCCAATATGTCACCATACAAAGATATTACATAGTTATTAACTATATTCCCCACACCACACATTTCATCCCTGTGACTCATTTATTTTGCAGCTGGAAGTTTGTACCTCTAATCTCCCTCACCTATTTCTTTCCTCCTCCCACCTCTCTCCCCTCTGGCAATCACTTGTTTGTTCTCTGTCTCTATGACTCTTTCTGTTTAGTTATGTTTGCTCATTTATTTTGTTTTTTAGAGTCCATATGTAAGTGAAGTCGTATGGTATTTGTCTTTCTCTGTCTGACTTATTTCACTAAGAGTAATGTCCTCTTAGGTCCATCCTGAGACGTTGTCGCAAATGGCAAGATTTCATTCTCTTTTATGGCTGAATAATATTCCATTGTATATATGCACATCTTCTTTATCCATTCATCTATTGATGGGCACTTGTGTTTCTTGCATATTTGGCTATTGTAAATAATGCTGCAACGAGCATAAGGTGTATATATCTTCTCTAATTAGATAAATACCCAGGAGTAGAATTGCTGGATCATATGGTAGCTTTATTTTTAATTTTTTGAGGAACCTCCATACTGTTCTCCATAGTGGCTGCACCAATTTACATTCCCACCAACAGTCCTCAAGGTGTCCCTTTTCTCCACATCCTCGCAAATCACATGAATCCTTAAACTCAGAGAACTTTTTCTGGTTTTGGCCAGAGAGGAAGATGTGAAGACAGAAAAAGGTCAGAGAGATGCAACATTGCTGGTGCTGAAGATGGAGGAAAGGAGCCATGAGCCGTGAGAGCAGCCTCCGAAAGCTGGAAAAGACAAGCAAATGGAGTCTCCCTTAGAGCCTCGAGGAAGGAACTCAGCCCTGCTGACACCGTGATTTTAGCCCAGGGAAACCCATGTCAGAATTCTAACCCTCAAAATTGTAAGGTAATAAGTGTGTTGTTTTAAGTGACTAAATGTATGGTATTTTGCTATGTCGGTGACAGAAAACTAATACACTAGTTGATCTATAATTTCCCCTTCCACCAAACAGATCAACAGTGAACTGTGTGTCCGTGCACTGCCTCTCTTACCCAAAGCCATCCCCATATAATTATTTTATTGACGATGTTTGATTATGGTGTTATGGGCTGACATTCAGCAGCTCTATAAAAGTCAACCTTATGGGGCTTCCCTGGTGGCGCAGTGGTTGAGAGTCCGCCTGCCAATCCAGGGGACGCAGGTTCGTGCCTCGGTCCACGAAGATCCCACGTGCCGCGGAGCGGCTGGGCCCGTGAGCCATGGCCGCTGAGCCTGCGCGTCCGGAGCCTGTGCTCCGCAACGGGAGAGGCCACAACAGTGAGAGGCCCGCGTATCACCAAAAAAAAAAAAAAAAAGTCAACCTTATGAAACTCCTAGCTGTTTTGTTTTTTGTTTTGTTTGTTTGTTTTGCTGCCCCACGGCATGTGGGATCTTAGTTCCCCAGCCAGGGAACGAACCCATGCTCCCTGCATTGGAAGCGTGGAGTCTTAACCACTGGACCACCAGGGGAGTCCCTCTTTGCTGTTTTTGCCACAATGATACTGTTGAGGAAGATTTCATTACACTGAAGTGTCCTCTCCATGAGTACCTTCAGGAGAAATTTATTTTCTGTCCTAGTACCTGGAAGAGAGACTCCTGCTTGGGTTTCCCTCTGTGTTGGCTATTAGAAAACTTAGAGCAGTGATTCTTAAGCAAGAGCATATCGGGGTGGAGCAACTATCAGAATCACCAGGGCAGCTTTTGAAAACTGCACTTGCACTCCCTCAGAAATTCCAATCTGTCTCCCTAGAAGAAAGTGTTCCCTCTTGCTCCCACAAGATGCATTGCTTTGGGGAGCCCCTGTCCTATTTAGAAAGGTCTTTTGGGTTGGGGAAAGGGTAAGAATTATTGTCTTGAGCAGCAGTTCTCAAATATGGTCTGGGAACCCCTGGAGGAGCCCCAAGACCCTTTCAAGAGGTGCTCAAGGGCAAAACTATTTTCATGACGTCAAGTGTACAATGTAGGTTTCCAAAGGATTCTTTTTTAATGGCGGTTCTTTTTTTTTCTTTTTCTTTTTTTAAATTTATTTTTGGCTGCATTGGGTCTTCGTTGCTGCACGCGGGCTTTCTTTAGTTGCAGCGAGCGGGGGCTACTCTTCATTGTGGTGTGCGGGCTTATTGCGGTGGCTTCTCTTGTTGCGGAGCACGGGCTCTAGGCACACGGGCTCAGTAGTTGTGGCTCGCGGGCTCTAGAACACAGGCTCAGTAGTTGTGGCGCACGGGCTTAGTTGCTCCGCGGCATGTGGAATCTTCCCGGACCAGGGCTCGAACCCATGTCCTCTGCCTCGGCAGGCGGATTCTTAACCACTGCGCTACCAGGGAAGCCCTCCAAAGGATTCTTGACACATGATGTCCCAATAGACTGGATGCAAAAGCAGATATGAGAATCCAGCTGTATTTTATTAATCAAGACACTAAAAAAGGTTTGCAAAAGTGTAAAACAATGCCACTCTTCTCACCTTTTCTTTGGTTTTGGAAATGTAGCTGTTTTTCATAAAAAATATGTTATTTACATTAACATAATGAATTTCTTTTTAATGAATTAATATGTATTTCAAGTATTTTTCAGTTTTAATTTCAAATGCAGTAAATATTGATAGATATAAGGCACATAAGCGAAACCTCTTCAGATTCCTCAATAATTTTTAAGATTTCTAAGGAGGTCCTGAGACCAAAACACTTAACTGCTGAATTGGAGGAAGCAGTTTGTAGGTGAGGGTCTTCGTGGCGTGCATGCTTTGCATTAGCCACTCTCCACACCCTCTTCTTCCTACCTTCTTTTTGCCCATACCTCATTTTTCTGAGTGTTTATTGAATAAATGGCTGGTTCTTCATCTTTGGAGGAACAAATGCCTACAAATAAGTGCCGGGGGAGACTTAGAAACCCAAGGATTGTGTTAACAAGTCTGAAGTTGTTATCCTAAAACAATACAACAACCAGTTATTTTACCAGGAAAATGGGTTTATTCGGGAGCAACAAAGATTTGCCATTCGGGACATGCAACTATGGCAAACCACATGCAAGCCAGGTAACGCAAAGGAGAGTTAACTCTTATAGAGGAGAGGGGGAAGTTGAGAGGGGCTGTTATAAACAAAAAGTCCTTTCGAAGAAACTGGGAGTTCAAAGTATAGTGGCTTTTCACTGTCTGAGACAGTCTCTCATTGGCTGAGCTGCTGCCAGGCAGGGAAAAAATCTTTCTTCCTCCTGCTGGGGGTAGAAAAGTAGTGTCACTTCCTGCTGGAGATGCAAAGCGATGTCTCTTCCAGTTGGGAACTCTATTGACATCAAGTAGTATGTGCGTGAGAGCTCCCCCTTCTGGCCTCCCAACTCCATTTCAGTGAGGTTTCCCTTTAGTAATATTCACACCACCACGTTGACCTTCATTTCCTGCCACGGACTAGCTAAAGTTAACAAGATTATCAATCAATAGTTGGGTCTCTGTATTTGCATTTCCTCTCTCCCTGATCACTTCTCATTTTCCTTTACTCTTGCTGCCCTGCGACTGCACTTCCCAAAAAGGAAACAGCATGTAGGTTTTGCCTAGGCCTCTGTTTTCTAGGGAAACTGGACTAATAGAGTATTGTTATTATTCGCTTATGTTATTGATAAGAAAATAGATATATTTGTGTGGATACTTTTTGTTTGACCCTCCATTTCCATTCCCCACACTTCTCCATCCTGATCTGTTCCCCCAGAGGGTGACCTGTATGGACCACATCATGGGCTCCCTTGCACTCTGACTTCTGGTAGGTTTCAGATGATGGGAGGAGCTGGCAGGTGATCAGAGAGTAGGAGAAGAGTGAGATAGGGACTTTTCTTTCCCAGCTCCCTCCCTGCTGAGCCACAGGTTGATAAAGGTTGCCTTCCTCCATTGAAGGCACTCCTGTTGGCTGGCCCTCTCCTACAGCCCAGCTCTCTCTTTCCCGTTCCAGTATCTGCTCCCTCTCTTTGCCTCTTCAGGCGGGGCTCTCTGTTACTGCTAGCCCCCGGATGCTTCACCATCCCTGTCGGTTTCCCTGTTCCCTGCCTACACCTCTGTCAATAGTTCCTTCATTAAACTCTCCTCAATTCCTCTTCGAGGCACCATATTTCTTAAGTAGACTCCTACTGAATATACTGATGGGTTGAGTGACTTTCCTAAGGTCACACAGAGTAAGTGGCAAAACACCTGAGAGTACTTACGCTAACACAAAGAAGGGTGGAGTCTTTCTCGGCCTTACCAGCCTGCCCAGCCCCCTCCCAGAATCCTGTGTCCTGCCCAACCTGCCGGAATCTGTGATCCTTTTGTTGGGATGGGATCGAATTCCCTAGGGCTCCCGTCCCAGACCTGGCCAGCGACTCCAGTAACCAGAGCTGTGTGAGAAGAAAAGGCCAAGCCATTGGGGTAGCCACACCCCAAAGAGAGATGAAGTCTCAGGTGAGTCACGCCACTGAGGGGCCACTTTCTCTGTCCCAAGGGCCACTGCTGACCTGCAGCCCTGCCTCACCAAGGACCCAGAACTTTGGCCTCCCAGCCCCTGGCTGTCCTCTCCTTCCACCTTTGCGGGTTCTCCCACCCAGTAAGTGTCCTGGAGCGAGGACACCTGCCCCCAACACCCACACCGGGCCCCTAGAGACCTGAGACGCGCACAGGGCTCTGGGTGGGGACTTAGGCTCCCTACTTCCTCCTTCTAGCCCCAGATCCACTCAGATTCCCAGAGATGGGCTCCAGCCAGGGAGGGTGGGGCTGTCCCTGGGACCATCAGGAGTCACGGGCTGCCTAGGCAGACAGAGCTGTGGCAGGGAGCAGATCTTCACCCATCTCTGTGCCTCCAGCTGACTCAAATGTACCATGTCCCAGCACCTGCTTCTCCCACTTGCCATCCTTGGTAACCTCAGGGGACAGGGCATGGTTGTAAGGGGCCTGGCTTCTAACATCTGGGGAGCTGGAAAGCAGGACTCCAGGGGTCTGCCTCGGGAGTGGGGTGTCAGAGGAGGCAGGGGAGGAGGACATCAGCGAAGGTGGGAGTGAGGTGTCGGGAGGGGAAGGAATAGCATATGAGAGGAGGAGGAAAGGAGGCCTGGGTGCCATGGGGGGATGGAGTACCTGTAAAGTTTGCGGGGAGGGGGGTCAGGGAGGGCGTGTTGTGAGAATAGGTCTCCAGCCTCTTCCTGCCTCCATCTTTCCAGCCATAAGCCCCATCCCAGGAGCCTTCCAGGACTCAGGTAAGGCAGCTGGACTAGGTGAATATCACCCACAGAGGCAGAAAAGATGGGAGAGGTAGCATGGGTGCTGGCAGGGCGGCTGAGAGGGCAGGGAATTGGGGAAGAGGAAAGTAGGAAGATGGCAGCTGAGTGCTGTCAAGGGCTGGATGTCACCAATATCTTCCTCTTTTTACCCTGTGACTCCCAGCTCTCAGTCCTACCAAAGAAGAACCTGAAGATCTGGGTAAGGAAGGGTGGGGGGCTGGTCCTCAGATCTTAAAGGAGGTTAAAACTGGCTAAGCGATGAGGGAGGTGGAAATGATCAGAAACTTAGAAGTGCCCAGGTTCTCTTTGTTCCCTGTTCGGGGGCAAACTGAAGTGGATTGGGGGGTGGGGCTTTGCCCTGAGTTACCTGGGCCTCTGGCTTGGGGGACAGGGGCAGGTGATGACCTCCACGGTATCCCATTGCAGACTGCGGTCGCCCTGAGCCCTCTGCCCGAATCATGGGGGGCTCAGACTCGCAGCCGGGCACCTGGCCGTGGCAGGTGAGCCTGCATCAGGGCGGGGGCCACATCTGCGGGGGCTCCCTCATCGCCCCCTCCTGGGTCCTCTCGGCCGCTCACTGTTTCGTGACGTGAGTATTCGCCCACGTCCAGCCCCTTTCTTTCAAAAGCCAAGCCCGCCCCGCAGCTGAGTCCCGCGGACTCAAGGCTAAATTGAAGCCCAGCTACCCCCGCCTCCCCGCCCTCCTGAAGCTAAGTGCTCTGCGGGGTATCCAGGTTCGGAGTGTGGTGAGGCCGCCAGCAGACTCCGCCCACCACTCCACCAAATATCCGGGTCTGAATTCCACCTTTCCAAAGCCCCCCATCAAGCACCTCCAAATCGCAACCGCTCCTCCCCCTTTCAGCAGTCTGTCTCAACCTCGATCGCCCCAGCCCCGAATCTGGATCGGATTCCGCCCCTCCTGGCTTCCCGCTGACCCCCCCTTCTCCCTGGTTCCAAGCCCCCAGCCCCACGAGGCCTGCCCCCTCCATGCGGTTCACCTAACCCCACCCCGGCCTTGGCCTTGGCTTAGGAATGGGACCTTGGAGCCCGCGGCCGAGTGGTCGGTAGTGCTGGGCGTGCACTCCTATGACGGACCCCTGGACGGCGCGCACGTCCGCTCAGTGGCCGCCATCCTGGTACCGGACAACTACAGCGGCGTGGAAAGTGGTGCCGACGTGGCCCTGCTGCGCCTGGCCTCTCCCGCCAGGCTGGGCCCCACCGTGCGGCCCGTCTGCCTGCCCCGCGCCTCGCACCGCTTCGCTCACGGCACCGCCTGCTGGGCCACGGGCTGGGGGGACGTCCAGGAGGCCGGTGAGTGGGGCGGGGGCGGGGGGGGGCGTCTCAGGAGGTGGGTTATTGGCGAGGTGGAGGCTACCAGGTGGGGCCGCAGGGCAGCCCGCACTGGGCGCTTGATGGGGCCGTTCCTGAGATGAGGCTGTAGGAAGAAGAACAGAGAGGAGTGGGAGGGGACATTGGTTTGGGATGTGGTGGGCGCAGAGACAAAGATGTCCAGGAGGCAGCTGGAGGGGACCAAGCTGAGCCCTGGGGAACAGGGGGCTGCATTCCTGACTCACAGCATTTCTTCTCTGGTTCTGCCCACAGACCCCCTGCCTCTCCCCTGGGTGCTACAAGAAGTGGAGCTAAGGGTGCTGGGAGAAGCTGCCTGTCAGTGTCTCTACAGCCGGCCTGGTCCCTTCAATCTCACTTTCCAGCTATTGCCAGGGATGCTGTGTGCTGGCTACCCAGAGGGCCGCAAGGACACCTGCCAGGTGAGGGGAGGCCCCTGCACCTGCCTGAAGGGCCAGGCAGAGCCCTCACCAATAGGAAGCAGTATGATTAATAGACAAATCCCATCTCGCTCATATTTCTGAACCTCATCTGCAAAAAGAGGGCAAGATTGCCAGTGGATGGGATTGATGTGAAGATTACAAATGGACAGAACTTGGGGCTCAACAAATGGGCACTGTTATCGATGGCAGTGTAGCGCAGTGGTCACATGCCAGACTCTGGAGTGTTATCCTGGTTAGAAGCTCAGTGCCACCACTTATTAGCTGTATAGCCTTGGCCAAGTTATTTGACCTCTCTCTGTGCAGATTTTCTCATCTGGAAGATGGGGATGATAGTGTTACTTGTCTGGAGGTTATGATGATTAAATAAATCATCATATGATTTATTAATCATTATGATAACTAAATAAATTTGTACATGTAAAAAACATTTAGAACAGTGCCTGGTCCTTAGTAAGAGCTAAATAAGTATTAGCTATTATTATTACTATTATTATTATCATTATATTATTATCCCATATCCTAGCCTATAGCACAGCACCTATTACTTAGTAGATACTCAACAAATAGTTATTTTTTAAAATGAATTAATCCTGGGCTTCCCTGGTGGCGCAGTGGTTGAGAGTCCGCCTGCCGATGCAGGGGACACGGGTTCGTACCCCGGTCCTGTGTGTCCGGAGCCTGTGCTCCGCAACGGGAGAGGCCACAACAGTGAGAGGCCCGCGTAACCCAAAAAAAAAAAAAAAAAAAAACAGCTCCTATAAAAAAAAAAAAATGAATTAATCCTTCACAGAAGGGAATTTTCCAGATAACCTGCTGAAGGCCAAAACATGATATATTTTAACCATTTTCCCCAGAAATGTTCCTCCAATGGCACAGAGCTTTGAGGGCACTCAAGCATGCATGGTGGTGACGGGGATTCAGGCTAGATGGTTTTCAGGGTCCTTCCCAGTTATGAAGTTCCAGGACCTAGGGACATAATCCCTGCCTTCTTGAACAGGACTGCCAACAATTCAACTTCCTCTAGACCAGTGCTGTCGAATAAAACTTCCTATGATGATGGAAATCTTTTCTATCTGCACTGTCTGATATGATAGTCACTAGCCACGCTGGCTATTGCACATTTGAAAGGTGGCTAGTGTGATCAAGGAATTGAATTTTAATTTTATTTAATTCAAATAGCCACATGGGGCTAGTGTCTACCATATTGGACAGCACAATTCTAGATGATTCTGCACCTTCTTTGTAACCCTCCTGGGGTCACAGAGGTGCCTAACCTGGAATATAGTGATATCTTAGGGACAATGCCCCGGCATTAAATGGCCCCAGAACCCTTGTTTTACTGTCTGTTCCTTGTAGTTCTTCCTCCTTACTTGCCTTCAAACTGTCCCTTCTTGCTGCTTTTCTAATAGCCTATTTCCAACAGACTTGTCCTCCTGAATGCTGGCATCTCTGATTTACTTTAACAATTTAACAAGGAATTCTAACAACTTAGAAATCAAAGACAGCGTTTGTTTGAACTATTTATTGAACAAGAGTCATTGGCTCTGAGTGAGACCTGCAGGCCTCTCTGGCATGGCCTTTAATGCGTTAGCTTGGTGCTCCTGGCTTTGACTGCTCATCAGCCTTTCTACTTTACAAGGCTTTCTTCTGTTTAGAGTTGTAGGGGTTACAGAGGACAAGGCACAGCCAACAAATGTTTCTAGGAGAAGGTGGCTGTATGTAGGGCCAACCAGAAGAGGTGTAGAACCTTTGCGAGGTGGTCCGGTATAAGCGGGTGGGTCTCTGGGCTGATCCCGTGACACTAAGTCATCTATCATCAGGGAGACTCTGGGGGGCCCCTGGTCTGCAAGGAAGGTGGCCGATGGTTCCAGGCGGGAATCACCAGCTTTGGCTTTGGCTGTGGACGGAGGAACCGCCCCGGAGTCTTCACTGCTGTGGCTCCCTATGAGGCATGGATAAGGGAACAGGTGTTGGGCTCAGAGCCTGGCCCTGCCTTTCCCACCCAGTCCCCGGAGCTCCAGTCAGGTCTCCCCGAGCCCACGGATGAGAACTGTACCATCGCCCTGCCAGGTGAGGGGGTGCAGGACACCTGGATGTCAGCTGGATCTGGGAGATTTGAGTTCAGGTGGAAATTGCCTGGGGTTCAGGAAGCCCCCTCACTCAGGCCTCTCACCCCTCAGAGTGCGGGAAGGCCCCAAGGCCAGGGGCCTGGCCCTGGGAAGCCCAGGTGATGGTCCCAGGATCCAGACCCTGCTATGGGGCACTGGTGTCTGAAAGCTGGGTCTTGGCACCTGCCAGCTGCTTTCCAGGGTGAGTGAAAACCCAGTCTCAGGCAGATTCTTGCCCCTTCCCCCATCAGTCTGAGACACTATCTAACTGGCCCAGCCCTTCCCCTGGGTAGGATAGGGGTAGGGGAGTGGGGTGCCATTGGGAGGTGTATGATCCAGCTCAAAAATCCGGGTCCTAGTCTCTCTGGGGCGAATAGAAGGGTAATACGAATTCGACCCAGGATTGGGGTGGGGGGGTGTCTGAGTGCACAGGTCTCAGGTCCGGGATGCAGAATCCTGCCTGGAGATACAGAGTCTAAGCCACGGGTGGAGGTTTAGACGTGAGCATGTGGGATCCAGCCCACGTCCCCAGTCTCCCCATCCCGCAGCCGCATCAGCTCAGACCTCCCACCCCGCGACCTGGACCACTGGCGCGTGATGCTGCCCTCGCGCCCGCGCGCGGAGCGGGTGGCACGCCTCGTGCCGCACGAGAACGCCTCGTGGGACGACGCCTCGAACCTGGCGCTGCTGCAGCTGCGCGCGCCCGTGAACCTGAGCGTGGCCCCGCGGCCAGTGTGCCTACCCCACCCAGAACACTATTTCCTGCCCGGGAGCCGCTGCCGCCTGGCTCGCTGGGGCCACACGGGTGAGCAGGGACCCGGCTCGGGCCGGGCGGGGCGGAGCCGGGGCCGGACACCACCGCAGCGCAGGCCTCCTCCCTTTCTCTTCCAGAACCAGTGCCCGGAGCCGGTTCGCTGCTTGAGGCGGAGCTGTTGGGCGCCTGGTGGTGTCATTGCCTGTATGGCCGCCAGGGGGAGTCAGTGCCGCCACCGGGAGAGCCGCCTCTAGCTCTCTGCCCCGCCTACCAGGAGGAGGAGGTGGCGGGCCGCTGCTGGGTGAGCGGCGGCGGGGAGGGGCCCATGGGTCTAAGTAGGAGGGAGGGGCAGACTGGGGGCGGGGCCTGAGAGAGACAGGAACTGGGCTCCGTGATCTGGGGACGGAGGCGGGGTTAAGGCGGGGCCAGAACGCGCTAGGGGCGAAGCTTGGCCCAGAAGGACTTTGGGGAGGGGCCCCGAGACCCGCCGGGCCTTTTCGCTACCTCTAGGTTTAAAGAGAATCCTAAAGTGAGGGCCGACTTATTACACAGATCTGTGTTGGAGCCTGGCTTGGAGGAGGTGGGATTTGTTTATCCGAGTACGCGAGAGTGTGGAGTCTAGGAAAGCCCCAGGACTTTGGCATCCTCTCATCAACTGGCACACACCTAGAGGCTGGTAACACACACACTCTCTCGCTGCAGAACTACTCTCATTGGAGCCTTCTATGCCGGGAAGAGGGGACCTGGTTCCTGGCTGGAATCAGAGACTTACCCAGTGACTGCCTGCGTCCCAGAGCCTTCTATCCGCTGCAGACCCACGGCCCATGGATCAGCCATGTGACTCGGGGAGCCTACCTGGAGGACCAGTTGTCCTGGGACTGGGGCCCTGAGGGGGAGGAGACTGAGACACAAACTTGTCCCCCTCACACAGAGCATGGCGGTGAGGAGGTGCCTTTGGGGCTTAGGGGCTCCTGGGAGTGCTTAGATCCATGGTAGGGGCTTTGCGGGTCAGCTGTTGGGCCCCCACTGAGGGAGTCGCCTCCTCTCTCTAGCCTGTGGACTGCGGCCAGAGCCGGCTCTGACGGGGGGCCTGTGGCCCTGGCTGGCAGAGGTGCATGTAGCTGGAGAGCGAGTCTGCACTGGGATCCTCGTGGCCCCAGGCTGGGTCCTGGCAGCCACTCACTGTATCCTCAGGTGGGTCTCACCCATCTCCCTGGCAAGAGGGAAAAATTGGAAGATGGGCCAAAGGACTCTTTCAGTAGAGGTTTGTTCTCCCTTTAGGGCTTTTATAGCACAGGGTAATTGCTGCGACATGTTTTGAGACAAAGAGAGATTTGGAAGGAGGAATAATGAATGAAGGAGTTAGTGGAATGACCCTGGAGATTCATTCCACCCTTTCCCCTGGACTGGGAAGGACTTTATCAGCAATGAGGGGAACAGGAAATGACACTGGACCTTGTTCCAACAGGCTGGGCTCTACAACAGTGCCTTATATTGAAGTGTACCTGGGCCGGGCTGGGGCCAGCCCCCTCCCACAGAGTCACCAGGTATCCCGGCTGGTCATCAGCATCCGCCTGCCCCGGCACCTGGGACTTCGGCCCCCCCTGGCCCTCCTGGAGCTGAGCTCCCGGGTGGAGCCCTCCCCATCAGCCTTGCCCATCTGCCTTCACCCAGGGGGTACTCCCCTGGGGGCCAGCTGCTGGGTGCTGGGCTGGAAGGACCCCCAGGACCGAGGTGAGAGCCCTGGGTCCTGGGGGTGAGAAGTGGCTGGATACCAGAATCCCTGGGACAACCTTCCTTCCTCTCTCTAGTCCCTGTGGCTGCTGCTGTCTCCATCTTGACACCACGACTCTGTCACTGCCTCTATCAGGGCATTCTGCCCCCTGGAACTCTCTGTGTCCTGTATGCAGAGGGGCAGGAGGACAGGTGTGAGGTACGGAGCCTGGGTATCCTGGTCCAGGCAGGGGAGAGGCAGTGCTGGGCAGCTGGACACCAGGGAGAGGGCAGGGTTGGAATTCTTGGGTGCTGGGTCTCAGATAGGAAGAAGCAGTGCTTCTTGGCTGAACCTTGAGAGAGACCAGGGGCCAAGATGCCTGAGGATGGAGGCAAGCTGTGCTTTGTGGCTGGGCCCTAGAAGGTGCAGGGGACCAGGAGGAAAGGGTAAGAGACCCTTTTGGTCTTGGCTCTGATGCTGCAGGTGACCTCAGCACCTCCGCTCCTGTGCCAGACTGAGGAAGGCTCTTGGGTCCTCGTGGGCATGGCTATTCGAGGCAGCAGGGACCTATTTGCCGCCATCGGACCCGAAGAGACCTGGATCTCCCAGACAGTGGGGGAGGCGCATTTCCTGCTCCCCAGTGGCTTCCCCCACTGGCTCCCAGAAGGCGGCGACCTCTGTCCCCCTGACATGGCCAGGGCCTCAGGTTCCCCTCGAGCTGCTCTCTTCCTGCTGCTACTGACCCTCCTGATCCAGGGCTGAGGGGGCCTGGGTCCCTGGGCCACCTCCCCTTCACCTCCCCCACCCCCTCCAGCTCTCTACTTCCTACCTGGTGGGGCTGGAATGTGGCCCAACCGGCTCTGTTCCCTTACCCAGAACCTCCTGAGTGCCACACCCACCTAGACTGCAGCGGCTTCAGACAATTGGGCCTCAGTGCCCAGCTATTTTGGGCCCTGGCATGCTTGAGGGCAGGGGGAGCCAGTGGACCACAAAAGTGTAAACAGAGACATGCGTGGCTTTGTGGCATTGCTGGGGGCAGGCTGAGGGACGGGGGGTGGGGGTGGGGGGGTGGGGGGGGAGGGGGAAGCCCCAGGGAGCGGGCCTCTCCCTCCTGGGCCTCTGTGAGTCAGGCCTTGGGCTCCCAGAAAATGTATCCCTGATAATGTGGCATCTGTCCCTCATTCCTGCCCCAGGGCGGGGGAGGTCGAGTGGCCAGCTGGGTGTGTGTTACCTCCCCAGTGGAATCAGCATCCCCAGCACACACCTGCTGGACACCTCAGCCCTAGCTCTCTTGGACCCTGCTGCCCCTCCCCCCAGAGCAAGAAGGACTGAGGGTGAGGGTCAGAGGAAGGGTCCAGGAGTCTGGGAATCCAGGGTCTGTCTGCCATATCCTGTACCTGCACGGAGCCTCCCCCGTACACATACCCTGATGAATGGTGCCCCAGAGTGTTCACCTCCAGTGTCCCCAGTACACACACATGACACTTGTACCGTTCAAGGGTCCACGACATCCTGCCCAGTGCCCCCAGGGTTTGGGCCCCATCAAGAGTCCCCTGTATGTACATCTCACTACCTCCGCCCACCCCCACTTACCAGTGCACCTCCCTGCATTCATTCAACCACGTTCCCTGCTAATTGCTAAGTCCCGGCACAGCTCGGGCCTTGACAAGCCCATGAAGTGCTCCCAACGTGGGGGGGAACACATGGACTGGGGATCAGGAACAAGTCATAGAGGAGGTTCTAGCAAAGAATAAGGGCAAAAGGGAGACCCATCCGGGGCAGGAGGGGTGCTTGGGGTGGAAACCAGCCGCTGAGGGTGGCAGAGGGGTCACCTCTGGGGCTGGGGTCACCGTCCCTGAGTTGAGTAGGCAGAAGGTTGGGGAGGGGAGACCTTACAGGGAAGCTGGAAGTTCTTGGGAGATTGAGAAGATGGGCAGAGGTTCTTAAAGGCCCTGGCTAATCGTTTTGTGTTTTTTTTTCTTTGGCCGCACTGCATGGCATGCAGGATCTTAGTTCCCTGACCAGGGATCGAACCCCTGCCCCCTGCAGTGGAACACACAGTCCTAGCCACTGGACAGCCAGGGAGAGAATATTCTGCATCTATATCTCCACAGGGACATACACCCCTGCCTGCTCTCCATAAGGCAGGAGATAGATGGTCCCCAGGCTGAGTAGCTGGAGTTTGTCCCCTCTGGGCAGATACTCCAAGATGAAGAGGAGGAGGAGCTAAGCCCCCACCCAGATAAGAGACCATGTATTTCTCATTCTCGAGGTCAAGGAAACCTTCCCGACTCTACATGCGCAGAAAGGCTCCTCAGAGGTCAAAAAGGAGGGGGTGCCACCCCACAGTAAGTGATGCCAACCTATCCATAGATCTCTTTGCTAGAATCCATCTTGGCTAAGAGTTGCTCACGCACACGTGGGAGGACCCTGAGGTAAACCAAGTACGGACTCAGAGGCAGAGAAAGCAAGATGATTGGCCAAAGGAAACCTGGAAGAAATGCCCCATATAAGTGATTCAAACTACCCAGGAGCACGCAACTCTCTCTCTGAGTCCACCTGTGTGTCTATCCACACATACCCTTTTTCCTCCTAATAAACACTTTACTTGTTTCACTACTTTCCGTCTCTTTGTGGAAATTCATTTCTACACAGCTGACGGGACAGGGCCTTGTCACTGGCCACTCGTCCTCTGGTGGTCTAGTGGCTAGGATTCAGCGCTCTCACTGCCACGGCCTGACTTCCGTCTCTGGCCAGAGAACGGAAATCCTGCTTCAAGCCACTGCAGGCCGAGGCCACCCAAGATCACCCATGCCCAGTCAGTCACTTGTATGTCATCCCCCACAAACATTTAATATACCCTGTCCTCTACCCAAACCCACCCACAGTGTCCAGGGTCTTCCCCCTCCACCCCAGCTTAGACCCCTTCCTGAGTCAGTCTTTTTTTTTTTTAATAAATTTATTTACTTACTTATTTATGGCTGCGTTGGGTCTTCGTTGCTGCGCGCGGCTTTTTTCTAATAGCATTGAGCGGGGACTACTCTTCGTTGAGGTGTGCGGGCTACTCATTGCGGTGCTTCTCTTGTTGTAGAGCACGGGCTCTAGGCGCGGGCTTCAGTAGTTGTGGTTCGCGGGCTCTAGAGCGCAGGCTCAGTAGTTGTGGCTCACGGGCTGTAGAGTGCGGGCTCAGTAGTTGTGGCGCACGGGCTTAGTTGCTCCGCGGCACATGGGATCTTCCCGGACCAGGGCTCGAGTCCGTGTCTCCTGCATTGGCAGGTGGATTCTTAACCACTGCACCACCAGGGAAGTCCCCCGAGTCAGTTTTGTCCCCTTTCCCATTACAGGAATTCCCTGCCCTCCAGCCTAGGCCCTGAAGTCCTGGCTCAGAGGTCCAGACACCTAGTCTTATGGAAGGTAGGTGGACAAGTGGGGCTCTGTATTTCTAAAGCTTGAAGCCAACACACTTTCCCAATTGCCCAGATTCATACACTCACAGAGGAGGCTCCTGACCCCCAACCCAGGCACATGGGCCTCCTTTCCCTGAACCTAGGTCACCTGCGCCCTCCTTCTGAGGACGATTCACCTGGACCACCCTTCCCCATCTTTGCCTTGTTAACAGCTTTTCATAATCCCTTTAGGTCTCAGTTCTAAAGGCACCTCCTTGAGGAGCCCTTCTTGATTCCAGCCTAGGTCACGCTCCTGTAAGTGGCTCCCAGAGCCCGCATTCTTCTTTCTCCATCACAGTTCGTAGCTTGAAATTATTCCGTAATTGTTTGTGTCATTTTATGATTCAAGTCTGTCACCGCAACTTCACCATGAGCTCAGGGAAGGCAGGGACAGTGTCCACTTTGTCTCCTGTGCCTGGAACATATTAGGCGCTCAGTAAGTATTTGTGGAATGATTAGCACCACCAGACACGCGCACCACACCTCACCACGTGAAGATGAGGCTGCAGGCTCCACAGAAGGACCTGAAAAGGCCCCAGCCCGGGGGCAGACCTGGCTGTCCGGGGCTCAGATGCCAGGCCTCAGGCGGAACGGAGGGAGAAGCAGCTGGTAACACAGGCCGGGCCGGGCCCTGGGGGCATAACTGGTCATGGAGACCTGAAAGACCTGGGACCTAGAGCCGCTGGGTCTGGAATCCAGCCATCCGGGTTTCCAGCCCTGCCTGGGGCTGCTCAGCCCAACCCCCCCCACCCCCCTCGCCCCCTCCAACACACACAGCCTGGGGTCTGAGAGGACTCAGGACTCAGCCCAACCCCCCCACCCCCCTCGCCCCCCCCAACACACACAGCCTAGGGGTCTGAGAGGACTCAGGACTCCACCCAACCCCCCTACCCCTCTCGCCACACACACACACACACACACACACACACACACACACACAGGGTCTGAGAGGACTCAGGACTTTGGCAACAAGAGAGGCTGGCTGAGCTGATCAGGGAGGGCGGGACCAGGGGAGGGGCCGGCAGGTAGGTGCCCTTTCCCAGGAGCTGCCACTTCGGAAGGAAGATCTACTGTGTACCCAGGCCGGGCTGGAGACGCGTCTTCACTGCCGGCTGCGGAGACCCTGGCGTTTACTCTGTGCCCGCTGCCTGCCTTCGAAGCCGCCTTGGACACCTGCTCCCGCTTCCCTCTGGTTCTGACACCTGGATCTTGCCTTTGAACCCCAGCCTGAGGTCCCTTCCTTTGGGTGCCTGGTGTCTTCCCAGGGCCCCTGGTCCTGGGTCATGGCCCAGAGGGCAGGGCTGGGGCCTAGGTGGTTGGAGGCTCTGGCCACTCTGCTTTTGCTTGGATTATTCCGGAATGAGATGGGTGAGCGTGTGGGGGTGGGGAGTGTGGAGCACGGGGGGGGGGGGGGGAGGGGGGAGGGGGCGGCCAGTAGTGCACTGGGGCCGAGGGTATAACCCTTTTCTGGGGCACATCCCTTATTCTGGGCTCAAGAACCCCCAGCTTCAGCCTCCCTGGCTCTTGGCCTCTCCCCTCAGCTTTGGCTTCCTGGGGGGGGGGGCAGCCCTCTGGAGAAGCAGGAGGTAAGGGGGCGTCTGGGCACTTGAGACTTCCCGGCTTACCCTCCCTCTTTCTCTTTCCCTCCAGGAGCCGTTGGGGCTGAAGGTGAGGCTCGCCGGGGAAGTGGGGGGAGGGGAAGGGGAGGGGGAGGTGCCACGGGTTCAGATTTCCTTGGGGCGTTTGAGTGCCTGACCTTCTCTGCAAGGCCGTCTCTTTCACTCCTGTTGTCTTATTTGGGTCCCCCAATAGCTCTGGGAGGCGAGGATTACAGCCCTCGTTCTTTGGATTAAGAAACTGAGGGGCAGAGAAATAACTTGCCCGACGGCACACAGCCAGTAAGTGGCAGAGCTGGGATTTAAACCCAGGTCTGACTCCAAACGTGGGTTGTTTTGAGGGAAACAAACCAAGGATCCGTCTCCTTGGCAATCCCGGCTTCACCATGTACTGGCTGTGTCTCGAATGCCAGTTCCCTCACCTCTGAAATGAAGTTGAGGGAGTTCCCTTGGGGTCCACTGGTTGGGACTCCGAACTTTCACTGCCGAGGGCCCCTGGGTTGGGGAACTAGGATCCCACAGGCCGTGCGGTGCGGCAAAAATAAAATAAAATGAAGTTGATTCTGGGAATTCCCTGGTGGTCCAGTGGTTCAGACTCTGTGTTTCCAATGCAGGGAGCACGGGTTCGATCCCTGGTCACGGAACTAAGGTCCCGCATGCCATACAGTGCGGCCAAAAACAAAAAATTTTTTTTAAAAATGAAGTTGATTCTGTCTGTCTCCTGGGGCTGCAATGAAGAGTCTGGAAGATTAAGGAAGTGAAAGCCCCTTTGGGGCCCGGCATTGCTTGAACTGCTGGTCTCTATTGTCCTTTTTACAAGGAGAGGGGGAGGAGCCTCACTGGGCGGTTTTCCCTGCTTCTGAGCAGGTGACTTTGTGAAGGGCACTTGGGTCCTGCTCCAAACAGCGGCCTCTGCGGGGGTGGGGCTGTCCTGGAAACTAGACATTCACACCCTGGGAGCCCGGCTGTTCCGTTCGTTTGTTCAACACACATCCACGACTCCATCCGTGTGCCCAGCCCTGTGCTGGGTGCTGGGGACATAGGGATCTGCCCTCGTCCCTGCCCCTAGGGAACGCCCAGGTTGGCTGGTTGAAGCAGACACGTCATAATGCGGAACAGCCACGTCTGGGAAGCACGGACCTCGGGAGCTCCGAAGTCGCCTCACTCAGCCAGCAGGGTCAGGGCAGGCTACAGAGGGACTGAGAATTTGAACCATCTCCATAGGCAGATAGCAGTTTGCTGAGCGAAGTAGGGATGAGGAAAGGTATTCTAGGCAGGGTGACCTGAATAGGCCAAGGTCTGGAGGTGAACAAGTGTGTGGCCCGCTGTGACAGGGTGTGCAGGGGATGGCTGTGCCATGGAAGGTCTGGAGTCTCGTAAAGGCAGTGCGGGCCAGGGAAGGATTTAAGCGGGGGTATGACCTGGCCAGATTTGTAAGGAGTGGAGCAGATGGAAGGCAGGAAAGCCGGTGAGGACAGAAGCTGGATGAGACCTTAATTAGGCACTGGGTTGAGGGTAGCGGGGGCGGGCAGATCTGACCGTGACTGGTGAGCCATGGGATGGGGACACAGGGTGGCTGATTTCTGTGAACTCACTCCCCAAGCTCCAAACCAGACCTCCTGGGCTATGTCGGGAGTGGCAGGGTCGAGGATGTGGTTTGGGGGACCCTGAGGACCTGACCCCCTCCCTTCCTTTCCTCCCTGGGCAGCCTCCTGCGGCGTGGTCCACCAAGCACGTATCACAGGTGGTAGCGATTCAGCCCACGGCCAGTGGCCCTGGCAGGTCAGCATCAGCTACAACGGCGCCCACGCGTGTGGCGGCTCTCTCCTGTCTGAGCAGTGGGTGCTGTCGGCTGCTCACTGCTTCCCAAGGTACCAGCTGGGTAGGGGGCAGGGCGGGGAAGTCAAAAGTGGGCTGGAGGTCAAAGTTCAAGGATCAGTGTGGGTCAGAGGTTGGAGGTTCTTGGGTTGTATCTAGGGATATCAATAAAGTCTGTAAGGATCCGTCAGGAGTGAAGGCCAGAGGTCACAGGTCACAGGATAAAACTAGGATGCAGGGTGGACTCTGAAAGGTCAGGAACTGAGGTTGGACGCCACAAGGCAACAGGGATCCCGGTCTCTCGGGTCCCAGCCTTCGCCCCTCTGCCTGCAGGGAGCACCGCACAGAGGACTACGAGGTAAAGCTGGGGGCCCACAAGCTGAACTACTACAGCTCTGACACCGAGGTCCGCACGGTGGCGCAGGTCATTTCCCACCCCAGCTACCTCCAGGAGGGCTCCATGGGTGACATTGCGCTCCTCCAGCTCAAACACTCTGTCACCTTCTCTCGCTACATCCGGCCCATCTGCCTCCCCGCAGCCAACGCCTCCTTCCCCAATGGTCTCCAGTGCACTGTCACGGGATGGGGCCACGTGGCCCCCTCAGGTGAGGGTGAAGTGGGCGCTGATGTCTAGGGGCACGGAGGGAGCCGACGCAGGGTAGGAGGCCCTGGGTAAGCATCTTTTGCCCCCACAGTGAGCCTCCCGGCCCCCAAGACGCTGCAGCAACTTGAGGTGCCACTGATCAGTCGCGAGACCTGTAACTGCCTGTACAATATCAACGCCAAGCCCGAGGAGCCCCACTTTATCCAGCAGGACATGGTGTGTGCTGGCTATGTGAAAGGGGGCAAGGACGCCTGCCAGGTACACGCGGGGGGTCCGGAGAGAAGATGAGACAGGCGTGTCTTGGGAGATGAGGGCTCAGTGGGGCTGGCACGGATGGTTGGAGGCCTGGGGGCTGGTCCTGACAGCTGCTGTATGGATTTTCTCCTCAGGGTGACTCTGGGGGCCCACTCTCCTGCCCAGTGGGGGGCCGCTGGTACGTGGCAGGCATCGTAAGCTGGGGTGATGCCTGTGGGGCCCCCAACAGGCCTGGTGTGTATACTCTGACCTCCAGCTATGCCTCCTGGATTCACCACAAAGTGGCAGAGCTCCAGCCTCAGGTGGTGCCCCAAATCCAGGAGTCCCAGCCTGATGGCAACCTCTGCAGCAACTACGGGGCCTTCAACCCTGCCCCAGCCCCAGGCTTGGTGGGACCCCTCCTTCTGCTGCCACTAGGCCTGACCCTGGGCCTCCTCCGCCCACAGCACGACCACTGAGCTACTCACCCTGGGAGCTGACTTGCTTCCGGGACCTCCACAACACACCCAAGGGCACACGCCTGCTCCCAGGATGCCTGACTTTGAGCCACTCCTTCCTCCCAGGACCCTGTGGGAGTTCAAAGCACCATCCTGACCTTTGAGCCCACTCTTCTGGGTTGCTCTTTGGGACTGTAACCTCCACCACAGGAGTTTACTGCCTAGGAGTCTACTGGCTAGAAACTCTGGTCACCTCCATCTGCTGTCCACAAGCCTATCGGTTGGGCTCCTGTGGAGCCCCCAAGGACCCTCGGCTATGAAAGTGGGCCCCGGCTCCCCACCTGTTTCTAGAAGACGCCCAGATGCCTGCTGCTGAAAGGCTGGCTGTAGCACCTCACCTGCTCTGCCTGATGAGCCCCATCATTTCACGCTCTCACTGTTTTCTGGGCTGGGGCTGCCTCTGGGCAGCATGCTTTCAAGGACAGAAAAGGCCCCACTCTTGCCTCACTGGCTGCCACGCCCCCCTGAGCCCCGACTCCTGGACTCCGGAGGACTGAGCCCCCACCGGAACTGGGCCCCGACTTGCACCTGGTGTGCGGGGTTAGACGGAGCGAGATGGAGTAAAATGTTCTGAGCACAACTGGCCGCGTGTGTGTGACGTGAAATGACGCCCATCCGCTCTGGGCCTCTCCCTCCCACCTCCAAAGTCCAGAGCCACTGGCAGAACTTACTTTATTAAAAAAATGACGAAACAGGTCTGTACATATTTACAGGCTGGGGTGCAAGGAGGCACGGGTCCAGCAGCAGGGGCACAGGCACAGGACACTCACTTCTTGGAGAGTTTGACTTGCTTGTGCTTGGGGGGTGCCCACTTGAGGCAGACAGAGTCCACTGTGGGGAGAAGAGGCATGAGAGGCAAGACTGGGCCTCCGGGCCCGGCCGCTCGCAGTGGCTGCTCTGCCCTGGGCCCAGACCAGGTTGCACCTCGAGGTGAGAACAGGGGTAGACTGGGTCCTGGGGAGGGGGCTGCCCCAGGCTTCGGTCCTGGGAGCTGGTCAGACTGGTTGGGGATCCGATGACAGCAAAACAGAGGCCTTGGCTCACGGCAGTCCTTACATCTACCCTCTGCCCACACACACACACACACACACACACACACACACACACCCTGGGCAGACTCCACCCACCTGTTATGGGTGGTTTCTTATACTGGGCACTTTTGAGGTGTTCCTCCACCAGCTTGGGTGTGACACAGATCACATGCTGGCCCTTCCAGTACTTGACCATGTTGAGGGACTGCAGGGTGCTGATGATGTCATTCTGGGTAATGCTCGTCATCTGGCTGCAGAAAGGGATTAGAGCAGATGCTGGAGAGAGCTCCCTTGTGGGATTTGGCTGGGACAGCAAAAGGGGACAAGGAGACAGTTTGACAGCATCACGGCCAATCTTAGGAGAGTCCTTCCCTCCTGAGGGTTCCAGGTGCCTCCCTTACCTAAGGTCCTTGATGGACAGAGTGCCCCGGAAGTCTCGCAGGATCTCCAGAAGGACCCAGGACCAGTAGCTGCGGTAGCTGAGCTTGCCCAGGTCAGACAGTGGCTTCTCAGGGGAGCCTACTGTGCTCTCCAGCTTGGACAGCTCATAACCTGGCAACAGTGGAAATGAGGAAACTGAGGGCCCACCCTGCCCTGGCACCCCTCACCACAGCTGCCTTTCCTGGACAGGCCGGGAACCACTCACTGAAAGCAATGAGGAACTTTCCATAGCCACGGCGCTGGTAGGGGGGCAGGGTCAGGATGCAGGCCACGTTGTTCCCATCTGGTGACTCCTTTTCCTGTAGGGGTGGGTGGTCAGGACCTTTGCGGAGGCTCAGCCCCTGCTTCAGGTTCATTCTCCCCCTCTCCCTCAACCCGGGCTTCCCAACCCAGCACCTTCGAGAAATAGCCGACGATGTGGGCTCCCTGCCTGTCCACCTCGGTCAAAATGTAAAAGACGAATGGCTCCACGTCGAAGTACAATGTCTTGTGGTCCAGGAAAAGCTTGGCCAGCAGACACAGGTTCTGACAGTAAATCTGAGGGGTCGCGAGGTGGAAGCAGGCTCAGGGAGCAGGCGTAACTCCTCCGCCTCGCCCCATGGAGGCCTGGGCAGGAGCTGCCACCCTGCCCTGCAAGTGCCAGGCTCCAGACAGCAGCCAGTGCCAGCACGGTGAGAAGTGGGATCCTCACCAGAACAGTCATGTTTAGAATTGGAAGGAGTCTTAGAGTCACGTTTGATGGATGGGGAAACTGAAAATCAGAGAGCTATGAGCACTCAAGGAGGTAACGGCAGAGCTGGACCAATCACGGCTACCGCTTCTGAGCGCTGAAGAGGAGCTCAATCTTCACAGACACGAACTCTTCTGTTTCAGGTCAGGAAACAAGCTCAGAGGAGACAGTGGCTCGCTCAAGGTCCCATGGCTGGTGAGCACTAGGGCAGGATTCAACCTGCTATATGAGTTCTGACTGTTCACAGCTGTGTCCTCAGCACCTAGCTCAAGGCTAAGCGTGAAGCTGGGAGCTTGGTAAATGTCTGCTGAATGGACGACCCTCGAGCCTGACTGCAACCTGAGCTGTCTGCCCAGTCAGCCACACCGGGACAGAGACCAATGCCAGGAGGGCCAGTGGGACCTGGAGGTTGGCTTCATGGCAGAGATCAAGGACACCTTTTACATCCACTCTCGTTGGATTCAACAATTGTGTGAACCCAGCGCTGCTAGACCCATTTTGCTTAGGAGGCAACGGAGGCTCTGGGGGGCGGCAGTGGGGAGTGCTTGCCTGAGGACCCAAAGCTGGAAAAGGCAGAACTGGGAAGAACACCCAGGTCTCCTGCTGGGGCCCCTCCTGCCGCCCCCAGCCCCATTCATGCTCAGGAGGGCAGAGCAGGGGGCTCTGGTGGGGCTAAGATTTCACAAGCTGCTTATCATAAGGCTGACAGAGGCCCATGTTTACTAAACCCTATTCGATGCCAGGGACTGTGCTAAGTACTTGACTTTGCTGTCTCATTTACTCCACTAACAAGCCTGTTAGTTAACTATTATCATGACTCCTGTCTTAAAGATGAGGAAACAGGAACAAAGGACCTTAAGTAACTTGTCCAAGGTCAGCTAGGAAGTGACGGGGCGATTTGAAGCCAGGAGCCACTCAGAAGCCAGGCCTCTGCGTCTTACACTCCACGGGACTTCCCCAGGAGACCTTCCCAGACTGACCAGGCAAGGGTCAAGTTCTCAACACAGCAAAGCAGGCCCCAAAGGCCCCACCCTGCCGCAATGCCGCAATGAAGTCCTTCAGGAACAAGGAACTTAGCGGTCTGAGCCACAGAGCGCTCCCAGCAGGAAACCTCACACAAAGCAGTTCACACCCAGGAAAAACAAACACCTTTTCTTCAGGCAGAAAGAGAAAGCAGTTTTTAAGAACAGCCTGAGGCAAGACAGTCTCCACTCTGGGTTCCAAAAGCGCCTGAACCTAAGCCACCCCAAGCTACCCCATCAGAAGGCAAGTCCTCAGGGAGAGAAGGGAAACTCAGAACTCAAGGCTGGCACCACAGGGCCACGAGTTGACTATGCACCAACCACAGGCCGAGCACCAGCCCGCGCACCAGCCCACAGTCCTCTTCGCACACTGAGGCCAGCCTCTACCCTATGGCGCCGGGGAGATCGTGAGATCGTTGGGAGGTGCCCAGCGTGTCCCCCCACCTGTCACAGTGCCTCCCCCCGGGGCTCACCTTGTGGTCTTTGCCGTCCACCTCGTACACAGAGATGTTGCTCTTGCGGTAGATCTCCTTCCCCGGGGGCTGCCGCCACTGGCACTGGCCCTGGGGGTGGGGACGGGCAGGGGGAGGCACAGGCATGAGGCCCCAAGGCTCCCCGCTAGGTGCCCCATCCCGCCCTGTGTGGCCTGCAGCAGGCCTCTGCTTCTCTCCACCTGGAGACCCCGGGCCCCACCCTTTACCTACATCGAGTAATACTCCCAACCATCTGAGGAGACGGGTGCTATTCTACAGATGGAGAAACCGAGGCACAGTAACCGGCTCAAACATCACACAGCGAGACGGTTTTAAGTCCAGCTCAGCCTGGCTCTGGAGGACTCTGGAGGGCCGGCACCCATGACAAGGGCATTTCCCAAACCACATACATTTGCCTCAGTGTCTCTACCCTGTGGGAAACACACCACTGCCCTGCCCCAGCAGGTCCTGCATGTGGATTAAAGCTTCCTGTCTGTCCGCACCTCATGGTCCCACAGCTCGGAGCTGTGCTTACTTCCTCTTTTCCACAGGGGAACCTGGCTCTGGACTGGCCTTGATAAACATGTGCTGAGGGCAAGGGACCCCAGAAGGTTCCCATTCCACAGAAGAGGAAACTGGGGTCTGGGGAGGGTCAGCAAGTTGGCCAGGGTCACTCCAGCAAAGGCAGAGTCAGGCCTGGAATCCAGGTCTCTCCAGCCGGGGCAGCTTTTCCTTGGACTCAACTGCTCTGGACCTTGCCTAGTGCCGCTGCCTCAGCCGGCCCTCAGCCTCTATGCCCACCACCGCACTCACCAGGCCCGGCCCAGCCCAGCCTCACCAAGTGGAAGCGGTAGCTCTTTTCGTATTTCATGTACTTGAGGCAGTACTCGCAGAGCCAGAGCTTGGGCTGTTTCCCGTAGTCTTCAGGGAACGGGGAGAAGTACCAGGCGTCGATTTCGTAGTTCCCGATGTGGATCTTGTCCACGTACTTCACCTTGGTGATCTGTGGGCGAGGTGGGAGTGAAGGGCAGGGGGTGGCTCGGTCGGGGCAAGGGATGCTGTAGGGAAGGGGTGCCCCCAGTTAGGACCCACTCCCCTACTTACCGCCTCATGTTCCTTCTCCAAGGCTGCTGTTGTGGGGTCCATCTCTGCATAGGTCTGAGTGAGAAAGAGCAGTGGACACAGGTGAACAGAAGTGGAGGTCAGGCCACGCCTCCCATCCCAGAACCCAGCACTTCCCGCCTGTCTAGCAAACCTGTTTCACCTGGTTTCGGAGCTGACTGGTCCAAGTTCCTCTCCCATCTGCCCACCCACCCATACATCCCAGACACTCCTGATCCCCAAGTTTGGACCTTTTGCCTGATGAACAGGGCTAGGATCAGGAGGCCTGGTTCCAGTTCTTGGGCTGGTAAGAGCTTCAGCTGTACAACGCGATCAATCCAGCTCTGCCACAGTTGTTGTGAGACAGATGACATAATGGGCCTGGTCTTCCGCTTCCACAGCAGGAACTGGTGCGGACACTCCGGTGTGCCTGGACCTCTTTCCTGCCCATGCGACTGCTCCCGGAGGCCCCTCCCACAGGCACATCAGGCTCTAGGTGTCCAGAAAGGAACTCAACCTTTCCTCCCTGCAAACCTGGTCATCCTCCTGGGTTCCCCATCTCACTAGGAGCATCACCTTCAGTCCAACTACCCCAGACCAATAAGAGACCAGCTCTCAAGACTCCTCCTCCTCTCAGCCTGGCATCCGAATAATGGCCACGTCCTGTTAGCGCTACCTCCTTGTCATCTCTGGAACCGGTTCCTCTGTCCCACACCGAATAGCCACTGCCACCGTCTCAGGTCTGGATAGTTGACGAGGCCTCTGTAAATTCCCAGCCCCCAGTCTCAGCCCCCTCAGATCTGCTCTGCTATCAACACTCCTGTTGCTGGCCTCCATGGTTTTGCACATGCAGTTCCTTCCACCCTGAATGTCCTTCCCTCTCCTACAGCTGCCAGAAAATGCTTACTCAGCCTGGCACCGAGCACGAGCCAGGCAAGTGCATGATGAGGCAGAGCTTGGCGAGTGATCACGTGTGATTGTTTTTGCTGTGCTCTCCCTGTCCTTCAAGGCCCAGCACCCCGGGAAGGTGTGGTCAACAATCCTCCAGGAGGCCTGACTGCATTCTTCCCGATGCAGAATACATTCGTTCCCAAGTCAGGAATTCAGTGGTCAACAACAGTACCCTCCGACTCCCCCTTCTTGGTTTCCCCCATTTTCCAAGTCTTTGGAAGGCAGGGACTACAAGTCAGGTGGCACTCACAGCCCATCTTGTTCCTAGGCCAGATGCTGAAGGAGGAACCAAGTCCAGCCTGACAGTGGACGCAGTTAGGCCTATGACCTACACCAGAGTAGATGGCAGCCTTGCCCTGTAGTTCAGAAGGGAGAAGGAGCCAGTCTTTTACCCAGAACCCCTTCCACAAAGCACTTTGCCTGGATGGCCTCATTTAACCCTTTTGGCAACGCTGAGATACAATGTTCTTACTTCTGTTCTACAGAGAAGTAAACAGGCAGGGAGAGGTGAGGTCACTGGCCCTTGGGGACTAGCCAGCTGCCATTTATTCCAAGTACTAAGCACTTACGTCGTAGGCATTACTCAGAACAAGCCTGAGATGGGAATCCTCACTCTCTCCACTGCACGGAAGAGGAAACTGAGGCACAGAGAGGTAAGCTCACAGAACTGGCACCCAGGACAGCTGGGCATGGGCCCCTCGCCTGTCCAACTCCACACCTAACCCCTGCAAAGATGAGGGAAGGATGATTTTCCTCCTCACATGCCTCTTTAAAACACATTTCCCAACTCATACAACACAATCTTCCTCTGTAAATGCATTAAAGAATTACAAAAACACTACTTTCCGTAAATGCTGCAGTTTATTTAGAATTAAACATTAATTAGGCTCTGAAGAACCTTGCTGATCGTTAACTCGCTGTTACTCGTTCTTTGATTTTATCCCCACTGGCCCACTGTCAACCACCCTGCTGCCTGCCAGCTTAGAGGTACATCTTTGCGACTTAATGTGCCAGTGCAACCTGGCTGGGGAGCTAAGAAAACCTTAGATCCGAGCTGTCCGGTAAAGTAGTCACTAGCCACAAGGGGCCACCTAAATTTAAGTTCATTACATTCAAATAAAATTTAATTCTTGGGACTTCCCTAGTGGTCCAGTGGTAAAGAATCTGCCTTTCAATGCAGGGGACACGGGTTCGATCCCTGGTCAGGGAACTAAGATCCCACATGCCGTGCAGCGCGGCCAAAAAAAAAAAACTTTTAATAAAACTAAAAAATTTAGTTCCTACTCACACGAAACACATTTCAAGTGCTCAAGGGCCACACGTGGGTAGTGGCTACTGTTTCGGACAGCACAGAGGCAGAACACTTCCATTTATCACAGGACGTTCAGTTGGACCGTGCTGCCTTAGATGGTGAGAGATTTTTTTGGCCACGCCACGTGGCTTGCAGGATCTTAGTTCCTGACCAGGGATTGAACCCGGGCCATGACAGTGAAAGTGCCGAGTCCTAACCATTGGACCGCCAGGGAATTCCCAGTGAGAGATCTTTCTAATTCAGGTATTTCAAATTTTTTTTATCACAGCACTGTATACCAACTGCAAGTTTGTGTATATACATATATATACTTGTATGTGAGAGAGAAGCTTCTTAAAACAATACTTACCTTTAATAAAGTGCAATGCACTATGGTACTTTCTACCTTGTCCTAGTTCTTCCATTTTTGAAATTTACATGGTCACAACCCACTGAACTAATTTGGCAATCTACTAACAGCCCCACAGTTTGCAAACCATTGCTGCTAAGCCCAGGACGAGCACTCAGAAGGATGGACTGGCACTGGTTGAAAATAATGAACGTCTGGGTGCCTTGAGAGCTCCATAAATCCTCCTCTTGTGTGCACACCCCATCTCACAAATCCAGAAACTAAGATTCAGAGTAGGAGGATAGAAACCCCCCAGGGCAGGCTAGCTTCGTGAAAAGAACCCAAGTTTTGGAATAAAGTGGCAGGAATTTCTGGCATGTTTCAAAGAGCTTGTGCCCCAAAGTAGGACAATCTAGTTGGCCAATCTAATTCCTAACTGGATTCCTAAAACTACCTGTACCTCCCTTGTAAACTGGGGATATAATGCTTACCTCAAAGAGTTGCTGTGAAACTTCAGTGAGATCATATACTGAAATACTTAGCCTAATACTGTGGTTCACAAGCCTATAAATGTTTGCCATTATTACTCTAATCTCAACCCACCCTTTTACTAGCTGTGTGATCTTGGGCATGTTACTTAACCTCTCTCAGCCTGCTTCCTGTTTTCCTCAGTAAGAACTAATTATCCCTGTGGTGTTGAGTTGTTAGGGAGGATCTGATGAGCTTATACAGGCACAACACTCAGCACAATGCTTGGCAATAGCAAGTGCCCCAAATCACTCATTCTCTTCCTCCCCTTCGGACTTCAGGTCCATCTGTCAATGTGGCACAGCCAAGAGTGGGCACGAAAGGTGCAAGAGGCCTGAGTTCCAGTCCCAGCTGTGTCATTTCCTTGCCACGAGACTGTAGCCAAGCTCTCACCCTCTCTGAGCCTCAGTTTTCTCATCTGTGAAGAATACCTAAGAAGAAATAAGAGTCCCCTACACACTGTAGGAGCTTAAGAAATGGGAGCTGCTGTGGTTTTGGCACCGGGACCCAAGGGAGTCAGCAGAGGCAGCTGAGCCTCCTGCGGCCCCGGGGAAGGGGAGGGGCCCGGACCTTCTGCACGTGGTTGATCTCGTCATGCTTGCGCTTTTGGTTGCGAGTGATCTTTCGCTCAGGCTGCTCGGCCAGCTCGCTGAGGTACTTCTCTGAGTTCTTCTGCACGGCATCCTTCACCGTCTTGGTCAACGCCAGCCGGTTCTTGTCTACCCATTCGTCCAGTCGCCGGTTAACTGTGAGGATGGGCCATGAGGGTGCTGCCCGTCCGCTCCCGCCCCCCCCCAGACCTGTATACCCCAAGTCACTCACAGCCCACATAGTGTACATAGAATTCCTCTCGGCCCTCCTGATCGTTCACTCGAGACTGGATCACTTCAGCAGAATCTGTGAAGGGAAAAGGCTAGGATCACCAGGAAAGAAAATAGGGCTGGAACAACAGTGATCCTTCACACTGAGGAGCGGCTTCCCAGATTCTGTGGCCAAATGTACGCTAACCTCACCTGCTCACATCTGCCACTCCCTTCAATCACTGTCTGAGGTGGGCCAGACTGGGCTGTTATTCTTATTTTAGAGACGAGGAAACTGAGGCTTACCCAGGGTCACCTATTTGAAAAGTGATGAGCAAATACTTAACTGAATTTAAATCTGGCTCCAAATTCAATGTTTCTTTTGCTATACTCAGTCGTTCATTTGTTCAGGGGTCATGAGGGCTAGCTGTGGAATCAGACGGCCCCACTTCCTAGCTATATTTAACTGAAAAAGTTATTTTGGCTTTCTGAGCCTCAGCACCTTCATCTGTAAAATAAGGATAACCGTGCCCACCTCAAACGGTGAATTAATGGCTCTAAAACGTTCAATGACAAACAGCCGACCATTCGATAAACGAGGAAGGCAACCACTGCAGGTCTGGCCCTGTGCTGGGTTGCTGCTGGATATGGTGATGGATCATGAGCAGTCCTGCCCTCCGGAAGTTCCCACTTTGATAGAAGACAGACAGACAGACAATGACAACATAATGGTACATATACTATAGCTCAGGTATGAAGAAAATGTTGCATTTCTTCATACAGAAAGGGAACATACAGAAGGGAACGACTCAATCTGCCTGAAGGGAGTCAAGAATGGCATCACAAGGGATATGATGCTAAAAGGATGACTGGGGCTAGCCAGCTAAACAAGAAGAAAGGGAAAGAAGGGCATTCCAAGCAGAGGGCACAGGCGGTAAAAGGCATATGGCCTTCAGAGCACACAGTGTGGTCTGGTCTGGCAATGGCCTTTACTAGGGGTGCTGGAAAACAGAGAGGTTACAAAAATGAATGCCATTCTAAGGAACTTGGGGTTTATTTTGGAAATGAGGCAAAGCAATAGAAGGGAGGGGAAGCTCGCTTTTGTGTTCTGGTAGGTCCTCTCCGCTGGCGGCTGCAGGGGATGGATGGAAGGGGGGAGTCACAGAGACAAGGGAGACCATTGAGGAAGGAGGTTAACAAGAAAAGGGAATGAAGCCTAAGACTGGGCAAGGAAGTGGATTGGGAGCTCTACACACATTAGGAAGAACTTGGCGAACACCCAACTCGGAGGGGGTTGTAGGCGACGCCCGGGCAAGTCCGAAAGTCCGCGTTCTCCTCCCTCAGGCCCCGCTCCCGCCCTTAAACCCCGCCCCCTGGCCCTGGGTCCCGCCCTCACGCCAGGTGCTATCCGGCCGCCGGCACAGGTACGTTTCTCCGATCTCCACAGTGACTTCTGGCTCGCCACGCGCCGGGGTCGGCGGAGAGACGCGGCCCGGGGACGGGGAGGTCCCCTCGACCGCCACATTCTCGCCGGGCCCGGGATCGCCCTCCCCCGCGACCCCTGAAGTCGCCGCCGCAATCGCCGCAGCTGCTCCCTGCGCCGCCATCGCTGTAGTGGAAGTGACGCCAGAATACAGCGCCGCGCAGGGCCTTTAGCTCCGGGTCAGCGACTCGTGGCGGAGGCCGCGGCCGGCTGGAGGCGGGAGGGGGGGGGTCTGTGACGTGGCAGGAGCTCATTGGCTCGTGCGACGGTCTCCGCGGCGCTGGGCCAGATTGACGTGGACTGTGCCGGTTGCCCTGGAGTTGTTTTCCGTTTGGAACTATGGCTGCACCCTGGAGTTGAAAAGAGGGAAAAGGCTTTCCTGATGTGATGCCTCAGCTCGATCTTTTTAAAGGTCCGGGTGCCTGATCAGGGGGCGCTGCCCCCACTTGACCGGGGCAGAGCCAAAGCAGGCTCCCTGGATGCCTGGCTTTAGGGCGATGAATTTGGGATTAGCACCCATCCCCGTACCGCCCACTTCCGCCTGCCAAATACGGGTCTTCCGTCTAAGACTGAAGAAACTGCCTTCCTTGTTGAGTGGGAAAAGGACAGTTGGGGTGGGGGAAGCAGGACGGATGTGTGTCCTGGGACAGCCAATAAATCACTCTCACAGAATCAAGCCTTTGTAAAGAAAGGACCAGGTCCCCCAAACAGAAACTAGCCAAAGGCAGTGGACATAATGGAGAGCATCTGGGGCTTATTGAGTAAGGAATCCTGGGTTCTGCCCCTTCACTGGGGAAGTTGTACAAGTATGTCCATTCCCAGAGTGTCGTTAAAGGTTAAACTGTACAAGCCATATAACTATAAAAAGGTTGAACCATGTACTTATCTCTTATGTATATAAAACAAGTGTACTGCACAATACCAGACAGGGTAGGTGCTCAAACATTCCCTTTGGCCTCTCTCTTAATCATCTTTGACTTATAATTTGGTTATTGGGCTTAGAAACAATTCTAAGAGGGGTGTAATGCTCAAGCCCTAAGGATGAGGTTATAGATCAGGAAATGTCTAAGTATTTGTGAGGGATGGCAGTGGGAAGTGCTGGTAACTTGGCTTTTGGGGAATGAAGGAGTTTGGGGGGAGCAGTAAATGCCAGTTGTCTGGCAGCATATGAAACAGAAAAAATAAAAATCAGGCAAGAAAAAAAAAATTAAAACTGTAGTACCTTTTCCCACTCTCCACCCACCCCTAGAACTATGTAGATGATTCACCCAGATCCCCTAGAATCTTTTTCTGTTGCTTCTTTGTGCTTATATTTCCTTTGATGGGCTTTCAAAAGCCAGCACCAGAGGCTTGTTTGGCAAACTGCCCCTCAGGCTAATAGAGCTATTTTGCCTCAGAAGAGATGAAAACAGAAGTTCTTAGACAGCGAGTTTTAAGTACCTCCCCAACCCCATTCAAATAGGGACATTAAACGAATGATTGTCCAGTGGAGGAGTCCATCAATGACTGTGGAGCTTAGCTCTCTTGCCTGGCCTCCTGCCCTTCCCTTTCCCACTTCCCCTACTCCCTTCTGGGAGCACTTTCTCAACAAATCACTCGGACACAAATCCTCCTTTTAAGATGTGCTTCTAGGGAACCCAACCTGAAACATCCCTCCTAGCTTAAAACCCTTCCATGGGTCCCTGCTGCCTCCAGGATAAAACCCATGCTTCTTCACTGTAAATTCAAGGTCTTTCACCCTGACTGCCACCTACCTCTCCAGTCTCACCCCCTCTGCCCTGCAGCCAGCAGGATCAAGTCACTATGGTTTCCCACCACCAGATACAATTCCTGTCTCCCCTCAGTGCCCCACCTCCATCACCAGTTCCACCAAACAGGCCTTCAGGCCTTCTCCTTCCCTGGCAAGATAGGCAGGTGGTCACCTCACCACCTGCTCCCTGGAGTCCTTTCCTTTTGCCCTCCCTACCAGGACCCCACTGTCCTCTGGGGCCTGTCAGAGCACAATCTGGTGTGTTCCTTTCCTTGGCAACAGCAAGCACAGCTGGCAGACAGTATTTTTAACCTTACTCAGGTTCAGGAATCAGGTGGCTTGGAAAGTTGCCTAGTCTGGTGACCGACACCTCTGCAACCTGTGACTGCTGGGAAGGGAAGAGTCAGAACTGAGGCCTAAAGCTGGGCCAACCCAGGCCTTCAATATTGTCTGGGAGCCAGAAACATTTGGTAAATGAAATAAATGAAAGGTCTTTGCACAAACTGCCCAAGTCATCCCCACTCCCGCCAAATGTAACATGCAAGCGACTCGGGGCCAGTTCCATTCCTGGTCTGCCAGGCTGTGAGGACAGAGACTGGAACATGAACTAGTTAAACCCAAGGGCCCAGGGGACCTGAATGGGGGCAGAAACAAAGGCTCACCTGCCCTGCCCACACATGGGGCCCAAGAGGGCATTCAAAATGTGAACTTTAATAACAAACAGCAGGTCAGAGTGGGGGTTCCCCAGGAACAAGAATGACGGAGCTGGTGCTGGAGACCCCAAGGGTCCCCACTTCATCCCCTCTAAGGCCTGGAGGCAGGGAAGCAGTGGACCCCATCGAGGAGGGGAGGTGCCTGGCTCCACGTAAGTCCATCTGCTTGGGGCCCTAAGACCCGAGATGCAGCAGTGTGTAGAGCAGGGTGGCACCCTGCTGGGCCCGGAAGGTCCTGCCAGGGTGTGTGGCCTAGCCTGGGCAGGCAAGCAGGCCAAGGGCTGCGGGGTCAGATGCGGAAGCTTTCCTCCCGGCCGTCGATGTGACGGAGCCGCAGGTAGACGTCCGTGCCAATGCCCTGTAGGGACTGCAGCCGAAGGGAACCACCGAGGTACTCTGCGTAGGCCCGCGATGTGGGCAGCCCGAAGCCAAAGCTGGGGGTGGGCAAGGGGACAGAACACGGGCTTCAAAGGTTGAGTCTCCTGGCCCCCCCCCGCCCCTCCATTCTGGCCAGGTGGGGCCTCACCCGTGCATGGGTCCCGACTGGCCGCCACTGTGCAGGTCCAGGTGGCCGAAGAGGGGGCTGATCCGGGGGTCCTGGGTGCTGGCCTCAGCTGTAGTGAAGTGGTAGTCCATAACCCGATCCAGGTCTTTGTGAGCGATTCCCCCGCCCCGATCTGAAATCCTGGCAGGATGACGACGACAGGGGTTTGGCTCAGCTTTGGTGGGGCTCACTACCTCCCCAAGTAGACAGTGCTAAGTCGGGCTTCCTGTCGCTTCCACGCAGACATGGAATGTGGTCACCTAGACTCTTGGGCCTTGTTTTTTTAAGCTATGTTTCTCCACCCTTACCTCTGCCACTAACTGCTTATACTTCCTCATAGGACTTGACGTTTATTCTCAGCCCAGCACCGCAGACTGTTTATTTCTGACTCTTTTCCCACTCTGGGCCCCTCAGCTGCTGACAAGGACAGGGCCCTGGGGCCCACAGCTGGCCCCAGATCCACTCATGTCCAGCTCATGGCAATCTCAGAACTGGAGAATATCCTGTCCAACCAGAAACTAAATCTCAGACTGGGGCAGGTACTGGCTTGAAATCATCTAGCAAATCAGAAACAGTGCCCAGAACCACCATGCATCCCACCCCAACTCCCACCCAGGGCAAACCTGATGACGAGATCGATATCATTGTTGGCGATGGTGATGACCACATCTGGGACATTGTAGGGAGTGTCTAGGTGACTCTCCATTGTGGCTCTGTGCAGGGGGCAAAGATCAGTAGGTGGTGGTGCCCCAGCCTCACCCCAGTTCCTGTCTGCCCCCTTCCAATATATCCAGCAGCCCACCTCATGGCATTCTTGAGCAGCTCGGGCAGGATGTAGTCCAGCGGCATCGGGATGAAGGGAAAACGGGCAGCCACATGTCCATTGATGCGGACTCGGGGGGCATTGCCATACTTGTGTTCACACAGGCGTCTGCGGAAAGGAGCAAGGGTTCAGACCTCAACCAGTGGTTATCAACTGGAGGTGATTCTGTCCCCAACCTCCCAGGGAAATTTCACAATCTCAATCTCTAGTGACATTTTTGGTTGTCACAGCTGGAGAGTATTACTGGCATCAAGTGAGTAGAAGCCAGGGACTCTTCTGAACATCCTAACAAGCACAGGCCAGCCCCTCACAAAAAAGAATGATCTGGCCCAAAACGTTAACAGTGTCACAGTTGAAAAACCCTGCCCTGGACCATGCCCTGGGCAACGGATCAGACCCAAACCTTCCCTGCCCGAAGACGTCACCCCCTTAGCCGTTCTAGCCTCACCTGGCAAAGTCCACCCACTTTTCAATAATCTTCTTTGGTGAGAGGCGAGTGCAGATGATGCCAACAAAGTCGGGCTGGCAGGAGAAAGAAGGTCAGGACCAGGGATCACCTCCACCCACACCGTGGCCACCAAAAGCTTGCAAACTCTAGACTACGGAAGCAGCCCCAAGGCTCTCCCCAGGCCCTCGGCCCGGGTCCCCAGCCCATGGGGGCTCCTGGCTCAGTCCTCTCTGCCCCACTTGACATTCCCAGGTAGGTCTCAGGTCCCCGTGCCCCACCTTGTCCTCATGTAGCGCCAGATGATGTGTAGCCAACATGCGTATCCCAAGCCTTGAAGTCAACGTCTTGTCTAAGAAGTAGCGGACGAGCTTCTCATCCTGTAAAGAGCAGGGGCTCAGAAACCCTGTGCCTGGGACTTCCCTGGTGGCGCAGTGGTTAAGAATCTGCCTGCTAACGCAGGGGACACGGGTTCAATCCCTGGTCTGGGAAGATCCCACATGCCGTGGAGCAACAAAGCCTGTGCGCCACAGCTACCGAACCTGCACTTTAGAGCCCACGAGCCACAACTACTGAGCCCATGCACCACAACTACTGAAGCCCGCTCACCTAGAGCCCGTGCTCCGCAACAAGAGAAGCCACCGCAATGAGAAGCCCGTGCACCACAACAAAGAGTAGCCCCCGCTCGCCGTAACTAGAGAAAGCCCACGTGCAGCAACAAAGACCCAACACAGCCAAAAATAAATAAACAAAAAATAAAAACAAAAACAAAAAATGTTAAAAAAAAAAAAAAAAGAAACCCTGTGCCCTTCCCAGGCCCTCACAACAGGCCTGAGCCCCCATTGCGCTGCCCCTGACCTCTATGTGCTTCCGGCTCTCACGCAGGCCCTCAGCTAAGAGGGTCACCACATCCTTGTGGTCGTCCAACAGCTGTCGCACCAGCTGGCAGTATTGGGCATCATCCGTCTGGTCCTTGATCTGCAGGCCACAGAGTCATGAGCTTGGATGGTCCAGCCCTGACTTCTCAGCCCCTCACCCTGCCCTGGCCCAGCCCTCACCGGAGGGAAGTCTGTCAGCTTCTGGAAGGCACGGATGTACAACTCGTGCTGCAAGGAAGAGGTGTGGGAATTCACAGGGATGCTATGGGCACCAGGTAGAGAACAGCCACCCGTGCCCACCTATGGGGATCGCCATCCACCCCAATTCATTTGGTTCAAACCCCATCATGGCCTTTCAAGCCTCCATGAAGGCTTGGGTCCGAGTCCTCTGTGGCCCTGAAACCTTTTGGCAGGTAAGCCTCTACCACTCTGATTCCGTCTCCCCATTTGCCCCATGGGCGGTGGGCACACTGATCTAAGGTCCTCTCTACTAGGGAAACCGACGCCGCCTTGAGGCCACCTTACCACGTGCAGTATGGTGGGGTTGCAGCCAATGATGAAAGGAAGGCTGCGGAAGCCCTTGATACGATGAGCGATCCTCACTGGCAACTCCTGCTGCAAGTACCGGGCACTTTTCTAGAAGAAAAAGAGGAAGAAAGTTAAGGCCAGGGCCTGAGTGGCTGGGTCAGAGCTCCAGAGACCAAGAGAAAAATAGGGGCAAGAATCTTACCAGAAGGTGACTGCCATCCTGAGAGCGGCCTGAATAGAGCATCATGGTCGGAGTGAGACGGACTGAGGGCTGGAGGGGCAGAGGGCCCTTGAGCACTGAATCTCTGACACCCTGCCCCCATCATATTAGCTCCACCCCTTCCCTGGACACCCACTCCAGCTCTGGACCCAGGCCTCACCGCCCTAGCTGCACACCTTCTCCGCTGCCACATCGATGGCCGACTGGTTGTAAAAGGAGGTGACTGTCTTGGAGCGCTCCCGTGCCATCTCCACGTGGTGGGTATCGGTGGCTGATGTGGAGCGGGCCCGGAGAGACAGTGAGGGCCCCAAGAGAGGCCAGAGTGCTGGCCCGCCCCGGGGTCCGCTCCCCAGCACGGAAGCCAGTATCATCGTTTTGCTCTTTTGTCGAACTGGGCGGCCACTAGGGCTGAGGACCGGATAGATGGAGGCGACCCCAAAACGGGGCAAGAAGGGTGTGGGTGGGCAGGGGCACTTCTCTGACTTCAGGGGCGAGAGCCGGTCGAGGATGCTGACAAGCTCAGCCTCCAGGAGCAGCTCCCATCTATAAAGGCGGAAGAAGGGGGAGTTGTAAGGCTCTGAATCCAGGCGCACTATCTTTCCACGTGAGCACGGGTTAGTCAGATTTGGACAATCTCTGCCCACCCCTTCAACCACTTCCCCAAGCACACACAGGCCGACTCTGGATAACCTTGCTTTCCGGGGCTACTATTCTTCAATCTGATGTTCTATCTGGTAGTCTAGAGGGAAGAGGATCCTTAGACCCATCCAGCCCGAAAACCTCAACCCCCGCTCCCTCTGATCCCGGGCACCCTCGTTCAGGGGGCGGGGCTGACCCCTAATCCGGCGCCTTCGGACCCCGGCCGGTGTCTGGCCTGCGTACCTGCGGCACACAGTATTGTTTACCCCAGGGTCGGCTGCGTTGAAGTAGCGGCTCGGGAGTCCCTGTCTGGTTCCCTCCCTCCGCAGGGTCACTTGGTTCGGCCCGGATCTTCCCCATATGGTAGATGCCAGTCCCCCAGCCCCCCAACCCCAGTCCACGCGCGCTCCAGCAATCCAGAGCAAGGGCGGAGGCGGCGGGCGCGCGATGCGAAGCCTTCGCGGCACGGTCTGAGCAGGTAGCTCCACTTACCTCGGGGCCAGAGCCAGGGCCGGGGTCCGAGAGGAACGGCCCAATAGTCCACCGGCCGGGCTGGCCGAGCCGCTTGAGCCCTCTGCCGCCGTGACGTCACGCGGGCTATGGGCGCCCGGTGCCTCCTGGGAGTTGTAGTTTGGAGCGGAGGACTCGCAACTCGCGCCAACCCATCGTGGCTGTCTCTCTGCTCCCAGGTCCCCAAATAAATAGCACAGCTCTCTCCCGGAGAGAGCTCCCGGAGTTATCTGGTCTCTCTGGGCCTCTGTCTTCTGCTCTATAAAATAGGATCTCTGGGAAAGAAATGCGAGAGGGCGAGAAGACCCTTAGATGCAAAGTGCACAGACCAAACCCTACCTGGATTCCTCCCCTGAGGTCCCGTCCTTCTCCCTTCTAGCTCTTGACTCATTTGTGGGAAACCAGACTGCCTGGTTCAACCCCCAGCTCAGCCACTTACCATCTGGGGCAAGTTACTTAAACTACTCAATACTTCAATTCCCGTATTGGTAAAATGAGGTTGTACCAACCTTAGGGTTGTATGGTCACATGAATTTATATATGTAAAGTGCCCAGAATAGTGCCAGGTGTGGAATTAACACTTTACTAGGTATTACTATTACTATTATTGTTACTGAGTCTAAGCTCGCTCTGCTCGCCGCACGACAGGGCATAGGAGACGAGGTGTTGGGCAAGCAATTCAGCAGACCGAGAAGATGGCAGACTAAAGTCTCAAAATCACCAACTTATCGGGGTTTGGATGCCAGTTTCTTTTATAGCACAGAGAGGGGGAGGAGATGAAGTAAAGTAAAAAGGCCATAAGTTTTGCAAATATCACCTGGAATGGCCAGCCTCGGGGAGGGGATGTGTTAATTTCTTCTTTCTTATAGCCATCCACAGGCAGACAGGGTCCGGATGTTTCCTTGAACAAAGGCACTTTGGTTTAACATTCAGGCAGAAGGGCAGGGTTCCCCGAGGCAGGCCATTGTGTGTAGACAGTATCCTTTTCGTGAACAAAAGCAGCAGAAAGCAAAGGTTAAAGTAAAAGAAACAGATGGAACATATAGTCAGATATGGCTCTTCCCTGTTACATTATCATTATTACTAATTAATGCCAGCAACAAACACAGTTTAGGTGACTTTTCTGTGCAAGGAGAGGAGATTGGTGTTGAATTAAATAAATAGACCCTTCCCTGCCCTGAAGAGGAAGGCAGACAATTTCCGTGTCATCAGTTGTGCTAAGAGCCACACAGGAAGGTCTGGGAAATTGGTATAGGTGCAGTGTGAGCAGGACTGGCCAGGCCTAGGAGCTGGAGTGGGAAGGACATGTCAGGACAGGGAAGAGCCTGGAGCATGTGGAGTCTGGGAGGAGAGGAGCTGAATGAGGTGACCAGAGCCAGATTTTGAAGGATGAGTGTGCATTTGTCCTGAAGTAGTAAGAAGCCACTGAAGAGGGCTTCCCTGGTGGCGCGGTGGTTGAGAATCCACCTGCCAATGCAGGGGACACGGGTTCCAGCCCTGGTCCGGGAAGATCCCTCGTGCCGTGGAGCAACTAAGCCCGTGCGCCACAACTACTGAGCCTGAGCTCTAGAGCCTGCGAGCCACAACTACTGAGCCCGAGTGCCACAACTACTGAAGCCCGCGATCTACAGCCTGTGCTCTGCAACAAGAAGCCACCACAATGAGAAGCCCGCGCACCACAACGAAGAGTAACCCCCGCTCGCCGCAACTAGAGAAAGCCCGGCACAGCAACAAAGACTCAACACAGCCAGAAATAAAATCAATTAATTAATTAACTAATTTAAAAAAAAAGCCACTGAAGGGTTTTATCTAGATAGATCTGCTCCTTAGACAGAATGCTCTGGCGGTAGTGATGGGACCAGTGAGACCAAACGAAGAGAGACCAGTGAAAAGACAGTTTTTCCAAGCAGGCGATGATGGGAGAGAGACTTTTCAGTGTGTGTTTGTGTGTACTTATACTGACCAGATTTTTCTTCACCATGGTCATGTATTTTCTAAATAGTTTAAATTTTTAAAGCAAAGGGGTAAGTGAAGCAGGCGATATTTTGGAGTTGGGGGGGGCTGTTTTGTTTTGTTTTTGAAAATTTTTTTCTTTTTTGGCTGAGCCATGCGGCTTGAGAGATCTTAGTTCCCGGACCAGGGACCGAACCCCGGCCCTCGGCAGTGAAAGCATGGAGTCCTAACCACTCGCCCACCAAGGAATTCCCTGGAGCTGTCTTTAAACTTCAGCAGAGGTGGGACCCTTCACCACCGGCTGGCCTGCCTGAGGGACTGGGGGAAAGTCTGCACAGATCATGAGGAAGGGGCTCCCTGAGTCTCTGGATTTTCTCTTCGCCCCTCATCCCCACACCATTCCCACCCTTTCTTTTCCCGCATCCCGGCAATACCCTGGAGTGAAGCTGGGAGGACGCTCAGCTCTGGAGGCGGCTGGAGGAAGGCAGGGCTTGAGCCAGCGTTAAAAGGGAGAGGGGAGGGTGCTCCCGCTGGGAAGGCCGAAGTGCGCAGAGAAGCAAAAGATGGCTTGAAGCGTGCCGGATCCCGGCGCTCACGTGGCCGGCAGTGTATTTGACCCTGCGCGCTGGACCAGCCTGGCTGGGACTCGCTGCTACCTCCCGGCGGTGGAGGTTGGACTTGCACCCCAAGAGTCCACCTTCCCGTTGGTCAGGCTCTCTTCTAAGAGATTTACATGTGTTCGTTTCATCTTCATAACGAACCTCTGAGGTAATGTGATTATCCTCATTTTACAGATGGGGCAACAGAGACCCAGAAAGATTGAACGACTCCTCCGTCCCCTCTTTCCGTTCCGTCCTCACCCCCCATACTCATGGCAACAGCCACACTGGCCCACCTGTTTTTCCCTCAACATACCAGGCACTTTCCACCTCTCACTAGCTGTGCCCTCTGCCTGGAACACCCTTTCCCTAGATTTCCACATAGCTTAATCCCTCACCTCCTGTAAGCTTTTGCCCAAATGTCAGCTGAATGAAGCCCAACCTGATCACCCTATTTAAAATTGCAACCACCCCCATTCCCCTCACACTGCTTTACTCTTATTTATTTATTTGTTTATTTGCCGCGCGCGCTGTGTGGCTTTTGGGCTCTTAGTTCCCTGGGATTGAACCCTGGCCCCAGGCAGTGAAAGCGCCAAGTCCTAACCACTGGACAGCCAGGGAATTCCTTCTGCTTTACTCTTTATTTTATCCGTAGCATGTATCACTGACAGCATACTATATACTTATGTATTTATCATAGTAATTGCTCAGTTTTTTTCCTAAAATGTAAGCCCATAGTATGAATATTTGTCTGCTATACTGATTTATCCTGTGCCCCTAACACAGTCCCTGGCACATAACAGGTGATCAATAAACATTTATTAAATAAATGGAAGAAATATTGGGCTTTCTTCTTGAGCTATTGAAAGGAAGAGTGACAAAACTACACCTTTTAATTTTTGATAAAGAGGTACTTTGACTGCTGTATGGAGAATGTATCTTAGGGTAAGAGATAAATATATCTGAGAGACCAAAGATGAGGCTACTGCATTTATCTAGGTGGGAGGTGATGATGGTTTGGGTCAAGGTAGAGGTCCGCATAGATTATAGGGAATGAGGGAGTGGTCCAGGAGGAGTGGCTTGGGTGGATTGGGGGGGGGGGCATGGTTAAAATGGGAACCCCAGAGAAGGGCCAGGTTTGGGGAAGGTAAGAAGCTCAGTTTGGGGTGCATTGCATTGCATCTGATTGGCCTGTGAGACGTACATATGGTGATGTCCAAGAAGTGTTTCTGCTCTGGGGTGTGGAGCCCAGGAAAGAGATCTGGGCTCAGGTCAGAGTTCAGAAGCTGTGACCTGGAAGGAGTAAGGGAAGACATCAGTGGAAACAATGTTGCCTCATGTGGCGGTTTGTGTTTCCCAAAGATGCCCCACCCCACATGCCCACATGAATTTCTTAGAATGTGACTTTGACACTTCTCATATCAAGAGGTGAAGTTCTGTGTTCCTTCCCATTAGAGCTAAGCAAATTTGTGATTACAGTGGAAGGGATACTATATGATGACTTATGAAGCTAGATCATAAAAGATGATGCAGCTTCCACTTGGCTCCCTGGAGAACTTTTACTGGAGTCCTGAGTTACCACATAAGCAGTCTGATTGCCCTGTATTAATTGTCCATTGTTGTGTGACAAATTACCCTCAAAATATAGCAGCTCAAAACAATAAACATTTATTATCGCACACAGTTTCTTTGGGTCAGGAATTTGGGAGCAGCTGAGCTGGTGGTTCTGGTTCAGGGTTGCTTATGAGGTTGCAGTCAAGATGTTGCCCGATGGTCCAGTGGTTCGGACTCTTCGCTTTCACTGCAAGGGCCTGGGTTCAATCCCTAGTCAAGGAACTAAAATCCCATAAGCTGCACGGTGCTGCCAAAAAAAAAAAAAAAATGTTGCCTAAAACTACAGTCACATGAAGTCTTGACTGATGCTAGAGAATCCACTTCCAGGGTGGCTCTCTCACATGCCTAGCAAGTTAGTGCTGGTTGTTGACAGGAAGCCTCAGTTTCTCACTAAGTGGACCTCTCCTTAGGGCTGCTTGAGTGTCCTCATAACATGGCAACTGGCTTCACCCAGAGTTAGTGATCTAAGAGAGAGCAAAATGGAAGCCACAATATCCTAATGACTTAGCCGCCAAAGTCACAAACCATCATTTCTGTATTATCCTACTGGGTCAGATCAGCCCTATTTCGTGTGGGAAGAAACTACACAATGTTATGAATCCCAGGAGGTGGAAATCATTGAAGACAACTTTGGAAACTGGCTATTGTAGCCTGGAGTCTGCCATGCTGTGAGGAAGCCCAAACTAGTGCCTACGGAGAGGCTACAGGGATTCACGAATAGCCCCTGAGACTGCAAGAAGAGAGAGAGGCCAGGTTATCAGCCTCCCATCGTTCCAGCGTTAGCCAGCATCTGACCACAGTTATGTGAGCCAGAACTACCCAGCCAAAATTCTCGTACTGAATGCCTAACCCCTAAAAACTGAGAGAAAATAAAATGATTGTTTTTCTCTTAAGTCATTATTTTTGTGGTGATTTGTGTGAATCCTCGATGATTCCCACCTCCCGGTATTTGTATCCCTCTGTAGTCTCTTCCCACATTGAACAGGGCTGACCTGACAGAATAGGATAAATGACAATATGAGACTTTCAAGGCTAAGTCATAAAGATACTGTGGTTTCCACCTTGCTCCCTCTTAGATGACTCATTCAGGGGGAAGTCAGTCATGGATATAGGAACACTCCAGAAAACTGTGGAAAGAAGTGAGAAACTGGTCTAAGTCTTAGTCCTCTGTATTAGTTTCCTATTGTTTCTATAACAAACTACCACAAACTTAGTGACTCAAAACAACATGAATTTTGACTTCCCTGGTGGTCCAGTGGTTAAGACTCCACCCTTCAAATGCAGAGGTTGCAGGTTCGATCCCTAGTCAGGGAACTAAGATCCTGCAAGCTACATGGCTGGGCCAAAAAAAAAAAAAAAAATTTCTCTCTGGAGGCCCTAGGGGAGAAACCATTTCTTCAACTTTTCTTGCTACTACAGGCCACCCACATTCCTTAGCTCATGACACCCTTTCTCCATCTTCAAAGCCAGCAACACTGCATCTCTTTGTGATTTTCTTCTATAGTCACACCTTCCTCTGAATCTCTTCTTCTGCTGCCCTTTTTCACTTTTAAGGACCCTTGTGATTACATTGGATCCATAGGATAATCTGTTTTAAAATCAGCAGATTAGTAGCCTTAATTCCATCTGCAACCTTTAATTCCCATTTGCTACGTAAACTAACATGTTCACAGGTCCCAGGAATTAGGACACCGACATCTTTAGGAGCCATTATTCCACTGGCCACATTGTCTGGAAGAAAAGGAATGGGCCTGAGAAGGAGCAGCCAGAGAAGGAAGGGGGCCATCAGGAGAGTGAAATATCACAGAAGCCAGAGGAAGACAAGAGTTCCCAGGAAGGAGTGCCCAACAGTGATTAATACTGCTGGGAGGCCAAGCATGATAAGAACTGAAAAATATGCATTGAATTTAGCATCCTGGTGACACTAGCCGTAAGTTTTCAGGGGAGTATTGGGGGCAGGAGCTAGTTTATGGTGTGCTGGGCAGCAAGGAAGAGGTGAGGAAGTAAAGACTGGGAGTGTAAAATCTTCCAAAAAACTTGATTGTAAAGGGATATTTGTTGCAACTTCTAAAATAGGGAAAAGTTTCAATGCAAATGGGAAGGAAGGGGAAGTATAGGTGAGAGGGGTCATCAATAGTTGCTATGTCTGTGAAGTGGGGAGCTCAGTTAGCCCACCAAAGGCTTGGAAAGGAGGGACTGTTGGGTTGATCTGGGCTCAGGTTTCGCCAGGTGGCGCCACAATAGAACAAAGGTTAGGGTACTGTCAAGGGTATGGCGGAGGTGATGGAGCTGGGCGTGTGGGGGAGAGACGGAGAGAGAGATCGGCCAGCAGGAGGCGCTGGTGCAGCAGGAGGGAATGGCTGGGCAAACTAGGCGGATTGGAGGTTATAGTCCTAATAATGTCTGAGATAGTAATTTCAGGGAAAACGCGTGGTTCTTGATCGGATCGCAGTATTCGCTGGATTCTTCGATCCTCTGGTTTCTAGTTCATGGATATTCCAAAGTTAGAGCAGGGCTTGGGCGAGAGTAAACTCTATATACTGTTAGCCCGATTAATAAAATTTTTAAAACTCCGGAGACTCCATTACCCTTGAGGCATTGCGGCCACCCCGACTACAATTCCCATCATGCCTGGCAGGCCGTCAAATCAGTAGGTACCCACGTACCTTAATCCGGTTTTCTAGTCCCAGCATTCCTCAGCAGTTTTCGTACCCAGGCAGCACTTCTGCCAAATCCTGGGAACAGCCAATTGGATCAGGGAGTGTGAGACCAACAGACCAGTCACCCAGCCAGACGGGCGGGAGAGAGCGTGGCCAAATCCGGCCCCGCCCCTGCTCCGTGGCTGGTTCCCTTCCGGCTGGCGCCTCCGGCGATACCAGAAGACATGGGCAATACCTGGCGGAGCCCTGGGTGGGCGCGGCTGGCGCTCTGCCTCGCGGGCTTAGGACTCTCTCTCTACGCGCTGCACGTGAAGGCGGCGCGCGCCCGGGACCGGGATTACCGCGCGCTCTGCGACGTGGGCACCGCCATCAGCTGTTCGCGCGTCTTCTCCTCCAGGTGCGTGCGCGAGTGAAGCCTTGGGGGACCCGCTGCTCGTAGGAGCGGTGCATGGGGACCAGGTGTGCATGGCGACCAGGTTGCCAGATGAATCTGGGATTGGGGTGCCCGGGGAGCGGATGCACGAAGCCGGACTGCTGAAGGGGACGTTGCCTGGCGAGACGGGTGTGTACGAGACAGGAGTGTGGTGGAGTAGAGGGGTCAGATAGTGCTGGGGACTGGGGTTATTCGAGGGAGAGTGCACGTGAATCCTGATGACAAGGAATAAGTGACCGGGCAGGACGGGGAGGTGGGGTCGAGTGTAGGAACTGATTATGGTCTTTTTAATTTATTTTGATTATGGTCTTAAGGATGGCTTTGCCTGGGGACAAGGTGGCCAGATCTGGCTATGCTTGAGGGTCTAGGTTAGTGGGATGACCTGAAACAGAATAGGGGAGAGGGTGGCCAGGGCGCTGGAGATTTAGGGATCCAGGGCAGAAAGATTCTGCCCTGGTTTCCCAGTCTCTGGTAACTCTGTAAAGCAAGGTGAAGGGTTATACTCACCTTGCCATGTTAAGACTTATTGAAGGTCTAGGATGAAAAGGGGACCTATCGGGGAGCCATGGCCTGGTGTGACCTGGGGATGGGGGAGGATAGGGGCAGTGACATGGAATCCTGTCCTGGCCAAAGAAAGGCTGTTCCTGGAGGCCATTGACCCTTGGACTCATGTGGGGGTTGGGGGAAGGGCTAGAAGGGGAAGGACAGCCCAGATGGCTTCTTGGAAATAACCCTCCCAGGATAAGGCCCATGGCACTCAGTTGACACTCCTAACCTGGGCCCTCCCCTGCACCAGGTGGGGCCGGGGCTTCGGACTGGTGGAACACGTGCTGGGCAAGGACAGCGTCCTCAATCAATCCAACAGCATATTCGGTTGCATCTTCTACACACTACAGTTGTTGTTAGGTGAGCGGCCCTACGCTCTCATGACACGCCCCTTCCTGTCTTGGCCACCCCAGCCCCATCCCTTGCAATCTTGGTGACCCAGACATCTGATGGCCAACTGCTCATCACTGAGCACCTGGGAGGTGGGAACCTAAAGGAGTCTTTACTGTCAGAGCCAGAAGGGCCCTTAGAGACTTCATAGGAGCCCAGTTTTCTGGAAAAGACTCAGAAGTTCCTTTCTGGGGGAAAACCAAGGGTTGCTTATCTTTCATCTCATGTAGAGCTCAGCAGGAAAATTCACTATTTGGGTCCCAGGGATCATTGAACAGTTAGGAGAACCAAGGCCTTGGCGGAGCCTGTCAGAGCCTCTCATTTTAGAGACTCTTCCCCAGTAGCCCCTGCCATCTGGGTGGCACCATGGAGTCATGGCGTGTTCTAGAGGTAGCTAGTTCTGAAGCCCATGCCTGACCCTTTTCTGCCTTGCAGGTTGCCTACAGGGCCGCTGGGCATCTGTCCTGCTGGTGTTGAGTTCCCTGGTGTCTCTAGCTGGTTCTGTCTACCTGGCCTGGATCCTGTTCTTTGTGCTCTATGATTTCTGCATTGTTTGCATCACCACCTATGCCATCAATGTGGGCCTGATGGTGCTGAGCTTCCGGGAGGTCCAGGAACCCCAGGGCAAGGTCAAGGGGCACTGAGCCCTCACCCCAAGCCAGGCTGACCTCATCTGTTCTGCTTTGGCTTGTGATCTTTGCCCAAGGAGGCTACGTCTGGATCCTTAGAAGAGTCTGCAACCTGCCCCTGCCATACTCCCACACAGGACAATGGACCAAACATGCCACACTGTTTCCTTCACCTTAGTGCCTCTGCCTCTGTCCCCAAAGACTGGTTTCCAAAGTTCCTGCTATTGCCCAAGGAGGGATGGTTCAGAGCAATAAAATTCCTTAAATAAATTAGCCAAGTCTGAGCCATCTGTCTGCCAGGGACCTTAGTGTTGGGGCTTTCCCAGTCTTTCCTCCTCTGGGAGGGGAAGATGTGAGTCAGAACGAGAGTGGAGGGCCTGCTGGGAAGGGTAGTTAGTCCCTTCTCCAGTATGTGGAGTCAGCAAGACCTGGGGTGCCATCAGCCCCCACTCCCAGGAAATGGGCTGGCAGCTTGTCCCTCCTACCCACAGAAGCCAGGCCTTGTCTTCTGGGACAGCCAAGCATGTGAGATCTGCCTTTCTGGTTCTATGCAGGCTTGCTGGGAAGTTCTTCCTGTAGTCTAACCTAACCCCTCCAGCTGCCTTATCTACCACCCCAAGCCAGTCTTGGCAGCCCTGGAGGGCCAGGTACAGGTTGTGTTTTTGTTTTGTTTTTCCCAGTATGTACTAAGCACTTATCCACATGTGACTCACTGTTTAAGACCCTGACATGTCAACTCTTTTAATCCTTATATCAGTTGTATGAGGTAGGTATTATTCTTACAGTCATCCCTTGGTATCCACAGGAGATTGGTTCCAAGACTCACCTACCCACCCCCAAACCAAAATCCGAGAATGCTCAAGTCCCTTATATAAAAGGGCATAGGGAATTCCCTGGCCGTTCAGTGGTTAGGACTTGGAACTTTCACTGCCGTGGGCCCGGGTTCAATTCTTGGCAGGGGAACTAAGATCCCACTGCAAGCTGCGCAGTGCAGCCAAAAAAAAAAATTAATTAATTAAATAAAATGGCGTAGTATTTGCATATAACCTGCACACACCCTCCCATATACTTTAAGATATACTTTTAAGTCATCTCTAGGTTACTTATAATATTTAATACAATGTAAATAGTTGTAAATACAATGTGAATGCTAGGTAGCTAGTTGTTGGTAAGCAGTAAACTCAAGTTTTGTTTTTTGGAACTTTCTGGATTTTTTTTCTTTTTTTTTTTTGGATCTGCAGTTGGTTGAATCTGCAGATGCGGAACCTGTGGATACAGAGGGCTGACTGTATATCTTGATGAGGAGATTGAGGTTCAGAGAGAGAGGCTAAGTAATTTGCCCAAGATCACACAGCTAGTTTGGGGGAGGGGGTTAGGGAGCCCTCAGGACTTGAATTCACCAGGGCCATATGGCTCTGGTGTCTATGTTCTTAACCGGAGCCACAGCTGCCTCTGGGTTGGGGTCAGGGTCCCTGAACAGTCTGGTCTGTTCTGAGTTAGAAGTCAGGAAGAGGAAAAGGATGCATCCTGAGTGTTCCTCCCTCCTAATTGAGTCTTCCAACACCTGTTAGGAAGGTGGGCACCATGTGACCCTGTTTCCCGGGAAGGTAGCAGAGAGGCATTGAGATTTGCTAGTCTCGTAGCCAGCAAGAAGCAGACAGCCTGGCCCCTTGACACCTAGCCCTGTACACCCTGCCTCTGAATCAAACTAGGAGAAGATAAATGAAACCCCTTTGGACCCAGGCCTGGGAGGGAAGCTGAAATGAAGAGTGAGAACTGGGGAAGGCCTGCCCACCATGCCCTTCACCTGTTCCAGTAGGACAGCTCCCACGCTTGGGAGCAAGTTTACTCTGCTAGGCTTCGGTCTAAGCACTTTTACACTCAACAGTTTGGAGTTTTTCAGTCAAGGCACAAACGGGCTAACTGTCCAAGGTCACTCAAGTGTTAGGGGGAACTGGGATTTGAACCCAGGCAGTGTGGCCAAGGCTGAGGCCCAGGGAGAGGCGGTGAACAGCCCAGGGTCACACAGCCACAGCCCCAGAGCTGGAAACTGCTGGCTCCCTTCCAGCCCAGGAAAAGCAATGACTCCCGACTCCTAGCAAGTTGGGGGTGGAGCTAGGGAGATCCAGGTGGCTTCTCGGAGAACCAGAGCACGGGCGGCAGAGTGGCTTGGAGCAGCATGAAGGGGAGCTGGGGACCGAGGCTGCTCATCCTGGGAGCCGTGGTTCTCATAGAGGGTGAGTCACCCGTGTTTGCCGGGGAGGTGGTATGGTGGGGTTCGGGGGCTGTCCTCTACCCTAGTAGCCCCCTGCAGCTTGGTGTGTGAGAGAGTGCCTGCCCGGGAGGCCACAGTCAGCCTGTGGCAACGTAACCGTGCCTGGCTGTGTGTGTTGGGGAGGGGTATGTGGCCACCTGTGTCCAAATGGGTATGATTTCCTTGGGCTGGATTATAGTGTGTGTCTGCAGGAACTGTCATTATGCCTGTGTGTGTGCCCTGTGGCCCCATCTGCCTCTCTACTTCCAGAATGACCTTAGGCAAGTTCTGGGGTTCTGTGGCCTCAGTCTCCCCGCCTTTACATACGTTCCGGTTCTCCTGGAGCAGATGTTCAATGGGTGTGTTTGTGTGTGCCTGTGATGGGTAAGAGGCAGGGCAGGGGACCCTTTGGTAGAGTCTCTGGTGGTTTCCGGAAAGATGGCGGAGCCCGAGTTGTCAGAACAGGGGCGGGGTGAGTCTCGATCTCTTGATGCCCTCCCCAACTTGGACATGACACAGGCCTCTAATTATTCCTCTTAGGTCTCTGCAGCGCAGGGCACAATTAAGCTAATGCTCTTCACATGCACAGGCCGCCTCTCTGACTCAGCAGTTGGGGCAGGAGTTGGGGGTCCTGCGGCCTGGAGGAGGCTTGGCCTGGTCCCAAGCTGAACCCCAGGCCCTGCCGCTCAGGCCCAGGAGTGCTGAGCACGGCTGAGACAGAAGAATTAATGACTGAGTGTACACTCTGAATAGCTTCCAATACAAGCTGTTTCTCGACCTCATATAAATATTTTAATTCTGGGAGGGGCCGGTGAGGTCGCCACAGAGTCATAGCAGCAGCCCACACCAATCCCCCCAAACCTGCCCCCTCCACCAAGGCTGGGCCAGGCAGGTAAGGCTCCCTGCCCCAAGGCTCACCTGTGTCTCTCTCTTCCCAGGTCTTCAAGCAGCTCAGCATGGTAAGTCTGGGGCCGTGGGGCCTGGGCCTTACTTGGGTCTGGGTCGGGCCGGGGGTGAGGGCAGGACAGGGGCCTGCTGTTACCCTGACCCCCGCCTCTCCACAGCATGCGGGCAGCGTGGCCCTGGCCCCTCCACACCTCAGGAGGGCAACACTGTTCCTGGCGAGTGGCCGTGGCAGGCCAGTGTGAGGAGGCAGGGGGTCCACATCTGCAGCGGGTCCCTGGTGGCGGACAGCTGGGTCCTCACTGCGGCCCACTGCTTAGAAAAGTGAGTCACGGCTGTGGTCAAACAGGGTTTCTGGCTTTGGGGGTGAATGATTTGTCCCCAAGCCCCTCAAGACTGAGCCCTGCCCCTAGAGTAACAAAGTACCATTTATTAAAAATATGCCATGTGCCGGGTACATACTATCAAGTTAATCTTCACAGCCCTTCATGGTAGAAGCCTTACAAATGAGACATCTGAGTTGGGAGAAGGATGGACTTTGCTTAAAGCCACAGGTTTTCTGTCCATCTTTCACCCACTTTGTGCTGTCTCCCATGGTGTCACCATCCCCCGTTGCACTCAATGCCTGGGTCTTGTCCCCCCCACTTCCAGGGCGACAGTCACGGAACTGCACTCCTGGTCAGTTGTCCTGGGTTCTGTGAAGCACGAGGGGCTGAGCCCAGGGGCTGAGGAGGTGGGGGTGACGGCTGTGCAGCTGCCCAGGGACTATAAGCACTACAGCCAGGGCTCGGACCTGGCCCTGCTACGGCTCGCCCACCCTGTGGCCCACACACCCCTCTGCTTGCCTCAACCTGCCCATCGCTTCCCCTTTGGGACCTACTGCTGGGCCACTGGCTGGGATCAGGACAATGACGGTAAGTGCTGACCCAGGCTGGAGCCCAGAGGGGCACTCTGCTTGCCCAAGGTCACACAGCCTCAGCTGCCAACTGTCCACGTTCCCGGTCTCCCTTGCTCCTCCGAGCCCAGACTCCAGCCCCAACCCCCTCTCTTTCACCAGTTCCCAGGGCCCTACGGAATATACACCTGCGTCTGATCAGCCGCCCTACGTGTAACTGTCTCTACAACCGCCTGCACCAGCGGCTGCTGGCCAGCCCGGCCCGGCCTGAGATGCTGTGTGGAGGTCCCCAGCCTGGGGTGCAGGGCCCCTGTCAGGTCTGAGGGGGAGGACAAGGGAAGGGAACAGGACGGGGCTGGGCACTCAATCCACAGGGACTGGTGGGAAGGAACACACGTAGAGGGTGTCCGCCCAGGGCTGGGGCTCAGGTGTCTGTCCTTGACAACACTGCTTGGCTCCAGGGAGATTCCGGGGGCCCCGTGCTGTGCCGCGAACCTGACGGACACTGGGTTCAAGCTGGGATCATCAGTTTTGCAACAGACTGTGCCCAGGAAGACACTCCTGTGCTGCTGACCGACGTGACTGCTCACAGCTCCTGGCTCCAGGCTCAAGCTCAGGGGGCAGCCTTTGTAGCCCAGGACGCTGAGACCCCAGAGATCAGTGATGAGGACAGCTGTGTAGGTATGAACAGCGAGTGTCAGGAGCGGGACGTGGGGGGACCTCCCCTCAGGGCTGCATGACTTCTGGGCAGCAGGTGGAAGCCACAGTGGAACAAATTTCAGCTCAGAATAGAAAACTGATACAGGGTATCCACACGCTGCCAGGGGCTAATGAGGGGGCTTACAAGGCCCCTTTCAGCCCCCAGGATGGGAACAGCTCCATTTACGGCTAAGAGGCATAGATGCTTTGGAACTTTATGAATTTGGGGTTTAGGTAAGATGAGGAATTTCTGGGATCTGGCTGAAGGTTTTGGGGTAGGCTGCAAGTTTCCGAGCAGGAACTCCATGAGATTGGAGAGGGCAGGGCTCCCGCTCAGTGGGGCATTAATTCTGGCAGTAAGTGACTAACATGCAAACTGCATGCAAAATAATTCCTGAGGCGGAAGCTCTATCTTGATGTTAAGAGAAGCACCGGTGAGCCAGGAGTTCTGGGGCCACTCCAAGCCCAGAAGGGTGCAGACAGGCGGGGTAGGGAATGATGAGCAGGCCACTCCCATGATCCTGGACCATCAGAGTTAAAAGCTTAGGCCCTGGATTTTGAATCTCAGGTTGGCTATTTGCCTGTGGTTACTGAGCTAGAAAGTCACGTAACCCCTCTGGAACTTTGGTTACCTTCGGTAATTAGGGCAAGCAAGATTCAACTTAAAAGGATATTGTGAAGATGGTTGATAGCACATGGGAAGCGGTTAGCACGGGGCCTGGCATGCAGTGAGCACTTAGCAGGAAGGCAGATGATGTAATCCGTCTGTTTCAGCCTGTGGATCCTTGAGGAGAGACGGGCCCCAGGCAGAAGCTCCCTCCCCACGGCCCTGGGACGCCACGCTGAAGCACCGAGGGAAGCTGGCCTGTGGCGGAGCCCTGGTGTCCGAGGAGGTGGTGCTGACTGCTGCCCACTGCTTCATTGGGTGAGTCCCGTCTCCCTTGCCTTTGTGCCCCCACCCTTGCTGGCAGCCGTGCCACCCAGTGCTGTCAATGCTGTCCCCTGCACAGGCGCCAGACCCCAGAGGAATGGACTGTAGGCCTGGGGGCCGGACCAGAGGAGCGGGGCCTGAAGAAAGTCACCCTGCATGGGATGTATAGCCACCCAGAGGGGGGCTATGACGTGGCCCTCCTGCTGCTGGCCCAGCCCGTAACACTGGGCTCCAGCCTGCGGCCCCTCTGCCTGCCCTACGCGGACCACCACCTGCCTGATGGGGAACACGGCTGGGTCCTGGGGCTAGCCCACCAAGGAGCAGGTATGTAGGTAGGACAGGGCCACCAGCAGCTGTGCATCTAGCCTAGAGGCCGAGGCAGCAGCTGGGTCTTCTCTGTCACCCTGCAGGCACCAGCTCCCCTCAGACAGTGCCTGTGACCCTCCTGGGGTCCAAGGCCTGTAGCCGCCTGCACACAGCCCTTGGGAGCGACAGAACCCCCATTCTGCCACGGACGATGTGCATCAGTGCTGTGGGTGAGCCGCCCAGCTGTGAGGTGAGCCCCACTCCCCCTGTCCTCACCCCACGGACCCCTTGCACCCCTCGCGCTGCCGCTCATGAACAGACCTTCTGCCAGGCTTGGCCTCAGACCTCTCACCGAAACTCAGCCCTTCTGCCAACTGGCTCCCAAAGAGCCAGGCCCCCAGCCCCGGCCTCAGCCCCCTCTGCCCCGTGAAGCTGCCTTGGGAGAGGAGGAAGTCACCAGTGTCCCCTGACCCCTGACAGGGCCTGTCGGGGGCACCGCTGGTGCAGGAAGTGAGGGGCACATGGTTCCTGGCTGGGCTGCACAGCTTCGGAGACGCCTGCGAAGGCCCGGCAAGGCCTGCCATCTTTACAATGCTCCCCACCTATGAGAACTGGGTCAGCAGTTTGGAATGGCGGGTCTACTTCGCCGAGGAGCCAGGGCCTGAGGCCGAGCCTGAAAGCTGCCCGGCTAACGAAGAGTATGTGGCCCTGGGCCCTCGTGCCAACACTGCCTCCGCAGACACCTTCTCTCTCGACCTGGGGCAGGGCAGGGCAGGGTCTGGCCTGACCCACCTCTAGCTGCCCTGGGTGGAGTGGAGCAGTGGACGGACCCATCTGGATTCAAATTCTGGCTCTTGTCATTGTCTGACTGGGAGAGCACGCCTCTCAGCCTCTTCGGACCTCACTTTTCTCATCTGTCATGGGGGCTGAGGAGCGCCTCCTTCCTCTTCCTCTAAGGGAGGAAGGGAGGGAAGCTGTGAGGACGAGGCCAGCCCCATCCTCCTTCCTCTCCCTGACAGGCCAGCCAGCCGGCTGTTGACAGGTGGCTGTGGGATGCTGCGGTCACAGTGAGGCAATTCCTGCGTCACTGCCCCTGCCCCTCTGCCATCCCCCCCGACCCTGTCCCCCACTGGGGCAGGCCCGACAGCGCAATGGGCTCTGGGAAGGAGCCTGCCCCGACTGACAGCTGCCCCCGCTCCCCTCTGCAGCACAGGGAGACCTCCCCTGTGGATGCCCCCTCCACGTCCAGCTCTGCGGTCCAACGCAGGCGTCCCCAGCTTTCCCTATTCATCATCCCCTCAGATACAACCACACCAGCCATGTACTTTGAAAATTTCTTTTTTTGGGGGGAGCAATTTTCCTGTTTTTTTAAACTTAAATAAATTGTTACAAAATAGACTTTAGAAAATAAATTACAAATTGTAGTAAAGGGCTCCCCCCTTCCACAGGCAACATTCCCACCCATGGCTCTCTCTCTGAATCTGCCTCTCCCGAGTGTTGGAATCTGGCTGGTGAGGGTGGCCTGGCTGCAGAGCCTGGCACTGGGTTTCTTGCAGGGCTGGTCACAGGGAAGAGCATGGTGACAAAGGCAGGGGAAAGGAGGTCCTTGAAGGACAGGACGGGAGGAACATCTCACCGCCTCCGTGGGAAAGAAGCCAGATCTGGGTCCTCTTTGCAGGAGGAGGGGAGAAGAGAGCTGGGGATGCCCAAACTACTCCTGAGCAAAACAAGATCAAGCCTTTCCCTACAATCTGCCCTCCCCCTACCCCGTATTCTGATCTTTGGAAACTTGAATTTCAGAGGGAGAAGCTGAGGTCTGCAGGCCACTGGGGTGAAGGGTCCAGGAGTGGGGTCGTGGGGGTGGGTGGAGGGGGCAATGACAAGTCCCCTCTGCCCGCCGCTGGTGCCTTTGGGGTTCCTGGGGAGAGAAAGATGAGGCAACTGAGGGCACAAACCCCACACAGCTTGTACCCCTCCCTCTCCCTAGCCCTGCAGGCCATTCCCCACAGCCCCTGCCCCCAAGGCCTGTGTGAGAACTCCCAATTATTTCCCCAGACCTGGTTAACTAACTCCTCACTCATTCCCTTGGGGTCACGAGAACTCTTATCCTGAAAGCCGTCTTATCAGCACTCTCAGGGGAATCTCACCACCCACCCCTCCTTGCCCTGACAATCTCTGGTCAAGGGGCCCACCATCTCAGGGACACCCACTTTGGGGGCCACTAAATGGAAGTGGCCCTGGGAGAAGGGCTACAGATCCCTAGGGGAGGTGGAGAGCAAGCCCAGGACTTGCTGAGGGAACAGGCTCTCCCATTCCTCTGCAGCCTCGTCCTCCAGCAAGGCTGGGCGGAGGTGTCTTTCCCTGGAGATTCCCCTTGACGGAAGGGAAATAGGGGCTGATAACTGTTGTTGCTATAGCTGGGCCTGGTTTCAAAGAATCAATTATCTGTGACTCAGTCCTCCAATTAAAGGTGTGCCGGCGGGAAGGCAGGTGTGCAGGTGGAAAGGGTGGTTTGGTTGGATCCCAAAAAGCAAATGCACAGCAGAGAGAGAAGAAGGTTGAATAAAGGGAAGGAGAAGAAACGTGGGCCAATAGAGGTGGGAAAGGGCCAAGGGTCTAGTTTCCAAGTAAAGAGGAGGGGGAGCAGAGACAAGATTCGGGGAAACAGGGACAGGGAGCTGGGTGCCAACTAATGACCCTGTTCCCCGACCAGGTCAGCATGGAAGCCACAGTCTGGGGGCATCTCCCATGCCCCCTTCCTTTTTCCCTGGCTCCTTGCCTACTCTAGGGAAGAGCAGAACCTAGACCATCTTGTTCTCTAGAAATCATTACTTAATTGGCTGGATCAGGGGAGTGTCCGGATGCAGCAGCCAGGTGGCACCCAGCTACCTCCCCTCCCAAAACAAAAAGACCGTTCCTCTCTAGCTCCAGCACAGCAGAGGAGCTCCGGCAGCTGCCTCTGCCCCTGACCACTCCCTACCACCCCTGACTACCCCAACCCACCAGGCTACCTATTCACCTTGGGGTAAGGTAGCCTCCAGGGGTTCAGATCTCAGCCACTCAAAAGGCAGCATGCGCAAACTAGCTTTCTCTACATCCCAGCCCTGGCCGCCTCCTGAAATCCACGTGATCCTCTCACTCCTTGCTCCCCTTGGGGCCAGTTTTTACCCTCTACTATGTGCCCGCCTCCTCTGGGACCCTCCAATCCTCTGCCCAAGCCCATTCATGTCCCCATACCAGAGCTGGCCACTGTCCACTCCTCCTGGTGCTGCTGCTGGTGCTGCAGGAAGCTGATGCGGCGGCGGAAGTGGCGGGGACAGTGGGGGCAGGTGAAGGGCCCCTCCCGGGGTGCGTGGACCCGCCCGTGGCCCTCCAGCCGGGCAGCTGTCCGGAAGGCCTTGCCACAGACGCTGCAGCGGTGGCGCTTGGGGTCCGTGTGGGTCCTGCCGTGGTTCTTAAGGGACAGCAGGTTGGGTAGAAGTTTGGGGCAGAGGGAGCAGGGATACAGTCCAGTGGTGTGGGCCTTCTGGTGGTTCAGCAGGCTACCGGCATGGCGGTAGGAACGCCCACACTGGGCACAGCGGAAGGGCCGCTCCTCGTCCACAGCCACTGCGGACCTGATGCCTTGGCCTCCATTAGCTCTCCCGGCATTCTCTCCTGGGGCCCTGGGGGGTTCTGATGGGGCCTTCCTGACTTGACCAGGGAGATCCACCTCATCCTCTACAGCCCCAGCTTTGGGACCTCTGGCCTCCATCAGGGGCGACACCTGACTGAGGCCCCTGGCATGAGTCAGCAGGTGGCTGGCGAGTTCCTGGTGGGACCGAAAGGCCTTGCCACAGTCAGGGCAGGCAAAGGTCTGGGCAGCTACGTGGTTGTGGCTCTGGCTCTTGGTGGCCACAGGATTCAAGAACTCCTTGGAGCAGAGCAGACAATAGTGACGGTCTGTCTTGTGGGTGTTGTGTTTCCAGGGCCCTTCCGACTGGCAGGAGGTCTTGCCACAAGGGCTGCAGGAAAAGGAGTGGCTCTCCGGCTGCGGCTGAGGGCTGCTGTCTCCATTGTCCCAGCTATCCATGGGAATCAGACTAGGTCCATTGGGCTGGCTATTGCCAAGGTGGCAAGGACTCCTGGGGACACTGTCCCCTGACTCGTCTTCCGGCTTGGTCGGTACGTGACCCCCAGGAACCCAATCTCCACCATGATTCACCAGTCCTCTGTCTCCTCGCCACCCATCTGCTTTCCCCGTGCCCCAGGACATTGGCTCCGTGCCTTCTAAACCTGCTGCCTTGAGGGGGCTCTGACTCTGCTCCGCTGGCCTCATGACTCCAGCCTCCAGCAGGGGTACCGACTCAGTACCGCACCACCGGTCCTCTAGTCCCTGGTCATCGACCAGGTTCCCCATACCACCCTCGGTGCCGTTTGGGCCTCCCTGACCCCCTCTGGTCTCCTCATGCTCTCGCAGGTGCCGCTCCAGAGATCCCCGGCCAGGGAAGCCCCGGCCGCAGAGGGCGCAGCGCACAGCTGCCCGCCGGGACCGCCCAGCTCGGCGCCGCCGGCTCTCCGAGTGCAGCCTCTGGTGGTCCTTCAGGGCCATGCGGTTGGAGTAGGTCTTGGGGCAGGCGGGACAGCTATACTGGCCCGTCTCGTGGCTACGCCTGTGGTTCAGGAGGCTGCCGGCATGGCGGTAGGTCCGCCCACACTGCCCACAGCGAAAGGGCCGATCTTCCCGGGGCAGCTTGCGGGAGCCCCCAGCCCCACCGCGCTCCATGTGGACCCGCTGGTGGCTGGCCAGCTGCTTGCGCAGGCGGAAGGCCTTCCCACATTCGGCACAGTGGAAACGTCGGGGATCCGCGTGGATGCGCCGGTGGTTCTTGAGGGACATGAGGTTTGAGAAGCCTTTGGAGCAGGCCTGGCAGCCAAAGTGGCCGGTCTGGTGGCTCTGCCGGTGATTGATGAGGCTGCCGGCGTGCTTGTAGGACCGGCCGCACACCTCGCAGCTGAAGGGCCGCTCAGAGCTGGCTTCAGTCTGGCAGCCCTTCTCCGCGGTCTCCAACCTCGGCTCCATTTCTTCCCCCTTCACAGTGGTCTCCTCCCAGGCCTCTTCCTTCACCCTCGCCACCTCCTCCAGGGGCTCCACTTTAAGCTCCTTCTGGAACTTCTCCACCTCTGCCTGCCCGAGGCCCTCCTCTGCCATGTCTTGGGGCTCACCGCTGCCTCCTCCCTCTGGAACGGGCCCCAGCTGGGGCTCAGAGCCTTTGCAGCGCGGGTGGTTTCTCAGATGGTTGCGATAGGCAGCCAGGTTGGGGTAGCAGCGCGAGCAGACGGGGCAGATGAAGTCTCCGGTCTGGTGGATCTTGCGGTGGTTCACCAGGCTGCCCCCATGGCGATAGGTCTTGCCGCACTGGTTGCAGCGGAAGGGGCGGGGCTGGGTCTCCAGAGAACTTTCCCCACCCGGCATACAAAGGCTGTCTGCAAGCGTAGCACCTACTCCCTCTCCAGACTTTGTGTCTCCACCCTCCCCAGAAAAAGAGGTCACCGTGCCCTCAAAGGTGCCATCTGCAGCCATCCCTGTGGCATCACCTGACTCTCCCGGGTGATGAATGAGGCTGGGAACCTCGCCATTGGTGTTCCCAGAACTCTGGCTTTGGTGGTGACGCTCCAGGCTGCCCAGGTCATCGTAGGTCTGACCGCAGCAGCCACAGATGTGCCCATACCCGGCGCCATCCAGCGCCTCGACCTCCCGCTGCAGCTGATTCAGCAGTTCTGCTTCCGAGAGCTGTAGTGGGGGGCTATGGGTGGAGCCTGCCCCTGCTGCTCCTTCCTCTTCCCCCTCCTCCTCTGAGCCCTCAGTCGTACCATAGGAGTCATGAGCCTGGCGCCGGTGACGCCTGTAGCCAGCCCGCCCAGGGAAGATCATGCCGCAGAGGCAGCAGAGGAAGGGCTGTGCGGATGCTGCCTCCCCAGGCCCATGGCTCTGGAAGTGGCTACGCAAGGCAGGCAGGGACTCAAACTCCTTCGGGCAGAGGGAGCACTGATAGATGCCCGGTGGGTGGCAGGGCCTGTGGCTCAGCAGGCCAGCAGCATGGGGGAAAGAATGCCCACAGTCAGGACACGTGTGGGAGACCTCAGCCTGCCAGCCAGCAGCGGCTCTGGCAGAGTGGGAAGGGGAGCTGGGCTGGCCAGGGGCTGGTTTCTGGTCTTCCTCCACCCCAGGGGGGCCACCACAGAAGCGAGTCCCATTGCTCTCCTCATCACCTGGGATGTCCAAGTTGTCAAGGAAACAGGCCTCCTTCCTTTCCAGTCCTTCCTCAGTGCCGCTGCTCTCTTTATCACCCTGGAAACAGGCCTCATCCCTCTCAAGCCCACATTTGTCCCTTTCAGCTGCAGCCTGCAAACAGCTCCCATCACTTTCCACGTTGCCTTCGGCTCCACTCAGACTTTGCCTTGAAGGGTCTTGGGGACGGCTCAGGCCCTCACCGTTTTCCACCAGCTCTGGGGCCCAGCTCCCGCCTGACGGGAGTTCAGCTTCTCGCCCACCGCCAGCACTGCCAGCCCGCCTCCGGTGCCGCCTGCTCCGCCGCCGACTGTGGCGGCGCATGTGGTTCTTCATGGCGGCCACGGTGTGGAAGTGCTTGGCACAGGCCCCGCAACTGAAGTCTCCCGTCTGGTGGGTCTGCCGGTGGTTGATGAGGCTGCCTGAGTGGCGATAGCTCTTTCCACAGTCTCGGCAGGCAAACGCCCGAGGAGGTGACACCCTGGTCTCGGTCCTGCCGTTCTCCCCTTCCCCGTGGCTCCAGCCGTGACGTTCAAGACTCTCAGGGTCTTCAAAGAGCGTGCCACCCAGGCTACATATCTGTGGCGCGGTCCTATCTGTTGCTGGCGGGACATCGGTGGCCCCCTCTTCACGTCTGCACCCAGGTCCCTGATCTGAACAGGGGGCTGCCTCTGCTCCCACTGGGTCAGCTGGGAGCTCCACCTTGCGGCGGCCGAGGGGACCCTCGGCCCCTGGGCCTGTGCTGCGGCGAGCAGCCTTGCAGTGTACCCGCACGTGGTTGCGCAGGGCCATGAGGTTGGGGTACTTGCGGGGACAGAGTGAGCACTGGTACTCTCCTGTCCGATGGCTATGGCGGTGGTTTACCAGGCTCCCCCGGTGCCGGTAAGCCCGACCACACTCATTGCACTTATAGGGGCGGTGGTCCACGGTGGCGGTGGGGACCTCCTTCTCTTTGTGGGTGGTCTCAGCCAGCGGCAGGGGAGCTGGCAGTACTGATGGCTGCCCATCCTCTCCGGCTCCTTGCCGGGGTCTGTGATGAGCCCGCACGTGGTTTTTGAGGGCAGCTGCGTTGAACAGCTGCTTGGAACAGATGGAGCAGGGGTAGACACCTGTCTGGTGGCTCTTGCGATGGTTGATGAGGCTCCCAGCATGGCGGTAGGTACGGCCACAGTCCTCACAGTGGAATGGCCGATACTCCTCCAGGTTGCTATCTTCCAGCTCCCCAGAGGTGCTCAGCTCCCCAGAGCCATTTAGCATCTGTGTACCAGGGAGCTGGTCCCGGCTGCTCTCGTCTGTGTGCCCATTGGTGGTGGGCATCCCCTTCTCTTTCCACAGCTGCTCCTGACTTTCACCCTCATGGGATTGCTGGTGTTCCAGCAGCTCTCGGGGGAGCCGGAAGGCGCGGGGGCAGTGGGGACACTGGTAAGGCCGATACTGGGCATGGAGTCGGGAGTGATTCTTCAGAGCCATGATGTTAGAGAACTCCTTGAAGCAGATGGCACAAGGGTAGACGCCCAGGGTGTGGCTCTGGCGGTGGTTGGTGAGGCTCCCGGCATGCTTGTAGGTCTTGCCACACTGACTGCACTTGTACCGCCGCTCCTCCTCAGGAGGAGGGGACTGGGTGGGCTCCTGGCCTGCTGTGAAATTCACTACTGATTCAGCCAAATACTGTTCCAAATTGCTAAGGAGACTGCTGGCCGGGGTGGGGAGCGGTGGGTCTCTGGCAGAGTTGGTGGTGGGCCCCCAGCCCTCTGTGCCCTCCTCAGGATCTGGCTGGCTTTCCCAGCCTTCTCTTTGTCTGGTGGGTGGATCTTCCCAAGTGTCCAGAGCTGCCCTAGGGTCTGGCCCAGATTCACAGCCAGATGCCTCTTCAGTATGTTTCTTCTGGTTTTCCCAGCCTTCCCCAGGGCCAAGCCTCTGGCCCCAGGAGTCAGTGGACACTGTCTCCCCCTGGAGGCATGGAGTGGCTTCCTTGGGGCGCGGAGGCCTGCGCCGCCGGCGGCCTTCAGGAGCATGAGTCCTCATGTGGCTCTTGAGGGCCATGGGATTGGTGAAGTCCTTGCCACAGGTGGTACAGGGGAAAAGGCCAGTCTCGTGGGTCCGGCGGTGGTTGACCAGGCTCCCTGGGTGACGATAGCCCCGCCCACACTGCTGACAGCGGTAGGGCCGAGGGATGCCGTCGGCCTCCTCACTGTCCTGGTTGGAAGATGGATGGAGCAGTTCTCGGTGCCGTGACAGTTCTGGGAGGCTAGGAAAGTGGCGCTGACAGTCAGAGCAGCTGAGTGAGGTGGGCGTGTCCTCCATGGGGCAGTGTGGCAGAAACCTGAAGGTTCAGGAAGAGCAGGCAGGTGGCAGCAGCATCTTCCTCTGGTGGAGGGTCCAAGGCCTAGGAACAGGGGGCAGTGGTCAGAAGGAAAGCCTGAATTAACTTTGCCTATTAGTTCTATGAGCAACAAGTTCACCAGAGGGCACAGATGGGTTCCCCAAGCAGCAATGCCCAGAGACCTGCTCTCTACTGGATCTATTCTGGAAGCAACATCATTTAATACTTCCCTGCATACAAGCTCCCCAAACATGGCAGCTCCTCTAGGCCTGACTCATCTCTGGAGGTATAGATAAGGAAACTGACGTCTAAAGGAATGCAACCTACCTCTGATCACAAATCTATTATTCTGTCTTCAGACCAAATCCCAAAAGCTTTACTGTCTCTAACCCTCTGCTCTCTATAAATCTATCTTCTGCGACATCTTAAAAGGATACCTGTACCTCTCCTAGGACCTTCTATAAGGTAACTCCAATCCTCCCTCCTTCACCCCTCAGCTAAACGGAGTAGCCTAGAGGCATGGAAAAAGCAGCTTCTTTCTTCAGTTGACAGCCTCGGACCTGAGAGGTGAGGTTAGAGGCCCCCTTCAGAGAAAAGGCTGGCTTGCTCCCCCACCTGCCCTATTCCTTTCAGGGTCACAAAGTCACGTTTCTGAAAGACTCTCTTGGGTTCCCTGGATTCCAAACGATCTTCCATCTTGGAAATTTCATCTCCTTTCTGGCTCTTCACCCCCAACCTTTATCTTTCCTACGCCTCTCCATCCCTTCTCATTTTTTCTTCTACCTTCTCTCATAATACTAATGACAACAGCAACACGTGCTACCTAAGCATTACCATGTGTCAAGGCACTGTGCTAAGTAAAGAATATTCGTTATGTCACTTAGTCCTCACAACACACTGCAGTGCCTCTGTTATCCCAGTTTACACACGAGCCAGCCCGTTTGACTCAATCTTCTTTCCAAAGCCCTTGCTCTCTCCATGGCAGGCCCCCATGCCTCCTACATCACCTTGGCCTTCTCTGACTCTGACTGTTCACTCCCTTGGGACCCAAATACAACTCCTATCTCCGACTCTAAACCCCCTTACTGAACCTGCTCCCAGAATTCTCACTTCACAAAGCCCCTTCGCTCAAGAGTCGCCTCTCCTAATCAACCACCAATAAGGTCCTCTTGCCTCACTCATCTCCTCGACCAGTTTTCTCTTAGGACCCCTACCTCACACCGGTGGCCCCTTCTCGTTCCCGCCGCGGGTGCGTCCGTTGGGGACCGCGAACGGGAATGCGCCTGCGCACTGGACCCTCACCCTAACTGCAGCCACGCACCCCAAGGGGTGGTTGTGGAGGGGCTCTCGAGCTCCCACACACGCACACTCTGCCAGGGCTCCTGGGCGGTGGGAGGGGAGGGAAAGAGGGAAAGGAGGGGGGAGGAGGAAGGACGCAGAGGAAAGAGGGCGCAGCTGGCACGAGCCAGCAGTCTACCCCCCAGCTCCGCGGACACTTCCTATTGTTACTAGGAAACAGGAAGTGTCCAAGCCGCAAAAGCTTCCCCGCGAAACTTCCGCCTTAAAAATGCTTCTGTCCCGCCTCCAAGCAGCGGTTCTACACAGACACATTTCCGGTGCTAGATGAGAAGCGGCTAACGCGCGACTCTGACCCCGCCCACGTAGGTCAAAGAGCTGTGTCGTTCTGCACTAATCTTAGCCACACTTCCGGGAAGAGCCGCTAAAATCGTTACGGTGCATATTGGGTGAGCGCAGAAGAGGATAAAAAGGGTTCTGCAGCCCTGGCCTCAGTATTTTGGCGACACTTTTCCTGGGGCTTCTTGTAAAACTTCTAAAGACAGATGAAGGGAGCGTCATTTACTCCTTGCTATTAAGGGAAATGTTGTGGAATATAAGCGGATTTAGGTACTACAAATCTTGGGCATGGCCTTTCTGTCCTCCCACCTTCTAGTTCACGGTGATCTATCCCCAGGCTAGCAATAGCCGGTGCATCCCGTAAACCTATTCCGGTGTCCTCTGTCATTAGCACCCACAGAGACCCACTGCAAGGTGTTTCTCCGCCACCTTCGGCTGGGGGGTGCTCGGATAAACTTTGCCTTCCTCCCTAGCGGGAAAAGCTCCCTTCCACTTCCGCTCGCCGGCCCCGCCTCCCGTCCCTCCCCCTCCACCCCCCCAAGCTGGGTCCTAGCGCCTGCCGCGCCCTGGCTGTGTCCCGGGCTCCGTCGGTGAGAGGAGCTGCCGTTGACGCCACAGAGCCAGCCCCAGTCTGTTCAGGTAGGGAATGCCGGCGGGAAGCCGCAGGGACCCCCGAGCAGTCCCACTGCGGACGCAATCCGAGCGGGCCTCAGTTTCCCTGTGGGTGCAGAGGGCAGATGGGGTTGGCCTGGCGCGAGCGGCGCGGGCGGGGCGGGAGGAGTGCGGCCCCCGGAGGGCGCGGGCGGGCGGGCTCTGGGCCCAGCGGGTCCTAGAACCCGCCGGCTGTCCCGGCGGACCGGCTGCAGCAGACGCCTGGGCTAGGGCGGCATGGCTGCCCGCCTTGCTCCGTGCGCACACGAGGGTCCTAGAGCCCGCCATGTTGCGGGCTTTTGTCCCAGGCGTGCGGCCCGTCAAGCACGGTCCCCGGAGCCGGCGGCCCCCCTCCCCGGTCGAGGTCCTGGCCGCCCCTCCCGCGGTCCTAGAGAACGCCATCTTGCCGGCCTTTGTCCAAAGTATGGCCTTTGGTCCATTCATTTGTTCATTCTGTCATCCTTCGTTCACTCCTTCTTGCCGCGTTCTCCGATTCCTCGTTTTCCCAGGGCTTTTCCTGAGAAGAGGCAGCCCAGGGCCCTGCCCTGCGGGGCTGTCTGTCTGCCGGGGGCCCGACACGTAGACAGTTGCAGGGAGCGAGAATGCACAAGGTTTCCGCAGCTCTCGGCTCTAACGACCTTAAAACTCCCACATGCCTCAGAAACCTCATTTTACTGATGAGAAAACTGAGGCCCAGAGAGCCATGGCGCTCTTACCTCTATAGTCTTATTAAGTATTCCTGAGGGCACTGGGGAAGCAGGTATTTGAAAGATGCAAAAGAGTTTTCCCACGGGAGAAGGCAGAGGGAACTGCATATGGAGATGTATTTAGGTGGTGAAGTTTGAGAATTGTGGCTGGAGCTAAGGTCGCTGTCGGGAGGGGCACAGTGCCCCTGGAGGTGAGGCTGGAAAAGTGGGTTGGGATTAGATTGTGGACTGACCAGATTGGATGCCTAGGAGATGATTAGTTCTTATCTCTGCATGGTTCACAGTTCCCCATCTGCCGTCTCACCGGATCTCTCATGGCCTGTGAGGCCTATTGGTAACTACTTGTTTAGAGGTGGGGAGACTGAGGTGCAGAGAGGATAAAAAGTGGCTTTTCACCTCATCACTGCCCGCAGGGTTCTAAACTCTGGGAATTAAATCTCTGCATCCCTGGCATTTAGAGCCTGTTCATACAGCAGGACGTGTCCCGCCCCCTAAATTCAGTAGTAAACAAAGACAAAGACAAGCCTCCCTCACCAGAGCAATGAATCCACTGTGGGGTACTGGGGGCGATATTTGGACCCTGTGAACTTGGAAAAGCAGAGAAATTCAGTTACTAAATAGTTGTTGACCGACATTCTTACAAACTCCTACTATGGAGGAGGCAGAGGCTATAGACCTGGGTTCAAATACCGCCTCGGAGGTTGATTTGTTCAGTTTGTTTTGGGCACCAAGCATGGTTCTATGTGTAGAGGATACAGAATAATAAAGGTTCCTGGCTCTTTGCCAGCCTAGACTCTCAAGCTGGAGACAGAGAATTAACTGAACCATACAATGTATAAGTGCTAGCAAAGCAATAAGCAGGGGACAGAGGGCAGAAGTTTGGGAGGCAGAGACCACCTGGCTTTGAGTATTGGCTGTGACTATGACTAGTTTCTTCACTTCTGTGTGCCTCAGTCTCCTTGTCTGAAAAATGGGGGGAAAATAATACTATTTAACTTAGTCTGTTTAGGCTACCATAACAACAACAACAAAAATAACAGACTGGGGGGCACAACAGAAATTTATTTCTCACCGTTCTGGAGGTTGAGGTGTCCAAGGTCAAGGTGCTGGCCAATTCAGTTCCTGGTGAAGGCTCCGTTCTTGGATCGTATGTGGCCACCTTCTATCTTAAGTTCTCACATGGCCTTGCTTCCATGCATGCGCACATTCATCCATAACAAACTCCTAGGCCATCGTGAGGCTTAGCTTGAGTAGCACACATAAAATGCTTAGAATGATACCTGGTCCATGGTAAATTTGCAAGGAGTGTCATCCAGATGAGCAACATGAAGGAAATTAAACAGGAGGGGGATAGAGAGTGATTAGCAGGGGTGCAGATAGCATTAAGAAAGGTGGTCAGGAAAGCCCTCTTTAAGGAGGTGACAGGGAGCTGAGACCCAAATGGAATCAAAGAGATAGCTACACAAAGACCCTTGGAAATAATGTTTCTAGCAGAGGAAACTACTAGTGTAGAGTCCCTGAGATGGGAAGGAATTTAAGTCTTTGAGGGGAAAAAGGGGGAGCCTGTGTGGGTAGAGCCTAGTGAGCCAAGGGGAGAGGAGTGGGAGATGGGATAGGCAGGAGTTAGATAGTTCAGGGCCTTGCTTGCCATGGAAAAGATATTGGTCTTTGTCCTGGGAGCGGTGGAAAGTCTCATGATTTGGCTAATAAACCTTAAGTAAATGAAGACTGGTAGAGAAAGAGCCCAGCCCAGGGACCTGAAGACTCGTGTTTGAGTCTGGGCTCCTTGACTAGCTGTGTGTCCTTATGTAAGTTTTTTCCCTTACGGGGGCCTTAATCTCCACATCTGAAAAAGAGGTGTATTAAAAATGCCTCTCTCCTAGAAGCTTCTGAAAACCTAAGGTTCTTAAATAAGTGTTAGTTGGAATGACCCAGAAAGCATGTTTAGAATAGATTTCTGAGTCCTACCCCATGCTCCCTGCATGATTATTTTCATGCAGGGAGTTCACAGAATCACTCTAGGGAGTGGTGGGTGGAAGAGTCCTCCGTGAACAGGGAAGTGAAGAGCTGATGATGGTTTTTTTTTTTTTTTTTTTTTTTGCGGTACGCGGGCGTCTCACTGTTGTGTCCTCTCCCGTTGCGGAGCACAGGCTCCGGACGCGACGCGCAGGCTCAGCGGCCACGGCTCACCGGCCCAGCCGCTCCGCGGCATGTGGGATCTTCCCAGACGGGGGCACGAACCCGCATCCCCTGCATCGGCAGGCAGACTCTCAACCACTGCGCCACCAGGGAAGCCCCTGATGATGGGTTTTTGTTTTTTTTAATATTTACTTTTTTGGTTGCACTGGGTCTTTGTTGCGGCGTGCAGGCTTCTCTAGTTGTGATACGCGGGCTTAGTTGCCCCGTGGCATGTGGGATCTTACTTCCCCGACTAGGAGTCAAACCCACGTCCCCTGCTTTGGAAGACAGATTCTTAACCACTGGACCACCAGGGAATTCCCAACGGAGGGGCTTTAGACAGGGGCCTAGCCTACCTGACCCTTCGTTCTTTATGGAGCTTGTGCCTGGCACGCCCCTACTATTTCCCCTGGGAAGTGCCTTAGGAGAAGGGATTTACCCCTCCAGCTACCTGGTTTCTGGCTCACAGATGGGAAGACTGAGGCCCAGAGCTTGGAACCCACGGTTCCAGCCCTCTGAGAGGGAAACAGAAACATAAAGGGTGCTGGCTCTGGTCTCCAGGGACTTCTACAGGAATGAGAGGAGACCAAGGTGTAACCTGAGCTCAGGGTTCTGGTCATCGTGGGGCTGGCCCAGGTAGCAGATAAGCCTGGGAGGGCCCAACTACTCAAGGCGAATTAAACACCTGGATTCAAGTCTCAGCTGCACGAGTTACTAGGTATGTGACCATGGGTTAATCACTAACCTTCTCAGAACCTCAGTTTATTAGTCTGTAAAATGAGGACAATAATCCCTATCTCAGGAAGCTATGAGAGAATTAAATAAGGTTGCACACTCAGCAAGGTGTCTGGCTCTGAGAAGATTCAGTAATTGAGGGCAGTAATTATTCTTACCTCATTCAGCCCTCGCCCAACCCTGTGAGGTAAGTAGTGTTATTACCTCCCTTTTTTCAGATAAGAAAACTGAGGTCCTATGGCATGAAGTAAATTGCACAAGGTCACAGCTAGGAAGTGAGGAAGGTAAGATTCGAAGCCATGCAGTTTGGCTTCGGAGACTGCACTTAACGACAATGCTAAATTGTTTCTCTGGGCCTCAGTTCCCTTATCTGTGAAAGGGGGTAATAACAGAACGTTTTTCATGGTGCTGACATGAAGTGCAAGTAAGTTAATACATGTAAAAAGGTTAGGATGTTGTCTGCTGTTTAGCAAGTGCCCGGTAAATGTGAGCTATCATTTTCTTTTTTTTTTTAATATTTACTTATTTATTTGGTTGCACCAGGTCTTAGTTGTGGCAGGCAGGCTCCTTAGTTATAGCTCCCGGGGTCCTTAGTTGTGGCATGCGAACTCTAAATTGTGGCATGCATGTGGGATCTAGTTCCCTGACCAGGGATGGAACCCGGGCCCCCTCCATTGGGAGCATGGAGTCTTATCCACTGAGCCACCAGGGAAGTCCCAGGCTATCATTTTTATTAAGGAGAAACTTTATCAGACTGTCCAGAGATGATCTAGAAAGGAGGTAGTGAGGGCCTCATCCAAGGATAGGCAGATTCCCTAGAAACTAGGCGGAATTCAAGCCCTGGGGAAGGCTGGGCCTCAAGCCCTTTAACTCACCTTCCAGCCCTAGGATTTAATGGGAAAAGTGAAAAAACCAAGCTGAGGGTGGAACAGAGCTGTGTGGGATGTAGGGCAGAAACCAAAGGGGAGATGCAGGAAGACCTTCCTTTGGGAAGTAAGGCTCTTCTTATTTTTTTTTGCTGTACGCGGGCCTCTCACTGCTGTGGCCTCTCCCGTTGCGGAGCACAGGCTCCGGACGCACAGGCTTAGCGGCCATGGCTCATGGGCCTAGCCGCTCCGCAGCATGTGGGATCTTCCCGGACCGGGGCACGAACCCGTGTCCCTTGCATCGGCAGGCAGACTCTCAACCACTGTGCCACCAGGGAAGCCCGGGAAGTAAGGCTCAAAGGAAGGATTGGTAGGATTCATAACAGCCAGGAAGGACCTGGGAACTTGCATGGTGTGATGGAAGCCATGAAAAATTCTTGAGCAGGGGACAGAGCATCACATGGTACCTTAGGGAGAAGACTTCGGCTGCCTGTGCACACTAGATTGTGTGTGTAGGGGTGGGAGACTGAGGCAGGGCCACCAGGCAGAAGGGTGCTGATTCTAAAGATGCAGCCCTTGCCAATCACCCGGGGACTCCTGCATCCTCCCTGGGTCATAACTTAGAAGACACCAACCCCTGAGGTATACAGATGAGGAAACAGGCCTAGAAAGGAGTGCTAGAATCCAAACCTCCTACCTCCCAGCCCATCTTTTGGACACACCTGGCTCCCCTCCCCTCTCTATAACATTGTCCTTCCCCCCACCCTGGCTGCCCCAGCAGCTGCTGCACCTTAAGTGGATCTGATGTAATCCTCTTCCCTTTATCCCCCAGGGAGGATGAGCTGGTGTTAAGACTAATGCAGCTGTTAATCCTATTTCCTCCCAGCCATGATCTGCGGGAGCAGCTGGGTGGAGGCTGTCTGGGCTCTGAACAGAGAAAGAAGGGGCCATAGCTAGAGTGGGTGTCCCAGGAGGCCAGGCCAGAGCAGATACATTGAGTATGAGACAGAGACTTCTAACTTCTGCTAGCAATGGCTCAAGCTGCTTTGAGAGTAATTGAACTTCCCATTACCAGAGTTATGGGAGCAAGAACCAAAGACCCATTCCAGAGCAGAGGGTGGACCAGGATTCCTATCTGGGGTGGAGTACCTTACAGCTGTGCAAGGCCAGAATTCTGTGTGAACAGTTGCTGCCTCTGAAAGCTAACCAACCAGAGGGGAAAGACAAAATACATACGCTGGGGACCTGTCCCTTCCAGACAGATGGTGCCAATGACCACATTTAGCCCACTGGCTCTGCCTTCTTCTGGACCTACCTCTGTCTTTCCTGAGCACTTGGAGACCTTCAGGCCAGACCCACATCTAGGTAGCCTCCGTGTCTGCAGCCTTGCACAGGGCTTGGATTCTGAGCTGTAGAAGGAAGATGGTGAGATGGACAGAGCCTGGGCCTTCTGGGAATGCCACAGGGTTTGGAGAAGCCCAGAGGCTGGGGAGGGAAGTGCAGGTGGGCATTTCGATGATCCCGGCCTCTCTTAGTTCCTCTGAGGTCACCTGGTCCAGCTCCTTTCATCAGTGAACAGACCAGAGAGGAAACTTGAGCGCAGAGAGACAGGAATGTTTGCGAGGAAGGATGTGCATCCCAGGTGGGAAATGCAGATAAGATAGAGTTCCTTCTGAGGCCTCAGAGGGCTTTGGTGAGGAGACGCCTTGGAGAATTGGAAAGGGGTGTGGCTTCTAACTTTGCCTCTCTTGCAGAGAAGCCCCGCCCATCCAGGCCATGGAGGTAGAGTCATCGGAGGAGAGGTCCCCAGCCCCTGGCTACAAGCGCTCTGGCCGTCGCTATAAGTGCCTGTCCTGTACCAAGACGTTTCCAAATGCACCCCGGGCAGCACGCCATGCTGCCACACATGGGCCTGCAGACTGCACAGAGGAGGTGGCCGAGGCAAAGCTGAAGCCAGAGACAGACCCCAAAGCGGAGGATGCCAGCGGGGACAAGGTGTCAGGTGCAGCGGAGAAGCCTCGGCCGTATGCGTGCCCGCTGTGCCCCAAGGCCTACAAAACGGCACCAGAGCTGCGCAGTCACGGGCGCAGCCACACGGGCGAGAAGCCCTTCCCTTGCCCCGAGTGCGGTCGCCGCTTCATGCAGCCCGTGTGCCTGCGCGTGCACCTGGCCTCGCACGCCGGCGAGTTGCCCTTCCGCTGCGCGCACTGCCCCAAGGCTTATGGCGCGCTCTCCAAGCTCAAGATCCACCAGCGCGGTCACACCGGCGAGAGGCCCTACGCCTGCGCCGACTGTGGCAAGAGCTTCGCTGACCCCTCGGTGTTCCGCAAGCACCGGCGCACGCATGCAGGCCTGCGGCCCTACAGCTGCGAGCGCTGCGGCAAGGCCTATGCTGAACTCAAGGACCTCCGTAACCACGAGCGGTGAGGGCGCTGGGCTGGGTGGGGGGCAGCTGAAGGGGTTGGGAAGAGCGCACCAATAGCGTGAAGGCGTTGAGTCCCAAAGATCGGAAGGAACCAATGGGAAAGTGAGTGAGGCAGAGCTATGGGGGCAGAGGGTGAAACTGGGGTCTGACTGGCCTGGGTTCCTGGACTAGGAAGGGGGTGGGGCTTGAAGTTGGGCTGCTGCCCAGGAGGTACGAGTGGGGGCCGGGTCTGTTGAGTGCAGAGATGGATCTAGAACACCTAGACACCCAGCCTGAAAGTTTCTTACTCTGAGGTACAGACCTGTGGCCCTTAGGGGATTGGGCCAAGGCCCCAGCGATGTTAGGGGGCCCTAACGTACAGTACAGACAGGCGGCGGGGGTCGGGCGATGGGCTGCCACCTTCACTCCGGGCCTCTCCACTCCCACAGGTCCCACACTGGCGAGCGCCCCTTCCTCTGCTCAGAGTGCGGGAAGAGCTTCTCCCGCTCGTCCTCGCTCACGTGCCACCAGCGCATCCATGCGGCGCAAAAGCCCTACCGCTGCCCGGCCTGTGGCAAGGGCTTCACGCAGCTCAGCTCCTACCAGAGCCACGAGCGCACGCACTCTGGCGAGAAGCCCTTCCTCTGCCCCCGCTGCGGCCGCATGTTCTCCGACCCCTCGAGCTTCCGGCGCCACCAGCGGGCACACGAGGGTGTGAAGCCCTACCGCTGCGAGAAGTGTGGCAAGGACTTCCGGCAGCCGGCCGACCTGGCCATGCATCGGCGGGTGCACACAGGCGACCGGCCGTTCAAGTGCCTGCAGTGTGACAAGACCTTCGTCGCGTCCTGGGACCTCAAGCGGCACGCGCTGGTGCACTCCGGCCAGCGGCCCTTCCGCTGCGAGGAGTGCGGCCGAGCCTTCGCCGAGCGGGCCAGCCTCACTAAGCACAGCCGGGTGCACTCGGGTGAGCGCCCCTTCCACTGCAACGCGTGCGGAAAGTCCTTCGTGGTCTCGTCAAGCCTGAGGAAGCACGAGCGGACCCATCGCAGTAGCGAGGCCGCAGGGCCTCCCCCGCAGCAGGAGCTGGTGGTGGGGCTGGCGCTGCCGGTCAGCGTGGCAGGCGAGGGCTCAGCAGCCCCGGCAGCAGGGGCTGGGCTCGGGGACCCTGCAGCAGGGCTGCTGGGGCTGCCTCCGGAATCGGGTGGTGTGATGGCCACCCAGTGGCAAGTGGTGGGCATGACGGTGGAGCACGTGGAGTGCCAAGATGCTGGGGTTGGGGAGGCTCCTGGTCCCTTGGGGGGGGCAGGCGAAGTGGGGGGTGAGGAGGTGGACGAGAAACCACCACAGTTTGTATGCCGGGAGTGCAAGGAGATGTTCTCCACGCTGACGTTGCTGCGACGGCACGAGCGCTCGCACCCAGAGCTCCGGCCCTTCCCCTGCACCCAGTGCGGCAAGAGCTTCTCAGACCGGGCTGGGCTGCGCAAGCACAGCCGCACCCACAGCTCTGTGCGCCCCTACACCTGCCCGCACTGCCCCAAGGCCTTCTTGAGTGCCAGCGACCTGCGCAAGCACGAACGTACCCACCCTGTGCCCATCGGGACCCCCACGCCCCTCGAGCCCCTCGTGGCTTTGCTAGGAATGCCTGAAGAGGGGCCAGCCTGAGTCCCAGGCCCCCTCTGCCACACTCCTGGGAGCTCCGCCCCTACAGGGTGCTTCCTGAACCTCCCTTTGCCTCAGCTCACTCTTAGACTCCAGATCCATCCCTTCATCCCAGGCAGCTAGCTCACCTTCCTGACAAAGAGCTGGGGACAGTGGAGGCTGGCAGCAGCCTCTGAGAGACATGGCTCCCTCCGAGCACCACTCATTAAAGCATTCGCTTTGACACTGGGTTGTCTTCTGTGTTCTGGTCGGGGGTAAGTAATGGGAATTTGGGCATCAGATAAGGTTCAGTGGAGATCCCTGGATTGACAAATTAGAAACTAGAAGGGTCTTTGGGTGCACTGTTTTCTCTACGTTTCAGAATGTCTTGTGACAAAGGGTTCCACGGTCAAGTAAGTACAGGAAATTCCTGTACCCTTATTGGGGATTCTTGGTGATCAAAGTATGTTAAAGTCATCGATAAGTCCTGCAATGAACAAATCTATTTTGCTTTGTTTAGCCCACACTTACTTGACCTGTTACTGAGTAGCTCTACTTCTGTCTTTTTGCAGATAATAAACTGAGGCCCAAAGTTAGTATATTTCCCACAAATTGCAATAACAAATTAGAAAATACACTTGGGGTCCCATTCACAATAACAACAAAACCCATAAACTACAAAGGAGTAAATCTCACAAAAAACATGCAAACCCTGTATGAAGAAAATAGTATCTTTGTCCTGAAGGATATAAGACCTAATTAAATGGAGATATACCATGTACCTGAGTGGAAAGTTATTATTAAAAGATGTTGATTCTCCAGTTTAATCCTTAAGTTCATTGCCATCCAAAAGAATTTTTTAACAAAACTTGAAAATCCTAAATTCCTGTGCAATATATATATGTAAAAACAGTGGAGGGGACTTCCCTGGTGGTCCAATGGTTAAGACTCCGTGCTCTCAATGCAGGGGGCCCAGGTTCGATCCCTGGTCAGGGAACTAGATCCCATATGCCGCAGCTAAGAGCCCGCATGCCACAACGAAGAGCCTGCATGCCGCAGCTAAGACCCAGCACAGCCAAATACATAAATTAATAAATATTTTTAAAAAACCAACAACAGTGAAGCTGTCAGGACTTCCCTGGCGGTCCAGTGGTTAAAACTCCGTGCTTCCACTGCAGGGGGCAAGGGTTCGATCCTTGGTCAGGGAACTAAGATCCTGCATGCTGTGTTGCTCAAAACAAAAACAAAAAAACAGTGGAAATGATGTATTTGACACGCTAGATAATCAAACACCAAAGCACTGGAATAAAAACAGGAGATTACTGACATAAGAATAAACTAATAGAGTGGGGGAGAGGGTTCAAAAGCAGCCCTATTTCTGGGAATGTAGTTTATGATAAATATGATTATTCAAATCGGGAGAAATGTAGGCTGTTAAATAATTTGATAGTTATAGCTGTACTCTGGAAGGCTACATAACTTTTAAAGTAATTTTGCAAAGAACCAAAAATGGAAAAACAAAAACGAGGTGCCACATTTAGTGTAAACTGGGAAGATGATTTGATGTTTATCAAAAGTTAAATACTTCATGATGTATGTAATCATTATGCTGTACGCCTTAAACATACAGTACTGTATGTCACGTCTCAAAACTGGAAGAGGGGAAAAAAGCAAACAAACACATTTTTTTAAAAAAGGTTAAATGCATATACTCTCAGCAAGTACACCTCAAAGAATTTACATCACAGATTTCCTTTTCCAGTTCTGTGGCAAAACTGAAGATGAAAGATTCTTTGGTGCAGCAAAATTTGTGATAACTGGGAACACCCTATATGTCCATTAGCAAAGGACTAACTATATAAGGCCTCTGTAAGATATATTATGCAACAGTTTTTTTAAAAATGAGCCTTATCAGTAGTGGGAAGCAGCCGCACAGCACAGGGAGATCAGCTCGGTGCTTTGTTACCAACTAGAGGGGTGGGATAGGGAGGGTGGGAGGGAGACACAAGAGGGAGGAAATATGGGGATATATGTATATGTATAGCTGATTCACTTTTTTATAAGGCAGAAACAAACACACCACTGTAAACCAATAAAGATGTTTAAAAAAAAAAGCCAAGAGAAAGAAAAACACAAAGCTCAAAAAAAAAAAAAAAAATGAGGCTTATCAGGACTTCCCTGGCGGCGCAGTTGTTAAGAATCCACCTGCCAATGCAGGGGACACGGGTTTGAGCCCTGGTCTGGGAAGATACCACATGCGACAGAGCAACTAAGCCTATGCGCCACAACTACTGAGCCCATGTGCCACAACTACTGAAGCCCGCGTGCCTAGAGCCAGTGCTCCGCAACAAGAGAAGCCACCGCAATGAGAAGCTCACGCACCGCAGCAAAGAGTAGCCCCTGCTCGCCGCAACTAAAGAAAGCCCGCAGGCAGCAATGAAGACCCAACACACACAAAAATAAGTAAATAAAATTTTTTTAAATGTTTAAAAAAATGAGGCTTATTAATCTATGTTGTTGAGCAATATTCAAAAAATATGTCAAGTGTAAAATAGTGAAGTACAAAGCAGTGTGGTTAGTATGCTCCCATTTGGGCCGAATTACACATAAGTGCTCAAATTCCTATAGAATATTTCTAGAAAGATAATCAAGAACTGATTCTGGACTATAAATTCTAACCACCAGGGCCTTCTGCATTTATAAGCCAAAACAAAGCCAAAGGTCAGAGTGAACCAGATCCTTCTTTCTATGCTGTTATCTGTAGACTTGGGGGCCACCAAGTTGGCAGCCTTAGGAAGTGCCCGGTGTGCCACTGCCAGTCATGGGGACTAGGCAGCAGCTGGCTGTAGCCCAGGACTGGTACACCAGGTAGCACCTGGAGCAGAAGTACTAGGTATCCCCTTGGTGTCAGGGGCCTCACTCAGTGTTGTCATGCCCAGGCCCTCATTCCTGTTCTCCACAGCAGAACAAGGGGGCCACATGGCAACAGCAGGGATCAGTGTCATGGCTGCAGAAAGAGGGCACCAGTTTGACCAAGGACACTCACTGCCCAGAACCATATCCAGAGCAGGAAAGAAACAGACACCGGAGGGATTGAAAGCAGGGGAACTTTTGTTTACTACTGACTTGAGTTTTGGCCTTGAGCAAGATGATTTATCTTGGGGTTTGGGGAGGCACCTTTTAAAAATAGGTGTAAAGATACCATATACACTAATCAACAGATATCCCTGGGTATCTATCTACAGTGAAGGATGAAGTGGGTCCCCTGGATGTTCAGAACAGATCCACAACTCCTGCTCCCTTTCTGGGCCCAGACAACACACCCATCCCTTGGTCCCTCTTCTCTGACACCCCCAGTATCCCATACCCTAGTTCCTCCTCCCTGAGGACACAGTCTGACTTTCAAAAAATTAACAGCATTATTAAAATATAATTCATATACCATACAATTAACCTGTCTGAAGTGTACAATTCAGTGTTTTTTTTGTATATTCACAGGGTTATGCGACCATCACAGTCTGATTTTAGAATATTCTCATACCCTCAAAAGAAACTCCATACCCATTAGCTGTCACTTCCTATTGATCCAAGCCCCTCCCCCCACCAACCCTTTTCCCTCAGCCCTCATCAATGGCTAATCTACTTTCAGTCTCTATAGGTTTGCCTATTGTGGACATTTCATGTAAATGGAGTCATACAATATGTGGTCTTTTGTGACGGATTTTTTACTTGGCATAATGTTCTCAAGGCTCATCCATGTTGTAGTTTGATCAATTCTTCATTCTTTTTAATTGTCAAATAATATTCCATTGTATGGCTATGCTACCTTTATTTATCCTTTCATCAGCTGATGGACATTTGGGTCTCCATCTTTTGTCTATTGTGAATAATGCTGCTGTGAACATTCATGTACAAGTTGTTTTTTTTTTAAATGAACTAAGTGAGCCTGTCTTTTTTTAAAATACATTTACTTATTTTATTTTATTTATTATTTTTGGCTGCACTGGGTCTTCATTGCTGTGCACGGGCTCTCTCTAGTTGTGGTGAGCGGGGACTACTCTTTGTTGCAGTGCACGGGCTTCTCATTGCGGTGGCTTCTCTTTGTTGCGGAGCACAGGTTCTAGGTGCGCAGGCTTCAGTAGTTGTGGAATGTGGGCTCAGTAGTTGTGGCTTGCGGGCTCGGTAGTTGTGGCTCGCGGGCTGTAGAGCACAGGCTCAGTAGTTGTGGCGCACGGGCTTAGTTGCTCCGTGGCATGTGGGATGTTCCCAGACCAGGGATCAAACCCATGTCCCCTGCATTGGCAGGCGGATTCTTAACCACTACGCCACCAGGGAAGTACCTGTACTTTTGGGTGGACAAATTTTCAATTCTCTGTGTATATATCTAGGAGTGGAATTGCTGGGTCGTATGGTAACTCTATGTTTAACCATTTGAGCAACTGTCAGACTGTTTGCCAAAGTGGCTGCACCATTTTACATTCCCACCAACAGGGTATGAATGTTCCAGTTTCTCCACATCTTCACCAACAGTTGTTATTATCTGTCTTTTTTATTACAGCCATCCTAGTAGGTGTAAATTTGTTGTTTTGATTTACATTTCCCTGGCGGCAAATGATGTTGAGGATCTCTTCATGGGCTTATTGGCCATTTGTATATCGTCTTTGGATAAATATCTATTCCAAGTCCTTTGCCCATTATTATTATTTTTTTTTAATTTGGCTGTGCTGGGTCTTAGTTGCGGCACGTAGGATCTTTTAGTTGCAGCATGCAAACTCTTAGCTGTGGCATGTGGGATCTAGTTCCCCGACCAGGGATCAAACCCGGGCCCCCTGCATTGGGAGCACCAAGTCTTAGCCACTGGACCACCAGGGAAGTCCCCCTTTGCCCATTTTTTAAATTGGATTGATTCTGTTGAGTGGTAGGACTTATGTATTCTAGATACAAGTTCCTTAGGATTTGCAAAAATTCCCTCCTGTTGTGTCGGTTGTATTTTTACTTTCTTGATGGTGCCCTTTAAAGCACAAACATTTTTAATTTTGATGATGTCCAATTTGTCTATTTTTGTCTATTTTTGCTTGTGCTTTGAGAGCCATATCTAATAACCCATTTCCTAATACAAGGTCGTGAAAATTTATGCCTATGTTTTCATCCAAGGGTTTTATAAACATTTACAAAGTTTATAATTTAGTTATAAATGTAAAAGTTTAAAATGCATAAAAGTTTTTTTCAAATAAACTATGTTTTTATAGCTAAAAGCTCTTACATTTAGATTTTTGATCCATTTTGAGTTAATTTTTGTATATGGTTTGAGGTAAGGGTCCAACTTCATTCTTCTGCATGTGGATATCCAATTGTCCCAACTCCATTTATTGAAAAGACTATTTTTTCTCCACTGAATTGTCTTGACTTCATTGTTGAAAATAAACTAACTGTAAATATAAGGGTTTATTTCCAGACTCTCAATTTTATTCCCTGGGTATATATCTTTCTTTATGCCAGTATCACATTGTTTTGCTTACTGTAGCTTGGTAGTAAAATTTTAAATCAGGACCTGTGAGTCTTCCAACTTGTTCTTCTATTTCAAGATTAGTTTTGTTTTTCTAGATCCCTTGCATTTCCATATGAATTTTAGGATCAGCTTGTCAACTTTTGCAAAAAAGAGGAAGAAAAGCAAGCTGTCTGGGATTCTGATAGGGATTGCATTGGCTCCGTAGATCAATTTGAGGAGTACTGTCATCTTGACAATATTAAATATTCTGACCCATGAACATGGGGTGTTTTTAAATTTATTTAGATTTTAATTTCTTTCAACAGTGTTTTATAGTGTTCAGTGTATAAATCTTACATTTCTTTTGTTAAATTTATATAGAAGTATTTTATTCCTTTTGTTCCTATTGTAAATGGAATTGTTTTCTTTCGTTTTTGGATTGTTCATTGCTAGTGATGAGAAATACAATAGATTTTTGTACATTGTTCTTGTTTTCTGAAACCTTGCTGAACCAGTTTACTAGCTCTAATATTTGTGTGTGTGTGTATTCCTAAGGATTTTCTATATACAGGATCATGTCATCTGTAAAATGAGATTGTTTACTTCTTCTTTTCCAGTCTGGATGCCATTTGTTTCTTTTTATTGCTTACAGGGTTAAATAGAAGTGATGGGAGAAGACATCCTGATCTGAGGGGGAAAATATCCAGTCTTTCATCATTTAAGTATGATGTTAGCTGTGACTTTTTCACAGATGCCCTTTGATAATTAGCAAGTTAAGGAAGTTCCCTCTTATTCCTAGTTTCTTAAGCTTTTTTAAAACATCAAAGTTGTTGGGCTTCCCTGGTGTCACAGTGGTTAAGAATCCACCTGCCAACGCAGGGTACACAGGTTCGAGCTCTGGTCCGGGAAGATACCACATGCCGCAGAGCAACTAAGCCCGTGTGCCACAACTACTGAGGCTGCGTGCCACAACTACTGAAGCCTGAAGGCCTAGAGCCCATGCTCCTCAACAAGGGAAGCCACCGCAATAAGAAGCCCGTGCACCACAACGAAGAGTAGCCCCGGCTCACTGCAACCAGAGAAAAGCGTTCACACAGCAATGAAGACCCAATGCAGCCAAAAATAAAATTAATTAATTAAAAAAAAAAAAGAAAATCGAAGTTGTTGGATTTTGTCAAATGTATTTTCTGTGTCTATTGAGATGATCAGAGGGTTTTTGTTCTTTATTCTACTAATATTCTTTATTACATTAATTGATTTTCAGATGTTAAACCAACCTTGCATTCTTGAGATAAATCCCACTTATATAATCATTTTTATATATTGCTGAATTCTGTTTGCTAGTATTTTGTTGAGGATTTTTACATCTATATTCATAAGAAATAGTGATCTGAAGTTTTCTTTTCTTGTGATATCTTTGTCCCGTTTTGTTATCTGGATAATTCCCAGACAGTCTGACTTTTGGCCCTCACTTTTCTTCTGCCCCAACTTCAATTCCCTGGCTCTCTGCCAGGACTGTCCCAGGTAGTGAAAGCATCTTGGGAATGCAAAATCATAGGCCCCGCTGCTGGGGCAATAGCTGGCATCACTCCTTAGTCTGTACTTTGGACTTCAGTCATGATCCCCTCCCCAGCTGAATGTCTGCATAAACTGGGACTCCTTGCAGGAGAAAACTCCAGAACCAGGGCTGAGGCAGAGGTAAGGGAAGGCAGCAGGCTTTGTAGATGGGGCGGTCATTCTAGATTCAACCAAGGAGATTTGGAGACTTGTTCTCAATTACTTATGCACAGCCCACTCTCAACTAAAAGCCCTCTCCCTGGAGCCTGCTTTCCATTCAAGTCCTATCCCAGCTCTGACCTCATCTCTTACCTACTTTTTACACTCAGCAGGCTCCAGCCATGCTGGCCTTCTGTTTATTTTCTTCCCAGTCTTGGGACCTTTGTACTTGCTGCTTCCTGGGGATGGAACCCATAATCCTAGATTTGCCCATGATGCTCTTTCTTTTCAAGTCTCAGCTCAAATCTTACTGCTTCTACTGCTGCATAATAAATGACCACAAACTTAACATCTTAAAAACAACGTCCATTTCTTATCTTATGGTTCTATAGATTAGAAGTCCAGGCTGATCCAGCTGGGTCCTCTACTTGGTGTCTCATGAGGATGAAGTCAAGGTCTTGGCCAGTGTGAGCTTTTATCTGGAGGCCCTGGCATAGAATCCACTGCCAGACTCACCTGGGTTATTAACAGAATTCAGTTCCATTTGACTGTAGGAATGAGGTCCCTGTTTCTTTGTTGGCTGTCAGCCAGTGGTTGTTCTCAGTTTCTAGAGGCCATCTACATTCCCTGGCTAGGAGCCCCTCCCTCTTCAAGATCAGCAATGGCACATTGAGTCCTGCTTCAAATTTCTCTGACTTCTGTCTTCCTCTTCTGTAGCTAGCTGGAGAAGCTTTTCAGCTTTTAAGAGCTCATATGATTACATTTGGTCCATATGAATAATTCAGGACAATCTCCCTATCTTAAGGTCAACTGAGTAGTAAACTTAATTACATCTGCAAAGCCCTTTTTCTCATGTTAGGTAACATATTCATAGAGATTAGGGCATGGAATCTTTGGGGGCCATTATTCTCCTTACCACAGTTCACCTTCTAGCCCTCAAAGATTCATGTCTGTCCCACACACAAAATACACTCACTTCCTCCTGAGGTCCCTAAAAGTCTCATCCCATTACAGCATCAAGTCAGAGTAAAAATAAAAAAAAAAAAGTCTCATATAAATCTCATCAAACCAAAAGTCCCAAGTCTCATTATCTAAATTAGATGCAGATGAGGCTCTGGGTATAATCCATCCTGGAGCACAATTCCTCCCATCTGTGGACCTATGAAACTAAAAAAACAAGTCATGTACTCCAACATGCAATGCTGAGACATGCATAGGGTAATAGTTATAGACATTCTGGTTCAAAAAGGGAAGAAATGGAAGGTAAAAAGGAGTCACTGATCCAAAGCAACTTCAAAAGCCAGCTGGGCAAATTTCTTTAGGTGTCCAGGCCTACAAGTAACCCTCCATGGCTCTGCTCTGCCTTCTGAGCGCTCAGTTCTGCCCTTTGGATTAATCACCTCCCCTAAGAAACCACTCCTGACTATCTTTTAGAACAGCCGTCTCCAACCCCTTGTAATTTTTTGTCACAACACACTGCTTAATTTTTTAATAATACATGTCCTGGTTTTGGGATGTCTTAGCTATTTCTTTACTTGTCATCTCCACTAAAATATAAACTCCACGAAAGCAGAGACCTTGTCTGAATTTTCACCTCTATTTCTCCAGCACCCGCCATAATGCCTGGTGCGTAAGTCTTGCTCAATAAATATTTTGGGAATAAATGAAAGAATCAGTTAAATGTGGATTGGGGTGCTGTGGTATGCTGAACAATAGCCCCCCAAATATGTCCACATCCTAATCCCTGGAACCTGAGAATGTTACTTGACTTGGTAAAAGGGATTTTGCCAATGTGATTAAGTTAAGGATGGTGAAATGGTAGATTATACTGGAGTATCTGGATAGGCCTAAGGTAATCACAAGGGTCCTTATAAGAGGGAGACAGGAAGGTCAGAGTGGGAGGAGAAGGTGATATGATAGAAGCCAAGATTGGAATGATGTGCTTTGCAATGGAGGATAGGGCCACTAGCTAAGGAATGCAGACATCAGTTAGAAACTGAAAAAGGTAAGCAAATGGTTCCTCCAGAAGGAGCCAGCCCAGCCAACTCCTTGACTTTAGCCCAGTGAAACTAATTTTGGATTTCTGACCTCCAGAGCTATAAAAGAATACATGTATGCTGTTTTAAGCCACTAAGTTTATGGTAATTTGTGCCAGGAGTAATAAGAAACTCAAGTTCCATTGCCTAAAGCAAACCATAGCTGATGTCAGTGGAGTGGGGATATATAATCTTTTCGTATGGAGGGGCCCCACAGGGAAGGCCAACGAGTTTTTGAACAATTGTAAAATCTTCCCCCGTCTGCCCTCTTTGTCACAAATACTGTCTTTTGTGTTTCCTCCACATGCAAAATAAATGCATCCCCGTCTCAAGGCAGACCACCCAAATGACCTATCTAATCATGGCATCAGGCTCAAATCCAGGACCTCTGATAGTCTCTATATCAGGTCCAGATGTGGCATCTCTTGATCCAGAGACCTATGACCCAAAGTAAATAAACAGATAAACAGATAACTAGATAGATAAATAACTAGATAAATAGATCAATCAATCAATCACAAGTTATCTCTGTCCCCTCCACCACATCCAACATATGAAGTGGAACAGGGACAGGATAATAGCAGTAAATACCCTCATTCAGAAGGAAAAATGGGAGACAGAAGTTACTGGTCTATGATAATTCTAAAAATCCTGCTGGGCAGATGTTGAAAAGGACCCCCCTCCTTCCCCTGGGAGTGGGACTGCTTCCTGGGACTAGTTCCCTAGTTCATTCTTCTCCATGTCCTTAGCTCTGCCTTTGTTTGTTTGTTTATTTGGCTGTCTTAGTTGGGTCTTAGTTGCCCCGTGCGGGATCTCCAGTTGTGGCATGAGGGATCTTTAGTTGCAGCATGCGGGATCTTTAGTTGCAGCATGTGGGATCTAGTTCCCTGACCAGGGATCAAACCCAGGCCCCTGCATTGGGAGTGCAGAGTCTTAACCGCTGGACCACCAGGGAAGTCCTGGCTCTGCCCTTACAATGGCCCATCCTTTTCCATTTATTCTCCTTGGCCACATTTGAGAACACTTGGAGGTTATGCCTTTCTTTAATAAGGCAGCTTTCTTTTTTTTTTTTTTTTTTTTTTTTTTGCGGTACGCGGGCCTCTCACTCTCGTGGCCTCTCCTGTTGCGGAGCACAGGCTCCAGACGCGCAGGCTCAGTGGCCATGGCTCACGGGCCTAGCCACTCTGCGGCATGTGGGATCTTCCCGGACCGGGGCACGACCCCATGTCCCCTGAATTGGCAGGCGGACTCTCAACCACTGCACCACCAGGGAAGCCCCAGACATGCCTCTTTTTCGACTTAGTTGTAGGCAAATGGAGAGTTACACTCTTAATCTCTTTTCCCTGAATCACCTTGTATAACTGAAAGGATTTACTGGAAACCACTTCGACCAAGTCAGAGGTTTTTACATAAGGCATGAGAGCCATACACTTGATATGGCCCTTGCCACAAAGATGAGTTTGTTTTTTTACAATAAATTTATTTATTTATTTATTTTATTTTTGGCCGCACTGGGTCTTCGTTACTGCACGTGGGCTTTCTCTAGTTGAGGCGAGCGGGGGCTACTCTTCCTTGCAGTGCGCGGGCTTCTCATTGCAGTGGCTTCTCTTGTTGTGGAGTACAAGCTCTAGGCACGCAGGCTTCGGTAGTTGTGGCTCATGGGCTCTAGAGTGCAGACTCAGTAGTTGTGGCGCACAGGCTTAGTTGTTCCACGGCATGTGGGATCTGCCCCAATCAGGGCTCAAACCTGTATCCCCTGCATTGGCAGGTGGATTCATAACCACTGTGCCACCAGGGAAGTCCCACAAAGATGAATTTTAATAAAACTTTGTGCCTTAATGGCCTTGTCAAGTTGTATCTTTCACTGGTTAAAAATCTGGATCACTTGCCTGGAGTTTCTATATTCTCTTCCATTTCTGCTTAAAAACTGGCCAATTATATTCTGAGTCATCTCTTTCTTACAGTAACTTGTCAAATGCACGCAATAGCAACCAAGGCATGCTACTAATATTCTCTTTCCCCAATTTTTTGCCTAAAGCTCTAAACTCAGTTGGACATTATTTATACTCTTAGTTCTATTCCCAGCTTACAGTTTAAAAAAGTGCTTCACCACTGCATAACACACATCACCATCTTTCCAGCTTCCAATGGTAGTTTCCTCACCAGCCACTGTCCAGCTCCAAAGCCAATGACACACAATTCAGGTTTATTTTTTATTGTAGCAACACCCCACTGCTGGGTAATAATTCTGTAACAGTTGAAAGGACTGTTGATGTGGTAACAGCCAACCTCAAAATATCAGTGGCTAACAGCAAGAGAAGTTTCTCATTTACATTACGCACCATTTTACAGGTGGGCTACAGCTCAGCTTCATGTCCTGTTAATTCTGGGTTCCAGGCTGAAGGAGTCTTGATCTGGCAACTGACAGTTTCATGGCCGAGGAAAAAGAGAAGGGAAGCTCTCAGAATACTCATTGGTGCTTAAAGCTTCTATTTGGAAGTGGTACTTTGCATTTCTACTCATATTCCACTGGCCATAGCCAAGCCCATTGTAAGTGGGGCATGAATGTATAATCCTCCTAAAGAGAGGGGCCCAGTAGGAAGGACAGCATATATTTGGAACAATAATCTACCACAGGGCTGTACCGGAAACTGATATCAATGACTGAACTCGTCCATTCTTGCTTCATATGCACTCTGCTGCAGCGTTTTGTACCATGTGACACCTCTCATACATCTTGATCAAGGGTAAAATCTTGACTCAAGGTAGACAATTCATAGCTAGGTCAATGTAGCCTGACCTGGACCAGTCAGGTTCCTTTTCTTAAGAATCTGAAGCATGAAATATTCAGCGGGTGAGGGAGTAAGTGGAGAGGGCTTGCAGGTGAAAGGTGATACAACATGATTTGGAAAAGCCACAACTAACACAGGCCATGTTCCCTGAAAGTTGGGCTGACAGCAGCCAAGCCAGGATTTCAGTGCAAAACCTGCCCTGAGCCCCTCACTCAGGTCGGTTTCCCACAGGGAAGGGGTATATGCAAGGAAGCCTGTGAAACCTCCGGTGCACTTGTCTTCTAAGTCTGCTCCAAACTTGCCACTCACCTGTTCAAAAATCTTCTATAGGTCCCCACAGCCCACAGAAAAAGTTCAAATTGTTGAGCCCGGCATCTGAGCCCTCGCTTGGCCATCTAGCCACCTCTTCCAGGAGGTTCTGGATGGCGTCCTGGGTGAGACGGTTAAGCAGCCTTTCAGGGTGGCGCTGTCCAGCACGGCCAAGCGGAAGACACACGCTGCACGTGGACACCCAGCTGCGTAGATGTGGCAGTCTCCGCGTCGGCTTGACAATCTCTATCAGATTCCAGTAGGTACCATGGGTCGTGCAGTTTGATTCTGAAGGTAGAAAAATGGGGGACTGGACAAAGGCGACCAAGAGGACAGGATTCTGCTGAAGCAGCAGGCCGCAAGGGGAAGAGATGGAGAATGGAGAATCAGGGAAGCGCAGAGGCCCCGCGTCCAAATCAGTCTTCCCCTGGGGCAGGATCCATCCGGTTCCGCAGTTTCCCCATTGGGTGGGCATCCATAGTGTTCGAACGCTTCTGAAAATGAGGGGTTACTTCCTGTAGGCGTCTACTAGAGTTTCTTCTGTACACAGGACACAGGATCTCAGACAGGACGAAGGCGTGGGTAACCTCCCAGACTCGGCCAGCCGCAAGTCCGAGCAGCTAGGGAGAGCGACCCGGCCACGCCTTCTCGCGTGAGGTTCTGACTCCCTGCGCACGCCTGCCAGTCTCTCACTGGCCAGCCGCCTTCCGTCTCCTTTGGCGTTTTGATCATGCCCCTTGAGCTCTGTGATCCAATCGCTTTTGGGTGCGACTGAGGACTCGCTCTGAGGCCCCGCCCACATCAGCGTCCTCTAATTGCTGTTTAATACCCGGTGCTCACTCCTTCAGGACGCCCTACGGACCAATCCTGATGCTCTTCAGGAACAACACTTAGGTCCGCTAGTCAGTCGTTTTCCAAGTGGCGACCGGGCTACCCTTCAGCCACACCCCGTACACTCGGGGCCAAGTGTACCCTCGGATCTGGCGCAGGCACCGAGCAACCGCCATTCTAGGGCCACAGGGAGGGGCTGCAGGCGGGCGCCCAGCCACGGATGGAGGCTGGGCGGTCCTGTCCCACGTCACTGGGGCCCAATCCCGCCTTCTGACCCCTCCCCCATCCCGGGTCCAGGGGCGGGTCCGAGTCTGCACCAACGACCACACAGCTAGCCCTTCATCGCTCGCATCGCCCCGGCACCCACGTGTGCACCCCATACTTGGTGGCCGAAGCGAGCGGTACTGCAACCAGACGGGCTGGGCTACAGGAGCAGCAGCGGTGACCTGTGGGATCGAAAGTGCGATGGGACAGGGCGGCTGGAACCCGGCTCCCAGACCTTGGTCAGGATCAGGCACCTCCCTCTTTTTACCAGGCTTCGGAGCCAGCAGCCCTGAAACTAGGTGTCTGGGGACAGGCGCCACACCCAGCTGCAGAAACTAGGCATGGGACTTGGAACTCTTAGACATTTAGAGTGGAAGCCTGGAGCTCAGGTGAGTCATGGAAACCCTGGGGTCAGGCTCCTCTGCCTCCTCTACCCGCTTCAGCCACAAGACCCCTGAGAAACAAGGTGAGCTGATACAGTGCCTGGCTCCATAACCTGAACTCATATAAGAGGCAATGCCTTTTTCTGGGCACAGGGCCTGGCCTGCTGAACCCTTTGCCTGGCAACCTCTTCACTGATTCTTCCCATAACTGGCCCCTCCTCACTTGCCACGCCACTCAAATATCGCCCCCTCTGAGACAGGCCCTTCCGAGGCCACTATATCCAAAGTAACAGGCTCAATTACTTTTTCACAGTGCCTCTTCTTCTTGGCCTCAGGAATGCCCATAGATGCCACACACACACACACACACACACACAGCACCTGTGTCCCAGCCTGGCCTGGCTCAGCCTCACTTCTTTGGGGTTAGGTACTCACAGCCAGATGTGGGTGTTACACCCTCCCGGCCCCACTCATTCTCATGGGAGAGTAGAAGGGCACTGCCAGCCTGGTGTGCTCACAGCACCTACGACAGTCTGATCTGAGCCTGCCTGGGCTGGGCCTGTCCCCAAGGGTGGCCAGGAGGTGGGAGGCTGGTTACCTGGAGGCCCTGGACCAGCCTTTTCAGGAACACACATGCACAGGGGAATCTCCAAGCTTTTTTTTTTTTTTTTTTTAATTTCTTACAAAACCACATGTCCCAGCCAGACAGGACAGTGCAGGCCCGCCCCCAGGCACTGTGGCTGGAGGAGGGAGGCCCCCATGGATGAGGGGCTGCCGACCCCAGAAGGACCGTCTGCCCCTCTGCACAAGGCCAGTGTGAGGAAGGGGTCTGGCTGGAGGCTCTGTCCTGCCCACCCCCAGCTGCTGGGAGAGAAGGTAGACCCGGGGTCCCTGGTGCTCTTAGTGCCTGCAAGGGAAGGAGTGCAGAAGAGGGTCTGAGGGGAGGAGGAAAGGCTGGGGTCAGGGATGGGGCAGGCCAGGGGGCAGGCCCACAGTATCTCACCGAGAATATGCAGCGCTATCAAACCAACGTGGAGACGCTAATGATGACCACCAGAACGAGGACAGTGACGGACAAACAGATGGCAATAAAGACTTTCTTCTGTGGGAGAGGAGTGGGGTCAGGGAAACTCAGGAGCGGAAGGAGGGCCACCCGGGGGGTGGGGTGGGGGGAGGCTGACCTTCCGCGCCTTCTTCTGGCTCTCCAGGGCCATCTTGACATGTTCCTGCCCACGTTCCACATAGTCTGCTGAGCTCAGAATGTTCTTCTCAATTCTGTTGATAGTCTCCCCCTGTTCGGAAGAGGGGGCGGTTCAGGCAGGTAGGAATGACTGGGGGTGGAGGGCCCAGCAGCTCCTCAGTCTGCCCAGCCCAACCACAAATGACTGAAGGACATTCCTGACAGAGAACACTGCACTAACAAAGATGTGGAGGCAGGACCACATCTGACCAAAGTCCGCTCTCCTGCAGGTGGCTTCGAGGCCCCCTTCCACCATGTGGTCCCTTCTGTCCTGCTCCCTCTCCCCATACAACCTCTACTCGCAGTGCTGGCTGGGAGCTGAGTGCCTTACATGGCTCCTATCTTTTCACACAGGGTGAACTTTTGTCCCCTCACAAGTCTGTCTGAAGTCGTGTTCTTTAGGCCTGTCTCCCTGCTGCTGTGAAGCTCTCCCTATCCTGGTACTCCTACCGAGTGAAAGCTCTTCCCCATGACTCCCAGCTGCGAAAGAGCATTGGGTCAGCTCCTCCAGGACAGGGCTGGAAGCTCCCCTTATCCTGAGATAAGGGCCGGGGGGAAGAATACCACCTCGCACTCCATACTTGTACAGATTTTAGGAGGCAGGCCCTCTAGGGGGCAGCTGTGGAGCGCTCAGAAGTATGAGGGTAGATTCTGTTGGTGGAGGAGAAGCCAGGGTTGGGGCCATACCTGGGGTGGGCTCAAGTTTGAGGGATGGGGTACAATGTATAGAGGAGTGGCCATCCAGGTAGCTGTTCAGGAGGACGCAATTTGGGGGCACAGCTAAGGATGGAAACAAAGGCCAGCCTGGGGGCTTGGCCCAGTCTGGAGGGGAACAAAAGCCCCGGGGAGAGAGGCTAAGGGTGGAGGTGGGCTGACAGGCACAACACAGTCTCACGTCTGGGGGCTGAATCAAGCCTGGCCAGCTGCCTGGGGTACCCACCTGCATCTCCACTTCAGTAGCCAGAAAAGTGAAAATCTCATGAAGTTCACGGATACTGCGCTCAAGCTGCTGGATCTCACTGTGCCGGGCCGAGATCTCATTTAGGGCCTGTCGAGTCACCTGTGTGTCCTTCAGTATCTGGAGAGTGGACAGGAGTGAAGGGACAAGTCACAGGGAAACCAGCAGCAGGTTCAGAATTTCCTGTTCAGCTTTGGAGCGGCCCTCAGGCCTAGAACTGGGGCCAGGCCCCTGATGAGTGGTTCCAGGCAGGCTAATTCGTGCCCTTCCGGGCCTCAGGATTCCCTCCATGAAAAACGGCCAGGACTCAGAGAGGACGGGGGGCCCGGCAGAGGGAGGCTGGCTGTGGCCACTCACATTGGACACAAACACCTCGCTCTGCCCGCTGTCCAGCATCTGCTCCAGCTCCTCGTCAGACACCATTCCAGCATTTGCTGTGAAGGAAAAGGCCAGGCTCAGAGCTGGTCAGGTCACCTGACCCTGTGGGCCGGATGCCGCAACTCACTGATCTTCAGCTGCCTCCGAATCCGCTCCACGTTCTTCTCCCGGTATTCGGACTGCATTGAGTTGCACTTGTTGATGAGCTCCACAAATTGTTGGGACAGGACCCCGTGCTAAGGATGGAGAATAGAAGCTGGGTACTCCTGGGAGGATCCCTGCCCGGTCTGGGCTTCAGCATCCCCGTGGGTACAGTGAGCAAAGAGCATGAGCTCATAGGTGCCTGCTGCCTTGACCACCTTGAAAGGCTCCCCCAGTCTCTCAGAGTAAAAGCCGAAGCCCTTACCAGGACCTGCAAGGCCCTATATGACCCGCCCCTTCCCCCGTTGCCCCTCTGACCTTACCTCCCAACACTGTTCCCTCACCCCTTCCCTCCAACCACAATGGGCTCTTTACTCCTCCCTGAGCAGAGCACAGCCCCACCTCAGGCCTTTACACTTGCGCGCCTTCGGCCTGGAGTGCTCAGGCCCCACAAAGGCCTTTAGTCTTTGTTACAATGTCACCTTCTAAGTGAAGTTTTCTCCACCTTATTGCAACCTGCCTTCTCCCGATGTTCTCATTCCCTCTCCTCCTGCTCTTTTCCCTTAATACTTCCTATGTTCTAAAATAATTTACTGATTTATTATGGTGATTGTCTCTCCGCACTGGAATGTAAGCTCTGTGAGGATAGGGATCTTTGGTTCACGGCTGTATCCCAAACAGCTGAAAAAGGGTCTGGCACACAGTAGACCCTCAACAACTATTTGTGGAATGCTTGTTGAACACCAGCCTCACTGCTTAGACTAGAGGTGTGCTGGGATGCCCGGGGGTCATAGCGATTGCCCAGATTTTTACAGGCCCACCTGGGCCGTCAGCCTCTCACACCAGTGACTACCACAAGCCCCCCCCTCCCCCGAAACGCTCTCTCTCCTTGTGAATTTTGCTGATGTCTAAAATCTGCTCATTCCTTGGAGTTCCTTCCTCAAAGACACATCTGCTCTCTTGGCTTCAGCTGTACCCTTTCAAGATGCCCAAACTGTTCCATCTTCAATCTGGGGTCTTTGCTGAGCTCTGGGCCCACCTACTTCAACTCTGATCTCCAAGAACTCCAAACCATGCCTCACTGCGCACCCAGAGGAGGCTGCTCAGACCACCTCAAATCTCCTTACAAAGCTGTTGATTCAGTGACCTTCCACCCCAGGGAAGTTCCTCTTCCTGACTTCTTGAATTCTGTCCCTGGGGCAGAGGATGTCCCTGTCACATAGGCAGGGAACCTCCCAGCCATTTGACTGCACCCTCTTCTTCCCTGGGCAGAGCCATTAGCTACCAAGTCCTACCTGAGTAATGTCTTTGTCATCTATTCAAGCTTAACTCCCCATCTTGGCTTCTAGAAAGTATCTCCTACAGCCGAGCCCAGATCATGTCTAGGGACTCAGCAACTTCTCACTGAATGGAGGAGAAGAGGGCAGTGATATAATGGCCTGGAAGTCATGAGACCTGGGTTCTTGACCTTGGGTGAATCCTATTCCTCTCTGAGCCTCAGTTTCCCCATTTGGAAAATCATCTGGTTGGACTTGATGATCTCTAAGGGCCCTTCCTTCTCACATCTGCCATCTAATGATCTATAAAACACTAGCTGAAATTTCCTAGTTCTGGGAATAACGAACCCACCTGGGTTTTTCTCATTCTTGTGTTGACCGAGTTATAGTTCTCATCAGCTTCCTCCTTCTGGGGCTCTATGGCTGTGGAAAGACACAAGAGTATTGGTAGAGCAGGGGAGTTTGACCTGTGGCTTCTGAAATTCGGTTTGGGGACTAGGACCCCAGCCACCCAGCCATACAATAGAGAGGGGCTTATGACATAGGATGTTTTTTTGGAAATAAAATTTATCATAAAATGACTAATTCTGAGTCTCTGACAGGCAAAAGTATATTTTTCTTTGCAATAAATACGTCAGAGAATTCCCACAGGCATGCAGAGGCCTCCTAACAAAACCCCCATCGGCCTGCCCAAAGAATGGTCACTGGTCAGCAAGAATTGTAGAAGTACAGCTGATCCTTGCACAACTGCATGGGTCCACTTATACTTGGATATTTAGAAAACAAATGCATGCTACAGAACTACATGATCCACGGTTAGCTGAATCCACCCATGCAGGACCTGGGATATGGAGGGTGGACCATACAGTTATATGCATATTATGACTTGGGGGGTGGGGTGGCAACACTAACCTCTGCCTCGGTCAAGGGTCAAATGTAAATGGTTTCATTATAAATAAGGGAACCTAAGAGGCAGGCATATGCTGTGGAAAGAACTTTGGACTGGAAGCCAGGAGACGGAGATTCTAGACGTAGGCCTGCTGTGTGACCTGGATATATGTCACTGGCCTCTCTGGGCCACACACTCCCCAGATATACCAGGAGCTGGGCAGGATCAGAGGAAAAGTATCTGTCTGAGGTCCTAGAAGCTCACCCTTCAGCTGCGCGCGGATGTCCCTCCCCAGCTGTTTGATCTCGTCGCGCAGGTTCTGCAGGTCCTGCTTCATGCCTGAACAAGAGAAAGCCATGATGCCCAAACAGCAGCCCCTACCTCAACAAATCTCCCTGCCCACCACCTGCGTGGAACTACAATCCCCACAATCCCTCGGGCTCAGCATGCGTTCTACACCCAGGGTTTGACTCACTCTCCTCGGGAAGGGGCGTGGCCAGAATGGTGACCTGCTGCTTCTCCAACTCTCGGACTTTATTCTCCAGCTTGACAATAGTTTGCCGAATTGTCCGAACCTGGGGAGGATGACCGAGAGGGCTGAAGGAGATATGGGGGTACTCCAGGCCGCTATGCTCTTCGGGTCCTCCAGCCCCCTCGTGAATCCAGGCCGAGACCCCAGCCTCTTACCTTCTGGAAGAATTCATCGTCCGGGCTCCCCAGCCGTGCAGTGCCCGGGTGTACCACCAGCGCGACTCTCTCCTTGTCTTCATCGTCCGAGCTGTCATCCCCCTGCCAGGGCCAGGGTCACTGGCATCACTTCCTTAATATTGCTCTCGCCCAGCAGGACTCACAGACTTCCGGGTCTTTCCTTCCTAGCCCACAGCCACCCCTCCCTGCCCCGAAGACCAGGAGTCCTGCATTCCAGCCAGACCCCACCCCGTCCGCCTGTCCCCAACCCTGCTGTTCCGACTTCTCACCTGCCTCAGCTCGTGGGTCCTGTCCCGCATGGCGGCCCGAGCTCCCTCTCCCCGGCGCCGGAGCCCGGCGGGCCTCAAGATTCTAAGTTTGAAACTCCCGTATCCCACTCACACTCTGACACTCCCCTCCGCCCTCACCCTGCGGACCCCAAAACTGCCCCCTCCACGAGCCGCCAGAGGCTCTTTCCCTGGCACCATCCACAGTCAAGGGGAAGGAGCCGATCTCGGGGACCCCCACGTTTCCACAGGTTGGAATTCCCTTTTCTTCCCCCCCTCCCGCTCCAGTAGCCTCGGCCCCGCCCCCTCTGGGATGACTGGAGCATGCGCACGGGAGCTCGTCCCTTCCCCACCCGAGGGAAAGGCGGAGGTCGGAAGCAGCAGGGCTCCGAACGGAAGCAAAATTGCCAGGACGTGAGAACCCGCCCACTTCGCCGGAACTATCGCATCTTCAAACGGAAATCTACTTGCCAAAAGGGGTGAGAATGCGTCATTGGTATGTAATCTGAGAGGCCCCTCATCTCACATCACCCCACGGTGCACCCCTCCTCGCGTCACGTGACCGGCCCGGTCCCAGCCTCTCGGACTACAGAACGTGACGCTTGGACTGTCACATGTCTCGGCTCTGTCAACTCCGTCTCTGGAACACCTATCTCCCCACGACGTCCTCGGCACCCCGGTGCCCGAGTTACCTCCCTTCAGCCCCCACGCGGCGGGGAGGGGGCGCTATCCCCAGAGGCAGTGGGTGGTAGGACCCTGGCTGAATTCGGCTTTATTTCTTTTGGGTCCGGGCGTGTTGGGCAGACGACTTAGAATTTGGAGCTGTCAACATGATGAGACCTTGAAATTCAGAAAAGAAAAAGATCCAGCATCAGAGAATTGCAGGGTTTTGTAGGCAGAGCATCTGGGGGTGGGAAGTGACCTCACCCGAGGCAGAAATCTCTTCTCCCGCATACTCCTGGCACAGCTTCTGACAGGTGGGCGGCTGGCGCCCGGCTTGAACGCTGCAGTCCCGCTGCACTCACCACCTTCTGAGCAGCGACACCATTTCAGGGCAGCTCAGGCTGAGAAAAGAGTCTATTATATTGAGCAGCATGTCACTTAGACCGCCGCCCCCCAGACCCCCACCTTGCACCGGAGTCTACCCTCTGGAGCCCACAAAAAAATTCCACATTATAGTGGCCTGTGAGCTCTTGAGGTGAGGGCATGACTGTAGGGTTCTCACCAGAATTCCAGCACCTAGTTCAATACCCAGCACATAGTGGACCCTCAGTAGATATTTGGGGTTTTGTTTTTGGGTTTTTTTTTGAGGTACACGGGACTCTCACTGTTGTGGCCTCTCCCATTGCGGAGCACAGGCTCCGGACGCGCAGGCCCAGCGGCCATGGCTCATGGGCCAAGCCGCTCCGCGGCATGTGGGATCTTCCCGGACCGGGGCACGAACCCGTGTCCCTTGCATCGGCAGGCGGACTCTCAACCACTGTGCCACCAGGGAAGCCCAGTAGATATTTGTGGACAGAATCTTAGCCTTTCATATAACTGAAGATGAAGCTTCTGGTTCCCTAGTCTTCTCTTTTAGGCTTCAGGCTGTCACGGTGACACTTCCCTAACCCTAGCCCTGTAGACATTCATTCATTCAGTGGATAGTTATTGGGAATTTACTATGGGCCAGACACTGTTCTAGGGCTGGGGATACATGAGGGCATAACAGACAAGAATGCCTTGCACTTTTGGAACCTACATTCTATAGGAGGAGGCCCCAAGGCCACTGAGTGAGTCTCAGCATAGCCAGGATGAATATTAGTTCTCCTGGATCCCAGGGTTCTTTCCAGGGAGCTTATATGAAGGTCAAGCAAGGGAAGGAAGGGCCCCTTTCTGTTATGCCCTACTAAGGAAATCTAGATTTTTTTTTTTTTTGGCCACGCCGTGCAGCATGCAGGATCTTAGTTCCCAGGGATCGAACCCATACCTTCTGCAATGGAAGCCAGGGAAGTCCCAAGGAAACCTAGATTTCTGTGACTGAGTTGCTGTGGACTTCTGGAAAGTCACTTCTTATCTCAGGGCCTTGATCTCCCATCTCTACAATGGGTGGCAGTAGGGGGATGGGGGGATAGTCTTTATGGGTATTCCCTGCTCTAAAGCTCAATGATAGTGAAACTGTCAAGTGCTGTATCACTCTATGTGAGGGGCTTTGATCCTTCTCCTCTTCCCTTTAGAATTCGGCTCGTCTGGGTTTGGGAATGAAGGAGTGAAGATGGTGCTGCTCTGATCAACCCACAGGGGGAATGAAGGGTTAGAGGCTTAAATGAAGGGTTCGGGAGGCCAAGCCCTGCCCACGGAGTTCCCTGGAAATCAGGAGGAAGAATTGCTCTGCTCTTGGGTCTTTCCTATTGGCCTCTGCCTCCCTGCCCCCCTCCTTTCTTTCCCTCTGTCTCTGTCCCTAGTCTCTCTCTGTCTCTCTGAGTGGTACGGTGGAAGGGCTTTTGGACATCTGACCTTTAGTCCTGTCTTAAATAATTCATTGCTCCTCCGTGGGCCCTAATTTCTTCATTTGACAACTTGGTCTGGTCATTTCTGTTTTGCCTAAGGTAAGAATTGAGCAATATCAGGTGAGGTAAGGAAGGATATGAAAGGGTCTTGCAAAAGCCCCCCTCTGTGGGCTTTTACTGCTGTGGATTCCAGGTCTCTCTGGGCCCACCAGTCCCACCTGTCTCTCTCTGTTTCTCAGCCTTTGGATGACTTGCCTTCTTGGTTCCAGCTATGATCTGGATTTGTTGGTGCCTTTGTTAAATTTCCCAGGATTATGATAGTCATTTTATTTGTGGTCTCTGGATGGGATCACAGGGCTATGGGATGGTGACTTAAGGACATACATAGGAGGCTGGGCTCAAAGCCCCATGGAGTGGTGTGTGGAGGAGCTGGGGAGCAGAGGCCATCTAGAGGGAATAGCTCTGGGGATGGAGCTTTCCAGAGCTGAGCCCATATCTCTGTTTCATGGTCCTTTTTGACTCCTCTCAGGCCCTCTGAACAGCCTTGAAGGGTGCATTAACTATATTGGGCCTCGAATGTGTGGGTGTTGGGGGGTATTTTCCTTTCAGTCTGTGGGAAGGTCAAACCCTACTTGATTTTCTTTAAATTTTGTTTTGGCTGTGCGGGCTCTTCATTGTGGTGCACAGGCTTCTCTAGTTGTGGCGCTTGGGCTCTAGAGTGCATGGGGTCAGTAGTTGCAGCATGCAGGCTTCTCTCTACTTGCAGCACACAGGCTTAGTTGCCCCGCAGCATGTGGGATCTTAGTTCCCCCACAGCATGTGGGATCTTAGTTCCCCCACCAGGGATTGAACCTGCGTCCCCTGCATCGGAAGGCGGATCCTTAACTGCTGGACCACCAGGGAAGTCCCAAACCCTACTTGATCTTGATGCCTGGCAGCTTGTCCTGTCCCCTCCATCTGCGGGTCCATCTACCAACAGTGGAACCAGATGACCTGGGTTGGAATCCCAGCTCATTCACTTGCTGTATAACTCTGTAAGTCAAGTTACTTAACCTCTCTATGTTAACTCAGTTTCCTCATTTGAAAAATGGGAACCATAACAGTACCAATCTCATAGGGTTGCCGTAAGGATTCAATGAAATGATATATGTGTAAGGAGAAAGAACAGTATCTGGTATTAGGTGCTAGCTAAGTGTTTGCTGCTATTATATGAGGGTGATGATCACGATTGTCACTCTGATGATGTCAGCAGCCCCAGTGTCTCTGCCAGGGTTTCCACGCTGCTGCTCGTCTTCTTTCCCCTTTCCATCTCCTGAGCCCCACTGTGCGCCAGATCACAGGCTAGCTGTCTTGCCAACTCCTGCCCATCTCTCCTGTCTCCACTTGGATCTGACACACCATATATTTTGCTAATTTATTTTATATATTGTCTGCCTCCACCCCTCCTCTCCACTACTAAAATGTAAGCTCCATGAGGACAGGGATTTTCACCTGCATTATTCACTGCCATGTCCCCAGTGCCTACAACAGTGCCTGGCACATAGTAGCTAGTCAATAAGTATTCACAAAGGAATGAAATTATTTCTTTTTAATTTAATAGTTACCTAGCATTCACTATGTGCCAGGTACCAGTACTAGTACTTTATAAATATTTGCTCATTTCATTCTCATATCAATTCTATGAGAAAGTACTATTATTGTCCTCATTTTACAGAGGAGGAAACTGAGGCACAGGGATGTTAAGTAATTTGCCCAAAGTTACACACTAGTAAATGCAAGGGCCAGGATTTGGAACCAGAAAGGAAGCTCCAGACTCTATGCTCTTTTTTTTTTTAATTATTTTATTACTTTATTTGTTTATTTTTGGCTGCTTTGGGTCTTCATTGCTGCGCGGGCTTCTCAGTGCAGTGGCTTCTCTTGTTGCGGAGCATGGGCTCTAGGCATGCGGGCTTCAGTAGTTGCGACACGCAGGCTCAGTAGTTGTGGTGCATGGGCTTAGTTGCTCCGCGGCATGTGGGATCTTCCCAGACCAGGGCTCAAACCCATGTCCCCTGCATTGGCAGGCAGATTCTTAACCACTGCGCCACCAGGGAAGCCCCAGACTCTATGCTCTTAGCCAGTTCACTAGGATCCAAGGAAAATGCCAGCCAGGGATGGCTGCCTGTGTTCCACCCACCTTTGGGGAGTTGTTGCTACCTATTGATGCACTGCTTTGGATCATCTGTGGGGGGAGGAGGGGGCCGACTGCAAGACTGAGCCTTTTTCCTTCCCCCATCACCGGGTCTCTCTTCCACACCTGTTGGGTTGGGGCGGACTGCCGGGGAGGTTGTTGGTCCTCCTCCCATTCCGTTTGCCGTCTCCCCAGGAACTAAAGATGTCCATGCGTGTATTACATAAAGGGCTTCTCTTCACCCTACAGATGTCTCTGAGGCTGGTTTTGTGCCCAAGCCCCAGGTGCTACAGAGATGAAGCCCACACAGCTCTCTCCTCATGATATGTCTTGAGCCTGACCTTGGTCACTCCCTAGAGCGCCATCTGAGAACCTCCCTTCTTTAAACTCTACACACATTCTCGTGGCTTTAACTGACATCGTATTTGGCTCCCAAGCCCACGTCTTCAGCCCCCAATTTTCTCATAAGCTCTAGACCCCTGAATCCACTTGCCTCCTGGACATCCCCTCCTCCCCTCTTGGAGGTCCCATGAATGTCTTAAACTCACCATGTCCCAAACACCATGCATCATCTCCCCCTGAGAATGTCCTAAACCAGCTTCTGTTCCTCCTGTTTCCTCTCAATGTGGATGACAGGGGGTCACCCATGCCATAACCTTGGCCTTGAACTTCATTCTAAAGGTGATGCTTCACACAACTTGTCAGGATAACCTCCATAAAAATACTAGAAGAGGGCTTCTCTGGTGGTGCAGTGGTTAAAGAATACGCCTGCCAATGCAGGGGACACAGGTTCGAGCCCTGGTCCGGGAAGATCCCACATGCTGCGGAGCAACAAAGCCCGTGCGCCACAGCTACTGAACCTGCACTCTAGAGCCCGCGAGCCACAACTACTGAGCCCACGTGCCACAACTACTGAAGCCCGTGCACCTAGAAACCGTGCTCCGCAGCAAGAGAAGCCACCACAATGAGAAGCCCGCGCACCGCAGTGAAGAGTATCCCCCGCTCACCGCAACTAGAGAAAACCCGTACACAGCAACAAAGACCCAACACAGCCAAAATTTTAAAAATTAAAAAAATAAAATAAAATACTAGAAGAAAATATGGGCAAAATTGTTTATAATTCTTAGAGTGAGGAAGGCCTTTCCAACTACAATTCAGAAACTAAATATTTTATAATAACCTATAAGGGAAAAAAATCTGAAAAAAAAAGATATATATATGTATAACTGAATCGCTTTGCTGTTCATCTGAAACTAACACAACTTTGTAAATCAACCAAACTTCAGTAAAAAAAAAAAAACACATTACCAATGGATATGAAAAATTCAGAAACTATAAAATAAAAGATTAATACATTGTCTACGTGAAAAAATTCTGCATGGCAAAAAAAGTCAAAGCAAAATCAAAGGCCAATAAACTGGGAAAAAATATTTGCAATCCTTATCATATACAAAGGGCTAATCGCCCTACTATTTAAAGAGCTCCCATATATCGATAAGAAAGACCAACAGTTCAATAAAAAAAATGGGCAAAGAACATGACAGATCACAAAAAGACAATAAAGACAAACAAATATGCAGATGTTCATCTTTGTGCATAATAAAAGGTGAAAATTAAGATAATACTGAGATATTATTTTTTAATTTATTGCACTAGCAAAATTCATATTTTTTTTTTCTTCTTCTTTTTTTTTTTTTTTGGGCCACACTGCGCAGCTTGTGGGATCCCAGTTCCCCGACCAGTGATAGAACCCGTGCCCCCTGCAGTGGAAGTGCGGAGTCTCAACCACTGGACCGCCAGGGAAGTCCAGCAAAATCCATATGTTTGACAACATAGTCTTTTGGCAAAACTGTGGGGAAACAGGGACTTTCACTCATTGGTGGGGCTGCAAAATGATACAACCCAGACCATAGTTATCAAGATTCTGAATGTATATATTGTTTCTGAATTCTGAATGCATGTATTGTGTCTCCAGATTCTAAGAATGGCTGGGTGGTTTTTCTGCCCATCTTACCTTAGATTACTCAGCAGCGGTCAGCTTGCCCCTTGGCTGGAGTTGGATGGCCCACGATGACCTCTCTCACACTTACATGTCTGGGACCTAAGCTCTGATGGTCCAGTTGACCAGGATGGCTGAGCCACTCTCTCTCTATGGTATTTCATCCTGGGTTTCTTCATAGCATAGTGGCCTCAGAGTTCCAAGACGGTGGGAGTAGAAGGTGCAAGGTCTCTTGAGGCCCTCCGGCACAACATTACTTGCACCATATTCTATTAGTTAGAGCAAGTCACAAGTCCATGCGGGCTGCAAAGGGTGAAGAAATGGAATTTTAATTCACCAGATCTGCACACATGTGAAATGACACATACATCAATGTTATTCATTGGATATTGTTTGCAGTACATCCGAAACTTGTCCATTAGCGGGTATGCAGCCATCAAAAAGAATGAAGATATTCATTATGTATAAATATGAAAACATTTCAAAATATATTGTTAGTTAAATGTTAGAATGAGTGTATCATGCTACCGTTGTATAAGAAAGAAAGTGTGCGTGTGAGTGTGTGTGTGTGTGCAGGCATATGCACGTGTTTTTCCTGGAACCTCATAAAGAAATCCTGGAAAGTTGTGCATAAACAAATAGAAGTGGTTCCTGTGGGTGGTTTGTGAGACTAAGGTAGTGAGTACAATTGTTAGAGTAAGAATTTTCACTGGAAACCTTTTGTATAATTTAGATTTTTGGACCATGTGAAAGTATTATTTTTTATTTATTTATTTATTTATTTATTTTTTTGCGGTACGCGGACCTCTCACCGCTGTGGCCTCTCCCGTTGCGGAGCACAGGCTCTGGACGCGCAGGCTCAGCGGCCAGGGCTCACGGGCCCAGCCGCTTCGCGGCATGTGGGATCTTCCCGGACTGGGGCACGAACCTGTGTCCCCTGCATCGGCAGGCGGACTCTCAACCACTGCGCCATGAGGGAAGCCCTTATTTATTTTTATTTATTTGTTTTATTTATTTATTTTTGGCTGCGTTGGGTCTTCTTGGCTGCGTTGGGTCTTCGTTGCTGCACGCGGGCTTTCTCTAGTTGTGGTGAGTGGGGGCTACTCTTCGTTGCAGTGCTTCTCACTGCAGTGGCTTCTCTTGTTGCAGAGCACGTGCTCTTGGCACACGGGCTTCAGTAGTTGTGGCGCACGGGCTCAGTAGTTGTGGCTTGTGGGCTCTAGAGCGCAGGCTCAGTAGTTGTGGCGCATGGGGTTAGTTGCTCCGCGGCATGTGGGATCTTCCCAGACCAGGGCTCAAACCTGTGTCCCCTGCATTGGCAGGCGGATTCTTAACCACTGAGACACCAGGGAAGCCCAGTATTATTTATTTTAAATAATTATATCAAAGAAAGAATGGTAAAGGCATACCTTTGAATAATTTTAAGCAAAGACATATGTCTTAGCTTGGGCTGCTCTAGCAAAAAGCCATATACTTGGTGGCTTAAACAACAGACATTTATTTCTCACAGTTCTGGAGGCTGGAAAGTCCAAGGTCAAGGTGCCAACAGAGGGAGTTCCCTGTCGGTCCAGTGGTTAGGACTCTGCGCTCTCACTGCCCAGGGCCAGGGTTCGATCCCTGGTTGGGGAACTGAGATCCCACAAGCAGCGTGGTGCGGCCAAAAAAAAAGGTGCCAACAGATTTAGTTCTTGGTAAGGGCTCTCTTCCTAGCTTGTACTCACTGTGTCTTCACATGGCAGAAAGAGAAAGTTCTGCTGTCTCTTCCTTTTCTTATAAGGGCACTAATCCCATCAGGGGCTCCACCCTCATGACCTGATCTAAACCTCATTACCTCCCAAAGGCCTCATCTTCTGCTACCATTACATTGGGAATTAGGGCTTCAAAATATGAATTTTGGGGCGACACAGACAGCCAGCCCCTGATAGAGCACCATGATCAAACTTTCATTTTACAGAGATACCCTCTGGTGGCCACGTGCAAGGCCACCACAGATGACTGTGCCAGTGTGCACTACACAAGGCACCACACAAAAGGGCCACCAAGTACATGTAGACACCATGTATTTGAACATTTATTACAACAGTTATCTGACAGATGGAGGTAGAGTGTCCTGGGAAAGGACACCTTTCTCTATTTGCACAAGGGTGTAGTAAGTATTGACTATAGTGAAGGTTGATTGGGAGATCAGTTAGGAATCAGGCCAAAAATAATGAGGCCTGAAGTTAGGGATGCAACATTCACTAAAGAGACAGATCTATCAGACACGGTTGCAGATTGGAAGGGATGGTGAGGGAGGAGGAGGGTCCTAGAGCACTCCTCAGTCTCTGGCCCTTGCTGTATGTGGAGGCAAGTTTGCGGGAATAAGAGAAATACCTTAAAATAAATTGCCATTATAAATCATAGCAACAAACTATTAGGAAATGTAAAATCACCATTTACAGAAATATATGATGCCTGGGACTTCCCTGGTGGTCCAGTGGCTAAGACTCCACGCTCCCAATGTAGGGAACCCAGGTTCAATCCCTGGTCAGGGAACTAGATCCCGCGCACCACAACTAAAAAGATCCCACATGCCACGAAGAAAATCCTGCATGCGGCAATGAAAATCCCACATGCCACAATGAAGACCCAGCACAGCCAAATAAATAAATATTTTTAAAAAAGAAATATATGGTGCCTAAATAAATCTTTTAAGAATATGTCAATGGCCTTTATGAGAGAACATTTTTAAATTTTATTGAAAGACTTTAAAGAAGTCCTAAACTAATGGCTAGATATCCCACGTGCATGGATAGGAAGACTCAATATTATAATGCCATCGGTTCTCCCAAAACACATCTACAAAGTCAGTGCCATGATCTAGTCTCTGCTGCATGATGTTGACTCTGGTTTTGATGGAGAGAAGGGCTAGAATGAGCCCACTGGGAGGCAGATGCCCGTCGATCAGGAGAATGTTTCAGTAGTCCAGGATTTCTGCCTGGTTTGAATCCTAGCTCCTGTCTCGAGTAAGTTACTTAAACTCTTTTACTTCAGTTTCCTTATCTGTAAATGGAGATAATAATAACAGTAATCCCAGATGGTTTTTGTGAAGATTAAATGAATTAACACTTAAACAGGGACTTAGAAGTTAGGTAAGTGGCTCCATGGGGACAGGTTGATGTTTGTTTTGCCCTCTTCTGTGTCTGTAGCCACAGGGCATAGTCCTGGCACAAAGAGCAGGGCCTCAATAAATACTGGTTAATGGATAAATAGGTCAAATGGGTATTCCTTCTTTTGTTCCTGAGCAAGCAGGTGTGATAGGTCCTGTGCCAGGTACCATGGGGAGGCAGAGATTAATCAGATGGGGTCCTTGAATATGAGGCACTCGGAGTCCAATGGGTTGTTAAGCTGCGTTTAAATTTTGCCACCTGAAGCACTGAGTCTTCCTTGAAGGACAGATGCTCTGGGAAGTAACCCAAGCCCACTACAAAAATAAACCTTTGTTGTGTTAAATCACTGAGATTTGGGAGGTATTTGTTATGTAGCATAACCTAGCCTTAGCCTTGCCTATCTGATATACTGTGGTTCCCAAACTTGACTGAAAATAAGAATTGCCAGAGGTAATTGCTAAAAACCCAGATCTACTGACTCAGAATTTCCAAAGAAGAGACCTGGTCATCTGTATATGTAACAGGCTTGCCCTTCAGCTTCGGGAGGGTCAAGAAAGACTCCTGCAGCTCACCTTGAAAGGAAGAGTAGGAGTTGGACTTGGAGATGGAAGAGGGAAAGGTATTCCAAGGGTCAGGAACAACGTGAAGAAAGGCATGGAGGTGGGGAGACGCAGGAACTACCTTGGGACCAGAATCAGGTACATGGGGAATGGTGGTACGTGCTAAAGTGGGAAGTCAGGTGAGAAAGTCTGAGCTTTATCTCATCAGCGACGGGGAACTGGAGAGGTTTTCTGAGCAGGGGCTGGCCTGGTGATATTGATGCTCTAGAAAGGCCACTCAGTCAGGGAGACTGCATAGGAGGCTGGTGTGTGGTCCAGGCAACCCACCTCACATTGTTATCGAGTGGACTTTAAGTGAGCATGGATGTATTGAGCTCAAAATCACTGACCCGTGAGACGGATTACCATTGTCGTCACATCGTGTGTGCTTATATGTGTCCTTAGAGCCGCAGCCAGATTTGAATTGTGCATCTTTCACACATTCACTCATTAATGAATATTTACTTTTTTGTTCTGTTTTTTTTATTTAACCAATATTTATTGAGCACCTACTATGTGCCAGGTGCCATAGTGCCACTGGAGAACCAGCAATGGACAAAACAAGCAAAAACCCCTGCCTTGAAGACCTGAATAAACACTTCTCCAAACAGGATATACAGCTTGCCAACAGGCACATAAAAAGATGTTCAACATCACTATCATCAGGGAAACGCAAATCAAAACCATCATGAGATATCACCTCACACCTGTCAGAATGGCTATCATCAAAAAGAACACCGATAGCAAATATTGGCGAGGATGTGGAGAAAAGGGAACCCTCGTACACTGTTGGTGAGAATGTAAATTGCTGCAGCCACTACAGAAAACGGTATGGAGGTTTCTCAAAAAACTAAAAATAGAACTACCATATGACCCAGCAATTCCACTCCTTGGTATATTTCCAAACAACAACAACAACAATTAAAAAAAACTAATTCAAAAAGATAATTGCACCCCAATGTTCACAGCACCATTGTTTACAATTACCAAGATATGGAAGCAACCTAAGTGTCCATCAACAAATGAGTGGATAAAGAATATGTGGTGTACACACACACACACACACACACACACACACACACACACACAATGGAATACTACTCAGCCATAAAAAATAATGAAATTTTGTCATTTGCAACAATATGGATGGACTTGGAGGGTATTATGCTAAGTGAAATAAGTCAGGCAGAGGAAGACAAATACTGTATATATCACTTATATGTAGAATCTGGAAAATACAACAAACTAGTGAATGTAACAAAAAAGAAGCAGACTCACAGTTATAGAGAACAAACTAGTGGTTACCAGTGGGGAGAGGGAGGGGGAGGGACAATATAGGGGTAGGGGATTAAGAGGTACAAACTATTATGTATAAAATGACTAAGCTATGAGGATATATTGTACAACATAGGGAATATGGCCAATATTATATAATGACTACAAATGGAGTATAATCTTTAAAAATTGTGAATCTCTATAGTGTACACCTGTAACTTATACTGTACATCAATTATATTTCAATTTTTAGAAAATCCCTGCTTTCATGGAACTTATTTTCTTTGTCTTTTTTTTTTTTGCGGTACGCGGGCCTCTCACTGTTGTGGCCTCTCCCGTTGTGGAGGGAGGCCTCTCCCAGGCTGCACAGGCCGGATGCACAGGCTCAGCCGGATGCACAGGCTCAGCGGCCATGGATCATGGGCCCAGCCACTCCACAGCATGTAGGATCTTCCTGGACCGGGGCACGAACCCGTGTCCCTTGCATTGGCAGGCGGACTCTCAACCACTGCGCCACCAGGGAAGCCCCCTTCTTTGTCTTTATGCTGGGATAAAGGTGTGAGGGAATATGCCATTCAGTCATTCATCTCTTCATTCAGATTTTTAGTGAATGTCTACTTTGTGCCTCACCTCATGTTAGTTGCTGGGGAGAAGCAGAAATGAGTCAGCCCCATGGGACTCCCATGGGAGTCCAGTGGTTAGGACTCCATGCCTCCACTGCAGGGGGCACGGGTTCCATCCCTGGTGGGGGAAGTAAGATCCTACAAGTTGCGGGGTGGCCAAAAAAAAAAAAAAGAAATGAGTCTAGTGTGGAAGCAGACTCAGCCCACGGCTCATGAGGCTGTCAGCCTGGACTGCCGGGAGAGGCTTGAACTGGGTCTTGAAGGATGAGAAGGCTGACTATCAATGAAGGGACGAAACAGCGTACTGGGTGGAGGAAAAGACACAGCAAAAGACTCCAGGGTGTTTGGGGTCCATGATTCCTTGGTGTCGTTAAGGCCTGGGGTCCATGGAACAGGGAGGGAAGTGGTAGGAGAGATGAGGTGATGGGGACCAAATGCCAGAGCAACGATTGAGTGTAATCCGGGAAGTTGTGGGGCGTTGACTTTGTTGATGTAGGGGACTGATTTTATCTCATTTCTTTGGGGGGTAATCACACTAGCACCTGGGTAGAAAACTGGATGTGAAGGAAAAGGGCTGCAGGTGAGAAGACCAGAAAGGAGGCTGTTCTTTCTTTCTTTCTTTCTCTCTCTCTCCATCCTTCCTTCCTTCCTTTCTTTCTTTCTTTTCTTTCTTTCCTTTCCTTTCCTTTCCTTTCCTTTCCTTTCCTCTCCTTTCCTTTCTTTGCCATGCCGCACGGCTTGCAGAATCTTAGTTCCCCAGTGAGGGATTGAACCCCAGTCCATGGCAGTGAAAGTGCCAAGTCCTAACCAACCACTGGATGGCCAGGGAATTCCCCAAAAGGAGGCTGTTCTGATGGCCCAGGTCAGTCACCCCTAGACTGACCAGGGGTGGTGGGGATGGAGGGGACCCAGGAGACAGCTCTGGATTTGGCAGTTGAGGGAGGGGCTAGAACCTTGTGGTCTTACGAGAATGAGCTTTGTAATCAAAAAATGCAGGCAAGAGCCCCAGCCCTGTCCTTTACTAACTGTTATTTAACTATTCCAAGCCTGTTTCCTGATCTGGGCACTTGGGATGATAGCAGTAGCTGTCCTGAGGTTGGAAGGATTATGGGGGCTACACAGTGGAGCACCAGGGACTTGGTGGATGCTCGGAACATGGTAGCATTCTTTGGATGGGGGAGGGAGCCAAGGACAGCTTTCTGTGTGCTTTGAGTGACTGGGTGGACGGAGATGCCCTCTTTGATGGAGAGCACTTTGGGGGAAGGCGAGGCCACCACAGTCTTTGTGGTCAGCGTCAAAGCCCTGGCCTCGCTTACGATAGTTATGGATCCACACGTCTCCGAGTGCATCTTTGGTCTCTGTTCTTGGTGCTCAGCTCAGTGCTCAGGCATACAGCAGGTACTGCCCTTGAAGAGCAGGACCTGGCTTGCAGGTATAGATGTGGATATTGCAGGCATGTAGGCGTGGCTGAACCTGGGGAGGTGACAGGGTATAAAAAGAAGAGAGGGCTTCCCTGGTGGCGCAGTGGTTGAGAGTCCACCTGCCGATGCAGGGTACGCGGGTTTGTGCCCCGGTCCGGGAAGATCCCACATGCCACGGAGCGGCTGGGCCCGTGAGCCATGGCCGCTGAGCCTGCGCGTCCGGAGCCTGTGCTCCGCAACGGGAGAGGCCACAACAGTGGGAGGCCCGTGTACCGCAAAAAAAAAAAAAAAAAAAAAAAAAAAAAGAAAAGAAAAGAAAAGAAACTGGGAGGGGGGCCCGGAAACCCTGCTGCTGCGGGGATGTGGAAGAAAGGGGGGGGTGGGCGGTCTGGAAGGAGGCTGGGAAACAACATCCAGAGTTTGGAGGGGGAGGCGTGGGAGGCAGGAGGCAGGTGGGAGCCAAGATGGGAAGGATTTCAAGAAGAGAGGGGTCATCAGTGTCGAATATCCTCCGATCACGATCACGGAGGATAAGGCCTGGCAAGTGGTCCATGGATTCAGCATAGAGGAGGTCACTGGGTAACTTGGCAGAAGCAGGTTCAAGGCCTGTTAGAGGCCAAAGCCCCATTGCAGGGGTAGAGGACTTGATGTGACATTAAGACGTGGAGATGGGAAGAGGTGAGGCAGGCATTAAGGAGAGGGATGCAGGGTACTTGGACCCTCGGGGGGACCAGAACTCCTCTCCCAATAAGGACAAGTTTTGTTTTGACAGAGCCATCTAAAGATAGGCCAGGAGGTCCCTGGAGGTGGTGAGCACCCTGTCCCTGGAGGTAGACAAGCAGAGCTCTGTGACCCACACTGTCCGGGGACTCTCACACTTAGAGTGGGGAAGGCTGTGCAAAAAAACAAGCCCCATGTCCTTCTCAGCTAGGCTTGGCCGATTCCTTGCATCACAGAAGCCACCTAGAGGGTCACTCTTGCTATTTCTAGTGTCCAGAGAGCCTCCCGCAGGGACACACACACAGAGGTGGTCGTGCACAGATTCACACAGATGCTCCCAAACACAAACTATAAAATCTATCTATATCTCCTGGTGTAAAGGGATCCACAGCTCCTCTCCCCAGGCTATTCCCTTAATTCATTCCCTTACCCCTTCTTTCTGCCATTCCACCGTCACCCCCGTCCCACAGCAGCATCCCTGTGCCTCCTGCCACATCTCCTCCGTCTCTCCGCATCTCTCCCTCCTTCTGTGGCTCTGCCCTTCCCCACCCTCCTCTAGGCCTCTCCAGTCTCCCTCCCTCCTGGGTCCCCCTCCCCGGACTACAACCCCCAGGCGCCCCCAGCCCCGGGCGCTGCGCATGCCCCCTGCTCCCCGCCCCCTCCCGGTTCCCCCCTCCCTCCCTTCCTCCTTACCTCCCTCCTCCCCCCTCCCCCGCGCTTCAGCTCCCGCATCCCTCCATCCAAGCCTGTGCCGCAGCCGCATCGCCACCGCATACCCGGCAGAGCCGAGCCAGGCCCAGGCCCCTGCCCCTGCCCGGCCCTCAGCCCGCCGCCCCTCAGCCCGCCCCCGCCCGCGGGCCCCCCTACAGCGGCCTCGGCGCCCCCCCGCCGGCGCCCCCAGACTCAGGACTCCAGCACCGAGGCAGGAGGCAGGGAGCAGAAGCAGAGGCAGGAGAACGAGGAGGAGGAGGAGGAGGAGGAGCCGTCGCAGGATGAAGGATCGGACTCAGGAGCTGCGGAGTGTGAGCTTGGGGGTGGGGAAAATGGGGGGGCGGGACCCCAGTATTTGGGGAGCGCGTGGGGGTGGAGTGGGGGAGGTGCTGGGACGTGGGGGCAGATGATGAGACTGGAGGTTGGTGGCAGGGGCACCCCAATATGTGAAGGCACCTGATGTCTCCAATGAACCTGCATTTTAGGGACAGTGGCTAGAAGGGGTTGGAGGCCATTAAGACACAAGGGGGCAGGAGAGGTCTCAGGGGCCCTGGACACCCTACATTCCCAGGAGGACCCTGGGGTCTAATCTGGGGATGGAAAAGAGTGAGTGTGGGAGAGAATTGGAGGGTGCTGTCATCCGCTGGGCAGATTTGCTGAATTAGAAGGATGTGGGCAGTTCCTGGGCCAGGCTGAGCCCAGCGAGACCCAGATTTGGGGGCTGCTGTGGGGAAGGACACACGTTGGGACTGACTGAGATGCCAGCACCTGGCAGTGAATGAAGCGTGTGTGTGTGTGTGTGTGTGTGTGTGTGTGTGTGTGTGTGTTGCTCTCCGTGGGGAGGGGGGCACCTCTCAGAGACAAGGAGGGAAGGGGTGGCCTCAGGAGATAGCCAGAGGGCCGGGGCCTGAGATAGGGTGACCCCAGAGGTGGGAGAGGGGGTTGCAGGGGAGACCGGGAGGAGGTTCCACGCACAGGGCCATGGAATTGGGCTGTATGATGGGGATCAGGCTCCACTGGGGAGAACTGGGGCATCCTAAGCTGACAGGGGCGGGCTGGCGTGGGCCTCTGGTCTGCAGGCCTGAAAAGGCCCAGCTCCAGGAGTCGGGCCAGGCAGTTAGCTGTGTTTGGGTGACGGGGGAGGAGGGTGGCACTGGTGTCTGCAGTGAAGGCTGCCATTTGGAGGGGCTGGGGAGTGGGGGCTTGTTAAGAGTGGCTTCTGGGCCTGGGGGGATGCGGTGGGGTGGAGGGTTGTAGAAATGACCTGGGGCCCCGAGGAGGCAGAGCTGACAGCCTGCTGTGGGGTTATGTTAATAAAGTACTAGACCCAACTGATGTAGCCTGACACACTTCACCAGGAGCCTATTGGTTATTACCCTGGGGTTGTTATCCCATTTGACAGATGAGGAGATTGAGGTTCAGCAATGGGCAGGAACTTGCCCAAGGTCACCAAGCAAGTGGCTGGGAACATCAGACAGGAATCTGGGTTTCCCGTCTGCAAAGTTGATATGCGTCTCTGCTTTTTTAGCCTTTGAAAGAGAAGTCTCAATACTGGGGGTAAAAAGCTCTGTCTTTGGAGAGCCCCTTGGATTTGGGGGTGGGGAACCTGCTCACAGAAAGACAAGAGGAAGGGGCTTAGAGGCAAGTGACTTGTCTCTGGGAGAGGTGGGTTGGCAGGTGGGAAGGAAGGAGGAACTGGTGGTTGGGGGAGGGAATTTTGAAGGTTTATTTTTTTAAATTAAACTTTGAGTGAATATACGCTTAGGCATCAGGAAAATGACGGTGATAAAAATAACCAACACTCATGTGCCAGACAGTTCTAAGTGTTTTATACATACTCATTTCGATCCTCACAGCAACCATAGGAGACTGGTACTAGTATTATCCCATTTTATAGATAAGAAAACCGAGGCCCAGAGAGGTTAAGTAACTTGACCAAAGTCACACAGCTAATTAAAGGCAAGCAGGCAGGCTGACTCCAGTGTTGGTGCTCTTAACTCCCTTTCTGTCCCCGTTTTCATCCAAAGCAGGTTGCCATCCATAATCTCATTAGACCCTCACCTGGTAAGGTGGGGAGACTGGGCAACTACTTCATTTTATAGTGAAGGAAACTGAGGCCCAGTGGTTGAAACTTGCCCAAGGTCACACAGCTAGCAAGTGAGTAGTCTGGATTTGAACCCAGATCCACTGCTGCCAAGACTATGCCATGACTCCAAAATCCCAAGAAATGGAAAGTGGGTCAGGGTGAGGTGGTGGTGGAATTGTGGTGTGATTAGAGGGAGGGGGAGGGAAAAGGCGAAGACAGGGGTGCAGGGAAGGCAGGGGATGGGAGTTCTCATCTGAGTGGATCAGGGACCCCCTGCCCAGAGGGGAGGAATCCTGTCTGCTGGGGCTGCTGGGGGCAGCAGATGGGGGAGGTGGGAGGCGGGGTGGAGGGGCAGAGGGGGCTGAGTGAATGCTGATGGCTCTGGTGTTAGTCATGGCTTAGGGAAACTGGAGATTTGGGAGGGCATGTGTGGGGCGGAAAAAAAGCTTCCAGATACAGGGAGTACGGGGGTCTCCCTGCCAGAGTTGAGAATGAGGAGGTTGGGAGGCAGGAGAGACTAGGCAGGGTGTGGGAGGCCTGGGAAAGGGGTCTCTGAGAAGCTGAGAGGGACGGAAAGGCAGTGATGGGCGGGGATGTCAGCCCAGGGGGCCTGATTGTCTTTTTTCAACAGTACTTTGAGTTCCCGAGGGGTTCTCACATCTGTTCATCACATAGCTGTCAAGGGCACAGATTTGGGAGTCAGACTGTCTGGGTTCAAATCCTAGCTTTGCTACTTCCTGTGTGACCTTGGGTAAGTTGCTTAACCTCTCTGGTCCTCACTTTCTTCATGTGTGAATTGGGAGTAATAACGGGACCTGCTTCAGACGGCTGTCCTGAGGATTGAAATTATGCTGGAAGCGCCTAGAAGGAGGCCTCGTGCTCAGCATTGCTCCATGAGTGTTTGTTATTCCACAGCTGACTCATTTATTTCTCTTGAGTCTCACATCAGCCCCCTGAGATGGGCAAGATGGGACCCCTAATTTATTGGAGTAAATTGAGGGCCACAATGGTAACCTGACTTGCCCAAGGTCATACAGCTGTTAATGGTGGAGCCAGCGTTGAACCAGGGTTTTCTGTTTCCAGTTCACCAGGCACCTTTGGTCAGCAACTGGGAGGCACTGGGCTGGAGTGGAGGCTGCGACGGGGAGTCAGTTGGCTGGATGGGTGTCCCAGGGTCCAAGAAGTGGGTCCAGGGATGGGGCTGAAGAGGAGAGCAAGGGAGCAAGTGAGGTGGAGAGGAAGGTTGCGGGGAGAGAGAAGCCACAAGGGGACGTGTTGTGGGCCGGAGCCTGAGAGGCAGCTGTGGAGTGGGAAGGCGGGGGTGGGGGTGGATGGGAGACTGGGAAGTGGGTGGGGGGAGACCTGAGGTGAGGGAGGCTGGAATTTGAGGACGGCTGTTCTAGGACAAATCATGCACCCTGGGGGCAGGGACTGGGTCCCAGGTGCAGCCCTCAGGTATGGGATAGGCACAATAGGCGCTTTAGAAATGCAGACCTGAAGCAGAAGGAAAGGGCGGCCTCATGTTTGAGGAGAGCGGGCACGGACCAGGAGAGCCCTGGGTGATGGGTTGGTATCCCCCAGCTGCGTGGGGCTTGTTTCTGCCATTCAGACACATCACATTCCCCCTGCTTGAGGGCCTTTGCACTTGCTGGTGCCTCTGAATGCTGTTCTCTCTGCCTGGACACTGTTCCCTCTGCCTTGAATTCTGTGTGCTCCAGATTGTGGTGCAGTTAACTCCTCAGGCCTTAGCTCAGATGTCAAGGCCCTCCCGAAAGGCCCTCCCTGATGCCCATTTCTCTCTATCACACCTCCTGCTTTATCTCCCTCTTGCTAAGTAGCACCATCTGAAATTGTCTTGTTCATTTTCCATTGTCTGTCTCCCTCCGCTGGAATGTCAGCTCCTTGGAGGCAGGAGCCCTTCCTGTCTTGTTCACCATTGTATTCTCCGCAGCACCCAGAAGAGAACTGGACACTGATCAGAGATATTTGTCAGATGACTGAAGGGCTCAGTGGGGCAGAGGGAGGGTGAGGAAGGGAGTCGGTCGGGGAAGGCAGGGAGGGCGGAGGAGAGAGGTTGGGATGGGAGGACTGGGTTGGATGCTGGGAGTGCGCAGAGGCCTGGGTCAGGGAGACAGATGGACAGAAGCAGGGGGTGCGGTGGAGAGAGGCTGCTGCCTCTAGATCAAAGGATGCTCATGCCCCTGAGAAGCAGGTGTCAGCACGTGTGTGTTGTATGCGTGGGCATGCATATGTATTTACACACACACACACACACACACACACACACACACACTCTGTGACTTTTTTTTTTTTTTGGCCGCACCACGCGGCATGCTGGGATCTTAGTTCCCCTACCAGGGATCAAACCTGCAGACCCTGCATTGGAAGCATGGATTCCCAACCACTGGACTGCCAGGGAAGTCCCCACTCTGACTTTTCTATCACCCAATTCCAGTCTCTTTCCACCTCTGTTTTAGTCACCCTCTCGTTTGTCTCTGTTGACTTCCTGGCCCACGTTGTCCCACTCCCTCCATCCACGCATCTGTCTATGTCGTCTCCCCGTCACTGACACTCCTATGAAGACCTCAGGTGTCTCTGATGGGGAAGGACTGAAGCTAGAGGCTTGGATCTGATGCCCCCTGTCCTCAAGGCGGTTCCAGAAGGTGCCCAGGGCCTCCACGGTCTCCCATTTCATCCTCCTGAGCGCTTGAGGAGCTGGCAATCCGTAAAGAGCAGCGTGCCTGGGTTCCAATCCAGCGCCATTGTGTCAGCACCCCATCAGCTGTATGATCAGAGGCAAATTACTTAATCTCTCTCTGCCGCATCCATCAGATGGGAATAAGAAGAGTGTCTACTTCATGGAGTGAGTGGCTGTAAGGATTAAACGAGAAATGCAAAGCACTTGTAACAGAGCCCGACGCATGGTAATTGCTACCTACTTGTTGGGTATATATGATTCTTACTTTCTTCATTTCACACAGGAGGAAACTGAGGCTTGAATTGTCCATATAGTGGATGGGAGCACATTTGGTCATCTTTTCTGAGGTAGTCTCATTTGCCCTCAGCCTGTTTTCTTTTAGTCTGGCCAGCTTCTTCCAGAAATGGAGGCCGTGCTCATTATGAAACACACACCTCAGAGCAGGGAGGGCCCATGCATTTCACAGATAAGCCGGGGCCCAGAGAGGGTCTGAGAGTCACACAGCAAGTCAAATGGAGGCTACAACAGCTGGCTTCCTGTCTGGGCTCTTCCTTGCAGCCTGGCACGTCTTACTGGTTTTCTGTCCCAGCCACAGGAGTTCAGTGGTACTGAGGACACAGCAGAGCAGACTCTTTAGGGGCCAGGAAGGAATAGAGAGACAGAAGGGAAAGAGCCTGAGGTTTAGCACCAGGACAATTCAGGTCCCACCTCTGGCCTTATTTCCTGTGAAGCCTTAGGCAGGGTCAGACAACCTCTCTGAGGCGGTTTCCTCATCTGTAACATGGGGGAGGCAGTGGGTAACAGCCAAGCCTCCCTGAGCACTTATTCTCTCAGGCAGCATCAGGCATTTTTACTGCCTCGTCTCACTGGCTCCTTCTGCCCACCATTTAGGGAGGACTTTCTCGCCATTCAGCAAATGCAGAGACTGAAACTCAGAGGGAAGAAGGCATGTGGCCTTCCAGCTGCTGACCTGGGCAAGCTCGTTAGCCTCTCTGTGACTCAGTTTCCCTATCTATAAAAGGCAGCTATTGTAAGAATGAAATGGATAAATAAACGCAGTATGCTTTAGAACGGTGCCCAGCATGTTATCAAATGCTGTGTAAATGTTTTCCACAATTATAGTTATGTTGACCAATGGTCCTTACAGAGTTTTAATGAAGATTAAATGAGATAACAAGAATGCAAGACCTAGGCCAAAGGTGCTATCACACGCTAGTATTTTGCTAGGTTTTCGGGGCGCAGAGCCTCGCCCAGATTGTGTCTTGTCAGGAGGGGACCTGAGAAGGGAAATCTCTGGTGGCAGAGTGGCCAGCAGGAGGCAGCCTGGTCTCAAGCCTCAGAAGGGACTATGGGAGGGGCTTCCCTGGTGGTCCAGTGGTTAAGACTCCACGCTCCCGATGCAGGGGACACAGGTTTGTCCCTGGTCAGGGAACTAAGATCCCGCAGGCTGCACAGTGATGCCAAAGGGGAAAAAAAAAAAAAAAAAGAAAGAAAGAAAGGAGGGGCTATGGGAGGAGGCATGTCTTAGATGTCTCTGGTTTCCTGGCCCCTTTCAGCCTGGGTGCCCTTGAGCAAGTCCATTTCCTCTTCCCCCTCAGACCTCCTGTTCCCCTCATCTTGAAATGGGGACAGCTTTTCTCGAGGGCTATGGTAGTGAGGATCAGAAGAGATTATAGATGTAAAAGTGTCTGTCAACTGGAGAGGACTTTAGCTGTCAGCTGTCTGTAATTATTACACCAACTAAGTCATCCTTGGGCACTCTACCTTTCCTCCTCTCTCAAGGGCAAGTAAACAGGCAGCCAGGGACACCCCAGGGCAGAATCAGGGATCTGGCCCTGGGAACCAAAGGAGAGAGGGAGAGAAATGAGACTTGAGGAAGTCTAAAGTCAGTCTGGGGAGGGGAAAGAGAGAACAGGAAAGTTCCCAGATACCTGGGCCAGCGAGAGGCCTCATGACCTGTGGGCAGCCAAGCTGAGGGCCAAGTGCTTGAAGGCAGAGAAGGGACAGAGGCGGCGGTGGCGGTGTGGGTGGGTAAATCCCTTGTGTGTCTCTGAGCCCTGGGGGGTGGAGGGCTGAGCAGCTGCAGCTTGGCTCTAGGGGAAGGGGAATCTCGTGAGGCAACTGGCTTTTTGAGGATAGAACATCATGGGAGGCCGATGGGTCCTCAGAGATGAGCCGAGCATCCCAGAGCCTCATGGAGCCAAGGTCTATTGGTGTGGTTCCGGGTCAGGTGGAAGCTTGAGAAGCCAGAAGTCGCATCAGGGTCGCCAAGCCCCACCTGGTACCACCCCTCCTTCTGGGGGCAGCTCAAATGGAGGCTAGAACAGCTGGCTTCCTGTCTGGGCTCTTCCTTGCAGCCTGGCATGTCTTACTGGTGGGCAGAGAAAGAAGAGCCTCCCTTTCCTGGGAGATATTTGGAGCTTAAATGGAAGTGCTGAAGGTATTCCCCAACATGGCGAGGGGAGGATCCCTGGGGACCATCTGAGCCGGGCTTGGGTGGGAAGCTGGGGTACCTTCGAGAGGGTCCAGCTGGACGTCTCTGTGTTCACGCTTCCTGAGGGTGCTGTCGGGCCTCTCTGATTCCAAGTTCACTTGGCTGTCTAGATCACATCTAGGTCCCATCTGGCCCAGTCTAGGTTCGATCTGAGCTGTCTGCCATCAGTCTGCGCGGAGTCTGGTTCGGTCTGAGCTGTCTGGTTTCTGTCAGGTCCTGTCTGCGATCTGCTCGGACCCTGTCGAGGCCCCGTGCAAGCTCTTCTCTTTAGATCCCAAATGGCAATACCCCCCGCTAGACGCTGTGTAGATCCCATCTTGATTTCATTCAGGCTCTGGTCATGAGATTCTGTCTGACTTTTGGCTCGTTTTTTTCTGGAAATCAGGGTGAACTGTTTTGTTTGTTTGTTTGCGGTACGCGGGCCTCTCACTGTTGTGGCCTCTCCCGTTGCGGAGCACAGGCTCCAGATGCGCAGGCTCAGCGGCCATGGCTCACGGGCACAGCCGCTCCGCGGCATGCGGGATTCTCCCGGACCGGGGCACGAACCCGTGTCCCCTGCGTCGGCAGGCGGACTCTCAACCACTGCGCCACCAGGGAAGCCCAGGGTGAACTGTTTTAAGTTTCCGTGGAGGCTGATTAGGGCCCCAGATGTAATTAAGCTTGATGGGCTCAGCTTTTGCCCTCAGACTTCTGTCCCGAGCAGAGTCTTGAGACTGGAGTTTGGAGCACTGGGGAGCCCTTCCTAACCCCCTTTCCTCCTTCCCAGCTCTGAGTGAGTGTGCAGACCGGATGCTCAGAGAGGCTGGGAGAAGAGCCCCAGAGGGCCCTCCCGAATGTCCCTGGGGGCAGAGGGCCCGCTGCACGTCTGTGTGTCCACATGTGTCGGCAGGCAGCTTTGCTGTGGGTCTGTGTGGGTGTCAGTGGGCCTATTTCTGTGTGCCTTGTGTGTCAGCCCTTCTGTCTATGTCACTGGCCTGTCTGGTGGCGGCAGTGGCAGTGTGGGTGGGTAAATCCCTTGTGTCTCTGAGCCCTGGGGGTGGAGGGCTGAGCAGCTGCAGGTTGCAACTGGGAAATCCAAGCAAGTGAGAGTAGGTGGGTGTGAAGTTGGAAGAGGCTGGATGAAAGCAAGTGAATACACGGAGGAGAGTGGGGGGAGGGGAAGAGAGTGGGTGGGAGGAGGGAGGTCGGGGTGCTGACTGTGTCTCTCATCCAGCCCTCCCCTGGCCGACTGCTTGCTTAACTCGGCGCCTGCCGCTGGCAGTGAAGTGACCTTGCATAGGGGACTAGGGGACGTGGCTGGTCGCGTTGGAGGCTGGAGGGGAAGAGAAGGGAGCAAATTGAAGCCTGGCAGGAGCGGCTGGGGGGATGGTGGGGGGGGGGGGTCAGGCTCCTGGGACGCTATTCCAGACCCCTTCTCGCAGCCCAGAGCCAATTACCGCAAGGCTGACATTTAGCTGGTTGTTACAATATCGAAATACTTCCATACTGGTTGGTTAAAGCATCTGTCCAGAGCGCCACCCGCCTCCAGGGTGACTGCGCTCACAGGACCACGTCTACCCTCGAAACGGTGCCTTTGGCTAACTCCCTCCAAGGTGTCCTTTGGGCTGTCAGGTACCCGGCCTCCGGGACTCTGTGCCACAAGACACCCAGGATTCGTTGTGACGGCTTGGTGCCCCGGCCCCCTGCATGTGACCCTTCCCAGGACCCCCGCTCTGAGCCCAGAGCTGGGAGCATCGGGATTGCGCACAGACTGCCTTTCTTTGCCTCCCAGGCGAAAGACAGCGACGATGAGGAGGAGGTGGTCCATGTGGACCGGGACCACTTCATGGATGAGTTCTTTGAACAGGTAACAGAACCTGGCCCCCAGCCAACAGCTTCCTTCTCCCTGGCCCCCGGCCCCCACCCTGCTCTCTACTCCTCCATCCCCTTGGCCTTTTACCAACCCCTCTGGGTCTGGCCCGTTTCCCTGAACCCTGACTGAGCCCCCTGAATCCCTTTGTCTGGCCCGACGACTTGGCTGGGTATAGCCGATTTGCTGCCCCAGGTGGAAGAGATCCGGGGCTGCATTGAGAAGCTGTCAGAGGATGTGGAACAAGTGAAAAAACAGCATAGTGCCATCCTGGCCGCCCCCAACCCGGATGAGAGTAAGTGCTGCTGCCGGGTGGCTGGGGTCTGTGGGCAGGAGTCTGGGGTCCCACCCAGACATCTCACCTGCCCCTCCCCTCCCCTCAGAGACCAAACAGGAGCTGGAGGACCTCACTGCAGACATCAAGAAGACGGCCAACAAGGTTCGATCCAAGTTGAAAGGTGAGGAATGCCATCCCCTGCCTAAGGAGGAAAAAAACTCTGCCCTCCATTGGACTAAACAGGCCTCTCTGTGAGGAGTGTCTACAGACTTCCAGGAGCCAGATTCTTAAACACTGAGAAAGCATAAAACCCGAGATTTCCCAACTTGCTCCAGATGCCTTGGAGAAAGATATAGACATGACAGGGAAATGACAGAGAGGAGGCTTTCTGTCCAAATTGCATCTGACCTCTGCTGGTTCCATCAGCAGGAAGGTCCACCAGGAAAATACAGTCTTCCAGGTGGGTTTAATTTCACGAAGGCCTCATTTCTCCAGAACAGTTGCCGGACATAGCGCTAAGCACCCAGTAGGTGGGCTCAGCAAATGCTTCTGAATTGGTATCCTTAGCGCAGGACAGATTGGACTGTGTGGCTGACATCAGGGGCTGGCAAACTTTCAGGAGGGACTTGCCAAATGCTCATGTATTCACTCTAATTTAAGGACTTGGGTGCTGGTAATAACCACCTTCCCCCAAATCACTGTGGGTTGGGAACCTCCTTGTCTGCTGGTGCCAGGGGAATAGCAGTGTTACCATGATGCTAATTTGTATGCTCATGGTAATTCAGCATCAGAAAACATTTGCTGAGCACCTTGAGGCACATTGCTGGGCTTTGGGGGAAAGGAGTCATGTCAGATGCCTGGCCCTGAGCACAATGACCTTGGTCCAGAGAGATGAGGACAGGGACTCCGTGCTCTCCTGGACTCAACAGGAGGCCATATGTGAGCCTCCAGTGCTGATCTGTAAGCCCTTTGCACTCAAGAGAGCGTGCTAGAAAGCAAAATGATCCAAACTGGGAGCACACTGATTGCAAATCCAGACAGAGGGAGCCCACTTCCATCACCAGCTCATTCTGGACAAGTACCCTACCCTCAGTTCCTCATCAGTACAGTAAGAACTACTAAAGCAATTTCAAAGCTAGATGTTTTTGTTGTTGTTTGTTTTTGTTTTTTGGTAGCAAAATCTTTTTTTCCCAAGTGAAATCTTACCCCAAATTCCAATACATACAACACATAAAAGTCAAGCTGTTCTGGCTGACCTGGGGTTGGGAGACCCAGAGCCCTACCTGCCTAGCCTCCTCATCACTCCCAGGAACAGACCCCTCTGAGGTTCCTTCTCAGAAGCAGGGTTCCGTGGGACACAAGTTTAAAAATCCCTGGGCTCAGCAATTTCTTTGAGCCCATTGAGCTCTGACATTAACACTCTTTATAAGACCATGAGGAGGGCTGTATGGTTTAGGAGTTCAGGAATAGACCAAGAAAGAAGCTAGGAAAAGTGGCAGTGGCTCAGAGGAGCTGACCCTCCAGAGCTCCAGAAAAAGAGAGATCATCTTCTCCATCTTTCTCCAGCTCTGTGGTGGCATGAGCTCCGGCATTGCGTGTGACCTTGAATGAGTTGTTTTCTCTATTTCAACCTCAGTTTCTAGTCTGAAACCTGGACTGAACTCCCAGGATTACTGTAAGAAGTCAATAAGATCCTGTAAAGGATCCTTTCCTCCTGGGCTTGGCCCCAGCCCCAAGTCTGACAACAGGGTCCCAGTCTGAGCCAGAGATTCCAACATTCCTGGGTGTGTGTTTCTGGACTTTTCCCATAACAGCTGGGCCAGAGCTGTCACTCAGTCCCTGTCCCGCCATCGCTGGCAGGGGAGCGTTGGGGTGCCACCCAGCACCGTACCTCCACCGCTGCCAGGAACGGAGAAGCAATGTTCTCGGGAGTGGCCCGGAGTCTCTTCCAGGTCTGAGAGGGCCTGGTGATTCATCCCTGCTGCATTTTCCGAGCACAGTAGATCTTACCCTCAAGCTCTTTTTTAGAAAATCTAAATAAGTGTGGGGAGTGCATGATCTAGAAGCAGTAATCCCAGTTAATCTGTGTGCTTTTCCAGAACATCCTTTAGAAGTGGGGATTCCTGGGACAGGGATCACTTTGTAAGGCGGGGGGAGCTATTTTCTCTGTTGGAACATCCATCCACTTACCCTAGAATTTTCCAAGGAAAGGGCAGCCACTGGAACCTGACCCACTTGAAAGTGCTTGCCCTCCACCAGATAAATCCCAGGGTGGGTTCCTGACCCTTTTCTGAGGCTGCAAAAAGCAGAGAGTTCTCCCACCCCCCATACAGGGGATGTGGACTGGGGGGCTGGGCAGGAGTTACAGCTGTGGGACTTTCCAAGACGCAATCCTTCCACCAGAACAAATAGCCCCCTTCTGTCTGGTGACCGACTGACCCTCGATATCCCCTCCTACCTGGTTTCCAGGTCCCCTCAAACATTGGTCCCTTTATCCGCTGGCCTCCTGCCTCCCCACCCTAGACTCTTTACTGTCTGCCCTCGCCTGGGTATGACATCCGTTCATGGGCCTGGGGGGCCTGCCTCGGGGTGTCCACTCTTCATATGCCCCAGACCCCCGCCCCACATGCGCCGGGTCTCTCGCCCTCCCGTCACTGCGTCCTCTCTCCCGCAGCGATTGAGCAAAGCATTGAACAGGAGGAGGGGCTGAATCGTTCCTCTGCGGACCTGCGCATCCGCAAGACCCAGGTAGGAGGCAGCGGCCAGGCACGGTCAGGGTCGGGGCCGGGACCAAACCGCACTGGACCGGACAGGGGAGGGGCCCAGGCTGGAGACCTGCCTGTTGGGCGTGGGCGGGCCAGAGCAGGCACTAGCGTGGGGCGTGGCCAAGGGGGAGCCTGGGCAGGGGCGGGGCTTGGGGCGGGACTACAGCGGAGGTCGGAACCCGGCTACATCTCAGTGCCCTAGCCTGGCCTTGGCTGGCTTGGGCGTAGGATGGGGGTGCTGGGGTATGGGACTGCACACTTGCGAGGGCTTGGGGTCGTGGCATGAGCTGAAGAAGGGGCCGTAGGCTAACTCAGCCCCTCCCGCCCACTCCATCCCTCCACGGTCTCTGCTCCCTGCCTCCTGATGTGTCTGTACCCCCCACCACAGCACTCCACACTCTCCCGGAAGTTCGTGGAGGTAATGACTGAATATAACGCGACCCAGTCCAAGTACCGCGACCGCTGCAAGGACCGGATCCAGAGGCAGCTGGAGATCAGTGCGTGTGACATCTCCCCCCCGCAAACTCCCCAGACCTGACCCATACTCCTTCCAGGCCCTTCCCCTCCGTGGAGGGGACTCGTGGCCTGAGGCCGGATGGGAGGGTGGGCTCCCGGGTCCCTACCACATCCCACCACCTCAGGTGTCCAGGCTGGCCCAGTCGCTGAGCAGCGAGTCGTTTCTCCCCACAGCTGGAAGGACCACGACCAACGAAGAACTGGAAGACATGCTGGAGAGTGGGAAGTTGGCCATCTTCACTGACGATGTGAGCCCCGCGTGGGGGTGGGGTCTGTTTTTGGAAAGCATTCGCCTTTCCTTTCCAAGCGTAGGCTGAACTCAAGGTCCTAAGTCCGCCGTGAAATAACAAGCATCGGGAAGTCTGAACCTGGAACTGGGGAATTCCATGGGGGCAGAGCAGGAAGTACCCTCATAAAAATGGCAATCAGTAAGGTGCCAGGCACCGTTCTAAGCATTGAATGTATTTACATTTACCTACTAAATTCATTTAATCCTCACCACAAGCCTCTGAGGGAGTCGTGTTTCACAGATGAGGTAATCTGATCCAGAAAGGTTAAATGACTTGCCGAGGTCACACAGCTACAGGCAGAGCAAGGATCTGAATCCGCAGTCAGGACTCTTCAGTGCTAAGATACACTTCTCCCTAGTGATGCGGGTCATTTCACCAAGTGACTAATTTGCCTACATTTTGAAGGTTTTCTAAAACATCAGTTTCAGTTTTGCTGAAGTTTGGCACACTGCCCTGCGCTTGTCATCTTATATGTGAAAGAGATGGGCTTTCCCCAACTGTAGTTCTTCTTTCTCTTTCTTGACTTTCGCCCTGGCTGACAGGTTTTATCTCCCTTTCAGCTTCTGGTGGCAGAATGACTCTGGTTTAGGTTTCTAGACCAGCGTTAAAGTACATTCAATGACCGTCTAGCAGTTTTCAGCAAATTGCTATTTAGAGAATTGATCTTTGTTAAATTAGCTTTGAGCAAATTGATAATGGGCCAGTTAGCCCGGAGCCCTCCCAAACAGCTCTGCCCAGGCTGTCAGTCTGTCTGAGAGTGGAGGGAAACCTGGTGAGGGGTTCTAAGGGGATAGAGCTGATCCCTGCCGGTTAACCCACCATCATTACGATGCAGGGTGGTCGGTACCTTGCCTGAGGGCTGAACAAGATGCAGACAGGCCCTAAGGTAGTAGTTAACTTCTAGGGTCGGGAAAGGCTTCCTGGGGGAGGTGGCATTGAGTTGTGTGCCTTAAGAGACAGGGAGCATTTGGACACGGGGAGATGGGCAAAGGACATTCCAGAAAAAGGGGACAGACTGAACAAACACAGAGAGAGTGGACCACTTGCCAAAGAGCCATTGGATGATTGGGGCTCTTAGGATTTGGGGAGATGAGGACGGAAACGGAGATGGGGCCTCGACTGCTAAGGAGGTGAGGACGGAAAGGGAGATGATGGGGCCTCGACTGCTAAGGAGGTGAGGACGGAAAGGGAGACCTCGACTGCTAAGGTGAAGGTGTGGAGCCTGTGGATGGTGGGGAGCCTCGGAGGGCTTCAGAGCAGAAGAGTGTCTGGATGTGGTCTAAACAGTGAGTGGTTTGGAAGGCGAGTGGTCTGGCTTCCGTGGGGAGGAGATATATCTGACTGTGGGTTAGAGTCTCTCCCACTGACTCTGGAGGGCTGCCGAGCCTTTCCTTATTATTTCTACCCCGGCCCATATCATGGGGGCTCCAGGGCACACTGCCTTCTCATCTGGGCCTCCTTTTCTGCTTCCACTCTCTGCTGTGTCCCCTTCCATTATCCTGTCTGCCTTTGACCAGATGGTGGCCCCCAATCCTGACAGGGGTCCAGGACCCCTGTCTCCCTTCCCAGGGCCTCCCTGGTGTGTGTGATAGAGACAGCCATGGGCTGAGGTGGCGGGCTCAGGGCAGGTTTTCCTTCTTGTAATTTAACAGATGTCTCTTTAGTGCTTCCTGTGTGCCAGGTACTATTCTAATTGATACACACATAGTCATTCACTTAATCTTCGCACAACCTTGTGAGGTGTGAAGTATCTGCATTTTCTAGGTGGGGAAACTGAGGCCTGAAGAGGTTAAACAATTTGCCCATGGTTACAGCTAGTAAACGCCAGCCAGGTTCGAACCCAGACGCTCTGGCTGCAGAATCCAAGCTCTTCCGGGAGTGAAGCGTGGTCTGCAGCTCTCCTCCCTCTTCCCCCCTGCCCCTCCCCTTTCACCCTAGATCAAAATGGACTCACAGATGACAAAGCAGGCACTGAATGAAATCGAGACAAGGCACAACGAGATCATCAAACTGGAAACCAGCATCCGTGAGCTGCACGACATGTTTGTGGACATGGCCATGCTTGTGGAGAGCCAGGTACTGCCTCTGCCACAGGCCTCGGGGAACCTCACCCGGGTCCCCGGGATCCCCTCTTCCAGCCCAGCTCCCACCCCATCCTATGCATGTATCCTCTGCAGGGCGAAATGATCGACCGCATTGAGTACAACGTGGAACATTCCGTGGACTACGTGGAGCGAGCCGTGTCTGACACCAAGAAAGCTGTGAAATATCAGAGCAAGGCCCGGAGGGTGAGCCGGGGCAGGCGGGCCTGTGGAGCAGGTGGGCTGGAGCCGAGCGGGCGGGGCTGGGCTCAGGCCAGGGCTGAGGTGAGTGATGAAATCCCGCGAGAGGCCTTATCTCTGGTTCTGACCTCTTCCTTTTTCTGTTTTCTCTCCCCTCTTCTTTTTCCTCACACCCTCCTCCCCATCTGTCTGTCGGTTTGTGTGTCTCTTTACCTCTCTGTCTCTCTGTCTCCTCCCTCCCTCTCGCCCTTCCTGCCTGCAGAAGAAAATCATGATCATCATTTGCTGTGTGGTGCTGGGGGTGGTCTTGGCGTCATCCATTGGGGGGACGCTGGGCTTGTAGGCCCCCCACCCCTGTCCCTCCCAGACCCTTCCCCACCACATCGGGAGCAATACCCCCACCACCCCTTCACTCCATCCCCTGCTCCAGGCTCACCCTCAAGACAGACCCGGGCAGCACCCGCAACCTTTACCGCCTGTCAGACCCTGGAGTCCCTGGACCTCCCCCCCGCCATGGACCACCCCCCGCCCCCGCACGTAGATAGCAGCAGGCGTGATTACACGTGCACACCAACATGCATGCCGCCGGCACATGCTCGAGACGTGTGGACTCCCCAGCGTGTGTGTGTGTACGTGTGTAGACGTGTGTAGAAGCACCGAATCGCCCTCTCTGCCCCCACCTCAAGTCTGTGTGTCGTCTGAGCTTTCCCCCTTCCCCTGGGTTGTTGTGTAGACTGTGGCTGGGTGTGACACAGCAGCCATCAAGCCCCACTCTTCTGTCTTCTGTGAATAGGGGTGTGTGTGTGTGTCTGTGTGTGTGTCTGTGTGTGTGTGGCGCCACAGATCCGTGGACACACAGTTTGCCTACATGGAATTTTGTGTTTGAGTGTTTAAATCCAATGTAACAGCACCTCCTCCACTGACACCCCCCCTCCCCCATGTCTGCTACAGATGGGGCAGGTTGTGAGTGTGCAGAGGCTCACACTAACATTCCCAGAGGATCCAGGCACAATACACACACAGGCCATGGCAGACATCCCAGCGTGATGTTGAGCAAACCCTCCTGGCTTAGTCACCCCGGGACTGACATGTCCTGGGGAACATGTGTGTGTGTGTGGAGTTCAGTCGAGGCGAGTGGAAGAATACACGTGTCAATAACCTAGCTTGGCCTGTATATCCATGTGCATTTCTCCCAATAGGTGATGTGAGGGACGTGTGTGTGTGTGTGTGTGTGTGTGTCTAGGATGTGCCTGAAGTGTCAGTAGGTCTTCTCCTGAGACAGAGCCCTCCACATTTTGCACTGGACATCTGTTTTGGGTGGGCACAGAAATCTATATTTCTACGCTATCTAGAGTACGCCTGTGCGAGTGTGTGTGTGTGTGTGTGTGTGTGTGTGTGTAGAGGATTTCTACGTAGTGTGTTTCTATCCCCCTGTGTATTATACACACACGTTTACCTTCAAGGACCTGTGCCCCATCCAGGTTTGTCTATCCAGATTATTTGCCCCCTCCCTTTCTCCCCAGAGCTGCTGGCCGCTATCTGGTGTGGCCACACACTGCTACATCAACATTGTGCAACTGCAGCTTCCTGCCCTGCGTGGTTGGATCCCCTGTGCATACATGCCCACGTGCTTATCTTTCTCGGTCAGATAGGCCTGTACATGTGGAAGCTGGGACACCTCAGTGTGCTCCCACCCGCCCCGGCAGATGAGGCCACACCCAGGCACACACATGCACACAGGAGCCGGCGTATGCTGACGCTGGCGCTGGCACGGTGCCTGTTCAGGCGGGCACTCGTTTGCACATGAATGCCTCCCTATTGATGGGAAGGGCTATTGATGGGAAACATTACTGATCACGGGAATGTCAAGGGCTATTGATGGAAGGGCTATTGATGGGAAGGGCTATTGATGGGAAACATTACTGATCACGGGAATGTCAAGGGCTGCCCCAGGCTCTCAGAAATAACCTTCTTGAGCACTAACCTCAGAACTGAGAGGCCAGCGATGGTCCCCACCGCCCCATCTGATGCTCTGGCCTTTGCCTCAGGAACCTTGGATTTAGGGAACTGTTTATTTCCGACGTACTGGAGTGGTCTAAGTCCTGGGGCCCATGCCCTGGACACATGTCCTGCTGAAATGTCACCAATATCTGTTCCCCTGCAGGCTGAGACTGAGGGTGGGACACGGGCCTGAGTTTCTGACGGTGAGGAAGAGGCCAGCTCCTCCCTTGCTGCATAGACAACATATGCATCAGTGGGTTTGTGCGATGGGTGGCAGGTGGGAGGTATGTGGGCAAAGGACAGTGTTAGAAGCCTCCCACTCCACTGGCCCAGGAACACAGACCCACATATACAGGATTGAACACACAAGTACAGGAATGCGCCCTGCCTTGGGGTCCGACATCCGTGTGCACAGGGTGGACTTTGGTGTGTGTGCAGATCGTTTCCTGGAGTCCCTCTTCATGTGAAGCGTGTATGTGTGAGAGAGAGACAGTGCAGATGTGACCTTCTGGAACATAGTACCCCACTCCCACCTCAGCTCAGATAGCCAACCTCTTCCCTACCTGGCTGGGCCCTGCCTGTGTGTGGCCAATATATATATATACATATATATATATATATGTATGTAAACCCCAAGGTGGGCTGTCCGTTCCCACAGTGCCCTTTGTCAGGACGGGAAGTTTGCCCCCGTATCTGACTGCAGCCCTCCTGCTCCCACTCAGGCTTCTTTGGGGACATCAGAGCAGGCCCCAGCACCCCCCACCCCAGCCTTTTTCCTTCCTGTGGTCCAGCCAGGATACCCTTTCATACCAGGCGTTTCTGGAATTCCCACAGCCTTGGGGCCACAAGGAGAAGGGTGGAGCCATGGCTGGAGTGATGCAACCGCCTCATTGACTGGTATTAGGCCCGTAGCTGCCCATCTCTGGGCCTCAGATGGACCAGAGCATCCCTGAGGGTCTGTTCTGCCCCAGCTTCTCTAAGTCCCACACATCACATGATGTGTTTGCTTGTTGGCTGCTGTGTCTGTATGTGTCCTGGAATGTTGTCTGGGGGCTGGTGTCTTTTGCATGTTCTCAGACAAGTGTGTGCTGCCCGCCCGCCAAGCACCTACAACCATCAAGCCCCTGTGTGCCCCGTGGGTGGTCCCGGACCTGGCCAGGGCTCGCTGCTTCCCCTCCCCCTTTCTCCCTCCCCCTGCCTCTCACAAAGCACACTGCGTGTCCGTCCCATGTGCCTGTGGGTTGATGTGCGCTCTTGCCACGCCTCGAGCGTGCGTACATGATGTGTTCTATGCATTCACCCTGCCCCATTCCCAGCCTGCCCCGCAGAGGACAAGATGGGTGGCCCCCGGCTCCCTCCTCCCCCACCCCGCCTGCTGTGCAGCCGTGTGCGTTGGCGTTTCTGTGTCGCTGGCGTGTCACGTGATATAGCCGTGTTTGCTGACATGAGCCCCTGCCCCTTCTGTTTCTCCGTTGGTTTCTAGAGCTCTTTCCCTCTCCTCCCCAGAGGGAACAGGACTCCTGGGGCCTGGCTGGGGGCCCAGAGCCAGGCCACCCTCTCCTGTTAGCCCTCAGAGTCCCATTTCTCTCTATTGGTGACCAAGTCGCAAATGGATAAAACACAGGAAAATTCTGCCCCCCTCCCAGCCCTGCATGTCCTGTCCCCAGAGCCCCTCACCCCCACCCCGGGCCGGGTCGGGCCCCGTGGGACGGGAGAAATAGCAACCAATCCAACAGCGGGCGTGCTGTGTGCTCACTTCCTTCTGTCCCCACACGGGACGGGCGCCGTGGGGAGTGGGAGACATGGTGGGAGGCGGGTGTGGGAGCTGGACAGGTGGAGGGACACAGGCTCGGAGAAGGAGCTTTAATCCAGGGCTTGGACTGGTACAGCATTACTGGGGCATCCTCAGGCAGAGATCAAACAGTGCTGCAGGAACTGATTTGGGTAGAGGGTGGCAAGAGGTGAAAATACACAGATTTCCTCAGCCTTCGTTGAAGAGAA